>NC_090445.1:1144452198-1145652198 GCF_031143425.1 Pleurodeles waltl
CCTCAAAATTTGGCTAAAAAACACAATTTCCTCACATTTCAGTGACAGAAAGTTCTGGAATCTGACAGGAGGCACAAATTTCCTTCACCCAGCGTTTCCCCAAGTCTCCTGATAAAATTTATACCGCACTTGTGTGGGTAGGCCTAGCGCCCGCGACAGGAAATGCCCCAAAACAAAATATGGACACATCCCATTTTTTGACAGAAAACAGAGGTGTTTCTTGCAAAGTGCCTACCAGTAGATTTTGGCCTCTAGCTCAGCCGGCACCTAGGGAAACCTACCAAACCTGTGCCTTTTTTAAAACTAGAGACCTAGGGGAATCCACGATGGGGTGACTTGTGGGGCTCTGACCAGGTTCTGTCACCCAGAATCCTTTGCAAACCTCAAAATTTGGCTAAAAAACACATTTTCCTCACATTTCAGTGACAGAAAGTTCTGGAATCTGAGAGGAGCCACAAATTTCCTTCCAACCAGCGTTTCCCCAAGTCTCCTGATAAAAATTATACCTCACTTGTGTGGGTAGGCCTAGCGCCTGCGACCGGAAATGCCCCATAACACAACGTGGACACATCCCATTTTTTGACAGAAAACAGAAGTGTTTTTTGCAAAGTGCCTACCCGTAGATTTTGGCCTCTAGCTCAGCCGGCACCTAGGGAAACCTACCAAACCTGTGCCTTTTTTAAAACTAGAGACCTAGGGGAATCCACGATGGGGTGACTTGTGGGGCTCTGACCAGGTTCTGTCAACCAGAATCCTTTGCAAACCTCAAAATTTGGCTAAAAAACACAATTTCCTCACATTTCAGTGACAGAAAGTTCTGGAATCTGACAGGAGGCACAAATTTCCTTCACCCAGCGTTTCCCCAAGTCTCCTGATAAAATTTATACCGCACTTGTGTGGGTCGGCCTAGCGCCCGCGACAGGAAATGCCCCAAAACAAAACATGGACACATCCCATTTTTTGACAGAAAACAGAGGTGTTTCTTGCAAAGTGCCTACCAGTAGATTATGGCCTCTAGCTCACCCGGCACCTAGGGAAACCTACCAAACCTGTGCCTTTTTTAAAACTAGAGTCCTAGGGGAATCCACGATGGGGTGACTTGTGGGGCTCTGACCAGGTTCTGTCACCCAGAATCCTTTGCAAACCTCAAAATTTGGCTAAAAAACACATTTTCCTCACATTTCAGTGACAGAAAGTTCTGGAATCTGAGAGGAGCCACAAATTTCCTTCCAACCAGCGTTTCCCCAAGTCTCCTGATAAAAATTATACCTCACTTGTGTGGGTAAGCCTAGCGCTCGCGATAGGAAATGCCCCAAATCACAACGTGGACACATCCCATTTTTTGACAGAAAACAGAGGTGTTTTTTTGCAAAGTGCCTATCAGTAGATTTTGGCCTCTAGCTCAGCCGGCACCTAGGGACACTTACCAAACCTGTGCCTTTTTGAAAACTAGAGACCTAGATGAATCCAAGATGGGGTGACTTGTGGGGCTCTGACCAGCTTCTGTCACCCAGAATCCTTTGCAAACCTCAAAATTTGGTTAAAAAACACATTTTCCTCACATTTCAGTGACAGAAAGTTCTGGAATCTGACAGGAGCCACAAATTTCCTTCACCCAGCATTTCCCCAAGTCTCCTGATAAAATTTATACCGCACTTGTGTGGGTAGGCCTAGCGCCTGCGACAGGAAATGCCCCAAAACAAAACATGGACACATCCCATTTTTTAACAGAAAACAGAGGTGTTTCTTGCAAAGTGCCTACCAGTAGATTATGGCCTCTAGCTCAGCCGGCACCTAGGGAAACCTACCAAACCTGTGCCTTTTTTAAAACTAGAGACCTAGGGGAATCCACGACGGGGGGGTGACTTGTGGGGCTCTGACCAGGTTCTGTCACCCAGAATCCTTTGCAAACCTCAAAATTTGGCTAAAAAACACATTTTCCTCACATTTCAGTGACAGAAAGTTCTGGAATCTGAGAGGAGCCACAAATTTCCTTCCAACCAGCGTTTCCCCAAGTCTCCAGATAAAAATTATAACTCATTTGTGTGGGTAGGCCTAGCACCCGCGACAGGAAATGCCCAAAACACAACGTGGACACATCCCATTTTTCTGACAGAAAACAGAGGTGTTTTTTGCAAAGTGTCTACCAGTAGATTTTGGCCTCTAGCTCTGACGGCACCTAGGGAAACCTACCAAACCTGTGCCTTTTTTTAAACTAGAGACCTAGGGGAATCCACGATGGGGTGACTTGTGGGGCTCTGACCAGGTTCTGTCACCCAGAATCCTTTGCAAACCTCAAAATTTTGCTAAAAAACACATTTTCCCTCATATTTCAGTGACAGAAAGTTCTGGAATCTGAGAGGAGCCACAAATTTCCTTCCACCCAGCGTTTCCCCAAGTCTCCAGATAAAAATTATACCTCATTTGTGTGGGTAGGCCTAGCACCCGCGACAGGAAATGCCCCAAAACACAACGTGGACACATCCCATTTTTCTGACAGAAAACAGAGGTGTTTTTTGCAAAGTGCCTACCAGTAGATTTTGGCCTCTAGCTCAGCCGGCACCTAGGGAAACCTACCAAACCTATACATTTTTGAAAACTAGAGACCTAGGGGAATCCAGGATGTGGTGACTTGTGGGGCTCTGACCAGGTTCTGTTACCCAGAATGCTTTGCAAACCTCAAAATTTGGCTAAAAAATCCTGTTTTCCTCACATTTTAGTGACAGAAAGTTTTGGAATCTGAGAGGAGCCACAAATTTCCTTCCACCCAGCGTTCCCCCAAGTCTCCAATAAAAATGATACCTCACTTGTGTGGGTAGGCCTAGCGCCCGCGACAGGAAATGCCCCAAAACACTACGTGGACACATCACATTTTTTTACAGAAAACAGAGGTGTTTGTTGCAAAGTGCCTACCTGTAGATATTGGCCTCTAGCTCAGCTAGCACCTAGGGACACTTACCAAACCTGTGCCTTTTTGAAAACTAGAGACCTAGATGAATCCAAGATGGGGTGACTTGTGGGGCTCTGACCAGGTTCTGTCACCCAGAATCCTTTGCAAACCTCAAAATTTGGCTAAAAAACACAATTTCCTCACATTTCAGTGACAGAAAGTTCTGGAATCTGACAGGAGGCACAAATTTCCTTCACCCAGCGTTTCCCCAAGTCTCCTGATAAAATTTATACCGCACTTGTGTGGGTAGGCCTAGCGCCCGCGACAGGAAATGCCCCAAAACAAAACATGGACACATCCCATTTTTTGACAGAAAACAGAGGTGTTTCTTGCAAAGTGCCTACCAGTAGATTTTGGCCTCTAGCTCAGCCGGGCACCTAGGGACACCTACCAAACCTGTGCCTTTTTTAAAACTAGAGACCTAGGGGAATCCACGATGGGGTGACTTGTGGGGCTCTGACCAGGTTCTGTCACCCAGAATCCTTTGCAAACCTCAAAATTTGGCTAAAAAACACAATTTCCTCACATTTCAGTGACAGAAAGTTCTGGAATCTGAGAGGAGCCACAAATTTCCTTCCAACCAGCGTTTCCCCAAGTCTCCTGATAAAAATTATACCTCACTTGTGTGGGTAGGCCTAGCGCCCGCGACAGGAAATGCACCAAAACACAACGTGGACACATCCCATTTTTTTACAGAAAACAGAAGTGTTTTTTGCAAAGTGCCTACCCGTAGATTTTGGCCTCTAGCTCAGCCGGCACCTAGGGAAACCTACCAAACCTGTGCCTTTTTTAAAACTAGAGACCTAGGGGAATCCACGATGGGGTGACTTGTGGGGCTCTGACCAGGTTCTGTCACCCAGAATCCTTTGCAAACCTCAAAATTTGGCTAAAAAACACAATTTCCTCACATTTCAGTGACAGAAAGTTCTGGAATCTGACAGGAGGCACAAATTTCCTTCACCCAGCGTTTCCCCAAGTCTCCTGATAAAATTTATACCGCACTTGTGTGGGTCGGCCTAGTGCCCGCGACAGGAAATGCCCCAAAACAAAACATGGACACATCCCATTTTTTGACAGAAAACAGAGGTGTTTCTTGCAAAGTGCCTACCAGTAGATTATGGCCTCTAGCTCAGCCGGCACCTAGGGAAACCTACCAAACCTGTGCCTTTTTTAAAACTAGAGACCTAGGGGAATCCACGATGGGGTGACTTGTGGGGCTCTGACCAGGTTCTGTCACCCAGAATCCTTTGCAAACCTCAAATTTGGCTAAAAAACACATTTTCCTCACATTTCAGTGACAGAAAGTTCTGGAATCTGAGAGGAGCCACAAATTTCCTTCCAACCAGCGTTTCCCCAAGTCTCCCGATAAAAATTATACCTCACTTGTGTGGGTAGGCCTAGCGCCCGCGACAGGAAATGCCCCAAATCACAACGTGGACACATCCCATTTTTTGACAGAAAACAGAGGTGTTTTTTTGCAAAGTGCCTATCAGTAGATTTTGGCCTCTAGCTCAGCCGGCACCTAGGGACACTTACCAAACCTGTGCCTTTTTGAAAACTAGAGACCTAGATGAATCCAAGATGGGGTGACTTGTGGGGCTCTGACCAGCTTCTGTCACCCAGAATCCTTTGCAAACCTCAAAATTTGGCTAAAAAACACATTTTCCTCACATTTCAGTGACAGAAAGTTCTGGAATCTGACAGGAGCCACAAATTTCCTTCACACAGCATTTCCCCAAGTCTCCTGATAAAATTTATACCGCACTTGTGTGGGTAGGCCTAGCGCCCGCGACAGGAAATGCCCCAAAACAAAACATAGACACATCCCATTTTTTGACAGAAAACAGAGGTGTTTCTTGCAAAGTGCCTACCAGTAGATTATGGCCCCTAGCTCAGCCGGCACCTAGGGAAACCTACCAAACCTGTGCCTTTTTTAAAACTAGAGACCCAGGGGAATCCATGATGGGGTGACTTGTGGGGCTCTGACCAGGTTCTGTCACCCAGAATTCTTTGCAAACCTCAAAATTTGGCTAAAAAACACATTTTCCTCACATTTCAGTGACAGAAAGTTCTGGAATCTGAGAGGAGCCACAAATTTCCTTCCAACCAGCGTTTCCCCAAGTCTCCCGATAAAAATTATACCTCACTTGTGTGGGTAGGCCTAGCGCCCGCGACAAGAAATGCCCCAAAACACAACATGGACACATCCCATTTTTTGACAGAAAACAGAAGTGTTTTTTGAAAAGTGCCTACCAGTAGATTTTGGCCTCTAGCTCAGCCAGCACCTAGGGAAACCTACCAAACCTCTGCCTTTTTTAAAACTAGAGACCTAGGGGAATCCACGATGGGATGACTTGTGGGGTTCTGACCAGGTTCTGTCACCCAGAATTCTTTGCAAACCTCAAAATTGGCTAAAAAACACATTTTCCTCACATTTCAGTGACAGAAAGTTCTGGAATCTGAGAGGAGTCACAAATTTCCTTCCACCCAGCGTTTCCCCAAGTCTCCCGATAAAAATTATACCTCACTTGTGTGGGTAGGCCTAGCGCCCGCGACATGAAATGCCCCAAAACACAACGTGGACACATCCCATTTTTTGACAGAAAACAGAGGTGTTTTTTGCAAAGTGCCTACCAGTAGATTTTGGCCTCTAGCTCAGCCGGCACCTAGGGAAACCTACCAAACCTATACATTTGTGAAAACTAGAGACCCAGGGGAATCCAAGATGGGGTGACTTGTGGGGCTCTGACCAGGTTCTGTCACCCAGAATCCTTTGCAAACCTCAAAATTTGGCTAAAAAACATATTTTCCTCACATTTCAGTGACAGAAAGTTCTGGAATCTGAGAGGAGCCACAAATTTCCTTCCACACAGCGTTTCCCCAAGTCTCCCGATAAAGATTATACCTCACTTGTGTGGGTAGGCCTAGCGCCCGCAACAGGAAATGCCCCAAAACAAAACGTGGACACATCCCATTTTTTAACAGAAAACAGAGGTTTTTCTTGCAAAGTGACTACCAGTAGATTATGGCCTCTAGCTCAGTCGGCACCTAGGGAAACCTACCAAACCTGTGCCTTTTTTAAAACTAGAGACCTAGCGGAATCCACGATGGGATGACTTGCTGGGCTCTGACCAGGTTCTGTCACCCAGAATACTTTGCAAGCCTCAAAATTTGGCTAAAAAGCACATTTTCCTCACATTTCAGTAACAGAAAGTTCTGGAATCTGAGAGGAGCCACAAATTTCCTTCCACCCAGCGTTCCCCCAAGTCTCCCGATAAAAATTATTCCTCACTTGTGTGGGTAGGCCTAGCACCCGCGACAGGAAATGCCCCAAAACACAACGTGGACACATCCCATTTTTTGACAGAAAACAGGTGTTTTTTGCAAAGTGCCTACCTGTAGATTTTGGCCTCTAGCTCAGCCCGCACCTAGGGAAACCTACCAAACCTGTGCCTTTTTTAAAACTAGAGACCTAGGGGAATCCACGATGGGATGACTTGTGGGGCTCTGACCAGGTTCTGTCACCCAGAATCCTTTGCAAGCCTCAAAATTTGGCTAAAAAACACAATTTCCTCACATTTCAGTGACAGAAAGTTCTGGAATCTGAGAGGAGCCACAAATTTCCTTCCAACCAGCGTTTCCCCAAGTCTCCTGATAAAAATTATACCTCACTTGTGTGGGTAGGCCTAGCGCCCGCGACAGGAAATGCACCAAAACACAACGTGGACACATCCCATTTTTTTACAGAAAACAGAAGTGTTTTTTGCAAAGTGCCTACCCGTAGATTTTGGCCTCTAGCTCAGCCGGCACCTAGGGAAACCTACCAAACCTGTGCCTTTTTTAAAACTAGAGACCTAGGGGAATCCACGATGGGGTGACTTGTGGGGCTCTGACCAGGTTCTGTCACCCAGAATCCTTTGCAAACCTCAAAATTTGGCTAAAAAACACAATTTCCTCACATTTCAGTGACAGAAAGTTCTGGAATCTGACAGGAGGCACAAATTTCCTTCACCCAGCGTTTCCCCAAGTCTCCTGATAAAATTTATACCGCACTTGTGTGGGTCGGCCTAGCGCCCGCGACAGGAAATGCCCCAAAACAAAACATGGACACATCCCATTTTTTGACAGAAAACAGAGGTGTTTCTTGCAAAGTGCCTACCAGTAGATTATGGCCTCTAGCTCAGCCGGCACCTAGGGAAACCTACCAAACCTGTGCCTTTTTTAAAACTAGAGACCTAGGGGAATCCACGATGGGGTGACTTGTGGGGCTCTGACCAGGTTCTGTCACCGAGAATCCTTTGCAAACCTCAAAATTTGGCTAAAAAACACATTTTCCTCACATTTCAGTGACAGAGAGTTCTGGAATCTGAGAGGAGCCACAAATTTCCTTCCAACCAGCGTTTCCCCAAGTCTCCTGATAAAAATTATACCTCACTTGTGTGGGTAGGCCTAGCGCCCGCGACAGGAAATGCCCCAAAACACAACGTGGACACATCCCATTTTTTGACAGAAAACAGAAGTGTTTTTTGCAAAGTGCCTACCAGTAGATTTTGGACTCTAGCTCATCCGGCACCTAGGGAAACCTACCAAACCTGTGCCTTTTTTAAAACTAGAGACCTAGGGGAATCCACGATGGGGTGACTTGTGGGGCTCTGACCAGGTTCTGTCACCCAGAATCCTTTGCAAACCTCAAATTTGGCTCAAAAACACATCTTCCTCACATTTCAGTGACAGAAAGTTCTGGAATCTGAGAGGAGCCACAAATTTCCTTCCAACCAGCGTTTCCCCAAGTCTCCCGATAAAAATTATACCTCACTTGTGTGGGTAGGCCTAGCGCCCGCGACAGGAAATGCCCCAAATCACAACGTGGACACATCCCATTTTTTGACAGAAAACAGAGGTGTTTTTTTGCAAAGTGCCTATCAGTAGATTTTGGCCTCTAGCTCAGCCGGCACCTAGGGACACTTACCAAACCTGTGCCTTTTTGAAAACTAGAGACCTAGATGAATCCAAGATGGGGTGACTTGTGGGGCTCTGACCAGCTTCTGTCACCCAGAATCCTTTGCAAACCTCAAAATTTGGCTAAAAAACACATTTTCCTCACATTTCAGTGACAGAAAGTTCTGGAATCTGACAGGAGCCACAAATTTCCTTCACCCAGCATTTCCCCAAGTCTCCTGATAAAATTTATACCGCACTTGTGTGGGTAGGCCTAGCGCCCGCGACAGGAAATGCCCCAAAACAAAACATAGACACATCCCATTTTTTGACAGAAAACAGAGGTGTTTCTTGCAAAGTGCCTAACAGTAGATTATGGCCCCTAGCTCAGCCGGCACCTAGGGAAACCTACCAAACCTGTGCCTTTTTTAAAACTAGAGACCCAGGGGAATCCATGATGGGGTGACTTGTGGGGCTCTGACCAGGTTCTGTCACCCAGAATTCTTTGCAAACCTCAAAATTTGGCTAAAAAACACATTTTCCTCACATTTCAGTGACAGAAAGTTCTGGAATCTGAGAGGAGCCACAAATTTCCTTCCAACCAGCGTTTCCCCAAGTCTCCCGATAAAAATTATACCTCACTTGTGTGGGTAGGCCTAGCGCCCGCGACAAGAAATGCCCCAAAACACAACATGGACACATCCCATTTTTTGACAGAAAACAGAAGTGTTTTTTGAAAAGTGCCTACCAGTAGATTTTGGCCTCTAGCTCAGCCAGCACCTAGGGAAACCTACCAAACCTCTGCCTTTTTTAAAACTAGAGACCTAGGGGAATCCACGATGGGGTGACTTGTGGGGTTCTGACCAGGTTCTGTCACCCAGAATTCTTTGCAAACCTCAAAATTGGCTAAAAAACACATTTTCCTCACATTTCAGTGACAGAAAGTTCTGGAATCTGAGAGGAGTCACAAATTTCCTTCCACCCAGCGTTTCCCCAAGTCTCCCGATAAAAATTATACCTCACTTATGTGGGTAGGCCTAGCGCCCGCGACATGAAATGCCCCAAAACACAACGTGGACACATCCCATTTTTTGACAGAAAACAGAGGTGTTTTTTGCAAAGTGCCTACCAGTAGATTTTGGCCTCTAGCTCAGCCGGCACCTAGGGAAACCTACCAAACCTATACATTTGTGAAAACTAGAGACCCAGGGGAATCCAAGATGGGGTGACTTGTGGGGCTCTGACCAGGTTCTGTCACCCAGAATCCTTTGCAAACCTCAAAATTTGGCTAAAAAACATATTTTCCTCACATTTCAGTGACAGAAAGTTCTGGAATCTGAGAGGAGCCACAAATTTCCTTCCACACAGCGTTTCCCCAAGTCTCCCGATAAAGATTATACCTCACTTGTGTGGGTAGGCCTAGCGCCCGCAACAGGAAATGCCCCAAAACAAAACGTGGACACATCCCATTTTTTAACAGAAAACAGAGGTTATTCTTGCAAAGTGACTACCAGTAGATTATGGCCTCTAGCTCAGTCGGCACCTAGGGAAACCTACCAAACCTGTGCCTTTTTTAAAACTAGAGACCTAGGGGAATCCACGATGGGATGACTTGTGGGGCTCTGACCAGGTTCTGTCACCCAGAATCCTTTGCAAGCCTCAAAATTTGGCTAAAAAGCACATTTTCCTCACATTTCAGTAACAGAAAGTTCTGGAATCTGAGAGGAGCCACAAATTTCCTTCCACCCAGCGTTCCCCCAAGTCTCCCGATAAAAATTATTCCTCACTTGTGTGGGTAGGCCTAGCACCCGCGACAGGAAATGCCCCAAAACACAACGTGGACACATCCCATTTTTTGACAGAAAACAGGTGTTTTTTGCAAAGTGCCTACCTGTAGATTTTGGCCTCTAGCTCAGCCCGCACCTAGGGACACCTACCAAACCTATGCATTTCTGAAAACTAGAGACATAGGGGAATCCAAGATGGTGTGACTTGTGGGGCTCTGACCAGGTTCTGTCACCCAGAATCCTTTGCAAACCTCAAAATTTGGCTAAACAAAATCACGTTTTCCCCACATTTCACTGACAGAAAGCTCTGGAATCTGAGAGGATCCACAAATTTCCTTCTACCCAGCATTTCCCCAAGTCTCCCAATATAAATTATACCTCTCTTGTGTGGGTAGGCCTAGCGCCCGTGACAGGAAATGCCCCAAAACACTCCGTAGACACATCACATTTTTTTACAGAAAACACAGGTGTTTTTTGCAAAGTGCCTACCTGTAGATTTTGACCTCTAGCTCAGCCGGCACTCAGGGAAACCTACCAAACCTGTGCATTTTTTTAAAACTAGAGACCTAGGAGAATCCAAGATGGGGTGACTTGTGGGGCTCTGACCAGGTTCTGTTACCCAGAATCCTTTGCAAACCTCATAATTTGGCTGAAGAAACAAGTTTTCCTCACATTTGGGTGACAGAAAGTTCTGGAATCTGAGAGGAGCCTCAATTTTCCTTCCATCCAGCGTTCCCCCACGTCTCCCGATAAAAATGATACCTCACTTGTGTGGGTAGGCCTAGCGCCCACAATAGGAAATGCCCCAAAACACAACGTGGACACATCCCATTTTTTTTACAGAAAACAGAGGTGTTTTTTGCAAAGTGCCTACCTGTAGATTTTGACCTCTAGCTCAGCCGGCACCCAGGGAAACCTACCAAACCTGTGCATTTTTTTAAAACTAGAGACCTAGGAGAATCCAAGATGGGGTGACTTGTGGGGCTCTGACCAGGTTCTGTTACCCAGAATCCTTTGCAAACCTCACAATTTGGCTAAAGAAACAAGTTTTCCTCACATTTCGGCGACAGAAAGTTCTGGAATCTGAGAGGAGCCTCAAATTTCATTCCACCCAGCGTTCCCCCAAGTCTCACCAATAAAAATGATACCTCACTTGTGTGGGTAGGCCTAGCACCCACAATAGGAAATGCCCCAAAACACAACGTGGACACATCCCATTTTTTGACAGAAAACAGAGGTGTTTTTTGCAAAGTGCCTACCAGTAGATTTTGGCCTCTAGCTCAGCCGTCACCTAGGGAAACCTACCAAACCTGTGCCTTTTTGAAAACTAAAGACCTAGGGGAATCCAAGATTGGGTGACTTGTGGGGCTCTGACCAGGTTCTGTCACCCAGAATCCTTTGCAAACCTCAAAATTTGGCTAAAAAACACATTTTCCTCACATTTCAGTGTCAGAAAGTTCTGGAATCTGAGAGGAGCCACAAATGTCCTTCCACCCAGCGTTTCCCCAAGTCTCCCGATGAAAATTAAACCTCAATTGTGTGGGTAGGCCTAGCGCCCGCGACAGGAAATGCCCCAAAACACTACGTGGACATATCCTATTTTTTGACAGAAAACAGAGGTGTTTTTTGCAAAGTGCCTACAAGTAGATTTAGGCCTCTAGCTCAGCCGGCACCTAGGGAAACGTACCAAACCTGTGCATTTTTTAAAACAAGAGACCTAGTGGAATCCAGGATAGGGTGACTTGTGGGGCTCTGACCAGGTTCTGTTACCCAGAATCCTTTGCAAACCTCACAATTTGGCTAAAGAAACAAGTTTTCCTCACATTTCGGTGACAGAAAGTTCTGGAATCTGAGAGGAGCCTCAAATTTCCTTCCACCCAGCGTTCCCCCAAGTCTCCCGATAAAAATGATACCTCACTTGTGTGGGTAGGCCTAGCGCCCACAATAGGAAATGCCCCAAAACACAACGTGGACACATCCCCTTTTTTGATAGAAAACAGAGGTGTTTTTTGCAAAGTGCCTACCTGTAGATTTTGGCCTCTAGCTCAGCCGTCACCTAGGGAAACCTACCAAACCTGTGCCATTTTGAAAACTAAAGACCTAGGGGAATCCAAGATTGGGTGACTTGTGGGGCTCTGACCAGGTTCTGTCACCCAGAATCCTTTGCAAACCTCAAAATTTGGCTAAAAAACACATTTTCCTCACATTTCAGTGACAGAAAGTTCTGGAATCTGAGAGGAGCCACAAATGTCCTTCCACCCAGCGTTTCCCCAAGTCTCCTGATAAAAATTAAACCTCACTTGTGTGGGTAGGCCCAGCGCCCGCGTCAGGAAATACACCAAAACACTACGTGGACACATCACATTTTTTGACAGAAAACAGAGGTGTTTTTTGCAAAGTGCCTACCTGTAGATTTTGGCCTCTAGCTCAGCTGTCACCAAGGGAAACCTACCAAACCTGTGCATTTTTTAAAACTAGAGACCTCGGGGAATCCAGGATAGGGTGACTTGTGGGGCTCTGACCAGGTTCTGTCACCCAGAATCCTTTGCAAACCTCAAAATTTGGCTAAAAAACACATTTTCCTCACATTTCAGTGACAGAAAGCTCTGGAATCTGAGAGGAGCCACAAATTTCCTTCCACCCAGCATTTCCCCAAGTCTCCCGATAAAAATTATACCTCACTTGTGTGGGTAGGCCTAGCGCCCGCGACAGGAAATGCTCCAAAACACAACGTGGACACATCCCATTTTTTGACAGAAAACACAGGTGTTTTTTGCAAAGTGCCTACCTGTAGATTTTGGTCTCTAGCTCAGCCGGCAACCAGGGAACCCTACCAAACCTGTTCCTTTTTGAAAACTTGAGACCTATGGGAATCCAAGATGGGGTGACTTGTGGGGCTCTGACCAGGTTCTGTCACCCAGAATCCTTTGCAAACCTCAAAATTTGGCTAAAAAACACATTTTCCTCACATTTCAGTGACAGAAAGTTCTGGAATCTGAGAGGAGCCACAAATTTCCTTCCACCCAGCGTTTCCCCAAGTCTCCCGATAAAAATTATACCTCACTTGTGTGGGTAGGCCTAGCGCCCGCGACAGGAAATGCCCCAAAACACTCCGTAGACAAATCACATTTTTTTTACAGAAAACACTTTTTTTTTTTGCAAAGTGCCTACCTGTAGATTTTGGCCTCTAGCTCAGCCGGCACCCAGGGAAACCTACCAAACCTGTGCATTTTTTTAAAACTAGAGACCTAGGGGAATCCAAGATGGGGTGACTTGTGGGGCTCTGACCAGGTTCTGTTACCCAGAATCCTTTGCAAACCTCAAAATTTGGCTACAAAGCACATTTTCCTCACATTTCAGTGACAGAAAGTTCTGGAATCTGAGAGGAGCCACAAATTTCCTTCCAACCAGCGTTTCCCCAAGTCTCCTGATAAAAATTATACCTCACTTGTGTGGGTAGGCCTAGCGCCCGCGACAGGAAATGCACCAAAACACAACGTGGACACATCCCATTTTTTTACAGAAAACAGAAGTGTTTTTTGCAAAGTGCCTACCCGTAGATTTTGGCCTCTAGCTCAGCCGGCACCTAGGGAAACCTACCAAACCTGTGCCTTTTTTAAAACTAGAGACCTAGGGGAATCCACGATGGGGTGACTTGTGGGGCTCTGACCAGGTTCTGTCACCCAGAATCCTTTGCAAACCTCAAAATTTGGCTAAAAAACACAATTTCCTCACATTTCAGTGACAGAAAGTTCTGGAATCTGACAGGAGGCACAAATTTCCTTCACCCAGCGTTTCCCCAAGTCTCCTGATAAAATTTATACCGCACTTGTGTGGGTCGGCCTAGCGCCCGCGACAGGAAATGCCCCAAAACAAAACATGGACACATCCCATTTTTTGACAGAAAACAGAGGTGTTTTTTGAAAAGTGCCTACCTGTAGATTTGGGCCTCTAGCTCAGCTGTCACCAAGGGAAACCTACCAAACCTGTGCCTTTTTGAAAACAAGAGACATAGGGGAATCCAAGATGGGGTGACTTGTGGGGCTCTGACCAGGTTCTGTCACCCAGAATCCTTTGCAAACCTCAAAATTTGGTTAAATAACACATTTCCTCACATTTCAGTGACAGAAAGCTCTGGAATCTGAGAGGAGCCACAAATTTCCTTCCACCCAGCATTTCCCCAAGTCTCCCGATAAAAATTATACCTCACTTGTGTGGGTAGGTCTAGCGCCCGCGACAGGAAATGCCCCAAAACACTCCGTAGACACATCACATTTATTTACAGAAAACAGAGGTGTTTTTTGCAAAGTGCCTACCTGTAGATTTTGGCCTCTAGCTCAGCCGGCACATAGGGAAACCTACCAAACCTGTTCCTTTTTGAAAACTTGAGACCTAGGGGAATCCAAGATGGGGTGACTTGTGGGTCTCTGACCAGGTTCTGTCACCCAGAATCCTTTGCAAACCTCAAAATGTGGCAAAAAAACACATTTCCTCACATTTCAGTGACAGAAAGTTCTGGAATCTGAGAGGAGCCACAAATTTCCTTCCACCCAGCATTCCCCCAAGTCTCCCGATAAAAATGATACCTCACTTGTGTGGGTAGGCCCAGCGCCCGCGACAGGAAATACACCAAAACACTACGTGGACACATCACATTTTTTGACAGAAAACAGAGGTGTTTTTTGCAAAGTGCCTACCTGTAGATTTTGGCCTCTAGCTCAGCCGGCACCCAGGGAAACCTACCAAACCTGTGCATTTTTGAAAACTAGAGACCTAGGGGAATCCAGGATAGGGTGACTTGTGGGGCACTGACCAGGTTCTGTTATCCAGAATCCTTTGCAAAGCTCAAAATTTGGCTAAAAAAACACTTTTTCCTCATATTTCGGTGACCGAAAGTTCTGGAATCTGAGAGGAGCCACAAATTTTCTTCCACCCAGCGTTCCTCCAAGTCTCCCGATAAAAATGATACCTCACTTGTGTGGTAGGCCTAGCGCCCGGGACAGGAAATGCTCCAAAACACAACGTGAATACATCCCATTTTTTGACAGAAAACAGAGTTGTTTTTTGCAAAGTGCCTACCTGTAGATTTTGGCCTCTAGCTCAGCCGGCACCTAGGGACACCTACCAAACCTATGCATTTCTGAAAACTAGAGACCTAGGGGAATCCAAGATGGGGTGACTTGTGGGGCTCTGACCAGGTTCTGTCACCCAGAATCCTTTGCAAACCTCAAAATTTGGCTAAAAAACACAATTTCCTCACATTTCAGTGACAGAAAGTTCTGGAATCTGACAGGAGGCACAAATTTCCATCACCCAGCGTTTCCCCAAGTCTCCTGATAAAATTTATACCGCACTTGTGTGGGTAGGCCTAGCGCCCACGACAGGAAATGCCCCAAAACAAACATGGACACATACTGTCTTTTTAACCTAACTTGAGTAGGCTTTTTGATGTAGCAGAGTGCCTTCCGCTAAAGTATAAATCCCCTTTATGACAGTAGGACTATTTTGGGCGCAACATGAAAAAGTGAATAAAATACCAAACAACTCCAACAAATTTGTTTTGGAAAATATAAGTGACCATTCAAAATATTGACAGATTGAATGTAGATTATAGTAAATATAGGAGTGCATGCCCCGCAGAAAGAGGAAAAAATAGAAATCACTTCTCAGTAATTAGGAACACTATTAACACTGTAGTGTCCAATGAAAGCAAATTGGGATTGCAATTATACCTCACTTGTGTGGGTAGGTCTAGCGCCCGCGACAGGAAATGCCCCAAAACACTCCGTAGACAAATCACATTTTTTTTACAGAAAACACAGTTGTTTTTTGCAAAGTGCCTACCTGTAGATTTTGGCCTCTAGCTCAGCCGGCACCCAGGGAAACCTACCAAACCTGTTCCTTTTTCAAAACTTGAGACCTAGGGGAATCCAAGATGGGGTGACTTGTGGTGCTCTGACCAGGTTCTGTCACCCAGAATCCTTTGCAAACCTTAAAATTTGGCTAAAAAACACATTTCCTCACATTTCAGTGGCAGAAAGTTCTGGAATCTGAGAGGAGCCACAAATTTCCTTCCACCCAGCATTCCCCCACGTCTCCCGATAAAAATGATACCTCACTTGTGTGGGTACGCCTAGCGCCCGCGACAGGAAATGCCCCAAAACACTACGTGGACATATCCTATTTTTTGACAGAAAACAGAGGTGTTTTTTGCAAAGTGCCTACCAGTAGATTTTGGCCTCTAGCTCAGCCGGCACATAGGGAAATCTACCAAACCTGTGCATTTTTGAAAACAAGAGACCTAGGGGAATCCAAAATGGGGTGGCTTGTGGGGCTCTGACCAGGTTCTGTTACCCAGAATCCTTTGCAAACATCAAATTTGGCTAAAAAACACATTTTCCTCACATTTCGGTGACAGAAAGTTCTGGAATCTGAGAGGAGCCACAAATTTCCTTCCACCCAGCATTCCCCCAAGTCTCCCGATAAAAATGGTACCTCACTTGTGTGGGTAGGCCCAGCGCCCGCGTCAGGAAATACACCAAAACACTACGTGGACACATCACATTTTTTTACAAAAAACAGAGGTGTTTTTTGCAAAGTGCCTACCTGTAGATTTTGGCCTCTAGCTCAGCTGTCACCAAGGGAAACCTACCAAACCTGTGCATTTTTGAAAACTAGAGACCTAGGGGAATCCAGGATAGGGTGACTTGTGGGGCTCTGACCAGGTTCTGTCACCCAGAATCCTTTGCAAACCTCACAATTTGGCTAAAATACACATTTTCCTCACATTTCAGTGACAGAAAGTTCTGGAATCTGAGAGGAGCCACAAATTTCCTTCCAACCAGCGTTTCCCCAAGTCTCCCGATAAAAATGATACCTCACTTGTGTGGGTAGGCCTAGCGCCCGCGACAGGAAATGCTCCAAAACACAACGTGGACACATCCCATTTTTTGACAGAAACCAGAGGTGTTTTTTGCAAAGTGCCTACCTGTAGATTTTGGTCTCTAGCTCAGCTGTCACCAAGGGAAACCTACCAAACCTCTGCCTTTTTTAAAACTAGAGACCTAGGGGAATCCACGATGGGGTGACTTGTGGGGTTCTGACCAGGTTCTGTCACCCAGAATTCTTTGCAAACCTCAAAATTGGCTAAAAAACACATTTTCCTCACATTTCAGTGACAGAAAGTTCTGGAATCTGAGAGGAGTCACAAATTTCCTTCCACCCAGCGTTTCCCCAAGTCTCCCGATAAAAATTATACCTCACTTGTGTGGGTAGGCCTAGCGCCCGCGACATGAAATGCCCCAAAACACAACGTGGACACATCCCATTTTTTGACAGAAAACAGAGGTGTTTTTTGCAAAGTGCCTACCAGTAGATTTTGGCCTCTAGCTCAGCCGGCACCTAGGGAAACCTACCAAACCTATACATTTGTGAAAACTAGAGACCCAGGGGAATCCAAGATGGGGTGACTTGTGGGGCTCTGACCAGGTTCTGTCACCCAGAATCCTTTGCAAACCTCAACATTTGGCTAAAAAACACATTTCCTCACATTTCAGTGACAGAAAGTTCTGGAATCTGAGAGGAGCCACAAATTTCCTTCCACCCAGCGTTTCCCCAAGTCTCCCGATAAAAATTATACCTCACTTGTGTGCGTAGGCCTAGCGCCCGCGACAGGAAATGCCCCAAAACACTCCGTAGACAAATCACATTTTTTTTTACAGAAAACACAGTTGTTTTTTGCAAAGTGCCTACCTGTAGATTTTGGCCTCTAGCTCAGCCGGCACCCAGGGAAACCTACCAAACCTGTGCATTTTTTTAAAACTAGAGACCTAGGGGAATCCAAGATGGGGTGACTTGTGGGGCTCTGACCAGGTTCTGTTACCCAGAATCCTTTGCAAACCTCACAATTTGGCTACAAAGAACATTTTCCTCACATTTCGGTGACAGAAAGTTCTGGAATCTGAGAGGAGCCACAAATTTCCTTCCACCCAGCATTCCCCCAAGTCTCCCGATAAAAATGATACCTCACTTGTGTGGGTAGGCCCAGCGCCCGCGACAGGAAATACACCAAAACACTACGTGGACACATCACATTTTTTGACAGAAAACAGAGGTGTTTTTTGCAAAGTGCCTACCTGTAGATTTTGGCCTCTAGCTCAGCCGGCACCCATGGAAACCTACCAAACCTGTGCATTTTTGAAAACTAGAGACCTAGGGGAATCCAGGATAGGGTGACTTGTGGGGCACTGACCAGGTTCAGTTATCCAGAATCCTTTGCAAAGCTCAAAATTTGGCTAAAAAAACACTTTTTCCTCATATTTCGGTGACAGAAAGTTCTGGAATCTGAGAGGAGCCACAAATTTTCTTCCACCCAGCGTTCCTCCAAGTCTCCCGATAAAAATGATACCTCACTTGTGTGGTAGGCCTAGCGCCCGGGACAGGAAATGCTCCAAAACACAACGTGAACACATCCCATTTTTTGACAGAAAACAGAGGTATTTTTTGCAAAGTGCCTACCTGTCTTCTCTACCTCAGCCGGCACCTAGGGACACCTACCAAACCTATGCATTTCTGAAAACTAGAGACCTAGGGGAATCCAAGATGGGGTGACTTGTGGGGCTCTGACCAGGTTCTGTTACCCAGAATGCTTTGCAAACCTCAAAATTTGGCTAAAAAATCAAGTTTTCCCCACATTTCAGCGATAGAAAGTTCTGGAATCTGAGAGGAGCCACAAATTTTTTTCCACCCAGCGTTCACCCAAGTCTGCCGATAAAAATGATACCTCACTTGTGTGGGTAGGTCTAGCGCCCGCGACAGGAAATGCCCCAAAACACTCCGTAGACAAATCACATTTTTTTTACAGAAAACACAGTTGTTTTTTGCAAAGTGCCTACCTGTAGATTTTGGCCTCTAGCTCAGCCGGCACCCAGGGAAACCTACCAAACCTGTTCCTTTTTGAAAACTTGAGACCTAGGGGAATCCAAGATGGGGTGACTTGTGGGGCTCTGACCAGGTTCTGTCACCCAGAATCCTTTGCAAACCTTAAAATTTGGCTAAAAAACACATTTCCTCACATTTCAGTGGCAGAAAGTTCTGGAATCTTAGAGAGCCACACATTTTCTTCCACCCAGCATTCCCCCAAGTCTCCCGATAAAAATGATACCTCACTTGTGTGGGTAGGCCCAGTGCCCGCGACAGGAAATACACCAAAACACTACGTGGACCCATCACATTTTTTGACAGAAAACAGACGTGTTTTTTGCAAAGTGCCTACCTGTAGATTTTGGCCTCTAGCTCAGCCGGCACATAGGGAAACCTACCAAACCTGTTCCTTTTTGAAAACTTGAGACCTAGGGGAATCCAAGATGGGGTGACTTGTGGGTCTCTGACCAGGTTCTGTCACCCAGAATCCTTTGCAAACCTCAAAATGTGGCTAAAAAACACATTTCCTCACATTTCAGTGACAGAAAGTTCTGGAATCTGAGAGGAGCCACAAATTTCCTTCCACCCAGCATTCCCCCAAGTCTCCCGATAAAAATGATACCTCACTTGTGTGGGTAGGCCCAGCGCCCGCGACAGGAAATGTCCCAAAACACTACGTGGACACATCACATTTTTTGACAGAAAACAGAGGTGTTTTTTGCAAAGTGCCTACCTGTAGATTTTGGCCTCTAGCTCAGCCGGCACCCAGGGAAACCTACCAAACCTGTGCATTTTTGAAAACTAGAGACCTAGGGGAATCCAGGATAGGGTGACTTGTGGGGCACTGACCAGGTTCTGTTATCCAGAATCCTTTGCAAAGCTCAAAATTTGGCTAAAAAAACACTTTTTCCTCATATTTCGGTGACCGAAAGTTCTGGAATCTGAGAGGAGCCACAAATTTTCTTCCACCCAGCGTTCCTCCAAGTCTCCCGATAAAAATGATACCTCACTTGTGTGGTAGGCCTAGCGCCCGGGACAGGAAATGCTCCAAAACACAACGTGAACACATCCCATTTTTTGACAGAAAACAGAGGTGTTTTTTGCAAAGTGCCTACCTGTAGATTTTGGCCTCTAGCTCAGCCGGCACCTAGGGACACCTACCAAACCTATGCATTTCTGAAAACTAGAGACCTAGGGGAATCCAAGATGAGGTGACTTGTGGGGCTCTGACCAGGTTCTGTCACCCAGAATCCTTTGCAAACCTCAAAATTTGGCTAAAAAACACAATTTCCTCACATTTCAGTGACAGAAAGTTCTGGAATCTGACAGGAGGCACAAATTTCCTTCACCCAGCGTTTCCCCAAGTCTCCTGATAAAATTTATACTGCACTTGTGTGGGTAGGCCTAGCGCCCACGACAGGAAATGCCCCAAAACAAAACATGGACACATCCCATTTTTTGACAGAAAACAGAGGTGTTTCTTGCAAAGTGCCTACCAGTAGATTATGGCCTCTAGCTCAGCCGGCACCTAGGGAAACCTACCAAACCTGTGCCTTTTTTAAAACTAGAGACCTAGGGGAATCCACGATGGGGTGACTTGTGGGGCTCTGACCAGGTTCTGTCACCCAGAATCCTTTGCAAACCTCAAAATTTGGCTAAAAAATCACGTTTTCCCCACATTTCAGCGATAGAAAGTTCTGTAATCTGAGAGGAGCAACAACTTTTTTTCCACCCAGCGTTCCCCCAAGTCTGCCGATAAAAATGATACCTCACTTGTGTGAGTAGGTCTAGCGCCAGCGACAGGAAATGCCCCAAAACACTCCGTAGACAAATCACATTTTCTTACAGAAAACACAGTTGTTTTTTGCAAAGTGCCTACCTGTAGATTTTGGCCTCTAGCTCAGCCGGCACCCAGGGAAACCTACCAAACCTGTTCCTTTTTCAAAACTTGAGACCTAGGGGAATGCAAGATGGGGTGACTTGTGGGGCTCTGACCAGGTTCTGTCACCCAGAATCCTTTGAAAACCTTAAAATTTGGCTAAAAAACACATTTCCTCACATTTCAGTTGCAGAAAGTTCTGGAATCTGAGAGGAGCCACAAATTTCCTTCCACCCAGCATTCCCCCAAGTCTCCCGATAAAAATGATACCTCACTTGTGTGGGTAGGCCCAGCGCCCGCGACAGGAAATACACCAAAACACTACGTGGACCCATCACATTTTTTGACAGAAAACAGACGTGTTTTTTGCAAAGTGCCTACCTGTAGATTTTGGCCTCTAGCTCAGCCGGCACCCAGGGAAACCTACCAAACCTGTGCATTTTTGAAAACAAGAGACCTAGGGGAATCCAAGATAGGGTGACTTGTGGGGCACTGACCAGGTTCTGTTACCCAGAATCCTTTGCAAAGCTCAAAATTTGGCTAAAAAAAACACGTTTTCCTCATATTTCGGTCACAGAAAGTTCTGGAATCTGAGAGGAGCCACAAATTTCCTTCCACCCAGCGTTCCTCCAAGTCTCCCGATACAAATGATACCTCACTTGTGTGGGTAGGCCTAGCGCCCGCGACAGGAAATGCTCCAAAACACAACGTGGACACATCCCATTTTTTGACAGAAAACAGAGGTGTTTTTTGAAAAGTGCCTACCTGTAGATTTGGGCCTCTAGCTCAGCTGTCACCAAGGGAAACCTACCAAACCTGTGCCTTTTTGAAAACAAGAGACATAGGGGAATCCAAGATGGGGTGACTTGTGGGGCTCTGACCAGGTTCTGTCACACAGAATCCTTTGCAAACCTCAAAATTTGGCTAAATAACACATTTCCTCACATTTCAGTGACAGAAAGCTCTGGAATCTGAGAGGAGCCACAAATTTCCTTCCACCCAGCATTTCCCCAAGTCTCCCGATAAAAATTATACCTCACTTGTGTGGGTAGGTCTAGCGCCCGCGACAGGAAATGCCCCAAAACACTCCGTAGACACATCACATTTATTTACAGAAAACAGAGGTGTTTTTTGCAAAGTACCTACCTGTAGATTTTGGCCTCTAGCTCAGCCGGCACCAAGGGAAACCTACCAAACCTGTTCCTTTTTGAAAACTTGAGACCTAGGGGAATCCAAGATGGGGTGACTTGTGGGTCTCTGACCAGGTTCTGTCACCCAGAATCCTTTGCAAACCTCAAAATGTGGCTAAAAAACACATTTCCTCACATTTCAGTGACAGAAAGTTCGGGAATCTGAGAGGAGCCACAAATTTCCTTCCACCCAGCATTCCCCCAAGTCTCCCGATAAAAATGATACCTCACTTGTGTGGGTAGGCCCAGCGCCCGCGACAGGAAATACACCAAAACACTACGTGGACACATCACATTTTTTGACAGAAAACAGAGGTGTTTTTTGCAAAGTGCCTACCTGTAGATTTTGGCCTCTAGCTCAGCCGGCACCCAGGGAAACCTACCAAACCTGTGCATTTTTGAAAACTAGAGACCTAGGGGAATCCAAGATGGGGTCACTTGTGGGGCTCTGACCAGGTTCTGTCACCCAGAATCCTTTGCAAACCTCAAAATTTGGCTAAAAAGCACATTTTCCTCACATTTCGGTGACAGAAAGTTCTGGAATCTGAGAGGAGCCACAGACTTCCTTCCATTCAGCGTTTCCCCAAGTCTCCCGATAAAGATTATACCTCACTTGTGTGGGTAGTCCAAGCGCCCGCGACAGGAAATGCCCCAAAACACTCCGTAGACAAATCACATTTTTTTACAGAAAACACAGTTGTTTTTTGCAAAGTGCCTACCTGTAGATTTTGGCCTCTAGCTCAGCCGGTACCCAGGGAAACCTACCAAACCTGTGCATTTTTTTAAAACTAGAGACCTTGGGGAATCCAAGATGGGGTGACTTGTGGGGCTCTGACCAGGTTCTGTTACCCAGAATCCTTTGCAAACCTCACAATTTGGCTAAAGAAACAAGTTTTCCTCACATTTCAGTGACAGAAAGCTCTGGAATCTGAGAGGAGCCACAAATTTCCTTCCACCCAGCATTTCCCCAAGTCTCCCGATAAAAATTATACCTCACTTGAGTGGGTAGGTCTAGCGCCCGCGACAGGAAATGCCCCAAAACACTCCGTAGACACATCACATTTATTTACAGAAAACAGAGGTGTTTTTTGCAAAGTACCTACCTGTAGATTTTGGCCTCTAGCTCAGCCGGCACCAAGGGAAACCTACCAAACCTGTTCCTTTTTGAAAACTTGAGACCTAGGGGAATCCAAGATGGGGTGACTTGTGGGTCTCTGACCAGGTTCTGTCACCCAGAATCCTTTGCAAACCTCAAAATGTGGCTAAAAAACACATTTCCTCACATTTCAGTGACAGAAAGTTCGGGAATCTGAGATGAGCCACAAATTTCCTTCCACCCAGCATTCCCCCAAGTCTCCCGATAAAAATGATACCTCACTTGTGTGGGTAGGCCCAGCGCCCGCGACAGGAAATACACCAAAACACTACGTGGACACATCACATTTTTTGACAGAAAACAGAGGTGTTTTTTGCAAAGTGCCTACCTGTAGATTTTGGCCTCTAGCTCAGCCGGCACCCAGGGAAACCTACCAAACCTGTGCATTTTTGAAAACTAGAGACCTAGGGGAATCCAAGATGGGGTCACTTGTGGGGCTCTGACCAGGTTCTGTCACCCAGAATCCTTTGCAAACCTCAAAATTTGGCTAAAAAACACATTTTCCTCACATTTCGGTGACAGAAAGTTCTGGAATCTGAGAGGAGCCACAGACTTCCTTCCATTCAGCGTTTCCCCAAGTCTCCCGATAAAAATTATACCTCACTTGTGTGGGTAGTCCAAGCGCCCGCGACAGGAAATGCCCCAAAACACTCCGTAGACAAATCACATTTTTTTACAGAAAACACAGTTGTTTTTTGCAAAGTGCCTACCTGTAGATTTTGGCCTCTAGCTCAGCCGGTACCCAGGGAAACCTACCAAACCTGTGCATTTTTTTAAAACTAGAGACCTAGGGGAATCCAAGATGGGGTGACTTGTGGGGCTCTGACCAGGTTCTGTTACCCAGAATCCTTTGCAAACCTCACAATTTGGTTAAAGAAACAAGTTTTCCTCACATTTCGGTGACAGAAAGTTCCGGAATCTGTGAGGAACCTCAAATTTCCTTCCACCCAGCGTTCCCCCAAGTCTCTCGATAAAAATGATAACTCACTTGTGTGGGTAGGCCTAGCGCCCACAATAGTAAATGCCCCAAAACACAACGTGGACACATCCCATTTTTTGACAGAAAACAGAGGTGTTTTTTGCAAAGTGCCTACCTGTAGATTTTGGCCTCTAGCTCAGCTGTCACCTACGGAAACCTTCCAAACCGGTGCCTTTTTGAAAACTAGAGACCTAGGGGAATCCAAGATGGGGTGACTTGTGGGGCTCTGACCAGGTTCTGTCACCCAGAATCCTTTGCAAACCTCAAAATGTGGCTAAAAAACACATTTTCCTCACATTTCAGTGACAGAAAGTTCTGGAATCTGAGAGGAGCCAGAAATGTCCTTCCACCCAGCGTTTCCCCAAGTCTCCAGATAAAAATTAAACCTCACTTGTGTGGGTAGGCCTATCGCCCGCGACAGGAAATGCCCCAAAACACTACGTGGACACATCCTATTTTTTGACAGAAAACAGAGGTGTTGTTTGCAAAGTGCCTACCAGTAGATTTTGGCCTCTAGCTCAGCCGGCACCTAGGGAAACCTACCAAACCTGTGCATTTCTGAAAACAAGAGACCTAGGGGAATCCAAAATGGGGTGACTTGTGGGGTTCTGACCAGGTTCTGTTACCCAGAACCCTTTGCAAACATCAAATTTGGCTAAAAAACACATTTTCCTCACATTTCGGTGACAGAAAGTTCTGGAATCTGAGAGGAGCCACAAATTTCCTTCCACCCAGCATTCCCCCAAGTCTCCCGATAAAAATGATACCTCACTTGTGTGGGTAGGCCCAGCGCCCGCGACAGGAAATACACCAAAACACTACGTGGACCCATCACATTTTTTGACAGAAAACAGACGTGTTTTTTGCAAAGTGCCTACCTGTAGATTTTGGCCTCTAGCTCAGCCGGCACCCAGGGAAACCTACCAAACCTGTGCATTTTTGAAAACAAGAGACCTAGGGGAATCCAAGATAGGGTGACTTGTGGGGCACTGACCAGGTTCTGTTACCCAGAATCCTTTGCAAAGCTCAAAATTTGGCTAAAAAAAACACGTTTTCCTCATATTTCGGTCACAGAAAGTTCTGGAATCTGAGAGGAGCCACAAATTTCCTTCCACCCAGCGTTCCTCCAAGTCTCCCGATACAAATGATACCTCACTTGTGTGGGTAGGCCTAGCGCCCGCGACAGGAAATGCTCCAAAACACAACGTGGACACATCCCATTTTTTGACAGAAAACAGAGGTGTTTTTTGAAAAGTGCCTACCTGTAGATTTGGGCCTCTAGCTCAGCTGTCACCAAGGGAAACCTACCAAACCTGTGCCTTTTTGAAAACAAGAGACATAGGGGAATCCAAGATGGGGTGACTTGTGGGGCTCTGACCAGGTTCTGTCACACAGAATCCTTTGCAAACCTCAAAATTTGGCTAAATAACACATTTCCTCACATTTCAGTGACAGAAAGCTCTGGAATCTGAGAGGAGCCACAAATTTCCTTCCACCCAGCATTTCCCCAAGTCTCCCGATAAAAATTATACCTCACTTGTGTGGGTAGGTCTAGCGCCCGCGACAGGAAATGCCCCAAAACACTCCGTAGACACATCACATTTATTTACAGAAAACAGAGGTGTTTTTTGCAAAGTACCTACCTGTAGATTTTGGCCTCTAGCTCAGCCGGCACCAAGGGAAACCTACCAAACCTGTTCCTTTTTGAAAACTTGAGACCTAGGGGAATCCAAGATGGGGTGACTTGTGGGTCTCTGACCAGGTTCTGTCACCCAGAATCCTTTGCAAACCTCAAAATGTGGCTAAAAAACACATTTCCTCACATTTCAGTGACAGAAAGTTCGGGAATCTGAGAGGAGCCACAAATTTCCTTCCACCCAGCATTCCCCCAAGTCTCCCGATAAAAATGATACCTCACTTGTGTGGGTAGGCCCAGAGCCCGCGACAGGAAATACACCAAAACACTACGTGGACACATTACATTTTTTGACAGAAAACAGAGGTGTTTTTTGCAAAGTGCCTACCTGTAGATTTTGGCCTCTAGCTCAGCCGGCACCCAGGGAAACCTACCAAACCTGTGCATTTTTGAAAACTAGAGACCTAGGGGAATCCAAGATGGGGTCACTTGTGGGGCTCTGACCAGGTTCTGTCACCCAGAATCCTTTGCAAACCTCAAAATTTGGCTAAAAAGCACATTTTCCTCACATTTCGGTGACAGAAAGTTCTGGAATCTGAGAGGAGCCACAGACTTCCTTCCATTCAGCGTTTCCCCAAGTCTCCCGATAAAAATTATACCTCACTTGTGTGGGTAGTCCAAGCGCCCGCGACAGGAAATGCCCCAAAACACTCCGTAGACAAATCACATTTTTTTACAGAAAACACAGTTGTTTTTTGCAAAGTGCCTACCTGTAGATTTTGGCCTCTAGCTCAGCCGGTACCCAGGGAAACCTACCAAACCTGTGCATTTTTTTAAAACTAGAGACCTAGGGGAATCCAAGATGGGGTGACTTGTGGGGCTCTGACCAGGTTCTGTTACCCAGAATCCTTTGCAAACCTCACAATTTGGCTAAAGAAACAAGTTTTCCTCACATTTCAGTGACAGAAAGCTCTGGAATCTGAGAGGAGCCACAAATTTCCTTCCACCCAGCATTTCCCCAAGTCTCCCGATAAAAATTATACCTCACTTGTGTGGGTAGGTCTAGCGCCCGCGACAGGAAATGCCCCAGAACACTCCGTAGACACATCACATTTATTTACAGAAAACAGAGGTGTTTTTTGCAAAGTACCTACCTGTAGATTTTGGCCTCTAGCTCAGCCGGCACCAAGGGAAACCTACCAAACCTGTTCCTTTTTGAAAACTTGAGACCTAGGGGAATCCAAGATGGGGTGACTTGTGGGTCTCTGACCAGGTTCTGTCACCCAGAATCCTTTGCAAACCTCAAAATGTGGCTAAAAAACACATTTCCTCACATTTCAGTGACAGAAAGTTCGGGAATCTGAGATGAGCCACAAATTTCCTTCCACCCAGCATTCCCCCAAGTCTCCCGATAAAAATGATACCTCACTTGTGTGGGTAGGCCCAGCGCCCGCGACAGGAAATACACCAAAACACTACGTGGACACATCACATTTTTTGACAGAAAACAGAGGTGTTTTTTGCAAAGTGCCTACCTGTAGATTTTGGCCTCTAGCTCAGCCGGCACCCAGGGAAACCTACCAAACCTGTGCATTTTTGAAAACTAGAGACCTAGGGGAATCCAAGATGGGGTCACTTGTGGGGCTCTGACCAGGTTCTGTCACCCAGAATCCTTTGCAAACCTCAAAATTTGGCTAAAAAACACATTTTCCTCACATTTCGGTGACAGAAAGTTCTGGAATCTGAGAGGAGCCACAGACTTCCTTCCATTCAGCGTTTCCCCAAGTCTCCCGATAAAAATTATACCTCACTTGTGTGGGTAGTCCAAGCGCCCGCGACAGGAAATGCCCCAAAACACTCCGTAGACAAATCACATTTTTTTACAGAAAACACAGTTGTTTTTTGCAAAGTGCCTACCTGTAGATTTTGGCCTCTAGCTCAGCCGGTACCCAGGGAAACCTACCAAACCTGTGCATTTTTTTAAAACTAGAGACCTAGGGGAATCCAAGATGGGGTGACTTGTGGGGCTCTGACCAGGTTCTGTTACCCAGAATCCTTTGCAAACCTCACAATTTGGTTAAAGAAACAAGTTTTCCTCACATTTCGGTGACAGAAAGATCCGGAATCTGTGAGGAACCTCAAATTTCCTTCCACCCAGCGTTCCCCCAAGTCTCTCGATAAAAATGATAACTCACTTGTGTGGGTAGGCCTAGCGCCCACAATAGTAAATGCCCCAAAACACAACGTGGACACATCCCATTTTTTGACAGAAAACAGAGGTGTTTTTTGCAAAGTGCCTACCTGTAGATTTTGGCCTCTAGCTCAGCTGTCACCTACGGAAACCTTCCAAACCGGTGCCTTTTTGAAAACTAGAGACCTAGGGGAATCCAAGATGGGGTGACTTGTGGGGCTCTGACCAGGTTCTGTCACCCAGAATCCTTTGCAAACCTCAAAATGTGGCTAAAAAACACATTTTCCTCACATTTCAGTGACAGAAAGTTCTGGAATCTGAGAGGAGCCAGAAATGTCCTTCCACCCAGCGTTTCCCCAAGTCTCCAGATAAAAATTAAACCTCACTTGTGTGGGTAGGCCTATCGCCCGCGACAGGAAATGCCCCAAAACACTACGTGGACACATCCTATTTTTTGACAGAAAACAGAGGTGTTGTTTGCAAAGTGCCTACCAGTAGATTTTGGCCTCTAGCTCAGCCGGCACCTAGGGAAACCTACCAAACCTGTGCATTTCTGAAAACAAGAGACCTAGGGGAATCCAAAATGGGGTGACTTGTGGGGCTCTGACCAGGTTCTGTTACCCAGAACCCTTTGCAAACATCAAATTTGGCTAAAAAACACATTTTCCTCACATTTCGGTGACAGAAAGTTCTGGAATCTGAGAGGAGCCACAAATTTCCTTCCACCCAGCATTCCCCCAAGTCTCCCGATAAAAATGATACCTCACTTGTGTGGGTAGGCCAAGCGCCCGCGACAGGAAATACACCAAAACACTACGTGGACACATCACATTTTTTGACAGAAAACAGAGGTGTTTTTTGCAAACTGCCTACCTGTAGATTTTGGCCTCTAGCTCAGCCGGCACCTAGGGACACCTACCAAACCTATGCTTTTCTGAAAACTAGAGACCTAGGGGAATCCAAGATGGGGTGACTTGTGGGGCTCTGACCAGGTTCTGTTACCCAGAATGCTTTACAAACCTCAAAATTTGGCTAAAAAATCACGTTTTCCCCATATTTCAGCGACAGAAAGTTCTGGAATCTGAGAGGAGCCACAATTTTTTTTCCACCCAGCGTTCCCCCAAGTCTGCCGATAAAAATGATAACTCACTTGTGTGGGTAGGTCTAGCGCCCGCGACAGGAAATGCCACAAAACACTCCGTAGACACATCACATTTATTTTCAGAAAACAGAGGTGTTTTTTGCAAAGTGCCTACATGTAGATTTTGGCCTCTAGCTCAGCCGGCACCCAGGGAAACCTACCAAACCTGTTCCTTTTTGAAAACTTGAGACCTAGGGGAATCCAAGATGGGGTGACTTGTGGGGCTCTGACCAGGTTCTCTCACCCAGAATCCTTTGCAAACCTCAAAATTTGGCTAAAAAACACATTTCCTCACATTTCAATGACAGAAAGTTCTGGAATCTGAGAGGAGCCACAAATTTCCTTCCACCCAGCATTCCCCCAAGTCTCCCGATAAAAATGATACCTCACTTGTGTGGGTAGGCCCAGCGCCCGCGACAGGAAATACACCAAAACTCTACGTGGACCAATAACATTTTTTGACAGAAAACAGAGGTGTTTTTTGCAAAGTGCCTACCTGTAGATTTTGGCCTCTAGCTCAGCCGGCACCCAGGGAAACCTACCAAACCTGTGCATATTTGAAAACTAGAGACCTAGGGGAATCCAAGATAGGGTGACTTGTGGGGCACTGACCAGGTTCTGTTATCCAGAATCCTTTGCAAAGCTCAAAATTTGGCTAAAAAAAACACGTTTTCCTCATATTTCGGTGACAGAAAGTTCTGGAATCTGAGAGGAGCCACAAATTTCCTTCCACCCAGCGTTCCTCCAAGTCTCCCGATACAAATGATACCTCACTTGTGTAGTAGGCCTACCGCCCGCAACAGGAAATGCTCCAAAACACAACGTGGACACATCCCATTTTTTGACAGAAAACCGAGGTGTTTTTTGCAAAGTGCCTACCTGTAGATTTTGGCCTCTAGCTCAGCCGGCACCTAGGGACACCTACCAAACCTATGCATTTCTGAAAACTAGAGACCTAGGGGAATCCAAGATGGGGTGACTTGTGAGGCTCTGAACAGGTTCTGTTACCCAGAATGCTTTTCAAACCTCAAAATTTGGCTAAAAAATCACGTTTTCCCCACATTTCAGCGACAGAAAGTTCTGGAATCTGAGAGGAGCCACAAATTATTTTCCACCCAGCATTCCCCCAAGTCTGCCGATAAAAATAATACCTCACTTGTGTGGGTAGGTCTAGCGCCCGCAACAGGAAATGCCCCAAAACACTCCGTAGACACATCACATTTATTTACAGAAAACAAAGGTGTTTTTTGCAAAGTGCCTACCTGTAGATTTTGGCCTCTAGCTCAGCCGGCACCCAGGGAAACCTACCAAACCTGTTCCTTTTTGAAAACTTGAGACCTAGGGGAATCCAAGATGGGGTGACTTGTGGGGCTCTGACCAGGTTCTGTCACCCAGAATCCTTTGCAAACCTCAAAATTTGGCTAAAAAACACATTTCCTCACATTTCAGTGACAGAAAGTTCTGGAATCTGAGAGGAGCCACAAATTTCCTTCCACCCAGCGTTCCTCCAAGTCTCCCGATACAAATGATACCTCACTTGTGTGGGTAGGCCTAGCGCCCGCGACAGGAAATGCTCCAAAACACAACGTGGACACATCCCATTTTTTGACAGAAAACAGAGGTGTTTTTTGAAAAGTGCCTACCTGTAGATTTGGGCCTCTAGCTCAGCTGTCACCAATGGAAACCTACCAAACCTCTGCCTTTTTTAAAACAAGAGACATAGGGGAATCCAAGATGGGGTGACTTGTGGGGCTCTGACCAGGTTCTGTCACCCAGAATCCTTTGCAAACCTCAAAATTTGGCTAAATAACAGATTTCCTCACATTTCCGTGACAGAAAGTTATGGAATCTGAGAGGAGCCACAAATTTCCTTCCACCCAGCATTTCCCCAAGTCTCTCGATAAAAATTATACCTCACTTGTGTGGGTAGGTCTAGCGCCCGCGACAGGAAATGCCCCAAAACACTCCGTAGACACATCACATTTATTTACAGAAAACAGAGGTGTTTTTTGCAAAGTGCCTACCTGTAGATTTTGGCCTCTAGCTCAGCCGGCGCCAAGAGAAACCTACCAAACCTGTGCATTTTTGAAAACTAGAGACCTAGGGGAATCCAAGATGGGGTGACTTGTGGGGCTCTGACCAGGTTCTGTCACCCAGAATCCTTTGCAAACCTCAAAATTTGGCTAAAAAACACATTTTCCTCACATTTCGGTGACAGAAAGTTCTGGAATCTGAGAGGAGCCACAAATTTCCTTCCACCCAGCGTTTCCCCAAGTCTCCCGATAAAAATTATACGTCACTTGTGTGGGTAGGCCTAGCGCCCGCGACAGGAAATGCCCCAAAACCCTCCGTAGACAAATCACATTTTTTTACAGAAAACACAGGTGTTTTTTGCAAAGTGCCTACCTGTAGGTTTTGGCTTCTAGCTCAGCCGGCACCCAGGGAAACCTACCAAACCTGTGCATTTTTTTAAAACTAGAGACCTACGGGAATCAAAGATGGGGTGACTTGTGGGGCTCTGACCAGGTTCTGTTACCCAGAATCCTTTGCAAACCTCACAATTTGGCTAAAGAAACAAGTTTTCCTCACATTTCGGTGACAGAAAGTTCTGGAATCTGAGAGGAGCCTCAAATTTCCTTCCACCCAGAGTTCCCCCAAGTCTCCCGATAAAAATGATACCTCACTTGTGTGGGTAGCCTAGCGCCCACAATAGGAAATGCCCCAAAACACAACGTGGACACATCCCATTTTTTGACAGAAAACAGAGGTGTTTTTTGTAAAGTGCCTACCTGTAGATTTTGGCCTCTAGCTCAGCCGTCACCTAGGGAAACCTACCAAACCTGTGCCTTTTTTAAAACTAGAGACCTAGGGGAATCCAAGATGGGGTGACTTGTGGGGCTCTGACCAGGTTCTGTCACCCAGAATCCTTTGCAAAGCTCAAAATTTGGCTAAAAAAAACACTTTTTCCTCATATTTCGGTGACAGAAAGTTCTGGAATCTGAGAGGAGCCACAAATTTCCTTCCACCCAGCGTTCCTCCAAGTCTCCCGATACAAATGATACCTCACTTGTGTGGGTAGGCCAAGCGCCCGCGACAGGAAATGCTCCAAAACACAACGTGGACACATCCCATTTTTTAACAGAAAACAGAGGTGTTTTTTGCAAAGTGCCTACCTGTAGATTTTGGCCTCTAGCTCAGCCGTCACCTAGGGAAACCTACCAAACCTGTGCCTTTTTGAAAACTAGAGACCTAGGGGAATCCAAGATGGGGTGACTTGTGGGGCTCTGACCAGGTTCTGTCACCCAGAATCCTTTGCAAACCTCAAAATTTGGCTAAAAAAAACATTTCCTCACATTTCAGTGACAGAAAGCTCTGGAATCTGAGAGGAGCCACAAATTTCCTTCCACCCAGCATTTCCCCAAGTCTCCCGATATAAATTATACCTCATTTGTGTGGGTAGGCCTAGCGCCCGTGACAGGAAATGCCCCAAAACACTCCGTAGACACATCACATTTTTTTACAGAAAACACAGGTGTTTTTTGCAATGTGCCTACCAGTAGATTTTGACCTCTAGCTCAGCCAGCACCCAGGGAAACCTACCAAACCTGTGCATTTTTTTAAAACTAGAGACCTAGGGGAATCCAAGATGGGGTGACTTGTGGGGCTCTGACCAGGTTCTGTTACCCAGAATCCTTTGCAAACCTCACAATTTGGCTAAAGAACCACGTTTTCCTCACATTTCTGTGACAGAAAGTTCTGGAATCTGAGAGGAGCCTCAAATTTCCTTCCACCCAGCGTTCCCCAAGTCTCCCGATAAAAATGATACTTCACTTGTGTGGGTAGGCCTAGCGCCCACAATAGGAAATGCCCCAAAACACAACGTGGACACATCCCATTTTTTGACACAAAACAGTGGTCTTTTTTGCAAAGTGCCTACTTGTAGATTTTGGCCTCTAGCTCAGCTGTCACCTAGGGAAACCTACCAAACCTGTGCCTTTTTGAAAACTAGAGACCTAGGGGAATCCAAGATGGGGTGACTTGTGGGGCTCTGACCAGGTTCTGTCACCGAGAATCCTTTGCAAACCTCAACAGTTAGCTAAAAAACAAGTTTTCCTCACATTTCGGTGACAGAAAGTTCTGGAATCTGAGAGGAGCCTCAAATTTCCTTCCACCCAGCGTTCCCCCAAGTCACCCGATAAAAATGATACCTCAATTGTGTGGGTAGGCCCAGCGCCCGCGACAGAAAATACACCAAAACACTACGTGGACACATCACATTTATTTACAGAAAACAGAGGTGTTTTTTGCAAAGTGCCAACCTGTAGATTTTGGCCTCTAGCTCAGCCGGCACCCAGGGAAACCTACCAAACCTGTGCATTTTTGAAAACTAGAGACCTAGGGGAATCCAAGATGGGGTGACTTGTGGGGCTCTGACCAGGTTCTGTCACCCAGAATCCTTTGCAAACCTCAATATTTGGCTAAAAAACACATTTTCCTCACATTTCGGTGACAGAAAGTTCTGGAATCTGAGAGGAGCCACAAATTTCCTTCCACCCAGCGTTTCCCCAAGTCTCCCGATAAAAATTATACCTCACTTGTGTGGGTAGGCCTAGCGCCCGCAACAGGAAATGCCCCAAAACCCTCCGTAGACAAATCACATTTTTTTACAGAAAACACAGGTGTTTTTTGCAAAGTGCCTACCTGTAGATTTTGGCCTCTAGCTCAGCCGGCACCCAGGGAAACCTACCAAACCTGTGCATTTTTTTAAAACTAGAGACCTAGGGGAATCCAAGATGGGGTGACTTGTGGGGCTCTGACCAGGTTCTGTTACCCAGAATCCTTTGCAAACCTCACAATTTGGCTAAAGAAACAAGTTTTCCTCACATTTCGGTGACAGAAAGTTCTGTAATCTGAGAGGAGCCTCAAATTTCCTTCCACCCAGAGTTCCCCCAAGTCTCCCGATAAAAATGATACCTCACTTGTGTGGGTAGGCCTAGCGCCCACAATAGGAAATGCCCCAAAACACAACGTGGACACATCCCATTTTTTGACAGAAAACAGAGGTGTTTTTTGTAAAGTGCCTACCTGTAGATTTTGGCCTCTAGCTCAGCCGTCACCTAGGGAAACCTACCAAACCTGTGCCTTTTTGAAAACTAGAGACCTAGGGGAATCCAAGATGGGGTGAGTTGTGGGGCTCTGACTAGGTTCTGTCACCCAGAATCCTTTGCAAAGCTCAAAATTTGGCTAAAAAAAACACGTTTTCCTCATATTTCGGTGACAGAAAGTTCTGGAATCTGAGAGGAGCCACAAATTTCCTTCCACCCAGCGTACCTCCAAGTCTCCCGATACAAATGATACCTCACTTGTGTGGGTAGGCCAAGCACCCGCGACAGGAATTGCTCCAAAACACAACGTGGACACATCCCATTTTTTGACAGAAAACAGAGGTGTTTTTTGTAAAGTGCCTACCTGTAGATTTTGGCCTCTAGCTCAGCCGTCACCTAGGGAAACCTACCAAACCTGTGCCTTTTTGAAAACTATAGACCTAGGGGAATCCAAGATGGGGTGACTTGTGGGGCTCTGACCAGGTTCTGTCACCCAGAATCCTTTGCAAACCTCAAAATTTGGCTAAAAAACACATTTCCTCACATTTCAGTGACAGAAAGCTCTGGAATCTGAGAGGAGACACAAATTTCCTTCCACCCAGCATTTCCCCAAGTCTCCCGATATAAATTATACCTCATTTGTGTGGAGTAGGCCTAGCGCCCGTGACAGGAAATGCCCCAAAACACTCCGTAGACACATCACATTTTTTTACAGAAAACACAGGTGTTTTTTGCAATGTGCCTACCAGTAGATTTTGACCTCTAGCTCAGCCAGCACCCAGGGAAACCTACCAAACCTGTGCATTTTTTTAAAACTAGAGACCTAGGGGAATCCAAGATGGGGTGACTTGTGGGGCTCTGACGAGGTTCTGTTACCCAGAATCCTTTGCAAACCTCACAATTTGGCTAAAGAACCAAGTTTTCCTCACATTTCTGTGACAGAAAGTTCTGGAATCTGAGAGGAGCCTCAAATTTCCTTCCACCCAGCGTTCCCCAAGTCTCCCGATAAAAATGATACTTCACTTGTGTGGGTAGGCCTAGCGCCCACAATAGGAAATGCCCCAAAACACAACGTGGACACATCCCATTTTTTGACAGAAAACAGTGGTCTTTTTTGCAAAGTGCCTACCTGTAGATTTTGGCCTCTAGCTCAGCCGTCACCCAGGGAAACCTACCAAACCTGTGCCTTTTTGAAAACTAGAGACCTAGGGGAATCCAAGATGGGGTGACTTGTGGGGCTCTGACCAGGTTCTGTCACCCAGAATCCTTTGCAAACCTCAACATTTAGCTAAAAAAGAAGTTTTCCTCACATTTCGGTGACAGAAAGTTCTGGAATCTGAGAGGAGCCTCAAATTTCCTTCCACCCAGCGTTCCCCCAAGTCTCCCGATAAAAATGATACCTCAATTGTGTGGGTAGGCCCAGCGCCCGCGACAGGAAATACACCAAAACACTACGTGGACACATCACATTTTTTGACAGAAAACAGAGGTGTTTTTTGCAAACTGCCTACCTGTAGATTTTGACCTCTAGCTCAGCCGGCACCCAGGGAAACCTACCAAACCTGTGCATTTTTGAAAACTAGAGACCTAGGGGAATCCAGGATAGGGTGACTTGTGGGGCACTGACCAGGTTCTGTTATCCAGAATTCTTTGCAAAGCTCAAAATGTGGCTAAAAAAAACACGTTTTCCTCATATTTCGGTGACAGAAAGTTCTGGAATCTGAGAGGAGCCACAAATTTCCTTCCAACCAGATTTCCTCCAAGTCTCCCGATACAAATTATACCTCACCTGTGTGGGTAGGCCTAGCGCCCGCGACAGGAAATGCTCCAAAACACAACGTGGACACATCCCATTTTTTGACAGAAAACAGAGGTGTTTTTTGCAAAGTGCCTACCTGTAGATTTTGGCCTCTAGCTCAGCTGTCACCAAGGGAAACCTACCAAACCTGTGCCTTTTTGAAAACTAGAGACATAGGGGAATCCAAGATGGGGTGACTTGTGGGGCTCTGACCAGGTTCTGTCACCCAGAATCCTTTGCAAACCTCCCAATTTGGCTAAAGACACAAGTTTTCCTCACATTTCGGTGACAGAAAGTTCTGGAATCTTTGAGGAGCCTCAAATTTCCTTCCACCCAGCGTTCCCCCAAGTCTCCCGATAAAAATGATACCTCACTTGTGTGGGTAGGCCTAGCGCCCACAATAGGAAATGCCCCAAAACACAACGTGGACACATCCCATTTTTTGACAGAAAACAGTGGTCTTTTTTGCAAAGTGCCTACCTGTAGATTTTGGCCTCTAGCTCAGCCGTCACCTAGGGAAACCTACCAAACCTGTGCCTTTTTGAAAACTAGAGACCTAGGGGAATCCAAGATGGGGTGACTTGTGGGGCTCTGACCAGGTTCTGTCACCCAGAATCCTTTGCAAACCTCAACATTTAGCTAAAAAACAAGTTTTCCTCACATTTCGGTGACAGAAAGTTCTGGAATCTGAGAGGAGCCTCAAATTTCCTTCCACCCAGCGTTCCCCCAAGTCTCCCGATAAAAATGATACCTCAATTGTGTGGGTAGGCCCAGCGTCCGCGACAGGAAATACACCAAAACACTACGTGGACACATCACATTTTTTGACAGAAAACAGAGGTGTTTTTTGCAAAGTGCCTACCTGTAGATTTTGACCTCTAGCTCAGCCGGCACCCAGGGAAACCTACCAAACCTGTGCCTTTTTGAAAACTAGAGACCTAGGGGAATCCAAGATGGGGTGACTTGTGGGGCTCTGACCAGGTTCTGTCACCCAGAATCCTTTGAAAACCTCAAACTTTGGCTAAAAAACACATTTCCTCACATTTCAGTGACAGAAAGCTCTGGAATCTGAGAGGAGACACAAATTTCCTTCCACCCAGCATTTCCCCAAGTCTCCCGATATAAATGATACCTCACTTGTGTGGGTAGGCCTAGCGCCCGTGACAGGAAATGCCCCAAAACACTCCGTAGACACATCACATTTTTTTACAGAAAACAGAGGTGTTTTTTGCAAAGTGCCTACCAGTAGATTTTGACCTCTACCTCAGCCGGCACCCAGGGAAACCTACAAAACCTGTGTATTTTTTTAAAACTAGAGACCTAGGGGAATCCAAGATGGGGTGACTTGTGGGGCTCTGACCAGGTTCTGTTACCCAGAATCCTTTGCAAACCTCACAATTTGGTTAAAGAAACAAGTTTTCCTCACATTTCGGTGACAGAAAGATCCGGAATCTGTGAGGAACCTCAAATTTCCTTCCACCCAGCGTTCCCCCAAGTCTCTCGATAAAAATGATAACTCACTTGTGTGGGTAGGCCTAGCGCCCACAATAGTAAATGCCCCAAAACACAACGTGGACACATCCCATTTTTTGACAGAAAACAGAGGTGTTTTTTGCAAAGTGCCTACCTGTAGATTTTGGCCTCTAGCTCAGCTGTCACCTACGGAAACCTTCCAAACCGGTGCCTTTTTGAAAACTAGAGACCTAGGGGAATCCAAGATGGGGTGACTTGTGGGGCTCTGACCAGGTTCTGTCACCCAGAATCCTTTGCAAACCTCAAAATGTGGCTAAAAAACACATTTTCCTCACATTTCAGTGACAGAAAGTTCTGGAATCTGAGAGGAGCCAGAAATGTCCTTCCACCCAGCGTTTCCCCAAGTCTCCAGATAAAAATTAAACCTCACTTGTGTGGGTAGGCCTATCGCCCGCGACAGGAAATGCCCCAAAACACTACGTGGACACATCCTATTTTTTGACAGAAAACAGAGGTGTTGTTTGCAAAGTGCCTACCAGTAGATTTTGGCCTCTAGCTCAGCCGGCACCTAGGGAAACCTACCAAACCTGTGCATTTCTGAAAACAAGAGACCTAGGGGAATCCAAAATGGGGTGACTTGTGGGGCTCTGACCAGGTTCTGTTACCCAGAACCCTTTGCAAACATCAAATTTGGCTAAAAAACACATTTTCCTCACATTTCGGTGACAGAAAGTTCTGGAATCTGAGAGGAGCCACAAATTTCCTTCCACCCAGCATTCCCCCAAGTCTCCCGATAAAAATGATACCTCACTTGTGTGGGTAGGCCAAGCGCCCGCGACAGGAAATACACCAAAACACTACGTGGACACATCACATTTTTTGACAGAAAACAGAGGTGTTTTTTGCAAACTGCCTACCTGTAGATTTTGGCCTCTAGCTCAGCCGGCACCTAGGGACACCTACCAAACCTATGCTTTTCTGAAAACTAGAGACCTAGGGGAATCCAAGATGGGGTGACTTGTGGGGCTCTGACCAGGTTCTGTTACCCAGAATGCTTTACAAACCTCAAAATTTGGCTAAAAAATCACGTTTTCCCCATATTTCAGCGACAGAAAGTTCTGGAATCTGAGAGGAGCCACAATTTTTTTTCCACCCAGCGTTCCCCCAAGTCTGCCGATAAAAATGATAACTCACTTGTGTGGGTAGGTCTAGCGCCCGCGACAGGAAATGCCACAAAACACTCCGTAGACACATCACATTTATTTTCAGAAAACAGAGGTGTTTTTTGCAAAGTGCCTACATGTAGATTTTGGCCTCTAGCTCAGCCGGCACCCAGGGAAACCTACCAAACCTGTTCCTTTTTGAAAACTTGAGACCTAGGGGAATCCAAGATGGGGTGACTTGTGGGGCTCTGACCAGGTTCTCTCACCCAGAATCCTTTGCAAACCTCAAAATTTGGCTAAAAAACACATTTCCTCACATTTCAATGACAGAAAGTTCTGGAATCTGAGAGGAGCCACAAATTTCCTTCCACCCAGCATTCCCCCAAGTCTCCCGATAAAAATGATACCTCACTTGTGTGGGTAGGCCCAGCGCCCGCGACAGGAAATACACCAAAACTCTACGTGGACCAATAACATTTTTTGACAGAAAACAGAGGTGTTTTTTGCAAAGTGCCTACCTGTAGATTTTGGCCTCTAGCTCAGCCGGCACCCAGGGAAACCTACCAAACCTGTGCATATTTGAAAACTAGAGACCTAGGGGAATCCAAGATAGGGTGACTTGTGGGGCACTGACCAGGTTCTGTTATCCAGAATCCTTTGCAAAGCTCAAAATTTGGCTAAAAAAAACACGTTTTCCTCATATTTCGGTGACAGAAAGTTCTGGAATCTGAGAGGAGCCACAAATTTCCTTCCACCCAGCGTTCCTCCAAGTCTCCCGATACAAATGATACCTCACTTGTGTAGTAGGCCTACCGCCCGCAACAGGAAATGCTCCAAAACACAACGTGGACACATCCCATTTTTTGACAGAAAACCGAGGTGTTTTTTGCAAAGTGCCTACCTGTAGATTTTGGCCTCTAGCTCAGCCGGCACCTAGGGACACCTACCAAACCTATGCATTTCTGAAAACTAGAGACCTAGGGGAATCCAAGATGGGGTGACTTGTGAGGCTCTGAACAGGTTCTGTTACCCAGAATGCTTTTCAAACCTCAAAATTTGGCTAAAAAATCACGTTTTCCCCACATTTCAGCGACAGAAAGTTCTGGAATCTGAGAGGAGCCACAAATTATTTTCCACCCAGCATTCCCCCAAGTCTGCCGATAAAAATAATACCTCACTTGTGTGGGTAGGTCTAGCGCCCGCAACAGGAAATGCCCCAAAACACTCCGTAGACACATCACATTTATTTACAGAAAACAAAGGTGTTTTTTGCAAAGTGCCTACCTGTAGATTTTGGCCTCTAGCTCAGCCGGCACCCAGGGAAACCTACCAAACCTGTTCCTTTTTGAAAACTTGAGACCTAGGGGAATCCAAGATGGGGTGACTTGTGGGGCTCTGACCAGGTTCTGTCACCCAGAATCCTTTGCAAACCTCAAAATTTGGCTAAAAAACACATTTCCTCACATTTCAGTGACAGAAAGTTCTGGAATCTGAGAGGAGCCACAAATTTCCTTCCACCCAGCGTTCCTCCAAGTCTCCCGATACAAATGATACCTCACTTGTGTGGGTAGGCCTAGCGCCCGCGACAGGAAATGCTCCAAAACACAACGTGGACACATCCCATTTTTTGACAGAAAACAGAGGTGTTTTTTGAAAAGTGCCTACCTGTAGATTTGGGCCTCTAGCTCAGCTGTCACCAATGGAAACCTACCAAACCTCTGCCTTTTTTAAAACAAGAGACATAGGGGAATCCAAGATGGGGTGACTTGTGGGGCTCTGACCAGGTTCTGTCACCCAGAATCCTTTGCAAACCTCAAAATTTGGCTAAATAACAGATTTCCTCACATTTCCGTGACAGAAAGTTATGGAATCTGAGAGGAGCCACAAATTTCCTTCCACCCAGCATTTCCCCAAGTCTCTCGATAAAAATTATACCTCACTTGTGTGGGTAGGTCTAGCGCCCGCGACAGGAAATGCCCCAAAACACTCCGTAGACACATCACATTTATTTACAGAAAACAGAGGTGTTTTTTGCAAAGTGCCTACCTGTAGATTTTGGCCTCTAGCTCAGCCGGCGCCAAGAGAAACCTACCAAACCTGTGCATTTTTGAAAACTAGAGACCTAGGGGAATCCAAGATGGGGTGACTTGTGGGGCTCTGACCAGGTTCTGTCACCCAGAATCCTTTGCAAACCTCAAAATTTGGCTAAAAAACACATTTTCCTCACATTTCGGTGACAGAAAGTTCTGGAATCTGAGAGGAGCCACAAATTTCCTTCCACCCAGCGTTTCCCCAAGTCTCCCGATAAAAATTATACGTCACTTGTGTGGGTAGGCCTAGCGCCCGCGACAGGAAATGCCCCAAAACCCTCCGTAGACAAATCACATTTTTTTACAGAAAACACAGGTGTTTTTTGCAAAGTGCCTACCTGTAGGTTTTGGCTTCTAGCTCAGCCGGCACCCAGGGAAACCTACCAAACCTGTGCATTTTTTTAAAACTAGAGACCTACGGGAATCCAAGATGGGGTGACTTGTGGGGCTCTGACCAGGTTCTGTTACCCAGAATCCTTTGCAAACCTCACAATTTGGCTAAAGAAACAAGTTTTCCTCACATTTCGGTGACAGAAAGTTCTGGAATCTGAGAGGAGCCTCAAATTTCCTTCCACCCAGAGTTCCCCCAAGTCTCCCGATAAAAATGATACCTCACTTGTGTGGGTAGCCTAGCGCCCACAATAGGAAATGCCCCAAAACACAACGTGGACACATCCCATTTTTTGACAGAAAACAGAGGTGTTTTTTGTAAAGTGCCTACCTGTAGATTTTGGCCTCTAGCTCAGCCGTCACCTAGGGAAACCTACCAAACCTGTGCCTTTTTTAAAACTAGAGACCTAGGGGAATCCAAGATGGGGTGACTTGTGGGGCTCTGACCAGGTTCTGTCACCCAGAATCCTTTGCAAAGCTCAAAATTTGGCTAAAAAAAACACTTTTTCCTCATATTTCGGTGACAGAAAGTTCTGGAATCTGAGAGGAGCCACAAATTTCCTTCCACCCAGCGTTCCTCCAAGTCTCCCGATACAAATGATACCTCACTTGTGTGGGTAGGCCAAGCGCCCGCGACAGGAAATGCTCCAAAACACAACGTGGACACATCCCATTTTTTAACAGAAAACAGAGGTGTTTTTTGCAAAGTGCCTACCTGTAGATTTTGGCCTCTAGCTCAGCCGTCACCTAGGGAAACCTACCAAACCTGTGCCTTTTTGAAAACTAGAGACCTAGGGGAATCCAAGATGGGGTGACTTGTGGGGCTCTGACCAGGTTCTGTCACCCAGAATCCTTTGCAAACCTCAAAATTTGGCTAAAAAAAACATTTCCTCACATTTCAGTGACAGAAAGCTCTGGAATCTGAGAGGAGCCACAAATTTCCTTCCACCCAGCATTTCCCCAAGTCTCCCGATATAAATTATACCTCATTTGTGTGGGTAGGCCTAGCGCCCGTGACAGGAAATGCCCCAAAACACTCCGTAGACACATCACATTTTTTTACAGAAAACACAGGTGTTTTTTGCAATGTGCCTACCAGTAGATTTTGACCTCTAGCTCAGCCAGCACCCAGGGAAACCTACCAAACCTGTGCATTTTTTCAAACTAGAGACCTAGGGGAATCCAAGATGGGGTGACTTGTGGGGCTCTGACCAGGTTCTGTTACCCAGAATCCTTTGCAAACCTCACAATTTGGCTAAAGAACCACGTTTTCCTCACATTTCTGTGACAGAAAGTTCTGGAATCTGAGAGGAGCCTCAAATTTCCTTCCACCCAGCGTTCCCCAAGTCTCCCGATAAAAATGATACTTCACTTGTGTGGGTAGGCCTAGCGCCCACAATAGGAAATGCCCCAAAACACAACGTGGACACATCCCATTTTTTGACACAAAACAGTGGTCTTTTTTGCAAAGTGCCTACTTGTAGATTTTGGCCTCTAGCTCAGCTGTCACCTAGGGAAACCTACCAAACCTGTGCCTTTTTGAAAACTAGAGACCTAGGGGAATCCAAGATGGGGTGACTTGTGGGGCTCTGACCAGGTTCTGTCACCGAGAATCCTTTGCAAACCTCAACAGTTAGCTAAAAAACAAGTTTTCCTCACATTTCGGTGACAGAAAGTTCTGGAATCTGAGAGGAGCCTCAAATTTCCTTCCACCCAGCGTTCCCCCAAGTCACCCGATAAAAATGATACCTCAATTGTGTGGGTAGGCCCAGCGCCCGCGACAGAAAATACACCAAAACACTACGTGGACACATCACATTTATTTACAGAAAACAGAGGTGTTTTTTGCAAAGTGCCAACCTGTAGATTTTGGCCTCTAGCTCAGCCGGCACCCAGGGAAACCTACCAAACCTGTGCATTTTTGAAAACTAGAGACCTAGGGGAATCCAAGATGGGGTGACTTGTGGGGCTCTGACCAGGTTCTGTCACCCAGAATCCTTTGCAAACCTCAATATTTGGCTAAAAAACACATTTTCCTCACATTTCGGTGACAGAAAGTTCTGGAATCTGAGAGGAGCCACAAATTTCCTTCCACCCAGCGTTTCCCCAAGTCTCCCGATAAAAATTATACCTCACTTGTGTGGGTAGGCCTAGCGCCCGCAACAGGAAATGCCCCAAAACCCTCCGTAGACAAATCACATTTTTTTACAGAAAACACAGGTGTTTTTTGCAAAGTGCCTACCTGTAGATTTTGGCCTCTAGCTCAGCCGGCACCCAGGGAAACCTACCAAACCTGTGCATTTTTTTAAAACTAGAGACCTAGGGGAATCCAAGATGGGGTGACTTGTGGGGCTCTGACCAGGTTCTGTTACCCAGAATCCTTTGCAAACCTCACAATTTGGCTAAAGAAACAAGTTTTCCTCACATTTCGGTGACAGAAAGTTCTGTAATCTGAGAGGAGCCTCAAATTTCCTTCCACCCAGAGTTCCCCCAAGTCTCCCGATAAAAATGATACCTCACTTGTGTGGGTAGGCCTAGCGCCCACAATAGGAAATGCCCCAAAACACAACGTGGACACATCCCATTTTTTGACAGAAAACAGAGGTGTTTTTTGTAAAGTGCCTACCTGTAGATTTTGGCCTCTAGCTCAGCCGTCACCTAGGGAAACCTACCAAACCTGTGCCTTTTTGAAAACTAGAGACCTAGGGGAATCCAAGATGGGGTGAGTTGTGGGGCTCTGACTAGGTTCTGTCACCCAGAATCCTTTGCAAAGCTCAAAATTTGGCTAAAAAAAACACGTTTTCCTCATATTTCGTGACAGAAAGTTCTGGAATCTGAGAGGAGCCACAAATTTCCTTCCACCCAGCGTACCTCCAAGTCTCCCGATACAAATGATACCTCACTTGTGTGGGTAGGCCAAGCACCCGCGACAGGAATTGCTCCAAAACACAACGTGGACACATCCCATTTTTTGACAGAAAACAGAGGTGTTTTTTGTAAAGTGCCTACCTGTAGATTTTGGCCTCTAGCTCAGCCGTCACCTAGGGAAACCTACCAAACCTGTGCCTTTTTGAAAACTATAGACCTAGGGGAATCCAAGATGGGGTGACTTGTGGGGCTCTGACCAGGTTCTGTCACCCAGAATCCTTTGCAAACCTCAAAATTTGGCTAAAAAACACATTTCCTCACATTTCAGTGACAGAAAGCTCTGGAATCTGAGAGGAGACACAAATTTCCTTCCACCCAGCATTTCCCCAAGTCTCCCGATATAAATTATACCTCATTTGTGTGGAGTAGGCCTAGCGCCCGTGACAGGAAATGCCCCAAAACACTCCGTAGACACATCACATTTTTTTACAGAAAACACAGGTGTTTTTTGCAATGTGCCTACCAGTAGATTTTGACCTCTAGCTCAGCCAGCACCCAGGGAAACCTACCAAACCTGTGCATTTTTTTAAAACTAGAGACCTAGGGGAATCCAAGATGGGGTGACTTGTGGGGCTCTGACGAGGTTCTGTTACCCAGAATCCTTTGCAAACCTCACAATTTGGCTAAAGAACCAAGTTTTCCTCACATTTCTGTGACAGAAAGTTCTGGAATCTGAGAGGAGCCTCAAATTTCCTTCCACCCAGCGTTCCCCAAGTCTCCCGATAAAAATGATACTTCACTTGTGTGGGTAGGCCTAGCGCCCACAATAGGAAATGCCCCAAAACACAACGTGGACACATCCCATTTTTTGACAGAAAACAGTGGTCTTTTTTGCAAAGTGCCTACCTGTAGATTTTGGCCTCTAGCTCAGCCGTCACCCAGGGAAACCTACCAAACCTGTGCCTTTTTGAAAACTAGAGACCTAGGGGAATCCAAGATGGGGTGACTTGTGGGGCTCTGACCAGGTTCTGTCACCCAGAATCCTTTGCAAACCTCAACATTTAGCTAAAAAAGAAGTTTTCCTCACATTTCGGTGACAGAAAGTTCTGGAATCTGAGAGGAGCCTCAAATTTCCTTCAACCCAGCGTTCCCCCAAGTCTCCCGATAAAAATGATACCTCAATTGTGTGGGTAGGCCCAGCGCCCGCGACAGGAAATACACCAAAACACTACGTGGACACATCACATTTTTTGACAGAAAACAGAGGTGTTTTTTGCAAACTGCCTACCTGTAGATTTTGACCTCTAGCTCAGCCGGCACCCAGGGAAACCTACCAAACCTGTGCATTTTTGAAAACTAGAGACCTAGGGGAATCCAGGATAGGGTGACTTGTGGGGCACTGACCAGGTTCTGTTATCCAGAATTCTTTGCAAAGCTCAAAATGTGGCTAAAAAAAACACGTTTTCCTCATATTTCGGTGACAGAAAGTTCTGGAATCTGAGAGGAGCCACAAATTTCCTTCCAACCAGATTTCCTCCAAGTCTCCCGATACAAATTATACCTCACCTGTGTGGGTAGGCCTAGCGCCCGCGACAGGAAATGCTCCAAAACACAACGTGGACACATCCCATTTTTTGACAGAAAACAGAGGTGTTTTTTGCAAAGTGCCTACCTGTAGATTTTGGCCTCTAGCTCAGCTGTCACCAAGGGAAACCTACCAAACCTGTGCCTTTTTGAAAACTAGAGACATAGGGGAATCCAAGATGGGGTGACTTGTGGGGCTCTGACCAGGTTCTGTCACCCAGAATCCTTTGCAAACCTCCCAATTTGGCTAAAGACACAAGTTTTCCTCACATTTCGGTGACAGAAAGTTCTGGAATCTTTGAGGAGCCTCAAATTTCCTTCCACCCAGCGTTCCCCCAAGTCTCCCGATAAAAATGATACCTCACTTGTGTGGGTAGGCCTAGCGCCCACAATAGGAAATGCCCCAAAACACAACGTGGACACATCCCATTTTTTGACAGAAAACAGTGGTCTTTTTTGCAAAGTGCCTACCTGTAGATTTTGGCCTCTAGCTCAGCCGTCACCTAGGGAAACCTACCAAACCTGTGCCTTTTTGAAAACTAGAGACCTAGGGGAATCCAAGATGGGGTGACTTGTGGGGCTCTGACCAGGTTCTGTCACCCAGAATCCTTTGCAAACCTCAACATTTAGCTAAAAAACAAGTTTTCCTCACATTTCGGTGACAGAAAGTTCTGGAATCTGAGAGGAGCCTCAAATTTCCTTCCACCCAGCGTTCCCCCAAGTCTCCCGATAAAAATGATACCTCAATTGTGTGGGTAGGCCCAGCGTCCGCGACAGGAAATACACCAAAACACTACGTGGACACATCACATTTTTTGACAGAAAACAGAGGTGTTTTTTGCAAAGTGCCTACCTGTAGATTTTGACCTCTAGCTCAGCCGGCACCCAGGGAAACCTACCAAACCTGTGCCTTTTTGAAAACTAGAGACCTAGGGGAATCCAAGATGGGGTGACTTGTGGGGCTCTGACCAGGTTCTGTCACCCAGAATCCTTTGAAAACCTCAAACTTTGGCTAAAAAACACATTTCCTCACATTTCAGTGACAGAAAGCTCTGGAATCTGAGAGGAGACACAAATTTCCTTCCACCCAGCATTTCCCCAAGTCTCCCGATATAAATGATACCTCACTTGTGTGGGTAGGCCTAGCGCCCGTGACAGGAAATGCCCCAAAACACTCCGTAGACACATCACATTTTTTTACAGAAAACAGAGGTGTTTTTTGCAAAGTGCCTACCAGTAGATTTTGACCTCTACCTCAGCCGGCACCCAGGGAAACCTACAAAACCTGTGCATTTTTTTAAAACTAGAGACCTAGGGGAATCCAAGATGGGGTGACTTGTGGGGCTCTGACCAGGTTCTGTTACCCAGAATCCTTTGCAAACCTCACAATTTGCCTAAAGACACAAGTTTTCCTCACATTTCGGTGACAGAAAGTTCTGGAATCTTTGAGGAGCCTCAAATTTCCTTCCACCCAGCGTTCCCCCAAGTCTCCCGATAAAAATGATACCTCACTTGTGTGGGTAGGCCTAGCGCCCACAATAGGAAATGCCCCAAAACACTACGTGGACACATCCCATTTTTTGACAGAAAACAGAGGTGTTTTTTGCAAAGTGCCTACCTCTAGATTTTGATCTCTAGCCCAGCCGTCACCTAGGGAAACCTACCAAACCTGTGCCTTTTGGAAAACTAGAGACCTAGGGGAATACAAGATGGGGTGACTTGTGGGGCTCTGACCAGGTTCTGTCACCCAGAATCCTTTGCAAACCTCACAATTTGGCTAAAGACACAAGTTTTCCTCACATTTCGGTGACAGAAAGTTCTGGAATCTGAGAGGAGCCTCAAATTTCCTTCCACCCAGCGTTCCCCCAAGTCTCCCGATAAAAATGATACCTCACTTGTGAGGGTAGGCCCAGTGCCCGCGACAGGAAATACACCAAAACACTACGTGGACACATCACATTTTTTGACAGAAAACAGAGGTGTTTTTTGCAAAGTGCCTACCTGTAAATTTTGGCCTCTAGCTCAGCCGTCACCTAGGGAAACCTACCAAACCTGTGCCTTTTTGAAAACTAGAGACCTAGGGGAATCCAAAATGGGGTGACTTGTGGGGCTCTGACCAGGTTCTGTTACCCAGAATCCTTTGCAAACATCAAATTTGGCTAAAAAACACATTTTCCTCACATTTCGGTGACAGAAAGTTCTGGAATCTGAGAGGAGCCACAAATTTCCTTCCACCCAGCATTCCCCCAAGTCTCCTCATAAAAATGATACCTCACTTGTGTGGTAGGCCCAGCGCGCGCAACAGGAAATACACCAAAACACTACGTGGACACATCACATTTTTTGACAGAAAACAGAGGTGTTTTTTGCAAAGTGCCTACCTGTAGATTTTGGCCTCTAGCTCAGCCGGCACCCCGGGAAACCTACCAAACCTGTGCATTTTTGAAAACTAGAGACCTAGGGGAATCCAGGATAGGGTGACTTGTGGGCACTGACCAGGTTCTGAAATCCAGAATCCTTTGCAAAGCTCAAAATTTGGCTAAAAAAAAACACATTTTCCTCATATTTCGGTGACAGAAAGTTCTGGAAACTGAGAGGAGCCACAAATTTCCTTCCACCCAGTGTTCCTCCAAGTCTCCCGATACAAATGATACCTCACTTGTGTGGGTAGGCCTAGCGCCCGCGACAGGAAATGCTCCAAAACACAACGTGGACACATCCCATTTTTTGACAGAAAACAGAGGTATTTTATGCAAAGTGCCTACCTGTAGATTTTGGCCTCTAGCTCAGCTGTCACCAAGGGAAACCTACCAAACCTGTGCCATTTTGAAAACTAGAGACATAGGGGAATCCAAGATGGGGTGACTTGTGGGGCACTGACCAGGTTCTGTTATCCAGAATCCTTTGCAAAGCTCAAAATTTGGCTAAAAAAAACACATTTTCCTCATATTTCGGTGACAGAAAGTTCTGGAAACTGAGAAGAGCCACAAATTTCCTTCCACCCAGCATTTCCCCAAGTCTCCCGATATAAATGATACCTCACTTGTGTGGGTAGGCCTAGCGCCCGTGACAGGAAATGCCCCAAAATACTCCGTAGACACATCACATTTTTTTACAGAAAACAGAGGTGTTTTTTGCAAAGTGCCTACCAGTAGATTTTGACCTCTACCTCAGCCGGCACCCAGGGAAACCTACCAAACCTGTGCATTTTTTTAAAACTAGAGACCTAGGGGAATCCAAGATGGGGTGACTTGTGGGGCTCTGACCAAGTTCTGTTACCCAGAATCCTTTGCAAACCTCACAATTTGGCTAAAGACACAAGTTTTCCTCACATTTCGGTGACAGAAAGTTCTGGAATCTGTGAGGAGCCTCAAATCTCCTTCCACCCAGCGTTCCCCCAAGTCTCCCGATAAAAATGATACCTCACTTGTGTGGGTAGGCAAGCGCCCACAATAGGAAATGCCCCAAAACACTACGTGGACACATCCCATTTTTTGACAGAAAACAGAGGTGTTTTTTCCAAAGTGCCTACCTGTAGATTTTGGCCTCTAGCTCAGCCGTCACCTAGGGAAACCTACCAAACCTGTGCCTTTTTGAAAACTAGAGACCTAGGGGAATTCAAGATGGGGTGACTTGTGGGGCTCTGACCAGGTTCTGTCACCCAGAATCCTTTGCAAACCTCAACATTTAGCTAAAAAACAAATTTTCCTCACATTTCAGTGACAGAAAGTTCTGGAATCTGAGAGGAGCCACAAATGTCCTTCCAGCCAGCGTTTCCCCAAGTCTCCCGATAAAAATGAAACCTCACTTGTGTGGGTAGGCCTAGCGCCCGCGACAGGAAATGCCCCAAAACACTACGTGGACACATCCTATTTTTTGACAGAAAACAGAGGTGTTTTTTGCAAAGTGCCTACCAGTAGATTTTGGCCTCTAGCTCAGCTGGCACCTAGGGAAAACTACCAAACCTGTGCATTTTTGAAAACAAGAGACCTAGGGGAATCCAAAATGGGGTGACTTGTGGGGCTCTGACCAGGTTCTGTTACCCAGAATCCTTTGCAAACATCAAATTTGGCTAAAAAACACATTTTCCTCACATTTCGGTGACAGAAAGTTCTGGAATCTGAGAGGAGCCACAAATTTCCTTCCACCCAGCATTCCCCCAAGTCTCCCGATAAAAATGATACCTCTCTTGTGTGGGTAGGCCCAGCGCGCGCAACAGGAAATACACCAAAACACTACGTGGACACATCACATTTTTTGACAGAAAACAGAGGTGTTTTTTGCAAAGTGCCTACCTGTAGATTTTGACCTCTAGCTCAGCCGGCACCCAGGGAAACCTACCAAACCTGTGCATTTTTTAAAACTAGAGACCTAGGGGAATCCAGGATAGCGTGACTTGTGGGGCACTGACCAGGTTCTGTTATCCAGAATTCTTTGCAAAGCTCTAAATTTGGCTTAAAAAAACACGTTTTCCTCATATTTCGGTGACAGAAAGTTCTGGAATCTGAGAGGAGCCACAAATTTCCTTCCACCCAGATTTCCTCCAAGTCTCCCGATACAAATGATACCTCACCTGTGTGGGTAGGCCTAGCGCCCGCGACAGGAAATGCTCCAAAACACAACGTGGACACATCCCATTTTTTTACAGAAAACAGAGGTGTTTTTTGCAAAGTGCCTACCTGTAGATTTTGGCTTCTAGCTCAGCCGGCACCAAGGGAAACCTACCAAACCTGTGCCTTTTTGAAAACTAGAGACATAGGGGAATCCAAGATGGGGTGACTTGTGGGGCTCTGACCAGGTTCTGTCACCCAGAATCCTTTGAAAACCTCAAACTTTGGCTAAAAAACACATTTCCTCACATTTCAGTGACAGAAAGCTCTGGAATCTGAGAGGAGCCACAAATTTCCTTCCACCCAGCATTTCCCCAAGTCTCCCGATATAAATGATACCTCACTTGTGTGGGTAGGCCTAGCGCCCGTGACAGGAATCGCCCCAAAATACTCCGTAGACACATCACATTTTTTTACAGAAAACAGAGGTGTTTTTTGCAAAGTGCCTACCAGTAGATTTTGACCTCTAGCTCAGCCGGCACCCAGGGAAACCTACCAAACCTGTTCATTTTTTTAAAACTAGAGACCTAGGGGAATCCAAGATGGGGTGACTTGTGGGGCTCTGACCAGGTTCTGTTACCCAGAATCCTTTGCAAACCTCACAATTTGGCTAAAGACACAAGTTTTCCTCACATTTCGGTGACAGAAAGTTCTGGAATCTGAGAGGAGCCTCAAATTTCCTTCCACCCAGCGTTCCCCCAAGTCTCCCGATAAAAATGATACCTCACTTGTGTGGGTAGGCCTAGCGCCCACAATAGGAAATGCCCCAAAACACACCGTGGACACATCCCATTTTTTGACAGAAAACAGAGGTGTTTTTTGCAAAGTGCCTACCTGTAAATTTTGGTCTCTAGCTCAGCCGTCACCTAGGGAAACCTACCAAACCTGTGCCTTTTTGAAAACTAGAGACCTAGGGGAATTCAAGATGGGGTGACTTGTGGGGCTCTGACCAGGTTCTGTCACCCAGAATCCTTTGCAAACCTCAACATTTAGCAAAAAAAACACATTTTCCTCACATTTCAGTGACAGAAAGTTCTGGAATCTGAGAGGAGCCTCAAATTTCCTTCCACCCAGCGTTTCCCCAAGTCTCCCGATAAAAATGAAACCTCACTTGTGTGGGTAGGCCTAGCGCCCGCGACAGGAAATGCCCCAAAACACTACGTGGACACATCCTATTTTTTGACAGAAAACAGAGGTGTTTTTTGCAAAGTGCCTACCAGTAGATTTTGGCCTCTAGCTCAGCCGGCACCTAGGGAAACCTACCAAACCTGTGCATTTTTTAAAACAAGAGACCTAGGGGAATCTAAAATGGGGTGACTTGTGGGGCTCTGACCAGGTTCTGTTACCCAGAATCCTTTGCAAACATCAAATTTGGCTAAAAAACACATTTTCCTCACATTTCGGTGACAGAAAGTTCTGGAATCTGAGAGGAGCCACAAATTTCCTTCCACCCAGCATTCCCCCAAGTCTCCTCATAAAAATGATACCTCACTTGTGTGGTAGGCCCAGCGCGCGCAACAGGAAATACACCAAAACACTACGTGGACACATCACATTTTTTGACAGAAAACAGAGGTGTTTTTTGCAAAGTGCCTACCTGTAGATTTTGGCCTCTAGCTCAGCCGGCACCCCGGGAAACCTACCAAACCTGTGCATTTTTGAAAACTAGAGACCTAGGGGAATCCAGGATAGGGTGACTTGTGGGGCACTGACCAGGTTCTGTTATCCAGAATCCTTTGCAAAGCTCCAAATTTGGCTAAAAAAAACACATTTTCCTCATATTTCGGTGACAGAAAGTTCTGGAAACTGAGAGGAGCCACAAATTTCCTTCCACCCAGCGTTCCTCCAAGTCTCCCGATACAAATGATACCTCACTTGTGTGGGTAGGCCTAGCGCCCGCGACAGGAAATGCTCCAAAACACAACGTGGACACATCCCATTTTTTGACAGAAAACAGAGGTATTTTATGCAAAGTGCCTACCTGTAGATTTTGGCCTCTAGCTCAGCTGTCACCAAGGGAAAGCTACCAAACCTGTGCCATTTTGAAAACTAGAGACATAGGGGAATCCAAGATGGGGTGACTTGTGGGGCACTGACCAGGTTCTGTTATCCAGAATCCTTTGCAAAGCTCAAAATTTGGCTAAAAAAAACAAATTTTCCTCATATTTCGGTGACAGAAAGTTCTGGAAACTGAGAAGAGCCACAAATTTCCTTCCACCCAGCATTTCCCCAAGTCTCCTGATATAAATGATACCTCACTTGTGTGGGTAGGCCTAGCGCCCGTGACAGGAAATGCCCCAAAATACTCCGTAGACACATCACATTTTTTTACAGAAAACAGAGGTGTTTTTTGCAAAGTGCCTACCAGTAGATTTTGACCTCTAGCTCAGCCGGCACCCAGGGAAACCTACCAAACCTGTGCATTTTTTTAAAACTAGAGACCTAGGGGAATCCAAGATGGGGTGACTTGTGGGGCTCTGACCAGGTTCTGTTACCCAGAATCCTTTGCAAACCTCACAATTTGGCTAAAGACACAAGTTTTCCTCACATTTCGGTGACAGAAAGTTCTGGAATCTGTGAGGAGCCTCAAATCTCCTTCCACCCAGCGTTCCCCCAAGTCTCCCGATAAAAATGATACCTCACTTGTGTGGGTAGGCAAGCGCCCACAATAGGAAATGCCCCAAAACACTACGTGGACACATCCCATTTTTTGACAGAAAACAGAGGTGTTTTTTCCAAAGTGCCTACCTGTAGATTTTGGCCTCTAGCTCAGCCGTCACCTAGGGAAACCTACCAAACCTGTGCCTTTTTGAAAACTAGAGACCTAGGGGAATTCAAGATGGGGTGACTTGTGGGGCTCTGACCAGGTTCTGTCACCCAGAATCCTTTGCAAACCTCAACATTTAGCTAAAAAACAAATTTTCCTCACATTTCAGTGACAGAAAGTTCTGGAATCTGAGAGGAGCCACAAATGTCCTTCCAGCCAGCGTTTCCCCAAGTCTCCCGATAAAAATGAAACCTCACTTGTGTGGGTAGGCCTAGCGCCCGCGACAGGAAATGCCCCAAAACACTACGTGGACACATCCTATTTTTTGACAGAAAACAGAGGTGTTTTTTGCAAAGTGCCTACCAGTAGATTTTGGCCTCTAGCTCAGCTGGCACCTAGGGAAAACTACCAAACCTGTGCATTTTTGAAAACAAGAGACCTAGGGGAATCCAAAATGGGGTGACTTGTGGGGCTCTGACCAGGTTCTGTTACCCAGAATCCTTTGCAAACATCAAATTTGGCTAAAAAACACATTTTCCTCACATTTCGGTGACAGAAAGTTCTGGAATCTGAGAGGAGCCACAAATTTCCTTCCACCCAGCATTCCCCCAAGTCTCCCGATAAAAATGATACCTCACTTGTGTGGGTAGGCCTAGCGCCCACAATAGGAAATGCCCCAAAACACACCGTGGACACATCCCATTTTTTGACAGAAAACAGAGGTGTTTTTTGCAAAGTGCCTACCTGTAAATTTTGGACTCTAGCTCAGCCGTCACCTAGGGAAACCTACCAAACCTGTGCCTTTTTGAAAACTAGAGACCTAGGGGAATTCAAGATGGGGTGACTTGTGGGGCTCTGACCAGGTTCTGTCACCCAGAATCCTTTGCAAACCTCAACATTTAGCAAAAAAAACACATTTTCCTCACATTTCAGTGACAGAAAGTTCTGGAATCTGAGAGGAGCCTCAAATTTCCTTCCACCCAGCGTTTCCCCAAGTCTCCCGATAAAAATGAAACCTCACTTGTGTGGGTAGGCCTAGCGCCCGCGACAGGAAATGCCCCAAAACACTACGTGGACACATCCTATTTTTTGACAGAAAACAGAGGTGTTTTTTGCAAAGTGCCTACCAGTAGATTTTGGCCTCTAGCTCTGCCGGCACCTAGGGAAACCTACCAAACCTGTGCATTTTTTAAAACAAGAGACCTAGGGGAATCCAAAATGGGGTGACTTGTGGGGCTCTGACCAGGTTCTGTTACCCAGAATCCTTTGCAAACATCACATTTGGCTAAAAAACACATTTTCCTCACATTTCGGTGACAGAAAGTTCTGGAATCTGAGAGGAGCCACAAATTTCCTTCCACCCAGCATTCCCCCAAGTCTCCTGATAAAAATGATACCTCACTTGTGTGGTAGGCCCAGCGCGCGCAACAGGAAATACACCAAAACACTACGTGGACACATCACATTTTTTGACAGAAAACAGAGGTGTTTTTTGCAAAGTGCCTACCTGTAGATTTTGGCCTCTAGCTCAGCCGGCACCCCGGGAAACCTACCAAACCTGTGCATTTTTGAAAACTAGAGACCTAGGGGAATCCAGGATAGGGTGACTTGTGGGGCACTGACCAGGTTCTGTTATCCAGAATCCTTTGCAAAGCTCAAAATTTGGCTAAAAAAAACACATTTTCCTCATATTTCGGTGACAGAAAGTTCTGGAAACTGAGAGGAGCCACAAATTTCCTTCCACCCAGCGTTCCTCCAAGTCTCCCGATACAAATGATACCTCACTTGTGTGGGTAGGCCTAGCGCCCGCGACAGGAAATGCTCCAAAACACAACGTGGACACATCCCATTTTTTGACAGAAAACAGAGGTATTTTATGCAAAGTGCCTACCTGTAGATTTTGGCCTCTAGCTCAGCTGTCACCAAGGGAAACCTACCAAACCTGTGCCATTTTGAAAACTAGAGACATAGGGGAATCCAAGATGGGGTGACTTGTGGGGCACTGACCAGGTTCTGTTATCCAGAATCCTTTGCAAAGCTCAAAATTTGGCTAAAAAAAACAAATTTTCCTCATATTTCGGTGACAGAAAGTTCTGGAAACTGAGAAGAGCCACAAATTTCCTTCCACCCAGCATTTCCCCAAGTCTCCCGATATAAATGATACCTCACTTGTGTGGGTAGGCCTAGCGCCCGTGACAGGAAATGCCCCAAAATACTCCGTAGACACATCACATTTTTTTACAGAAAACAGAGGTGTTTTTGCAAAGTGCCTACCAGTAGATTTTGACCTCTAGCTCAGCCGGCACCCAGGGAAACCTACCAAACCTGTGCATTTTTTTAAAACTAGAGACCTAGGGGAATCCAAGATGGGGTGACTTGTGGGGCTCTGACCAGGTTCTGTTACCCAGAATCCTTTGCAAACCTCACAATTTGGCTAAAGACACAAGTTTTCCTCACATTTCGGTGACAGAAAGTTCTGGAATCTGTGAGGAGCCTCAAATCTCCTTCCACCCAGCGTTCCCCCAAGTCTCCCGATAAAAATGATACCTCACTTGTGTGGGTAGGCAAGCACCCACAATAGGAAATGCCCCAAAACACTACGTGGACACATCCCATTTTTTGACAGAAAACAGAGGTGTTTTTTCCAAAGTGCCTACCTGTAGATTTTGGCCTCTAGCTCAGCCGTCACCTAGGGAAACCTACCAAACCTGTGCCTTTTTGAAAACTAGAGACCTAGGGGAATTCAAGATGGGGTGACTTGTGGGGCTCTGACCAGGTTCTGTCACCCAGAATCCTTTGCAAACCTCAACATTTAGCTAAAAAACAAATTTTCCTCACATTTCAGTGACAGAAAGTTCTGGAATCTGAGAGGAGCCACAAATGTCCTTCCAGCCAGCGTTTCCCCAAGTCTCCCGATAAAAATGAAACCTCACTTGTGTGGGTAGGCCTAGCGCCCGCGACAGGAAATGCCCCAAAACACTACGTGGACACATCCTATTTTTTGACAGAAAACAGAGGTGTTTTTTGCAAAGTGCCTACCAGTAGATTTTGGCCTCTAGCTCAGCTGGCACCTAGGGAAAACTACCAAACCTGTGCATTTTTGAAAACAAGAGACCTAGGGGAATCCAAAATGGGGTGACTTGTGGGGCTCTGACCAGGTTCTGTTACCCAGAATCCTTTGCAAACATCAAATGTGGCTAAAAAACACATTTTCCTCACATTTCGGTGACAGAAAGTTCTGGAATCTGAGAGGAGCCACAAATTTCCTTCCACCCAGCATTCCCCCAAGTCTCCCGATAAAAATGATACCTCACTTGTGTGGGTAGGCCCAGCGCGCGCAACAGGAAATACACCAAAACACTACGTGGACACATCACATTTTTTGACAGAAAACAGAGGTGTTTTTTGCAAAGTGCCTACCTGTAGATTTTGACCTCTAGCTCAGCCGGCACCCAGGGAAACCTACCAAACCTGTGCATTTTTTAAAACTAGAGACCTAGGGGAATCCAGGATAGCGTGACTTGTGGGGCACTGACCAGGTTCTGTTATCCAGAATTCTTTGCAAAGCTCTAAATTTGGCTTAAAAAAACACGTTTTCCTCATATTTCGGTGACAGAAAGTTCTGGAATCTGAGAGGAGCCACAAATTTCCTTCCACCCAGATTTCCTCCAAGTCTCCCGATACAAATGATACCTCACCTGTGTGGGTAGGCCTAGCGCCCGCGACAGGAAATGCTCCAAAACACAACGTGGACACATCCCATTTTTTTACAGAAAACAGAGGTGTTTTTTGCAAAGTGCCTACCTGTAGATTTTGGCTTCTAGCTCAGCCGGCACCAAGGGAAACCTACCAAACCTGTGCCTTTTTGAAAACTAGAGACATAGGGGAATCCAAGATGGGGTGACTTGTGGGGCTCTGACCAGGTTCTGTCACCCAGAATCCTTTGAAAACCTCAAACTTTGGCTAAAAAACACATTTCCTCACATTTCAGTGACAGAAAGCTCTGGAATCTGAGAGGAGCCACAAATTTTCTTCCACCCAGCATTTCCCCAAGTCTCCCGATATAAATGATACCTCACTTGTGTGGGTAGGCCTAGCGCCCGTGACAGGAATCGCCCCAAAATACTCCGTAGACACATCACATTTTTTTACAGAAAACAGAGGTGTTTTTTGCAAAGTGCCTACCAGTAGATTTTGACCTCTAGCTCAGCCGGCACCCAGGGAAACCTACCAAACCTGTTCATTTTTTTAAAACTAGAGACCTAGGGGAATCCAAGATGGGGTGACTTGTGGGGCTCTGACCAGGTTCTGTTACCCAGAATCCTTTGCAAACCTCACAATTTGGCTAAAGACACAAGTTTTCCTCACATTTCGGTGACAGAAAGTTCTGGAATCTGAGAGGAGCCTCAAATTTCCTTCCACCCAGCGTTCCCCCAAGTCTCCCGATAAAAATGATACCTCACTTGTGTGGGTAGGCCTAGCGCCCACAATAGGAAATGCCCCAAAACACACCGTGGACACATCCCATTTTTTGACAGAAAACAGAGGTGTTTTTTGCAAAGTGCCTACCTGTAAATTTTGGTCTCTAGCTCAGCCGTCACCTAGGGAAACCTACCAAACCTGTGCCTTTTTGAAAACTAGAGACCTAGGGGAATTCAAGATGGGGTGACTTGTGGGGCTCTGACCAGGTTCTGTCACCCAGAATCTTTTGCAAACCTCAACATTTAGCAAAAAAAACACATTTTCCTCACATTTCAGTGACAGAAAGTTCTGGAATCTGAGAGGAGCCACAAATGTCCTTCCACCCAGCGTTTCCCCAAGTCTCCCGATAAAAATGAAACCTCACTTGTGTGGGTAGGCCTAGCGCCCGCGACAGGAAATGCCCCAAAACACTACGTGGACACATCCTATTTGTTGACAGAAAACAGAGGTGTTTTTTGCAAAGTGCCTACCAGTAGATTTTGGCCTCTAGCTCAGCCGGCACCTAGGGAAACCTACCAAACCTGTGCATTTTTTAAAACAAGAGACCTAGGGGAATCCAAAATGGGGTGACTTGTGGGGCTCTGACCAGGTTCTGTTACCCAGAATCCTTTGCAAACATCAAATTTGGCTAAAAAACACATTTTCCTCACATTTCGGTGACAGAAAGTTCTGGAATCTGAGAGGAGCCACAAATTTCCTTCCACCCAGCATTCCCCCAAGTCTCCTGATAAAAATGATACCTCACTTGTGTGGTAGGCCCAGCGCGCGCAACAGGAAATACACCAAAACACTACGTGGACACATCACATTTTTTGACAGAAAACAGAGGTGTTTTTTGCAAAGTGCCTACCTGTAGATTTTGGCCTCTAGCTCAGCCGGCACCCCGGGAAACCTACCAAACCTGTGCATTTTTGAAAACTAGAGACCTAGGGGAATCCATGATAGGGTGACTTGTGTGGCACTGACCAGGTTCTGTTATCCACAATCCTTTGCAAAGCTCAAAATTTGGCTAAAAAAAACACATTTTCCTCATATTTCGGTGACAGAAAGTTCTGGAAACTGAGAGGAGCCACAAATTTCCTTCCACCCAGCGTTCCTCCAAGTCTCCCGATACAAATGATACCTCACTTGTGTGGGTAGGCCTAGCGCCCGCGACAGGAGATGCTCCAAAACACAACGTGGACACATCCCATTTTTTGACAGAAAACAGAGGTGTTTTATGCAAAGTGCCTACCTGTAGATTTTGGCCTCTAGCTCAGCTGTCACCAAGGGAAACCTACCAAACCTGTGCCATTTTGAAAACTAGAGACATAGGGGAATCCAAGATGGGGTGACTTGTGGGGCACTGACCAGGTTCTGTTATCCAGAATCCTTTGCAAAGCTCAAAATTTGGCTAAAAAAAAACACATTTTCCTCATATTTCGGTGACAGAAAGTTCTGGAAACTGAGAGGAGCCACAAATTTCCTTCCACCCAGCATTTCCCCAAGTCTCCCGATATAAATGATACCTCACTTGTGTGGGTAGGCCTAGCGCCCGTGACAGGAAATGCCCCAAAATACTCCGTAGACACATCACATTTTTTTACAGAAAACAGAGGTGTTTTTTCCAAAGTGCCTACCAGTAGATTTTGACCTCTAGCTCAGCCGGCACCCAGGGAAACCTACCAAACCTGTTCATTTTTTTAAAACTAGAGACCTAGGGGAATCCAAGATGGGGTGACTTGTGGGGCTCTGACCAGGTTCTGTTACCCAGAATCCTTTGCAAACCTCACAATTTGGCTAAAGACACAAGTTTTCCTCACATTTCGGTGACAGAAAGTTCTGGAATCTGAGAGGAGCCTCAAATTTCCTTCCACCCAGCGTTCCTCCAAGTCTCCCGATAAAAATGATACCTCACTTGTGTGGGTAGGCCTAGCGCCCACAATAGGAAATGCCCCAAAACACACCGTGGACACATCCCATTTTTTGACAGAAAACAGAGGTGTTTTTTGCAAAGTGCCTACCTGTAAATTTTGGCCTCTAGCTCAGCCGTCATCTAGGGAAACCTACCAAACCTGTGCCTTTTTGAAAACTAGAGACCTAGGGGAATTCAAGATGGGGTGACTTGTGGGGCTCTGACCAGGTTCTGTCACCCAGAATCCTTTGCAAACCTCAACATTTAGCAAAAAAAAACAAATTTTCCTCACATTTCAGTGACAGAAAGTTCTGGAATCTGAGAGGAGCCACAAATGTCCTTCCACCCAGCATTTCCCCATGTCTCCCGATAAAAATGAAACCTCACATGTGTGGGTAGGCCTAGCGCCCGCGACAGGAAATGCCCCAAAACACTACGTGGACACATCCTATTTTTTTACAGAAAACAGAGGTGTTTTTTGCAAAGTGCCTACCAGTAGATTTTGGCCTCTAGCTCAGCCGGCACCTAGGGAAACCTACCAAACCTGTGCATTTTTTAAAACAAGAGACCTAGGGGAATCCAAAATGGGGTGACTTGTGGGGCTCTGACCAGGTTCTGTTACCCAGAATCCTTTGCAAACATCAAATTTGGCTAAAAAACACATTTTCCTCACATTTCGGTGACAGAAAGTTCTGGAATCTGAGAGGAGCCACAAATTTCCTTCCACCCAGCATTCCCCCAAGTCTCCTCATAAAAATGATACCTCACTTGTGTGGTAGGCCCAGCGCGCGCAACAGGAAATACACCAAAACACTACGTGGACACATCACATTTTTTGACAGAAAACAGAGGTGTTTTTTGCAAAGTGCCTACCTGTAGATTTTGGCCTCTAGCTCAGCCGGCACCCCGGGAAACCTACCAAACCTGTGCATTTTTGAAAACTAGAGACCTAGGGGAATCCAGGATAGGGTGACTTGTGGGGCACTGACCAGGTTCTGTTATCCAGAATCCTTTGCAAAGCTCAAAATTTGGCTAAAAAAAACACATTTTCCTCATATTTCGGTGACAGAAAGTTCTGGAAACTGAGAGGAGCCACAAATTTCCTTCTACCCAGCGTTCCTCCAAGTCTCCCGATACAAATGATACCTCACTTGTGTGGGTAGGCCTAGCGCCCGCGACAGGAAATGCTCCAAAACACAAAGTGGACACATCCCATTTTTTGACAGAAAACAGAGGTATTTTATGCAAAGTGCCTACCTGTAGATTTTGGCCTCTAGCTCAGCTGTCACCAAGGGAAACCTACCACACCTGTGCCATTTTGAAAACTAGAGACATAGGGGAATCCAAGATGGGGTGACTTGTGGGGCACTGACCAGGTTCTGTTATCCAGAATCCTTTGCAAAGCTCAAAATTTGGCTAAAAAAAACACATTTTCCTCATATTTCGGTGACAGAAAGTTCTGGAAACTGAGAAGAGCCACAAATTTCCTTCCACCCAGCATTTCCCCAAGTCTCCCGATATAAATGATACCTCACTTGTGTGGGTAGGCCTAGCGCCCGTGACAGGAAATGCCCCAAAATACTCCGTAGACACATCACATTTTTTTACAGAAAACAGAGGTGTTTTTTGCAAAGTGCCTACCAGTAGATTTTGACCTCTAGCTCAGCCGGCACCCAGGGAAACCTACCAAACCTGTGCATTTTTTTAAAACTAGAGACCTAGGGGAATCCAAGATGGGGTGACTTGTGGGGCTCTGACCAGGTTCTGTTACCCAGAATCCTTTGCAAACCTCACAATTTAGCTAAAGACACAAGTTTTCCTCACATTTCGGTGACAGAAAGTTCTGGAATCTGTGAGGAGCCTCAAATCTCCTTCCACCCAGCGTTCCCCCAAGTCTCCCGATAAAAATGATACCTCACTTGTGTGGGTAGGCAAGCGCCCACAATAGGAAATGCCCCAAAACACTACGTGGACACATCCCATTTTTTGACAGAAAACAGAGGTGTTTTTTCCAAAGTGCCTACCTGTAGATTTTGGCCTCTAGCTCAGCCGTCACCTAGGGAAACCTGCCAAACCTGTGCCTTTTTGAAAACTAGAGACCTAGGGGAATTCAAGATGGGGTGACTTGTGGGGCTCTGACCAGGTTCTGTCACCCAGAATCCTTTGCAAACCTCAACATTTAGCTAAAAAACAAATTTTCCTCACATTTCAGTGACAGAAAGTTCTGGAATCTGAGAGGAGCCACAAATGTCCTTCCAGCCAGCGTTTCCCCAAGTCTCCCGATAAAAATTAAACCTCACTTGTGTGGGTAGGCCTAGCGCCCGCGACAGGAAATGCCCCAAAACACTACGTGGACACATCCTATTTTTTGACAGAAAACAGAGGTGTTTTTTGCAAAGTGCCTACCAGTAGATTTTGGCCTCTAGCTCAGCTGGCACCTAGGGAAAACTACCAAACCTGTGCATTTTTGAAAACTAGAGACATAGGGGAATCCAAGATGGGGTGACTTGTGGGGCACTGACCAGGTTCTGTTATCCAGAATCCTTTGCAAAGCTCAAAATTTGGCTAAAAAAAACACATTTTCCTCATATTTCGGTGACAGAAAGTTCTGGAAACTGAGAAGAGCCACAAATTTCCTTCCACCCAGCATTTCCCCAAGTCTCCCGATATAAATGATACCTCACTTGTGTGGGTAGGCCTAGCGCCCGTGACAGGAAATGCCCCAAAATACTCCGTAGACACATCACATTTTTTTACAGAAAACAGAGGTGTTTTTTGCAAAGTGCCTACCAGTAGATTTTGACCTCTAGCTCAGCCGGCACCCAGGGAAACCTACCAAACCTGTGCATTTTTTTAAAACTAGAGACCTAGGGGAATCCAAGATGGGGTGACTTGTGGGGCTCTGACCAGGTTCTGTTACCCAGAATCCTTTGCAAACCTCACAATTTGGCTAAAGACACAAGTTTTCCTCACATTTCGGTGACAGAAAGTTCTGGAATCTGTGAGGAGCCCTCAAATCTCCTTCCACCCAGCGTTCCCCCAAGTCTCCCGATAAAAATGATACCTCACTTGTGTGGGTAGGCAAGCGCCCACAATAGGAAATGCCCCAAAACACTACGTGGACACATCCCATTTTTTGACAGAAAACAGAGGTGTTTTTTCCAAAGTGCCTACCTGTAGATTTTGGCCTCTAGCTCAGCCGTCACCTAGGGAAACCTGCCAAACCTGTGCCTTTTTGAAAACTAGAGACCTAGGGGAATTCAAGATGGGGTGACTTGTGGGGCTCTGACCAGGTTCTGTCACCCAGAATCCTTTGCAAACCTCAACATTTAGCTAAAAAACAAATTTTCCTCACATTTCAGTGACAGAAAGTTCTGGAATCTGAGAGGAGCCACAAATGTCCTTCCAGCCAGCGTTTCCCCAAGTCTCCCGATAAAAATGAAACCTCACTTGTGTGGGTAGGCCTAGCGCCCGCGACAGGAAATGCCCCAAAACACTACGTGGACACATCCTATTTTTTGACAGAAAACAGAGGTGTTTTTTGCAAAGTGCCTACCAGTAGATTTTGGCCTCTAGCTCAGCTGGCACCTAGGGAAAACTACCAAACCTGTGCATTTTTGAAAACAAGAGACCTAGGGGAATCCAAAATGGGGTGACTTGTGGGGCTCTGGCCAGGTTCTGTTACCCAGAATCCTTTGCAAACATCAAATTTGGCTAAAAAACACATTTTCCTCACATTTCGGTGACAGAAAGTTCTGGAATCTGAGAGGAGCCACAATTTCCTTCCACCCAGCATTCCCCCAAGTCTCCCGATAAAAATGATACCTCACTTGTGCTGGGTAGGCCCAGCGCGCGCAACAGGAAATACACCAAAACACTACGTGGACACATCACATTTTTTGACAGAAAACAGAGGTGTTTTTTGCAAAGTGCCTACCTGTAGATTTTGACCTCTAGCTCAGCCGGCACCCAGGGAAACCTACCAAACCTGTGCATTTTTTAAAACTAGAGACCTAGGGGAATCCAGGATAGCGTGACTTGTGGGGCACTGACCAGGTTCTGTTATCCAGAATTCTTTGCAAAGCTCTAAATTTGGCTTAAAAAAACACGTTTTCCTCATATTTCGGTGACAGAAAGTTCTGGAATCTGAGAGGAGCCACAAATTTCCTTCCACCCAGATTTCCTCCAAGTCTCCCGATACAAATGATACCTCACCTGTGTGGGTAGGCCTAGCGCCCGCGACAGGAAATGCTCCAAAACACAACGTGGACACATCCCATTTTTTTACAGAAAACAGAGGTGTTTTTTGCAAAGTGCCTACCTGTAGATTTTGGCTTCTAGCTCAGCCGGCACCAAGGGAAACCTACCAAACCTGTGCCTTTTTGAAAACTAGAGACATAGGGGAATCCAAGATGGGGTGACTTGTGGGGCTCTGACCAGGTTCTGTCACCCAGAATCCTTTGAAAACCTCAAACTTTGGCTAAAAAACACATTTCCTCACATTTCAGTGACAGAAAGCTCTGGAATCTGAGAGGAGCCACAAATTTCCTTCCACCCAGCATTTCCCCAAGTCTCCCGATATAAATGATACCTCACTTGTGTGGGTAGGCCTAGCGCCCGTGACAGGAATCGCCCCAAAATACTCCGTAGACACATCAAATTTTTTTACAGAAAACAGAGGTGTTTTTTGCAAAGTGCCTACCAGTAGATTTTGACCTCTAGCTCAGCCGGCACCCAGGGAAACCTACCAAACCTGTTCATTTTTTTAAAACTAGAGACCTAGGGGAATCCAAGATGGGGTGACTTGTGGGGCTCTGACCAGGTTCTGTTACCCAGAATCCTTTGCAAACCTCACAATTTGGCTAAAGACACAAGTTTTCCTCACATTTCGGTGACAGAAAGTTCTGGAATCTGAGAGGAGCCTCAAATTTCCTTCCACCCAGCGTTCCCCCCAAGTCTCCCGATAAAAATGATACCTCACTTGTGTGGGTAGGCCTAGCGCCCACAATAGGAAATGCCCCAAAACCACACCGTGGACACATCCCATTTTTTGACAGAAAACAGAGGTGTTTTTTGCAAAGTGCCTACCTGTAAATTTTGGTCTCTAGCTCAGCCGTCACCTAGGGAAACCTACCAAACCTGTGCCTTTTTGAAAACTAGAGACCTAGGGGAATTCAAGATGGGGTGACTTGTGGGGCTCTGACCAGGTTCTGTCACCCAGAATCCTTTGCAAACCTCAACATTTAGCAAAAAAAACACATTTTCCTCACATTTCAGTGACAGAAAGTTCTGGAATCTGAGAGGAGCCACAAATGTCCTTCCACCCAGCGTTTCCCCAAGTCTCCCGATAAAAAAGAAACCTCACTTGTGTGGGTAGGCCTAGCGCCCGCGACAGGAAATGCCCCAAAACACTACGTGGACACATCCTATTTTTTGACAGAAAACAGAGGTGTTTTTTGCAAAGTGCCTACCAGTAGATTTTGGCCTCTAGCTCAGCCGGCACCTAGGGAAACCTACCAAACCTGTGCATTTTTTAAAACAAGAGACCTAGGGGAATCCAAAATGGGGTGACTTGTGGGGCTCTGACCAGGTTCTGTTACCCAGAATCCTTTGCAAACATCAAATTTGGCTAAAAAACACCTTTTCCTCACATTTCGGTGACAGAAAGTTCTGGAATCTGAGAGGAGCCACAAATTTCCTTCCACCCAGCATTCCCCCAAGTCTCCTCATAAAAATGATACCTCACTTGTGTGGTAGGCCCAGCGCGCGCAACAGGAAATACACCAAAACACTACGTGGACACATCACATTTTTTGACAGAAAACAGAGGTGTTTTTTGCAAAGTGCCTACCTGTAGATTTTGGCCTCTAGCTCAGCCGGCACCCCCGGGAAACCTACCAAACCTGTGCATTTTTGAAAACTATAGACCTAGGGGAATCCAGGATAGGGTGACTTGTGGGGCACTGACCAGGTTCTGTTATCCAGAATCCTTTGCAAAGCTCAAAATTTGGCTAAAAAAAAACACATTTTCCTCATATTTCGGTGACAGAAAGTTCTGGAAACTGAGAGGAGCCACAAATTTCCTTCCACCCAGCGTTCCTCCAAGTCTCCCGATACAAATGATACCTCACTTGTGTGGGTAGGCCTAGCGCCCGCGACAGGAAATGCTCCAAAACACAACGTGGACACATCCCATTTTTTGACAGAAAACAGAGGTATTTTATGCAAAGTGCCTACCTGTAGATTTTGGCCTCTAGCTCAGCTGTCACCAAGGGAAACCTACCAAACCTGTGCCATTTTGAAAACTAGAGACATAGGGGAATCCAAGATGGGGTGACTTGTGGGGCACTGACCAGGTTCTGTTATCCAGAATCCTTTGCAAAGCTCAAAATTTGGCTAAAAAAAAACACATTTTCCTCATATTTCGGTGACAGAAAGTTCTGGAAACTGAGAAGAGCCACAAATTTCCTTCCACCCAGCATTTCCCCAAGTCTCCCGATATAAATGATACCTCACTTGTGTGGGTAGGCCTAGCGCCCGTGACAGGAAATGCCCCAAAATACTCCGTAGACACATCACATTTTTTTACAGAAAACAGAGGTGTTTTTTGCAAAGTGCCTACCAGTAGATTTTGACCTCTAGCTCAGCCGGCACCCAGGGAAACCTACCAAACCTGTGCATTTTTTTAAAACTAGAGACCTAGGGGAATCCAAGATGGGGTGACTTGTGGGGCTCTGACCAGGTTCTGTTACCCAGAATCCTTTGCAAACCTCACAATTTGGCTAAAGACACAAGTTTTCCTCACATTTCGGTGACAGAAAGTTCTGGAATCTGTGAGGAGCCTCAAATCTCCTTCCACCCAGCGTTCCCCAAGTCTCCCGATAAAAATGATACCTCACTTGTGTGGGTAGGCAAGCGCCCACAATAGGAAATGCCCCAAAACACTACGTGGACACATCCCATTTTTTGACAGAAAACAGAGGTGTTTTTTCCAAAGTGCCTACCTGTAGATTTTGGCCTCTAGCTCAGCCGTCACCTAGGGAAACCTACCAAACCTGTGCCTTTTTGAAAACTAGAGACCTAGGGGAATTCAAGATGGGGTGACTTGTGGGGCTCTGACCAGGTTCTGTCACCCAGAATCCTTTGCAAACCTCAACATTTAGCTAAAAAACAAATTTTTCTCACATTTCAGTGACAGAAAGTTCTGGAATCTGAGAGGAGCCACAAATGTCCTTCCAGCCAGCGTTTCCCCAAGTCTCCCGATAAAAATGAAACCTCACTTGTGTGGGTAGGCCTAGCGCCCGCGACAGGAAATGCCCCAAAACACTACGTGGACACATCCTATTTTTTGACAGAAAACAGAGGTGTTTTTTGCAAAGTGCCTACCAGTAGATTTTGGCCTCTAGCTCAGCTGGCACCTAGGGAAAACTACCAAACCTGTGCATTTTTGAAAACAAGAGACCTAGGGGAATCCAAAATGGGGTGACTTGTGGGGCTCTGACCAGGTTCTGTTACCCAGAATCCTTTGCAAACATCAAATTTGGCTAAAAAACACATTTTCCTCACATTTCGGTGACAGAAAGTTCTGGAATCTGAGAGGAGCCACAAATTTCCTTCCACCCAGCATTCCCCCAAGTCTCCCGATAAAAATGATACCTCACTTGTGTGGGTAGGCCCAGCGCGCGCAACAGGAAATACACCAAAACACTACGTGGACACATCACATTTTTTGACAGAAAACAGAGGTGTTTTTTTGCAAAGTGCCTACCTGTAGATTTTGACCTCTAGCTCAGCCGGCACCCAGGGAAACCTACCAAACCTGTGCATTTTTTAAAACTAGAGACCTAGGGGAATCCAGGATAGCGTGACTTGTGGGGCACTGACCAGGTTCTGTTATCCAGAATTCTTTGCAAAGCTCTAAATTTGGCTTAAAAAAACACGTTTTCCTCATATTTCGGTGACAGAAAGTTCTGGAATCTGAGAGGAGCCACAAATTTCCTTCCACCCAGATTTCCTCCAAGTCTCCCGATACAAATGATACCTCACCTGTGTGGGTAGGCCTAGCGCCCGCGACAGGAAATGCTCCAAAACACAACGTGGACACATCCCATTTTTTTACAGAAAACAGAGGTGTTTTTTGCAAAGTGCCTACCTGTAGATTTTGGCTTCTAGCTCAGCCGGCACCAAGGGAAACCTACCAAACCTGTGCCTTTTTGAAAACTAGAGACATAGGGGAATCCAAGATGGGGTGACTTGTGGGGCTCTGACCAGGTTCTTTCACCCAGAATCCTTTGAAAACCTCAAACTTTGGCTAAAAAACACATTTCCTCACATTTCAGTGACAGAAAGCTCTGGAATCTGAGAGGAGCCACAAATTTCCTTCCACCCAGCATTTCCCCAAGTCTCCCGATATAAATGATACCTCACTTGTGTGGGTAGGCCTAGCGCCCGTGACAGGAATCGCCCCAAAATACTCCGTAGACACATCACATTTTTTTACAGAAAACAGAGGTGTTTTTTGCAAAGTGCCTACCAGTAGATTTTGACCTCTAGCTCAGCCGGCACCCAGGGAAACCTACCAAACCTGTTCATTTTTTTAAAACTAGAGACCTAGGGGAATCCAAGATGGGGTGACTTGTGGGGCTCTGACCAGGTTCTGTTACCCAGAATCCTTTGCAAACCTCACAATTTGGCTAAAGACACAAGTTTTCCTCACATTTCGGTGACAGAAAGTTCTGGAATCTGAGAGGAGCCTCAAATTTCCTTCCACTCAGCGTTCCCCCAAGTCTCCCGATAAAAATGATACCTCACTTGTGTGGGTAGGCCTAGCGCCCACAATAGGAAATGCCCCAAAACACACCGTGGACACATCCCATTTTTTGACAGAAAACAGAGGTGTTTTTTGCAAAGTGCCTACCTGTAAATTTTGGTCTCTAGCTCAGCCGTCACCTAGGGAAACCTACCAAACCTGTGCCTTTTTGAAAACTAGAGACCTAGGGGAATTCAAGATGGGGTGACTTGTGGGGCTCTGACCAGGTTCTGTCACCCAGAATCCTTTGCAAACCTCAACATTTAGCAAAAAAAAACACATTTTCCTCACATTTCAGTGACAGAAAGTTCTGGAATCTGAGAGGAGCCACAAATGTCCTTCCACCCAGCGTTTCCCCAAGTCTCCCGATAAAAATGAAACCTCACTTGTGTGGGTAGGCCTAGCGCCCGCGACAGGAAATGCCCCAAAACACTACGTGGACACATCCTATTTTTTGACAGAAAACAGAGGTGTTTTTTGCAAAGTGCCTACCAGTAGATTTTGGCCTCTAGCTCAGCCGGCACCTAGGGAAACCTACCAAACCTGTGCATTTTTTAAAACAAGAGACCTAGGGGAATCCAAAATGGGGTGACTTGTGGGGCTCTGACCAGGTTCTGTTACCCAGAATCCTTTGCAAACATCAAATTTGGCTAAAAAACACATTTTCCTCACATTTCGGTGACAGAAAGTTCTGGAATCTGAGAGGAGCCACAAATTTCCTTCCACCCAGCATTCCCCCAAGTCTCCTGATAAAAATGATACCTCACTTGTGTGGTAGGCCCAGCGCGCGCAACAGGAAATACACCAAAACACTACGTGGACACATCACATTTTTTGACAGAAAACAGAGGTGTTTTTTGCAAAGTGCCTACCTTTAGATTTTGGCCTCTAGCTCAGCCGGCACCCCGGGAAACCTACCAAACCTGTGCATTTTTGAAAACTAGAGACCTAGGGGAATCCATGATAGGGTGACTTGTGGGGCACTGACCAGGTTCGGTTATCCAGAATCCTTTGCAAAGCTCAAAATTTGGCTAAAAAAAAACACATTTTCCTAATATTTCGGTGACAGAAAGTTCTGGAAACTGAGAGGAGCCACAAATTTCCTTCCACCCAGCGTTCCTCCAAGTCTCCCGATACAAATGATACCTCACTTGTGTGGGTAGGCCTAGCGCCCGCGACAGGAGATGCTCCAAAACACAACGTGGACACATCCCATTTTTTGACAGAAAACAGAGGTGTTTTATGCAAAGTGCCTACCTGTAGATTTTGGCCTCTAGCTCAGATGTCACCAAGGGAAACCTACCAAACCTGTGCCATTTTGAAAACTAGAGACATAGGGGAATCCAAGATGGGGTGACTTGTGGGGCACTGACCAGGTTCTGTTATCCAGAATCCTTTGCAAAGCTCAAAATTTGGCTAAAAAAAAACACATTTTCCTCATATTTCGGTGACAGAAAGTTCTGGAAACTGAGAGGAGCCACAAATTTCCTTCCACCCAGCATTTCCCCAAGTCTCCCGATATAAATGATACCTCACTTGTGTGGGTAGGCCTAGCGCCCGTGACAGGAAATGCCCCAAAATACTCCGTAGACACATCACATTTTTTTACAGAAAACAGAGGTGTTTTTTGCAAAGTGCCTACCAGTAGATTTTGACCTCTAGCTCAGCCGGCACCCAGGGAAACCTACCAAACCTGTTCATTTTTTTAAAACTAGAGACCTAGGGGAATCCAAGATGGGGTGACTTGTGGGGCTCTGACCAGGTTCTGTTACCCAGAATCCTTTGCAAACCTCACAATTTGGCTAAAGACACAAGTTTTCCTCACATTTCGGTGACAGAAAGTTCTGGAATCTGAGAGGAGCCTCAAATTTCCTTCCACCCAGCGTTCCTCCAAGTCTCCCGATAAAAATGATACCTCACTTGTGTGGGTAGGCCTAGCGCCCACAATAGGAAATGCCCCAAAACACACCGTGGACACATCCCATTTTTTGACAGAAAACAGAGGTGTTTTTTGCAAAGTGCCTACCTGTAAATTTTGGCCTCTAGCTCAGCCGTCACCTAGGGAAACCTACCAAACCTGTGCCGTTTTGAAAACTAGAGACCTAGGGGAATTCAAGATGGGGTGACTTGTGGGGCTCTGACCAGGTTCTGTCACCCAGAATCCTTTGCAAACCTCAACATTTAGCAAAAAAAAACAAATTTTCCTCACATTTCAGTGACAGAAAGTTCTGGAATCTGAGAGGAGCCACAAATGTCCTTCCACCCAGCGTTTCCCCAAGTCTCCCGATAAAAATGAAACCTCACTTGTGTGGGTAGGCCTAGCGCCCGCCACAGGAAATGCCCCAAAACACTACGTGGACACATCCTATTTTTTGACAGAAAACAGACGTGTTTTTTGCAAAGTGCATACCAGTAGATTTTGGCCTCTAGCTCAGCCGGCACCTAGGGAAACCTACCAAACCTGTGCATTTTTTAAAACAAGAGACCTAGGGGAATCCAAAATGGGGTGACTTGTGGGGCTCTGACCAGGTTCTGTTACCCAGAATCCTTTCAAACATCAAATTTGGCTAAAAAACACATTTTCCTCACATTTCGGTGACAGAAAGTTCTGGAATCTGAGAGGAGCCACAAATTTCCTTCCACCCAGCATTCCCCCAAGTCTCCCGATAAAAATGATACCTCACTTGTGTGGGTAGGCCCATCGCGCGCAACAGGAAATACACCAAAACACTACGTGGACACATCACATTTTTTGACAGAAAACAGAGGTGTTTTTTGCAAAGTGCCTACCTGTAGATTTTGGCCTCTAGCTCAGCCGGCACCAAGGGAAACCTACCAAACCTGTGCCTTTTTGAAAACTAGAGACATAGGGGAATCCAAGATGGGGTGACTTGTGGGGCTCTGACCAGGTTCTGTCACCCAGAATCCTTTGAAAACCTCAAACTTTGGCTAAAAAACACATTTCCTCACATTTCAGTGACAGAAAGCTCTGGAATCTGAGAGGAGCCACAAATTTCCTTCCACCCAGCATTTCCCCAAGTCTCCCGATATAAATTATACCTCACTTGTGTGGGTAGGCTAGCGTCCCGTGACAGGAAATGGCCCAAAAAACTCCGTAGACACATCACATTTTTTTACAGAAAACAAAGGTGTTTTTTGCAAAGTGCCTACCAGTAGATTTTGACCTCTAGCTCAGCCGGCACCCATGGAAACCTACCAAACCTGTTCATTTTTTTTAAAACTAGAGACCTAGGGGAATCCAAGATGGGGTGACTTGTGGGGCTCTGACCAGGTTCTGTTACCCAGAATCCTTTGCAAACCTCACAATTGGCTAAAGACACAAGTTTTCCTCACATTTCGGTGACAGAAAGTTCTGGAATCTGAGAGGAGCCTCAAATTTCCTTCCACCCAGCGTTCCCCCAGGTCTCCCGATAAAAATGATACCTCACTTGTGTGGGTAGGCCTAGCGCCCACAATAGGAAATGCCCCAAAACACACCGTGGACACATCCCATTTTTTGACAGAAAACAGAGGTGTTTTTTGGAAAGTGCCTACCTGTAAATTTTGGCCTCTAGCTCAGCCGTCATCTAGGGAAACCTACCAAACCTGTGCCTTTTTGAAAACTAGAGACCTAGGGGAATTCAAGATGGGGTGACTTGTGGGGCTCTGACCAGGTTCTGTCACCCAGAATCATTTGCAAACCTCAACATTTAGCAAAAAAAACTAATTTTCCTCACATTTCAGTGACAGAAAGTTCTGGAATCTGAGAGGAGCCACAAATGTCCTTCCACCCAGCATTTCCCCAAGTCTCCCGATAAAAATGAAACCTCACTTGTGTGGGTAGGCCTAGCGCCCGCGACAGGAAATGCCCCAAAACACTACGTGGACACATCCTATTTTTTGACAGAAAACAGAGGTGTTTTTTGCAAAGTGCCTACCAGTAGATTTTGGCCTCTAGCTCAGCCGGGCACCTAGGGAAACCTACCAAACCTGTGCATTTTTTAAAACAAGAGACCTAGGGGAATCCAAAATGGGGTGACTTGTGGGGCTCTGACCAGGTTCTGTTACCCAGAATCCTTTGCAAACATCAAATTTGGCTAAAAAACACATTTTCCTCACATTTCGGTGACAGAAAGTTCTGGAATCTGAGAGGAGCCACAAATTTCCTTCCACCCAGCATTCCCCCAAGTCTCCTGATAAAAATGATACCTCACTTGTGTGGTAGGCCCAGCGCGCGCAACAGGAAATACACCAAAACACTACGTGGACACATCACATTTTTTGACAGAAAACAGAGGTGTTTTTTGCAAAGTGCCTACCTGTAGATTTTGGCCTCTAGCTCAGCCGGCACCCCGGGAAACCTACCAAACCTGTGCATTTTTGAAAACTAGAGACCTAGGGGAATCCAAGATGGGGTGACTTGTGGGGCTCTGACCAGGTTCTGTCACCCAGAATCCTTTGCAAACCTCAACATTTAGCTAAAAAACAAATTTTCCTCACATTTCAGTGACAGAAAGTTCTGGAATCTGAGAGGAGCCACAAATGTCCTTCCACCCAGCGTTTCCCCAAGTCTCCCGATAAAATTTTAAACCTCACTTGTGTGGGTAGGCTAGCGCCCACGACAGGAAATGCCCCAAAACACTACGTTGACACATCCTATTTTTTGACAGAAATCAGAGGTGTTTTTTGCAAACTGCCTACCAGCAGATTTTGGCCTCTAGCTCAGCTGTCACCAAGGGAAAGCTACCAAACCTGTGCCTTTTTGAAAACTAGAGACATAGGGGAATCCAAGATGGGGTGACTTGTGGGGCTCTGACCAGGTTCTGTCACCCAGAATCCTTTGCAAACCTCAAGATTTGGCTAAAAAACACATTTCCTCACATTTCAGTGACAGAAAGCTCTGGAATCTGAGAGGAGCCACAAATTTTCCTTCACCCAGCATTTCCCCAAGTCTCCCGATAAAAATTATACCTCACTTGTGTGGGTAGGCCTAGCGCCCGTGACAGGAAATGCCCCAAAATACTCCGTAGACACATCAAATTTTTTTACAGAAAACAGAGGTGTTTTTTGCAAAGTGCCTACCAGTAGATTTTGACCTCTAGCTCAGCCGGCACCCAGGGAAACCTACCAAACCTGTTCATTTTTTTAAAACTAGAGACCTAGGGGAATCCAAGATGGGGTGACTTGTGGGGCTCTGACCAGGTTCTGTTACCCAGAATCCTTTGCAAACCTCACAATTTGGCTAAAGACACAAGTTTTCCTCACATTTCAGTGACAGAAAGTTCTGGAATCTGAGAGGAGCCTCAAATTTCCTTCCGCCCAGCGTTCCCCCAAGTCTCCCGATAAAAATGATACCTCACTTGTGTGGGTAGGCCTAGCGCCCACAATAGGAAATGCCCCAAAACACACCGTGGACACATCCCATTTTTTGACAGAAAACAGAGGTGTTTTTTGCAAAGTGCCTACCTGTAAATTTTGGCCTCTAGCTCAGCCGTCACCTAGGGAAACCTACCAAACCTGTGCCTTTTTGAAAACTAGAGACCTAGGGGAATTCAAGATGGGGTGACTTGTGGGGCTCTGACCAGGTTCTGTCACCCAGAATCCTTTGCAAACCTCAACATTTAGCAAAAAAAAACACATTTTCCTCACATTTCAGTGACAGAAAGTTCTGGAATCTGAGAGGAGCCACAAATGTCCTTCCACCCAGCGTTTCCCCAAGTCTCCCGATAAAAATGAAACCTCACTTGTGTGGGTAGGCCTAGCGCCCGCGACAGGAAATGCCCCAAAACTCTACGTGGACACATCCTATTTTTTGACAGAAAACAGAGGTGTTTTTTGCAAAGTGCCTACCAGTAGATTTTGGCCTCTAGCTCAGCCGGCACCTAGGGAAACCTACCAAACCTGTGCATTTTTTAAAACAAGAGACCTAGGGGAATCCAAAATGGGGTGACTTGTGGGGCTCTGACCAGGTTCTGTTACCCAGAATCCTTTGCAAACATCAAATTTGGCTAAAAAACACATTTTCCTCACATTTCGGTGACAGAAAGTTCTGGAATCTGAGAGGAGCCACAAATTTCCTTCCACCCAGCATTCCCCAAGTCTCCTGATAAAAATGATACCTCACTTGTGTGGTAGGCCCAGCGCGCGCAACAGGAAATACACCAAAACACTACGTGGACACATCACATTTTTTGACAGAAAACAGAGGTGTTTTTTGCAAAGTGCCTACCTGTAGATTTTGGCCCCTTGCTCAGCCGGCACCCCGGGAAACCTACCAAACCTGTGCATTTTTTAAAACTAGAGACCTAGGGGAATCCAGGATAGGGTGACTTGTGGGGCACTGCCCAGGTTCTGTTATCCAGAATCCTTTGCAAAGCTCAAAATTTGGCTAAAAAAAACACATTTTCCTCATATTTCGGTGACAGAAAGTTCTGGAAACTGAGAGGAGCCACAAATTTCCTTCCACCCAGCGTTCCTCCAAGTCTACCGATAGAAATGATACCTCACTTGTGTGGGTAGGCCTAGCGCCCGCGACAGGAAATGCTCCAAAACACAACGTGGACACATCCCATTTTTTGACAGAAAACAGAGGTGTTTTTTGCAAAGTGCCTACCTGTAGATTTTGCCCTCTAGCTCAGCTGTCACCAAGGGAAACCTACCAAACCTGTGCCTTTTTGAAAACTAGAGACATAGGGGAATCCAAGATGGGGTGACTTGTGGGGCTCTGACCAGGTTCTGTCACCCAGAATTCTTTGCAAACCTCAAAATTTGGCTAAAAAAACACATTTCCTCACATTTCAGTGACAGAAAGTTCTGGAATCTGAGAGGAGCCACAAATTTCTTTCCACCCAGCGTTCCCCCAAGTCTCCCGATAAAAATTATACCTCACTTGTGTGGGTAGGCCTAGCGCCCACAATAGGAAATGCCCCAAAACACAACGTGGACACATCCCATTTTTTGACCGAAAAAAGGTGTTTTTTGCAAAGTGCCTACCTGTAGATTTTGGCCTCTAGCTCAGCCGTCACCTAGGGAAACCTACCAAACCTGTGCCTTTTTGAAAACTAGAGACCTAGGGGAATCCAAGATGGGGTGACTTGTGGGGCTCTGACCAGGTTCTGTCACCCAGAATCCTTTGCAAACCTCAACATTTAGCTAAAAAACAAATTTTCCTCACATTTCAGTGACAGAAAGTTCTGGAATCTGAGAGGAGCCACAAATGTCCTTCCACCCAGCGTTTCCCCAAGTCTCCCGATAAAATTTAAACCTCACTTGTGTGGGTAGGCCTAGCGCCCACGACAGGAAATGCCCCAAAACACTACGTTGACACATCCTATTTTTTGACAGAAATCAGAGGTGTTTTTTGCAAACTGCCTACCAGCAGATTTTGGCCTCTAGCTCAGCCGGCACGTAGGGAAACCTACCAAACCTGTGCATTTTTTAAAACAAGAGACCTAGGGGAATCCAAAATGGGGTGACTGTGGGTCTCTGACCAGGTTCTGTTACCCAGAATCCTTTGCAAACATCAAATTTGGCTAAAAAACACATTTTCCTCACATTTCGGTGAAAGAAAGTTCTGGAATCTGAGAGGAGCCACAAATTTCCTTCCACCCAGCGTTCCTCCAAGTCTACCGATAGAAATGATACCTCACTTGTGTGGGTAGGCCTAGCGCCCGCGACAGGAAATGCTCCAAAACACAACGTGGACACATCCCATTTTTTGACAGAAAACAGAGGTGTTTTTTGCATAGTGCCTACCTGTAGATTTTGCCCTCTAGCTCAGCTGTCACCAAGGGAAACCTACCAAACCTGTGCCTTTTTGAAAACTAGAGACATAGGGGAATCCAAGATGGGGTGACTTGTGGGGCTCTGACCAGGTTCTGTCACCCAGAATTCTTTGCAAACCTCAAAATTTGGCTAAAAAACACATTTCCTCACATTTCAGTGACAGAAAGCTCTGGAATCTGAGAGGGGCCACAAATTTCCTTCCACCCAGCATTTCCCCAAGTCTCCCGATAAAAATGATACCTCACTTGTGTAGGTAGGCCTAGCGCCCGTGACAGGAAATGCCCCAAAACACTCCGTAGACACATCACATTTTTTTACAGAAAACACAGGTGTTTTTTGCAAAGTGCCTACCTGTAGATTTTGACCTCTAGCTCAGCCGGCAACCAGGGAAGCCTACCAAACCTGTGCATTTTTTTAAAACTAGAGACCTAGGGGAATCCAAGATGGGGTGACTTGTGGGGCTCTGACCAGGTTCTGTTACCCAGAATCCTTTGCAAACCTCACAATTTCGCTAAAGAAACACGTTTTCCTCACATTTCGGTGACAGAAAGTTCTGGAATCTGAGAGGAGCCTCAAATTTCCTTCCACCCAACGTTCCCCCAAGTCTCCCGATAAAAATGGTACCTCACTTGTGTGTGTAGGCCTAACGCCCACGATAGGAAATGCCCCAAAACACAACGTGGACACATCCCATTTTTTGACAGAAAACAGAGGTGTTTTTTGCAAAGTGCCTACGTGTAGATTTTGGCCTCTAGCTCAGCCTAGGGAAACCTACCAAACCTGTGCATTTTTGAAAACAAGAGACCTAGGGGAATCCAAAATGGGGTGACTTGTGGGGCTCTGACCAGGTTCTGTTACCCAGAATCCTTTGCAAACATCAAATTTGGCTAAAAAACACATTTTCCTCACATTTCGGTGACAGAAAGTTCTGGAATCTGAGAGGAGCAACAAATTTCCTTCCACCCAGTATTCCCTCAAGTCTACCGATAAAAATGATACCTCACTTGTGAGGGTAGGCCCAGCGCCCGCGACAGGAAATACACCAAAACACTATGTGGACACATCCCATTTTTTGACAGAAAACAGAGGTGTTTTTTGCAAAGTGCCTACCTGTAGATTTTGGCCTCTAGCTCAGCCGTCACATAGGGAAACCTACCAAACCTGTGCCTTTTTGAAAACTAGAGACCTAGGGGAATCCAAGATGGGGTGACTTGTGGGGCTCTGACAAGGTTCTGTCACCCAGAATCCTTTGCAAACCTAAAATATTTGGCTAAAAAACACATTTCCTCACATTTCAGTGACAGAAAGCTCTGGAATCTGAGAGGAGCCACAAATTTCCTTCCACCCAGCATTTCCCCAAGTCTCCCGATATAAATGATACCTCACTTGTGTGGGTAGGCCTAGCGCCCGTGACAGGAAATGCCCCAAAACACTCCGTAGACACATCACATTTTTTTACAGAAAACACAGGTGTTTTTTGCAAAGTGCCTACCAGTAGATTTTGACCTCTAGCTCAGCCGGCACCCAGGGAAACCTACCAAACCTGTGCATTTTTTTAAAACTAGAGACCTAGGGGAATCCAAGATGGGGTGACTTGTGGGGCTCTGACCAGGTTCCGTCACCCAGAATCCTTTTCAAACCTCAACATTTATCTAAAAAACACATTTTCCTCACATTTCAGTGACAGAAAGTTCTGGAATCTGAGAGGAGCCACAGATGTACTTCCACTCAGCGTTTCCCCAAGTCTCCCTATAAAAATGAAACCTCACTTGTGTGGGTAGGCCTAGCGCCCGCGACAGGAAATGCCCCAAAACACTACGTCGACACATCCTATTTTTTGACAGAAAACAGAGGTGTTTTTTGCAAAATGCCTACCAGTAGATGTTGGCCTCTAGCTCAGCCGGCACCTAGGGAAACCTACCAAATCTGTGTATTTTTTAAAACAAGAGACCTAGGGGAATCCAAAATGGGGTGACTTGTGGGGCTCTGACCAGGTTCTGTTACCCAGAATCCTTTGCAAACATCAAATTTGGCTAAAAAACACATTTTCCTCACATTTCGGTGACAGAAAGTTCTGGAATCTGAGAGGAGCCACAAATTTCCTTCCACCCAGCATTCCCCCAAGTCTCCCGATAAAAATGATACCTCACTTGTGTGGGTAGGCCCAGCGCCCGCGACAGGAAATACACCAAAACACTACGTGGACACATCTCATTTTTTGACAGAAAACAGAGGTGTTTTTTGCAAAGTGCCTACCTGTAGATTTTGGCCTCTAGCTCAGCCGGCACCCAGGGAAACCTACCAAACCTGTGCATTTTTGAAAACTAGAGACCTAGAGGAATCAAGGATAGGGTGACTTGTGGGGCACTGACCAGGTTCTGTTATCCAGAATCCTTTGCAAAGCTCAAACTTTGGTTAACAAAACTCGTTTTCCTCATATTTCGGTGACAAAAAGTTCTGGAATCTGAGAGGAGCCACGAATTTCCTTCCACCCAGCGTTCCTCCAAGTCTTCCGATTCAAATGATACCTCACTTGTGTGGGTAGGCCTAACGCCCGCGACAGGAAATGCTCCAAAACACAACATGGACACATCCCATTTTTTGACAGAAAACAGAGGTGTTTTTTGCAAAGTGCCTACCTGTAGATTTGGGCCTCTAGCTCAGCTGTCACCAAGTGAAACCTACCAAACCCGGGCTTTTTTTGAAACTAGAGACATAGGGGAATCCAAGATGGGGTGACTTGTGGTGCTCTGACCAGGTCTGTCACCCAGAATCCTTTGAAAACCTCAAAATTTGGCAAAAAAACACATTTCCTCACATTTCAGTGACAGAAAGCTCTGGAATCTGAGAGGAGCCACAAATTTCCTTCCACCCAGCATTTCCCCAAGTCTCCCGATAAAAATTATACCTCACTTGTGTGGGTAGGCCTAGCGCCCGTGACAGGAAATGCCCCAAAACACTCCGTAGACACATCACATTTTTTTACAGAAAACACAGGTGTTTTTTGCAAAGTGCCTACCTGTAGATTTTGACCTCTAGCTCAGCCGGCACCCAGGGAAACCTACCAAACCTGTGCATTTTTTTAAAACTAGAGACCTAGGGGAATCCAAGATGGGGTGACTTGTGGGGCTCTGACCAGGTTCTGTTACCCAGAATCCTTTGCAAACCTCACAATTTCGCTAAAGAAACACGTTTTCCTCACATTTCGGTGACAGAAAGTTCTGGAATCTGAGAGGAGCCTCAAATTTCCTTCCACCCAACGTTCCCCCAAGTCTCCCGATAAAAATGATACCTCACTTGTGTGTGTAGGCCTAACGCCCACGATAGGAAATGCCCCAAAACACAACGGGGACACATCCCATTTTTTGACAGAAAACAGAGGTATTTTTTGCAAAGTGCCTACCTGTAGATTTTGGCCTCTAGCTCAGCCGTCACCTAGGGAAACCTACCAAACCTGTGCCTTTTTGAAAACTAGAGACCTAGGGGAATCCAAGATGGGGTGACTTGTGGGGCTCTGACCAGGTTCTGTCACCCAGAATCCTTTGCAAACCTCACAATTTGGTTAAAAAACACATTTTCCTCACATTTCAGTGACAGAAAGTTCTGGAATCTGAGAGGAGCCACAAATTTCCTTCCACCCAGCGTTTCCCCAAGTCTCCCGATAAAAATTAAACATCACTTGTGTGGGTAGGCCTAGCGCCCGCGACAGGAAATGTCCCAAAACACTAAGTGGACACATCCTACTTTTTGACAGAAAAAAGAGGTGTTTTTTGCAAAGTGCCTACCAGTAGATTTTGGCCTCTAGCTCAGCCGGCACGTAGGGAAACCTACCAAACCTGTGCATTTTTTAAAACTAGAGACCTAGGGGAATCCAGGATGGGGTGACTTGTGGGGCTCTGACCAGGTTCTGTTATCCAGAATCGTTTGCAAACCTCAAAATTTGGCTAAAACAAACACGTTTTCCACACATTTTGGTGAAAGAAAGTTCTGGAATCTGAGAGGAGCCACAAATTTCTTTCCACCCAGCGTTCCCCCAAGTCTCCCGATAAAAATGATACCTCACTTGTGTGGGTAGGCCTAGCGCCCACAATAGGAAATGCCCCAAAACACAACGTGGACACATCCCATTTTTTGACAGAAAACAGAGGTGTTTTTTGCAAAGTGCCTACCTGTAGATTTTGGCCTCTAGCTCAGCCGTCACCTAGGGAAACCTACCAAACCTGTGCCTTTTTGACAAATAGAGACCTAGGGGAGTCCAAGATGGGGTGACTTGTGGGGCTCTGACCAGGTTCTCTCACCCAGAATCCTTTGCAAACCTCAACATTTAGCTTAAAAACAAATTTTCCTCACATTTCAGTGACAGAAAGTTCTGGAATCTGAGAGGAGCCACAAATGTCCTTCCACCCAGCGTTTCCCCAAGTCTCCCGATAAAAATTAAACCTCACTTGTGTGGGTAGGTCTAGCGCCCGCGACAGGAAATGCCCCAAAACACTACTTGGACACATCCTATTTTTTGACAGAAAACAGAGGTGTTTTTTGCAAAGTGCCTACCTGTAAATTTTGGTCTCTAGCTCAGCCGTCACCTAGGGAAACCTACCAAACCTGTGCCTTTTTGAAAACTAGAGACCTAGGGGAATTCAAGATGGGGTGACTTGTGGGGCTCTGACCAGGTTCTGTCACCCAGAATCCTTTGCAAACCTCAACATTTAGCAAAAAAAACACATTTTCCTCACATTTCAGTGACAGAAAGTTCTGGAATCTGAGAGGAGCCACAAATGTCCTTCCACCCAGCGTTTCCCCAAGTCTCCCGATAAAAATGAAACCTCACTTGTGTGGGTAGGCCTAGCGCCCGCGACAGGAAATGCCCCAAAACACTACGTGGACACATCCTATTTTTTGACAGAAAACAGAGGTGTTTTTTGCAAAGTGCCTACCAGTAGATTTTGGCCTCTAGCTCAGCCGGCACCTAGGGAAACCTACCAAACCTGTGCATTTTTTAAAACAAGAGACCTAGGGGAATCCAAAATGGGGTGACTTGTGGGGCTCTGACCAGGTTCTGTTACCCAGAATCCTTTGCAAACATCAAATTTGGCTAAAAAACACATTTTCCTCACATTTCGGTGACAGAAAGTTCTGGAATCTGAGAGGAGCCACAAATTTCCTTCCACCCAGCATTCCCCCAAGTCTCCTCATAAAAATGATACCTCACTTGTGTGGTAGGCCCAGCGCGCGCAACAGGAAATACACCAAAACACTACGTGGACACATCACATTTTTTGACAGAAAACAGAGGTGTTTTTTGCAAAGTGCCTACCTGTAGATTTTGGCCTCTAGCTCAGCCGGCACCCCGGGAAACCTACCAAACCTGTGCATTTTTGAAAACTAGAGACCTAGGGGAATCCAGGATAGGGTGACTTGTGGGGCACTGACCAGGTTCTGTTATCCAGAATCCTTTGCAAAGCTCAAAATTTGGCTAAAAAAAACACATTTTCCTCATATTTCGGTGACAGAAAGTTCTGGAAACTGAGAGGAGCCACAAATTTCCTTCCACCCAGCGTTCCTCCAAGTCTCCCGATACAAATGATACCTCACTTGTGTGGGTAGGCCTAGCGCCCGCGACAGGAAATGCTCCAAAACACAACGTGGACACATCCCATTTTTTGACAGAAAACAGAGGTATTTTATGCAAAGTGCCTACCTGTAGATTTTGGCCTCTAGCTCAGCTGTCACCAAGGGAAACCTACCAAACCTGTGCCATTTTGAAAACTAGAGACATAGGGGAATCCAAGATGGGGTGACTTGTGGGGCACTGACCAGGTTCTGTTATCCAGAATCCTTTGCAAAGCTCAAAATTTGGCTAAAAAAAACACATTTTCCTCATATTTCGGTGACAGAAAGTTCTGGAAACTGAGAAGAGCCACAAATTTCCTTCCACCCAGCATTTCCCCAAGTCTCCCGATATAAATGATACCTCACTTGTGTGGGTAGGCCTAGCGCCCGTGACAGGAAATGCCCCAAAATACTCCGTAGACACATCACATTTTTTTACAGAAAACAGAGGTGTTTTTTGCAAAGTGCCTACCAGTAGATTTTGACCTCTAGCTCAGCCGGCACCCAGGGAAACCTACCAAACCTGTGCATTTTTTTAAAACTAGAGACCTAGGGGAATCCAAGATGGGGTGACTTGTGGGGCTCTGACCAGGTTCTGTTACCCAGAATCCTTTGCAAACCTCACAATTTGGCTAAAGACACAAGTTTTCCTCACATTTCGGTGACAGAAAGTTCTGGAATCTGTGAGGAGCCTCAAATCTCCTTCCACCCAGCGTTCCCCCAAGTCTCCCGATAAAAATGATACCTCACTTGTGTGGGTAGGCAAGCGCCCACAATAGGAAATGCCCCAAAACACTACGTGGACACATCCCATTTTTTGACAGAAAACAGAGGTGTTTTTTCCAAAGTGCCTACCTGTAGATTTTGGCCTCTAGCTCAGCCGTCACCTAGGGAAACCTACCAAACCTGTGCCTTTTTGAAAACTAGAGACCTAGGGGAATTCAAGATGGGGTGACTTGTGGGGCTCTGACCAGGTTCTGTCACCCAGAATCCTTTGCAAACCTCAACATTTAGCTAAAAAACAAATTTTTCTCACATTTCAGTGACAGAAAGTTCTGGAATCTGAGAGGAGCCACAAATGTCCTTCCAGCCAGCGTTTCCCCAAGTCTCCCGATAAAAATGAAACCTCACTTGTGTGGGTAGGCCTAGCGCCCGCGACAGGAAATGCCCCAAAACACTACGTGGACACATCCTATTTTTTGACAGAAAACAGAGGTGTTTTTTGCAAAGTGCCTACCAGTAGATTTTGGCCTCTAGCTCAGCTGGCACCTAGGGAAAACTACCAAACCTGTGCATTTTTGAAAACAAGAGACCTAGGGGAATCCAAAATGGGGTGACTTGTGGGGCTCTGACCAGGTTCTGTTACCCAGAATCCTTTGCAAACATCAAATTTGGCTAAAAAACACATTTTCCTCACATTTCGGTGACAGAAAGTTCTGGAATCTGAGAGGAGCCACAAATTTCCTTCCACCCAGCATTCCCCCAAGTCTCCCGATAAAAATGATACCTCACTTGTGTGGGTAGGCCCAGCGCGTGCAACAGGAAATACACCAAAACACTACGTGGACACATCACATTTTTTGACAGAAAACAGAGGTGTTTTTTGCAAAGTGCCTACCTGTAGATTTTGACCTCTAGCTCAGCCGGCACCCAGGGAAACCTACCAAACCTGTGCATTTTTTAAAACTAGAGACCTAGGGGAATCCAGGATAGCGTGACTTGTGGGGCACTGACCAGGTTCTGTTATCCAGAATTCTTTGCAAAGCTCTAAATTTGGCTTAAAAAAACACGTTTTCCTCATATTTCGGTGACAGAAAGTTCTGGAATCTGAGAGGAGCCACAAATTTCCTTCCACCCAGATTTCCTCCAAGTCTCCCGATACAAATGATACCTCACCTGTGTGGGTAGGCCTAGCGCCCGCGACAGGAAATGCTCCAAAACACAACGTGGACACATCCCATTTTTTTACAGAAAACAGAGGTGTTTTTTGCAAAGTGCCTACCTGTAGATTTTGGCTTCTAGCTCAGCCGGCACCAAGGGAAACCTACCAAACCTGTGCCTTTTTGAAAACTAGAGACATAGGGGAATCCAAGATGGGGTGACTTGTGGGGCTCTGACCAGGTTCTGTCACCCAGAATCCTTTGAAAACCTCAAACTTTGGCTAAAAAACACATTTCCTCACATTTCAGTGACAGAAAGCTCTGGAATCTGAGAGGAGCCACAAATTTCCTTCCACCCAGCATTTCCCCAAGTCTCCCGATATAAATGATACCTCACTTGTGTGGGTAGGCCTAGCGCCCGTGACAGGAATCGCCCCAAAATACTCCGTAGACACATCACATTTTTTTACAGAAAACAGAGGTGTTTTTTGCAAAGTGCCTACCAGTAGATTTTGACCTCTAGCTCAGCCGGCACCCAGGGAAACCTACCAAACCTGTTCATTTTTTTAAAACTAGAGACCTAGGGGAATCCAAGATGGGGTGACTTGTGGGGCTCTGACCAGGTTCTGTTACCCAGAATCCTTTGCAAACCTCACAATTTGGCTAAAGACACAAGTTTTCCTCACATTTCGGTGACAGAAAGTTCTGGAATCTGAGAGGAGCCTCAAATTTCCTTCCACTCAGCGTTCCCCCAAGTCTCCCGATAAAAATGATACCTCACTTGTGTGGGTAGGCCTAGCGCCCACAATAGGAAATGCCCCAAAACACACCGTGGACACATCCCATTTTTTGACAGAAAACAGAGGTGTTTTTTGCAAAGTGCCTACCTGTAAATTTTGGTCTCTAGCTCAGCCGTCACCTAGGGAAACCTACCAAACCTGTGCCTTTTTGAAAACTAGAGACCTAGGGGAATTCAAGATGGGGTGACTTGTGGGGCTCTGACCAGGTTCTGTCACCCAGAATCCTTTGCAAACCTCAACATTTAGCAAAAAAAACACATTTTCCTCACATTTCAGTGACAGAAAGTTCTGGAATCTGAGAGGAGCCACAAATGTCCTTCCACCCAGCGTTTCCCCAAGTCTCCCGATAAAAATGAAACCTCACTTGTGTGGGTAGGCCTAGCACCCGCGACAGGAAATGCCCCAAAACACTACGTGGACACATCCTATTTTTTGACAGAAAACAGAGGTGTTTTTTGCAAAGTGCCTACCAGTAGATTTTGGCCTCTAGCTCAGCCGGCACCTAGGGAAACCTACCAAACCTGTGCATTTTTTAAAACAAGAGACCTAGGGGAATCCAAAATGGGGTGACTTGTGGGGCTCTGACCAGGTTCTGTTACCCAGAATCCTTTGCAAACATCAAATTTGGCTAAAAAACACATTTTCCTCACATTTCGGTGACAGAAAGTTCTGGAATCTGAGAGGAGCCACAAATTTCCTTCCACCCAGCATTCCCCCAAGTCTCCTGATAAAAATGATACCTCACTTGTGTGGTAGGCCCAGCGCGCGCAACAGGAAATACACCAAAACACTACGTGGACACATCACATTTTTTGACAGAAAACAGAGGTGTTTTTTGCAAAGTGCCTACCTGTAGATTTTGGCCTCTAGCTCAGCCGGCACCCCGGGAAACCTACCAAACCTGTGCATTTTTGAAAACTAGAGACCTAGGGGAATCCATGATAGGGTGACTTGTGGGGCACTGACCAGGTTCGGTTATCCAGAATCCTTTGCAAAGCTCAAAATTTGGCTAAAAAAAACACATTTTCCTCATATTTCGGTGACAGAAAGTTCTGGAAACTGAGAGGAGCCACAAATTTCCTTCCACCCAGCGTTCCTCCAAGTCTCCCGATACAAATGATACCTCACTTGTGTGGGTAGGCCTAGCGCCCGATACAGGAGATGCTCCAAAACACAACGTGGACACATCCCATTTTTTGACAGAAAACAGAGGTGTTTTATGCAAAGTGCCTACCTGTAGATTTTGGCCTCTAGCTCAGATGTCACCAAGGGAAACCTACCAAACCTGTGCCATTTTGAAAACTAGAGACATAGGGGAATCCAAGATGGGGTGACTTGTGGGGCACTGACCAGGTTCTGTTATCCAGAATCCTTTGCAAAGCTCAAAATTTGGCTAAAAAAAAAACACATTTTCCTCATATTTCGGTGACAGAAAGTTCTGGAAACTGAGAGGAGCCACAAATTTCCTTCCACCCAGCATTTCCCCAAGTCTCCCGATATAAATGATACCTCACTTGTGTGGGTAGGCCTAGCGCCCGTGACAGGAAATGCCCCAAAATACTCCGTAGACACATCACATTTTTTTACAGAAAACAGAGGTGTTTTTTGCAAAGTGCCTACCAGTAGATTTTGACCTCTAGCTCAGCCGGCACCCAGGGAAACCTACCAAACCTGTTCATTTTTTTAAAACTAGAGACCTAGGGGAATCCAAGATGGGGTGACTTGTGGGGCTCTGACCAGGTTCTGTTACCCAGAATCCTTTGCAAACCTCACAATTTGGCTAAAGACACAAGTTTTCCTCACATTTCGGTGACAGAAAGTTCTGGAATCTGAGAGGAGCCTCAAATTTCCTTCCACCCAGCGTTCCTCCAAGTCTCCCGATAAAAATGATACCTCACTTGTGTGGGTAGGCCTAGCGCCCACAATAGGAAATGCCCCAAAACACACCGTGGACACATCCCATTTTTTGACAGAAAACAGAGGTGTTTTTTGCAAAGTGCCTACCTGTAAATTTTGGCCTCTAGCTCAGCGGTCACCTAGGGAAACCTACCAAACCTGTGCCGTTTTGAAAACTAGAGACCTAGGGGAATTCAAGATGGGGTGACTTGTGGGGCTCTGACCAGGTTCTGTCACCCAGAATCCTTTGCAAACCTCAACATTTAGCAAAAAAAACACATTTTCCTCACATTTCAGTGACAGAAAGTTCTGGAATCTGAGAGGAGCCACAAATGTCCTTCCACCCAGCGTTTCCCCAAGTCTCCCGATAAAAATGAAACCTCACTTGTGTGGGTAGGCCTAGCGCCCGCCACAGGAAATGCCCCAAAACACTACGTGGACACATCCTATTTTTTGACAGAAAACAGACGTGTTTTTTGCAAAGTGCCTACCAGTAGATTTTGGCCTCTAGCTCAGCCGGCACCTAGGGAAACCTACCAAACCTGTGCATTTTTTAAAACAAGAGACCTAGGGGAATCCAAAATGGGGTGACTTGTGGGGCTCTGACCAGGTTCTGTTACCCAGAATCCTTTCAAACATCAAATTTGGCTAAAAAACACATTTTCCTCACATTTCGGTGACAGAAAGTTCTGGAATCTGAGAGGAGCCACAAATTTCCTTCCACCCAGCATTCCCCCAAGTCTCCCGATAAAAATGATACCTCACTTGTGTGGGTAGGCCCATCGCGCGCAACAGGAAATACACCAAAACACTACGTGGACACATCACATTTTTTTACAGAAAACAGAGGTGTTTTTTGCAAAGTGCCTACCTGTAGATTTTGGCCTCTAGCTCAGCCGGCACCAAGGGAAACCTACCAAACCTGTGCCTTTTTGAAAACTAGAGACATAGGGGAATCCAAGATGGGGTGACTTGTGGGGCTCTGACCAGGTTCTGTCACCCAGAATCCTTTGAAAACCTCAAACTTTGGCTAAAAAACACATTTCCTCACATTTCAGTGACAGAAAGCTCTGGAATCTGAGAGGAGCCACAAATTTCCTTCCACCCAGCATTTCCCCAAGTCTCCCGATATAAATTATACCTCACTTGTGTGGGTAGGCCTAGCGTTAGTGACAGGAAATGGCCCAAAAAACTCCGTAGACACATCACATTTTTTTACAGAAAACAAAGGTGTTTTTTGCAAAGTGCCTACCAGTAGATTTTGACCTCTAGCTCAGCCGGCACCCAGGGAAACCTACCAAACCTGTTCATTTTTTTAAAACTAGAGACCTAGGGGAATCCAAGATGGGGTGACTTGTGGGGCTCTGACCAGGTTCTGTTACCCAGAATCCTTTGCAAACCTCACAATTTGGCTAAAGACACAAGTTTCCCTCACATTTCGGTGACAGAAAGTTCTGGAATCTGAGAGGAGCCTCAAATTTCCTTCCACCCAGCGTTCCCCCAAGTCTCCCGATAAAAATGATACCTCACTTGTGTGGGTAGGCCTAGCGCCCACAATAGGAAATGCCCCAAAACACACCGTGGACACATCCCATTTTTTGACAGAAAACAGAGGTGTTTTTTGGAAAGTGCCTACCTGTAAATTTTGGCCTCTAGCTCAGCCGTCATCTAGGGAAACCTACCAAACCTGTGCCTTTTTGAAAACTAGAGACCTAGGGGAATTCAAGATGGGGTGACTTGTGGGGCTCTGACCAGGTTCTGTCACCCAGAATCATTTGCAAACCTCAACATTTAGCAAAAAAAAACTAATTTTCCTCACATTTCAGTGACAGAAAGTTCTGGAATCTGAGAGGAGCCACAAATGTCCTTCCACCCAGCATTTCCCCAAGTCTCCCGATAAAAATGAAACCTCACTTGTGTGGGAAGGACTAGCGCCCGCGACAGGAAATGCCCCAAAACACTACGTGGACACATCCTACTTTTTGACAGAAAACAGAGGTGTTTTTTGCAAAGTGCCTACCAGTAGATTTTGGCCTCTAGCTCAGCCGGCACCTAGGGAAACCTACCAAACCTGTGCATTTTTTAAAACAAGAGACCTAGGGGAATCCAAAATGGGGTGACTTGTGGGGCTCTGACCAGGTTCTGTTACCCAGAATCCTTTGCAAACATCAAATTTGGCTAAAAAACACATTTTCCTCACATTTCGGTGACAGAAAGTTCTGGAATCTGAGAGGAGCCACAAATTTCCTTCCACCCAGCATTCCCCCAAGTCTCCTGATAAAAATGATACCTCACTTGTGTGGTAGGCCCAGCGCACGCAACATGAAATACACCAAAACACTACGTGGACACATCACATTTTTTGACAGAAAACAGAGGTGTTTTTTGCAAAGTGCCTACCTGTAGATTTTGGCCTCTAGCTCAGCCGGCACCCCGGGAAACCTACCAAACCTGTGCATTTTTGAAAACTAGAGACCTAGGGGAATCCAAGATGGGGTGACTTGTGGGGCTCTGACCAGGTTCTGTCACCCAGAATCCTTTGCAAACCTCAACATTTAGCTAAAAAACAAATTTTCCTCACATTTCAGTGACAGAAAGTTCTGGAATCTGAGAGGAGCCACAAATGTCCTTCCACCCAGCGTTTCCCCAAGTCTCCCGATAAAATTTAAACCTCACTTGTGTGGGTAGGCCTAGCGCCCACGACAGGAAATGCCCCAAAACACTACGTTGACACATCCTATTTTTTGACAGAAATCAGAGGTGTTTTTTGCAAACTGCCTACCAGCAGATTTTGGCCTCTAGCTCAGCTGTCACCAAGGGAAAGCTACCAAACCTGTGCCTTTTTGAAAACTAGAGACATAGGGGAATCCAAGATGGGGTGACTTGTGGGGCTCTGACCAGGTTCTGTCACCCAGAATCCTTTGCAAACCTCAAGATTTGGCTAAAAAACACATTTCCTCACATTTCAGTGACAGAAAGCTCTGGAATCTGAGAGGAGCCACAAATTTCCTTCCACCCAGCATTTCCCCAAGTCTCCCGATAAAAATTATACCTCACTTGTGTGGGTAGGCCTAGCGCCCGTGACAGGAAATGCCCCAAAATACTCCGTAGACACATCAAATTTTTTTACAGAAAACAGAGGTGTTTTTTGCAAAGTGCCTACCAGTAGATTTTGACCTCTAGCTCAGCCGGCACCCAGGGAAACCTACCAAACCTGTTCATTTTTTTAAAACTAGAGACCTAGGGGAATCCAGATGGGGTGACTTGTGGGGCTCTGACCAGGTTCTGTTACCCAGAATCCTTTGCAAACCTCACAATTTGGCTAAAGACACAAGTTTTCCTCACATTTCAGTGACAGAAAGTTCTGGAATCTGAGAGGAGCCTCAAATTTCCTTCCACCCAGCGTTCCCCCAAGTCTCCCGATAAAAATGATACCTCACTTGTGTGGGTAGGCCTAGCGCCCACAATAGGAAATGCCCCAAAACACACCGTGGACACATCCCATTTTTTGACAGAAAACAGAGGTGTTTTTTGCAAAGTGCCTACCTGTAAATTTTGGCCTCTAGCTCAGCCGTCACCTAGGGAAACCTACCAAACCTGTGCCTTTTTGAAAACTAGAGACCTAGGGGAATTCAAGATGGGGTGACTTGTGGGGCTCTGACCAGGTTCTGTCACCCAGAATCCTTTGCAAACCTCAACATTTAGCAAAAAAAACACATTTTCCTCACATTTCAGTGACAGAAAGTTCTGGAATCTGAGAGGAGCCACAAATGTCCTTCCACCCAGCGTTTCCCCAAGTCTCCCGATAAAAATGAAACCTCACTTGTGTGGGTAGGCCTAGCGCCCGCGACAGGAAATGCCCCAAAACACTACGTGGACACATCCTATTTTTTGACAGAAAACAGAGGTGTTTTTTGCAAAGTGCCTACCAGTAGATTTTGGCCTCTAGCTCAGCCGGCACCTAGGGAAACCTACCAAACCTGTGCATTTTTTAAAACAAGAGACCTAGGGGAATCCAAAATGGGGTGACTTGTGGGGCTCTGACCAGGTTCTGTTACCCAGAATCCTTTGCAAACATCAAATTTGGCTAAAAAACACATTTTCCTCACATTTCGGTGACAGAAAGTTCTGGAATCTGAGAGGAGCCACAAATTTCCTTCCACCCAGCATTCCCCCAAGTCTCCTGATAAAAATGATACCTCACTTGTGTGGTAGGCCCAGCGCGCGCAACAGGAAATACACCAAAACACTACGTGGACACATCCTATTTTTTGACAGAAAACAGAGGTGTTTTTTGCAAAGTGCCTACCAGTAGATTTTGGCCTCTAGCTCAGCCGGCACCTAGGGAAACCTACCAAACCTGTGCATTTTTTAAAACAAGAGACCTAGGGGAATCCAAAATGGGGTGACTTGTGGGGCTCTGACCAGGTTCTGTTACCCAGAATCCTTTGCAAACATCAAATTTGGCTAAAAAACACATTTTCCTCACATTTCGGTGACAGAAAGTTCTGGAATCTGAGAGGAGCCACAAATTTCCTTCCACCCAGCATTCCCCCAAGTCTCCTCATAAAAATGATACCTCACTTGTGTGGTAGGCCCAGCGCGCGCAACAGGAAATACACCAAAACACTACGTGGACACATCACATTTTTTGACAGAAAACAGAGGTGTTTTTTGCAAAGTGCCTACCTGTAGATTTTGGCCTCTAGCTCAGCCGGCACCCCGGGAAACCTACCAAACCTGTGCATTTTTGAAAACTAGAGACCTAGGGGAATCCAGGATAGGGTGACTTGTGGGGCACTGACCAGGTTCTGTTATCCAGAATCCTTTGCAAAGCTCAAAATTTGGCTAAAAAAAACACATTTTCCTCATATTTCGGTGACAGAAAGTTCTGGAAACTGAGAGGAGCCACAAATTTCCTTCCACCCAGCGTTCCTCCAAGTCTCCCGATACAAATGATACCTCACTTGTGTGGGTAGGCCTAGCGCCCGCGACAGGAAATGCTCCAAAACACAACGTGGACACATCCCATTTTTTGACAGAAAACAGAGGTATTTTATGCAAAGTGCCTACCTGTAGATTTTGGCCTCTAGCTCAGCTGTCACCAAGGGAAACCTACCAAACCTGTGCCATTTTGAAAACTAGAGACATAGGGGAATCCAAGATGGGGTGACTTGTGGGGCACTGACCAGGTTCTGTTATCCAGAATCCTTTGCAAAGCTCAAAATTTGGCTAAAAAAAACACATTTTCCTCATATTTCGGTGACAGAAAGTTCTGGAAACTGAGAAGAGCCACAAATTTCCTTCCACCCAGCATTTCCCCAAGTCTCCCGATATAAATGATACCTCACTTGTGTGGGTAGGCCTAGCGCCCGTGACAGGAAATGCCCCAAAATACTCCGTAGACACATCACATTTTTTTACAGAAAACAGAGGTGTTTTTTGCAAAGTGCCTACCAGTAGATTTTGACCTCTAGCTCAGCCGGCACCCAGGGAAACCTACCAAACCTGTGCATTTTTTTAAAACTAGAGACCTAGGGGAATCCAAGATGGGGTGACTTGTGGGGCTCTGACCAGGTTCTGTTACCCAGAATCCTTTGCAAACCTCACAATTTGGCTAAAGACACAAGTTTTCCTCACATTTCGGTGACAGAAAGTTCTGGAATCTGTGAGGAGCCTCAAATCTCCTTCCACCCAGCGTTCCCCCAAGTCTCCCGATAAAAATGATACCTCACTTGTGTGGGTAGGCAAGCGCCCACAATAGGAAATGCCCCAAAACACTACGTGGACACATCCCATTTTTTGACAGAAAACAGAGGTGTTTTTTCCAAAGTGCCTACCTGTAGATTTTGGCCTCTAGCTCAGCCGTCACCTAGGGAAACCTACCAAACCTGTGCCTTTTTGAAAACTAGAGACCTAGGGGAATTCAAGATGGGGTGACTTGTGGGGCTCTGACCAGGTTCTGTCACCCAGAATCCTTTGCAAACCTCAACATTTAGCTAAAAAACAATTTTTTCTCACATTTCAGTGACAGAAAGTTCTGGAATCTGAGAGGAGCCACAAATGTCCTTCCAGCCAGCGTTTCCCCAAGTCTCCCGATAAAAATGAAACCTCACTTGTGTGGGTAGGCCTAGCGCCCGCGACAGGAAATGCCCCAAAACACTACGTGGACACATCCTATTTTTTGACAGAAAACAGAGGTGTTTTTTGCAAAGTGCCTACCAGTAGATTTTGGCCTCTAGCTCAGCTGGCACCTAGGGAAAACTACCAAACCTGTGCATTTTTGAAAACAAGAGACCTAGGGGAATCCAAAATGGGGTGACTTGTGGGGCTCTGACCAGGTTCTGTTACCCAGAATCCTTTGCAAACATCAAATTTGGCTAAAAAACACATTTTCCTCACATTTCGGTGACAGAAAGTTCTGGAATCTGAGAGGAGCCACAAATTTCCTTCCACCCAGCATTCCCCCAAGTCTCCCGATAAAAATGATACCTCACTTGTGTGGGTAGGCCCAGCGCGCGCAACAGGAAATACACCAAAACACTACGTGGACACATCACATTTTTTGACAGAAAACAGAGGTGTTTTTTGCAAAGTGCCTTCCTGTAGATTTTGACCTCTAGCTCAGCCGGCACCCAGGGAAACCTACCAAACCTGTGCATTTTTTAAAACTAGAGACCTAGGGGAATCCAGGATAGCGTGACTTGTGGGGCACTGACCAGGTTCTGTTATCCAGAATTCTTTGCAAAGCTCTAAATTTGGCTTAAAAAAACACGTTTTCCTCATATTTCGGTGACAGAAAGTTCTGGAATCTGAGAGGAGCCACAAATTTCCTTCCACCCAGATTTCCTCCAAGTCTCCCGATACAAATGATACCTCACCTGTGTGGGTAGGCCTAGCGCCCGCGACAGGAAATGCTCCAAAACACAACGTGGACACATCCCATTTTTTTACAGAAAACAGAGGTGTTTTTTGCAAAGTGCCTACCTGTAGATTTTGGCTTCTAGCTCAGCCGGCACCAAGGGAAACCTACCAAACCTGTGCCTTTTTGAAAACTAGAGACATAGGGGAATCCAAGATGGGGTGACTTGTGGGGCTCTGACCAGGTTCTGTCACCCAGAATCCTTTGAAAACCTCAAACTTTGGCTAAAAAACACATTTCCTCACATTTCAGTGACAGAAAGCTCTGGAATCTGAGAGGAGCCACAAATTTCCTTCCACCCAGCATTTCCCCAAGTCTCCCGATATAAATGATACCTCACTTGTGTGGGTAGGCCTAGCGCCCGTGACAGGAATCGCCCCAAAATACTCCGTAGACACATCACATTTTTTTACAGAAAACAGAGGTGTTTTTTGCAAAGTGCCTACCAGTAGATTTTGACCTCTAGCTCAGCCGGCACCCAGGGAAACCTACCAAACCTGTTCATTTTTTTAAAACTAGAGACCTAGGGGAATCCAAGATGGGGTGACTTGTGGGGCTCTGACCAGGTTCTGTTACCCAGAATCCTTTGCAAACCTCACAATTTGGCTAAAGACACAAGTTTTCCTCACATTTCGGTGACAGAAAGTTCTGGAATCTGAGAGGAGCCTCAAATTTCCTTCCACTCAGCGTTCCCCCAAGTCTCCCGATAAAAATGATACCTCACTTGTGTGGGTAGGCCTAGCGCCCACAATAGGAAATGCCCCAAAACACACCGTGGACACATCCCATTTTTTGACAGAAAACAGAGGTGTTTTTTGCAAAGTGCCTACCTGTAAATTTTGGTCTCTAGCTCAGCCGTCACCTAGGGAAACCTACCAAACCTGTGCCTTTTTGAAAACTAGAGACCTAGGGGAATTCAAGATGGGGTGACTTGTGGGGCTCTGACCAGGTTCTGTCACCCAGAATCCTTTGCAAACCTCAACATTTAGCAAAAAAAACACATTTTCCTCACATTTCAGTGACAGAAAGTTCTGGAATCTGAGAGGAGCCACAAATGTCCTTCCACCCAGCGTTTCCCCAAGTCTCCCGATAAAAATGAAACCTCACTTGTGTGGGTAGGCCTAGCGCCCGCGACAGGAAATGCCCCAAAACACTACGTGGACACATCCTATTTTTTGACAGAAAACAGAGGTGTTTTTTGCAAAGTGCCTACCAGTAGATTTTGGCCTCTAGCTCAGCCGGCACCTAGGGAAACCTACCAAACCTGTGCATTTTTTAAAACAAGAGACCTAGGGGAATCCAAAATGGGGTGACTTGTGGGGCTCTGACCAGGTTCTGTTACCCAGAATCCTTTGCAAACATCAAATTTGGCTAAAAAACACATTTTCCTCACATTTCGGTGACAGAAAGTTCTGGAATCTGAGAGGAGCCACAAATTTCCTTCCACCCAGCATTCCCCCAAGTCTCCTGATAAAAATGATACCTCACTTGTGTGGTAGGCCCAGCGCGCGCAACAGGAAATACACCAAAACACTACGTGGACACATCACATTTTTTGACAGAAAACAGAGGTGTTTTTTGCAAAGTGCCTACCTGTAGATTTTGGCCTCTAGCTCAGCCGGCACCCCGGGAAACCTACCAAACCTGTGCATTTTTGAAAACTAGAGACCTAGGGGAATCCATGATAGGGTGACTTGTGGGGCACTGACCAGGTTCGGTTATCCAGAATCCTTTGCAAAGCTCAAAATTTGGCTAAAAAAAACACATTTTCCTCATATTTCGGTGACAGAAAGTTCTGGAAACTGAGAGGAGCCACAAATTTCCTTCCACCCAGCGTTCCTCCAAGTCTCCCGATACAAATGATACCTCACTTGTGTGGATAGGCCTAGCGCCCGATACAGGAGATGCTCCAAAACACAACGTGGACACATCCCATTTTTTGACAGAAAACAGAGGTGTTTTATGCAAAGTGCCTACCTGTAGATTTTGGCCTCTAGCTCAGATGTCACCAAGGGAAACCTACCAAACCTGTGCCATTTTGAAAACTAGAGACATAGGGGAATCCAAGATGGGGTGACTTGTGGGGCACTGACCAGGTTCTGTTATCCAGAATCCTTTGCAAAGCTCAAAATTTGGCTAAAAAAAAACACATTTTCCTCATATTTCGGTGACAGAAAGTTCTGGAAACTGAGAGGAGCCACAAATTTCCTTCCACCCAGCATTTCCCCAAGTCTCCCGATATAAATGATACCTCACTTGTGTGGGTAGGCCTAGCGCCCGTGACAGGAAATGCCCCAAAATACTCCGTAGACACATCACATTTTTTTACAGAAAACAGAGGTGTTTTTTGCAAAGTGCCTACCAGTAGATTTTGACCTCTAGCTCAGCCGGCACCCAGGGAAACCTACCAAACCTGTTCATTTTTTTAAAACTAGAGACCTAGGGGAATCCAAGATGGGGTGACTTGTGGGGCTCTGACCAGGTTCTGTTACCCAGAATCCTTTGCAAACCTCACAATTTGGCTAAAGACACAAGTTTTCCTCACATTTCGGTGACAGAAAGTTCTGGAATCTGAGAGGAGCCTCAAATTTCCTTCCACCCAGCGTTCCTCCAAGTCTCCCGATAAAAATGATACCTCACTTGTGTGGGTAGGCCTAGCGCCCACAATAGGAAATGCCCCAAAACACACCGTGGACACATCCCATTTTTTGACAGAAAACAGAGGTGTTTTTTGCAAAGTGCCTACCTGTAAATTTTGGCCTCTAGCTCAGCGGTCACCTAGGGAAACCTACCAAACCTGTGCCGTTTTGAAAACTAGAGACCTAGGGGAATTCAAGATGGGGTGACTTGTGGGGCTCTGACCAGGTTCTGTCACCCAGAATCCTTTGCAAACCTCAACATTTAGCAAAAAAAACAAATTTTCCTCACATTTCAGTGACAGAAAGTTCTGGAATCTGAGAGGAGCCACAAATGTCCTTCCACCCAGCGTTTCCCCAAGTCTCCCGATAAAAATGAAACCTCACTTGTGTGGGTAGGCCTAGCGCCCGCCACAGGAAATGCCCCAAAACACTACGTGGACACATCCTATTTTTTGACAGAAAACAGACGTGTTTTTTGCAAAGTGCCTACCAGTAGATTTTGGCCTCTAGCTCAGCCGGCACCTAGGGAAACCTACCAAACCTGTGCATTTTTTAAAACAAGAGACCTAGGGGAATCCAAAATGGGGTGACTTGTGGGGCTCTGACCAGGTTCTGTTACCCAGAATCCTTTCAAACATCAAATTTGGCTAAAAAACACATTTTCCTCACATTTCGGTGACAGAAAGTTCTGGAATCTGAGAGGAGCCACAAATTTCCTTCCACCCAGCATTCCCCCAAGTCTCCCGATAAAAATGATACCTCACTTGTGTGGGTAGGCCCATCGCGCGCAACAGGAAATACACCAAAACACTACGTGGACACATCACATTTTTTGACAGAAAACAGAGGTGTTTTTTGCAAAGTGCCTACCTGTAGATTTTGGCCTCTAGCTCAGCCGGCACCAAGGGAAACCTACCAAACCTGTGCCTTTTTGAAAACTAGAGACATAGGGGAATCCAAGATGGGGTGACTTGTGGGGCTCTGACCAGGTTCTGTCACCCAGAATCCTTTGAAAACCTCAAACTTTGGCTAAAAAACACATTTCCTCACATTTCAGTGACAGAAAGCTCTGGAATCTGAGAGGAGCCACAAATTTCCTTCCACCCAGCATTTCCCCAAGTCTCCCGATATAAATTATACCTCACTTGTGTGGGTAGGCCTAGCGTCCGTGACAGGAAATGGCCCAAAAAACTCTGTAGACACATCACATTTTTTTACAGAAAACAAAGGTGTTTTTTGCAAAGTGCCTACCAGTAGATTTTGACCTCTAGCTCAGCCGGCACCCAGGGAAACCTACCAAACCTGTTCATTTTTTTAAAACTAAAGACCTAGGGGAATCCAAGATGGGGTGACTTGTGGGGCTCTGACCAGGTTCTGTTACCCAGAATCCTTTGCAAACCTCACAATTTGGCTAAAGACACAAGTTTCCCTCACATTTCGGTGACAGAAAGTTCTGGAATCTGAGAGGAGCCTCAAATTTCCTTCCACCCAGCGTTCCCCCAAGTCTCCCGATAAAAATGATACCTCACTTGTGTGGGTAGGCCTAGCGCCCACAATAGGAAATGCCCCAAAACACACCGTGGACACATCCCATTTTTTGACAGAAAACAGAGGTGTTTTTTGGAAAGTGCCTACCTGTAAATTTTGGCCTCTAGCTCAGCCGTCATCTAGGGAAACCTACCAAACCTGTGCCTTTTTGAAAACTAGAGACCTAGGGGAATTCAAGATGGGGTGACTTGTGGGGCTCTGACCAGGTTCTGTCACCCAGAATCATTTGCAAACCTCAACATTTAGCAAAAAAAACTAATTTTCCTCACATTTCAGTGACAGAAAGTTCTGGAATCTGAGAGGAGCCACAAATGTCCTTCCACCCAGCATTTCCCCAAGTCTCCCGATAAAAATGAAACCTCACTTGTGTGGGAAGGACTAGCGCCCGCGACAGGAAATGCCCCAAAACACTACGTGGACACATCCTACTTTTTGACAGAAAACAGAGGTGTTTTTTGCAAAGTGCCTACCAGTAGATTTTGGCCTCTAGCTCAGCCGGCACCTAGGGAAACCTACCAAACCTGTGCATTTTTTAAAACAAGAGACCTAGGGGAATCCAAAATGGGGTGACTTGTGGGGCTCTGACCAGGTTCTGTTACCCAGAATCCTTTGCAAACATCAAATTTGGCTAAAAAACACATTTTCCTCACATTTCGGTGACAGAAAGTTCTGGAATCTGAGAGGAGCCACAAATTTCCTTCCACCCAGCATTCCCCCAAGTCTCCTGATAAAAATGATACCTCACTTGTGTGGTAGGCCCAGCGCACGCAACATGAAATACACCAAAACACTACGTGGACACATCACATTTTTTGACAGAAAACAGAGGTGTTTTTTGCAAAGTGCCTACCTGTAGATTTTGGCCTCTAGCTCAGCCGGCACCCCGGGAAACCTACCAAACCTGTGCATTTTTGAAAACTAGAGACCTAGGGGAATCCAAGATGGGGTGACTTGTGGGGCTCTGACCAGGTTCTGTCACCCAGAATCCTTTGCAAACCTCAACATTTAGCTAAAAAACAAATTTTCCTCACATTTCAGTGACAGAAAGTTCTGGAATCTGAGAGGAGCCACAAATGTACTTCCACCCAGCGTTTCCCCAAGTCTCCCGATAAAATTTAAACCTCACTTGTGTGGGTAGGCCTAGCGCCCACGACAGGAAATGCCCCAAAACACTACGTTGACACATCCTATTTTTTGACAGAAATCAGAGGTGTTTTTTGCAAACTGCCTACCAGCAGATTTTGGCCTCTAGCTCAGCTGTCACCAAGGGAAAGCTACCAAACCTGTGCCTTTTTGAAAACTAGAGACATAGGGGAATCCAAGATGGGGTGACTTGTGGGGCTCTGACCAGGTTCTGTCACCCAGAATCCTTTGCAAACCTCAAGATTTGGCTAAAAAACACATTTCCTCACATTTCAGTGACAGAAAGCTCTGGAATCTGAGAGGAGCCACAAATTTCCTTCCACCCAGCATTTCCCCAAGTCTCCCGATAAAAATTATACCTCACTTGTGTGGGTAGGCCTAGCGCCCGTGACAGGAAATGCCCCAAAATACTCCGTAGACACATCAATTTTTTTTACAGAAAACAGAGGTGTTTTTTGCAAAGTGCCTACCAGTAGATTTTGACCTCTAGCTCAGCCGGCACCCAGGGAAACCTACCAAACCTGTTCATTTTTTTAAAACTAGAGACCTAGGGGAATCCAAGATGGGGTGACTTGTGGGGCTCTGACCAGGTTCTGTTACCCAGAATCCTTTGCAAACCTCACAATTTGGCTAAAGACACAAGTTTTCCTCACATTTCAGTGACAGAAAGTTCTGGAATCTGAGAGGAGCCTCAAATTTCCTTCCACCCAGCGTTCCCCCAAGTCTCCCGATAAAAATGATACCTCACTTGTGTGGGTAGGCCTAGCGCCCACAATAGGAAATGCCCCAAAACACACCGTGGACACATCCCATTTTTTGACAGAAAACAGAGGTGTTTTTTGCAAAGTGCCTACCTGTAAATTTTGGCCTCTAGCTCAGCCGTCACCTAGGGAAACCTACCAAACCTGTGCCTTTTTGAAAACTAGAGACCTAGGGGAATTCAAGATGGGGTGACTTGTGGGGCTCTGACCAGGTTCTGTCACCCAGAATCCTTTGCAAACCTCAACATTTAGCAAAAAAAACACATTTTCCTCACATTTCAGTGACAGAAAGTTCTGGAATCTGAGAGGAGCCACAAATGTCCTTCCACCCAGCGTTTCCCCAAGTCTCCCGATAAAAATGAAACCTCACTTGTGTGGGTAGGCCTAGCGCCCGCGACAGGAAATGCCCCAAAACACTACGTGGACACATCCTATTTTTTGACAGAAAACAGAGGTGTTTTTTGCAAAGTGCCTACCAGTAGATTTTGGCCTCTAGCTCAGCCGGCACCTAGGGAAACCTACCAAACCTGTGCATTTTTTAAAACAAGAGACCTAGGGGAATCCAAAATGGGGTGACTTGTGGGGCTCTGACCAGGTTCTGTTACCCAGAATCCTTTGCAAACATCAAATTTGGCTAAAAAACACATTTTCCTCACATTTCGGTGACAGAAAGTTCTGGAATCTGAGAGGAGCCACAAATTTCCTTCCACCCAGCATTCCCCCAAGTCTCCTGATAAAAATGATACCTCACTTGTGTGGTAGGCCCAGCGCGCGCAACAGGAAATACACCAAAACACTACGTGGACACATCACATTTTTTGACAGAAAACAGAGGTGTTTTTTGCAAAGTGCCTACCTGTAGATTTTGGCCTCTAGCTCAGCCGGCACCCCGGGAAACCTACCAAACCTGTGCATTTTTGAAAACTAGAGACCTAGGGGAATCCATGATAGGGTGACTTGTGGGGCACTGACCAGGTTCGGTTATCCAGAATCCTTTGCAAAGCTCAAAATTTGGCTAAAAAAAACACATTTTCCTCATATTTCGGTGACAGAAAGTTCTGGAAACTGAGAGGAGCCACAAATTTCCTTCCACCCAGCGTTCCTCCAAGTCTCCCGATACAAATGATACCTCACTTGTGTGGATAGGCCTAGCGCCCGATACAGGAGATGCTCCAAAACACAACGTGGACACATCCCATTTTTTGACAGAAAACAGAGGTGTTTTATGCAAAGTGCCTACCTGTAGATTTTGGCCTCTAGCTCAGATGTCACCAAGGGAAACCTACCAAACCTGTGCCATTTTGAAAACTAGAGACATAGGGGAATCCAAGATGGGGTGACTTGTGGGGCACTGACCAGGTTCTGTTATCCAGAATCCTTTGCAAAGCTCAAAATTTGGCTAAAAAAAAACACATTTTCCTCATATTTCGGTGACAGAAAGTTCTGGAAACTGAGAGGAGCCACAAATTTCCTTCCACCCAGCATTTCCCCAAGTCTCCCGATATAAATGATACCTCACTTGTGTGGGTAGGCCTAGCGCCCGTGACAGGAAATGCCCCAAAATACTCCGTAGACACATCACATTTTTTTACAGAAAACAGAGGTGTTTTTTGCAAAGTGCCTACCAGTAGATTTTGACCTCTAGCTCAGCCGGCACCCAGGGAAACCTACCAAACCTGTTCATTTTTTTAAAACTATAGACCTAGGGGAATCCAAGATGGGGTGACTTGTGGGGCTCTGACCAGGTTCTGTTACCCAGAATCCTTTGCAAACCTCACAATTTGGCTAAAGACACAAGTTTTCCTCACATTTCGGTGACAGAAAGTTCTGGAATCTGAGAGGAGCCTCAAATTTCCTTCCACCCAGCGTTCCTCCAAGTCTCCCGATAAAAATGATACCTCACTTGTGTGGGTAGGCCTAGCGCCCACAATAGGAAATGCCCCAAAACACACCGTGGACACATCCCATTTTTTGACAGAAAACAGAGGTGTTTTTTGCAAAGTGCCTACCTGTAAATTTTGGCCTCTAGCTCAGCGGTCACCTAGGGAAACCTACCAAACCTGTGCCGTTTTGAAAACTAGAGACCTAGGGGAATTCAAGATGGGGTGACTTGTGGGGCTCTGACCAGGTTCTGTCACCCAGAATCCTTTGCAAACCTCAACATTTAGCAAAAAAAACAAATTTTCCTCACATTTCAGTGACAGAAAGTTCTGGAATCTGAGAGGAGCCACAAATGTCCTTCCACCCAGCGTTTCCCCAAGTCTCCCGATAAAAATGAAACCTCACTTGTGTGGGTAGGCCTAGCGCCCGCCACAGGAAATGCCCCAAAACACTACGTGGACACATCCTATTTTTTGACAGAAAACAGACGTGTTTTTTGCAAAGTGCCTACCAGTAGATTTTGGCCTCTAGCTCAGCCGGCACCTAGGGAAACCTACCAAACCTGTGCATTTTTTAAAACAAGAGACCTAGGGGAATCCAAAATGGGGTGACTTGTGGGGCTCTGACCAGGTTCTGTTACCCAGAATCCTTTCAAACATCAAATTTGGCTAAAAAACACATTTTCCTCACATTTCGGTGACAGAAAGTTCTGGAATCTGAGAGGAGCCACAAATTTCCTTCCACCCAGCATTCCCCCAAGTCTCCCGATAAAAATGATACCTCACTTGTGTGGGTAGGCCCATCGCGCGCAACAGGAAATACACCAAAACACTACGTGGACACATCACATTTTTTGACAGAAAACAGAGGTGTTTTTTGCAAAGTGCCTACCTGTAGATTTTGGCCTCTAGCTCAGCCGGCACCAAGGGAAACCTACCAAACCTGTGCCTTTTTGAAAACTAGAGACATAGGGGAATCCAAGATGGGGTGACTTGTGGGGCTCTGACCAGGTTCTGTCACCCAGAATCCTTTGAAAACCTCAAACTTTGGCTAAAAAACACATTTCCTCACATTTCAGTGACAGAAAGCTCTGGAATCTGAGAGGAGCCACAAATTTCCTTCCACCCAGCATTTCCCCAAGTCTCCCGATATAAATTATACCTCACTTGTGTGGGTAGGCCTAGCGTCCGTGACAGGAAATGGCCCAAAAAACTCTGTAGACACATCACATTTTTTTACAGAAAACAAAGGTGTTTTTTGCAAAGTGCCTACCAGTAGATTTTGACCTCTAGCTCAGCCGGCACCCAGGGAAACCTACCAAACCTGTTCATTTTTTTAAAACTAAAGACCTAGGGGAATCCAAGATGGGGTGACTTGTGGGCTCTGACCAGGTTCTGTTACCCAGAATCCTTTGCAAACCTCACAATTTGGCTAAAGACACAAGTTTCCCTCACATTTCGGTGACAGAAAGTTCTGGAATCTGAGAGGAGCCTCAAATTTCCTTCCACCCAGCGTTCCCCCAAGTCTCCCGATAAAAATGATACCTCACTTGTGTGGGTAGGCCTAGCGCCCACAATAGGAAATGCCCCAAAACACACCGTGGACACATCCCATTTTTTGACAGAAAACAGAGGTGTTTTTTGGAAAGTGCCTACCTGTAAATTTTGGCCTCTAGCTCAGCCGTCATCTAGGGAAACCTACCAAACCTGTGCCTTTTTTGAAAACTAGAGACCTAGGGGAATTCAAGATGGGGTGACTTGTGGGGCTCTGACCAGGTTCTGTCACCCAGAATCATTTGCAAACCTCAACATTTAGCAAAAAAAAACTAATTTTCTCACATTTCAGTGACAGAAAGTTCTGGAATCTGAGAGGAGCCACAAATGTCCTTCCACCCAGCATTTCCCCAAGTCTCCCGATAAAAATGAAACCTCACTTGTGTGGGAAGGACTAGCGCCCGCGACAGGAAATGCCCCAAAACACTACGTGGACACATCCTACTTTTTGACAGAAAACAGAGGTGTTTTTTGCAAAGTGCCTACCAGTAGATTTTGGCCTCTAGCTCAGCCGGCACCTAGGGAAACCTACCAAACCTGTGCATTTTTTAAAACAAGAGACCTAGGGGAATCCAAAATGGGGTGACTTGTGGGGCTCTGACCAGGTTCTGTTACCCAGAATCCTTTGCAAACATCAAATTTGGCTAAAAAACACATTTTCCTCACATTTCGGTGACAGAAAGTTCTGGAATCTGAGAGGAGCCACAAATTTCCTTCCACCCAGCATTCCCCCAAGTCTCCTGATAAAAATGATACCTCACTTGTGTGGTAGGCCCAGCGCACGCAACATGAAATACACCAAAACACTACGTGGACACATCACATTTTTTGACAGAAAACAGAGGTGTTTTTTGCAAAGTGCCTACCTGTAGATTTTGGCCTCTAGCTCAGCCGGCACCCCGGGAAACCTACCAAACCTGTGCATTTTTGAAAACTAGAGACCTAGGGGAATCCAAGATGGGGTGACTTGTGGGGCTCTGACCAGGTTCTGTCACCCAGAATCCTTTGCAAACCTCAACATTTAGCTAAAAAACAAATTTTCCTCACATTTCAGTGACAGAAAGTTCTGGAATCTGAGAGGAGCCACAAATGTACTTCCACCCAGCGTTTCCCCAAGTCTCCCGATAAAATTTAAACCTCACTTGTGTGGGTAGGCCTAGCGCCCACGACAGGAAATGCCCCAAAACACTACGTTGACACATCCTATTTTTTGACAGAAATCAGAGGTGTTTTTTGCAAACTGCCTACCAGCAGATTTTGGCCTCTAGCTCAGCTGTCACCAAGGGAAAGCTACCAAACCTGTGCCTTTTTGAAAACTAGAGACATAGGGGAATCCAAGATGGGGTGACTTGTGGGGCTCTGACCAGGTTCTGTCACCCAGAATCCTTTGCAAACCTCAAGATTTGGCTAAAAAACACATTTCCTCACATTTCAGTGACAGAAAGCTCTGGAATCTGAGAGGAGCCACAAATTTCCTTCCACCCAGCATTTCCCCAAGTCTCCCGATAAAAATTATACCTCACTTGTGTGGGTAGGCCTAGCGCCCGTGACAGGAAATGCCCCAAAATACTCCGTAGACACATCAATTTTTTTTACAGAAAACAGAGGTGTTTTTTGCAAAGTGCCTACCAGTAGATTTTGACCTCTAGCTCAGCCGGCACCCAGGGAAACCTACCAAACCTGTTCATTTTTTTAAAACTAGAGACCTAGGGGAATCCAAGATGGGGTGACTTGTGGGGCTCTGACCAGGTTCTGTTACCCAGAATCCTTTGCAAACCTCACAATTTGGCTAAAGACACAAGTTTTCCTCACATTTCAGTGACAGAAAGTTCTGGAATCTGAGAGGAGCCTCAAATTTCCTTCCACCCAGCGTTCCCCCAAGTCTCCCGATAAAAATGATACCTCACTTGTGTGGGTAGGCCTAGCGCCCACAATAGGAAATGCCCCAAAACACACCGTGGACACATCCCATTTTTTGACAGAAAACAGAGGTGTTTTTTGCAAAGTGCCTACCTGTAAATTTTGGCCTCTAGCTCAGCCGTCACCTAGGGAAACCTACCAAACCTGTGCCTTTTTGAAAACTAGAGACCTAGGGGAATTCAAGATGGGGTGACTTGTGGGGCTCTGACCAGGTTCTGTCACCCAGAATCCTTTGCAAACCTCAACATTTAGCAAAAAAAACACATTTTCCTCACATTTCAGTGACAGAAAGTTCTGGAATCTGAGAGGAGCCACAAATGTCCTTCCACCCAGCGTTTCCCCAAGTCTCCCGATAAAAATGAAACCTCACTTGTGTGGGTAGGCCTAGCGCCCGCGACAGGAAATGCCCCAAAACACTACGTGGACACATCCTATTTTTTGACAGCAAACATAGGTGTTTTTTGCAAAGTGCCTACCAGTAGATTTTGGCCTCTAGCTCAGCCGGCACCTAGGGAAACCTACCAAACCTGTGCATTTTTTAAAACAAGAGACCTAGGGGAATCCAAAATGGGGTGACTTGTGGGGCTCTGACCAGGTTCTGTTACCCAGAATCCTTTGCAAACATCAAATTTGGCTAAAAAACACATTTTCCTCACATTTCGGTGACAGAAAGTTCTGGAATCTGAGAGGAGCCACAAATTTCCTTCCACCCAGCATTCCCCCAAGTCTCCTGATAAAAATGATACCTCACTTGTGTGGTAGGCCCAGCGCGCGCAACAGGAAATACACCAAAACACTACGTGGACACATCACATTTTTTGACAGAAAACAGAGGTGTTTTTTGCAAAGTGCCTACCTGTAGATTTTGGCCCCTAGCTCAGCCGGCACCCCGGGAAACCTACCAAACCTGTGCATTTTTGAAAACTAGAGACCTAGGGGAATCCAGGATAGGGTGACTTGTGGGGCACTGACCAGGTTCTGTTATCCAGAATCCTTTGCAAAGCTCAAAATTTGGCTAAAAAAAACACATTTTCCTCATATTTCGGTGACAGAAAGTTCTGGAAACTGAGAGGAGCCACAAATTTCCTTCCACCCAGCGTTCCTCCAAGTCTACCGATAGAAATGATACCTCACTTGTGTGGGTAGGCCTAGCGCCCGCGACAGGAAATGCTCCAAAACACAACGTGGACACATCCCATTTTTTGACAGAAAACAGAGGTGTTTTTTGCAAAGTGCCTACCTGTAGATTTTGCCCTCTAGCTCAGCTGTCACCAAGGGAAACCTACCAAACCTGTGCCTTTTTGAAAACTAGAGACATAGGGGAATCCAAGATGGGGTGACTTGTGGGGCTCTGACCAGGTTCTGTCACCCAGAATTCTTTGCAAACCTCAAAATTTGGCTAAAAAACACATTTCCTCACATTTCAGTGACAGAAAGTTCTGGAATCTGAGAGGAGCCACAAATTTCTTTCCACCCAGCGTTCCCCAAGTCTCCCGATAAAAATTATACCTCACTTGTGTGGGTAGGCCTAGCGCCCACAATAGGAAATGCCCCAAAACACAACGTGGACACATCCCATTTTTTGACCGAAAAAAGGTGTTTTTTGCAAAGTGCCTACCTGTAGATTTTGGCCTCTAGCTCAGCCGTCACCTAGGGAAACCTACCAAACCTGTGCCTTTTTGAAAACTAGAGACCTAGGGGAATCCAAGATGGGGTGACTTGTGGGGCTCTGACCAGGTTCTGTCACCCAGAATCCTTTGCAAACCTCAACATTTAGCTAAAAAACAAATTTTCCTCACATTTCAGTGACAGAAAGTTCTGGAATCTGAGAGGAGCCACAAATGTCCTTCCACCCAGCGTTTCCCCAAGTCTCCCGATAAAATTTAAACCTCACTTGTGTGGGTAGGCCTAGCGCCCACGACAGGAAATGCCCCAAAACACTACGTTGACACATCCTATTTTTTGACAGAAATCAGAGGTGTTTTTTGCAAACTGCCTACCAGCAGATTTTGGCCTCTAGCTCAGCCGGCACGTAGGGAAACCTACCAAACCTGTGCATTTTTTAAAACAAGAGACCTAGGGGAATCCAAAATGGGGTGACTTGTGGGTCTCTGACCAGGTTCTGTTACCCAGAATCCTTTGCAAACATCAAATTTGGCTAAAAAACACATTTTCCTCACATTTCGGTGAAAGAAAGTTCTGGAATCTGAGAGGAGCCACAAATTTCCTTCCACCCAGCGTTCCTCCAAGTCTACCGATAGAAATGATACCTCACTTGTGTGGGTAGGCCTAGCGCCCGCGACAGGAAATGCTCCAAAACACAACGTGGACACATCCCATTTTTTGACAGAAAACAGAGGTGTTTTTTGCATAGTGCCTACCTGTAGATTTTGCCCTCTAGCTCAGCTGTCACCAAGGGAAACCTACCAAACCTGTACCTTTTTGAAAACTAGAGACATAGGGGAATCCAAGATGGGGTGACTTGTGGGGCTCTGACCAGGTTCTGTCACCCAGAATTCTTTGCAAACCTCAAAATTTGGCTAAAAAACACATTTCCTCACATTTCAGTGACAGAAAGCTCTGGAATCTGAGAGGGGCCACAAATTTCCTTCCACCCAGCATTTCCCCAAGTCTCCCGATAAAAATGATACCTCACTTGTGTAGGTAGGCCTAGCGCCCGTGACAGGAAATGCCCCAAAACACTCCGTAGACACATCACATTTTTTTACAGAAAACACAGGTGTTTTTTGCAAAGTGCCTACCTGTAGATTTTGACCTCTAGCTCAGCCGGCAACCAGGGAAGCCTACCAAACCTGTGCATTTTTTTAAAACTAGAGACCTAGGGGAATCCAAGATGGGGTGACTTGTGGGGCTCTGACCAGGTTCTGTTACCCAGAATCCTTTGCAAACCTCACAATTTCGCTAAAGAAACACGTTTTCCTCACATTTCGGTGACAGAAAGTTCTGGAATCTGAGAGGAGCCTCAAATTTCCTTCCACCCAACGTTCCCCCAAGTCTCCCGATAAAAATGGTACCTCACTTGTGTGTGTAGGCCTAACGCCCACGATAGGAAATGCCCCAAAACACAACGTGGACACATCCCATTTTTTGACAGAAAACAGAGGTGTTTTTTGCAAAGTGCCTACGTGTAGATTTTGGCCTCTAGCTCAGCCTAGGGAAACCTACCAAACCTGTGCATTTTTGAAAACAAGAGAGCTAGGGGAATCCAAAATGGGGTGACTTGTGGGGCTCTGACCAGGTTCTGTTACCCAGAATCCTTTGCAAACATCAAATTTGGCTAAAAAACACATTTTCCTCACATTTCGGTGACAGAAAGTTCTGGAATCTGAGAGGAGCAACAAATTTCCTTCCACCCAGTATTCCCTCAAGTCTACCGATAAAAATGATACCTCACTTGTGAGGGTAGGCCCAGCGCCCGCGACAGGAAATACACCAAAACACTACGTGGACACATCCCATTTTTTGACAGAAAACAGAGGTGTTTTTTGCAAAGTGCCTACCTGTAGATTTTGGCCTCTAGCTCAGCCGTCACCTAGGGAAACCTACCAAACCTGTGCCTTTTTGAAAACTAGAGACCTAGGGGAATCCAAGATGGGGTGACTTGTGGGGCTCTGACCAGGTTCTGTCACCCAGAATCCTTTGCAAACCTAAAAAATGTGGCTAAAAAACACATTTCCTCACATTTCAGTGACAGAAAGCTCTGGAATCTGAGAGGAGCCACAAATTTCCTTCCACCCAGCATTTCCCCAAGTCTCCCGATATAAATGATACCTCACTTGTGTGGGTAGGCCTAGCGCCCGTGACAGGAAATGCCCCAAAACACTCCGTAGACACATCACATTTTTTTACAGAAAACACAGGTGTTTTTTGCAAAGTGCCTACCAGTAGATTTTGACCTCTAGCTCAGCCGGCACCCATGGAAACCTACCAAACCTGTGCATTTTTTTAAAACTAGAGACCTAGGGGAATCCAAGATGGGGTGACTTGTGGGGCTCTGACCAGGTTCCGTCACCCAGAATCCTTTTCAAACCTCAACATTTATCTAAAAAACACATTTTCCTCACATTTCAGTGACAGAAAGTTCTGGAATCTGAGAGGAGCCACAGATGTACTTCCACTCAGCGTTTCCCCAAGTCTCCCTATAAAAATTAAACCTCACTTGTGTGGGTAGGCCTAGCGCCCGCGACAGGAAATGCCCCAAAACACTACGTCGACACATCCTATTTTTTGACAGAAAACAGAGGTGTTTTTTGCAAAATGCCTACCAGTAGATGTTGGCCTCTAGCTCAGCCGGCACCTAGGGAAACCTACCAAATCTGTGTATTTTTGAAAACAAGAGACCTAGGGGAATCCAAAATGGGGTGACTTGTGGGGCTCTGACCAGGTTCTGTTACCCAGAATCCTTTGCAAACATCAAATTTGGCTAAAAAACACATTTTCCTCACATTTCGGTGACAGAAAGTTCTGGAATCTGAGAGGAGCCACAAATTTCCTTCCACCCAGCATTCCCCCAAGTCTCCCGATAAAAATGATACCTCACTTGTGTGGGTAGGCCCAGCGCCCGCGACAGGAAATACACCAAAACACTACGTGGACACATCTCATTTTTCTACAGAAAACAGAGGTGTTTTTTGCAAAGTGCCTACCTGTAGATTTTGGCCTCTAGCTCAGCCGGCACCCAGGGAAACCTACCAAACCTGTGCATTTTTGAAAACTAGAGACCTAGAGGAATCCAGGATAGGGTGACTTGTGGGGCACTGACCAGGTTCTGTTATCCAGAATCCTTTGCAAAGCTCAAACTTTGGTTAACAAAACTCGTTTTCCTCATATTTCGGTGACAGAAAGTTCTGGAATCTGAGAGGAGCCACAAATTTCCTTCCACCCAGCATTCCTCCAAGTCTTCCGATTCAAATGATACCTCACTTGTGTGGGTAGGCCTAACGCCCGCGACAGGAAATGCTCCAAAACACAACATGGACACATCCCATTTTTTGACAGAAAACAGAGGTGTTTTTTGCAAAGTGCCTACCTGTAGATTTGGGCCTCTAGCTCAGCTGTCACCAAGTGAAACCTACCAAACCCGGGCTTTTTTTGAAACTAGAGACATAGGGGAATCCAAGATGGGGTGACTTGTGGTGCTCTGACCAGGTCTGTCACCCAGAATCCTTTGAAAACCTCAAAATTTGGCAAAAAAACACATTTCCTCACATTTCAGTGACAGAAAGCTCTGGAATCTGAGAGGAGCCACAAATTTCCTTCCACCCAGCATTTCCCCAAGTCTCCCGATAAAAATTATACCTCACTTGTGTGGGTAGGCCTAGCGCCCGTGACAGGAAATGCCCCAAAACACTCCGTAGACACATCACATTTTTTTACAGAAAACACAGGTGTTTTTTGCAAAGTGCCTACCTGTAGATTTTGACCTCTAGCTCAGCTGGCACCCAGGGAAACCTACCAAACCTGTGCATTTTTTTAAAACTAGAGACCTAGGGGAATCCAAGATGGGGTGACTTGTGGGGCTCTGACCAGGTTCTGTTACCCAGAATCCTTTGCAAACCTCACAATTTCGCTAAAGAAACACGTTTTCCTCAAATTTCGGTGACAGAAAGTTCTGGAATCTGAGAGGAGCCTCAAATTTCCTTCCACCCAACGTTCCCCCAAGTCTCCCGATAAAAATGATACCTCACTTGTGTGTGTAGGCCTAACGCCCACGATAGGAAATGCCCCAAAACACAACGGGGACACATCCCATTTTTTGACAGAAAACAGAGGTATTTTTTGCAAAGTGCCTACCTGTAGATTTTGGCCTCTAGCTCAGCCGTCACCTAGGGAAACCTACCAAACCTGTGCCTTTTTGAAAACTAGAGACCTAGGGGAATCCAAGATGGGGTGACTTGTGGGGCTCTGACCAGGTTCTGTCACCCAGAATCCTTTGCAAACCTCACAATTTGGTTAAAAAACACATTTTCCTCACATTTCAGTGACAGAAAGTTCTGGAATCTGAGAGGAGCCACAAATTTCCTTCCACCCAGCGTTTCCCCAAGTCTCCCGATAAAAATTAAACCTCACTTGTGTGGGTAGGCCTAGCGCCCGCGACAGGAAATGTCCCAAAACACTACGTGGACACATCCTACTTTTTGACAGAAAAAAGAGGTGTTTTTTGCAAAGTGCCTACCAGTAGATTTTGGCCTCTAGCTCAGCCGGCACGTAGGGAAACCTACCAAACCTGTGCATTTTTTAAAACTAGAGACCTAGGGGAATCCAGGATGGGGTGACTTGTGGGGCTCTGACCAGGTTCTGTTATCCAGAATCGTTTGCAAACCTCAAAATTTGGCTAAAACAAACACGTTTTCCACACATTTTGGTGAAAGAAAGTTCTGGAATCTGAGAGGAGCCACAAATTTCTTTCCACCCAGCGTTCCCCCAAGTCTCCCGATAAAAATGATACCTCACTTGTGTGGGTAGGCCTAGCGCCCACAATAGGAAATGCCCCAAAACACAACGTGGACACATCCCATTTTTTGACAGAAAACAGAGGTGTTTTTTGCAAAGTGCCTACCTGTAGATTTTGGCCTCTAGCTCAGCCGTCACCTAGGGAAACCTACCAAACCTGTGCCTTTTTGACAAATAGAGACCTAGGGGAGTCCAAGATGGGGTGACTTGTGGGGCTCTGACCAGGTTCTCTCACCCAGAATCCTTTGCAAACCTCAACATTTAGCTTAAAAACAAATTTTCCTCACATTTCAGTGACAGAAAGTTCTGGAATCTGAGAGGAGCCACAAATGTCCTTCCACCCAGCGTTTCCCCAAGTCTCCCGATAAAAATTAAACCTCACTTGTGTGGGTAGGTCTAGCGCCCGCGACAGGAAATGCCCCAAAACACTACTTGGACACATCCTATTTTTTGACAGAAAACAGAGGTGTTTTTTGCAAAGTGCCTACCAGTAGATTTTGGCCTCTAGCTCAGCCGGCACCTAGGGAAACATACCAAACGTGTGCATTTTTTAAAACAAGAGACCTAGGGGAATCCAAAATGGGGTGACTTGTGGGGCTCTGACCAGGTTCTGTTACCCATAATCCTTTGCAAACATCAAATTTGGCTAAAAAACACATTTTCCTCACATTTCGGTGACAGAAAGTTCTGGAATCTGAGAGGAGCCACAAATTTCCTTCCACCCAGCATTCCCCCAAGTCTCCCGATAAAAATGATACCTCACTTGTGTGGGTAGGCCCAGCGCGCGCAACAGGAAATACACCAAAACACTACGTGGACACATCACATTTTTTGACAGAAAACAGAGGTGTTTTTTGCAAAGTGCCTACCTGTAGATTTTGGCCTCTTGCTCAGCCGGCACCCAGGGAAACCTACCAAACCTGTGCATTTTTGAAAACTAGAGACCTAGGGGAATCCAGGATAGGGTGACTTGTGGGGCACTGATCAGGTTCTGTTATCCAGAATCCTTTGCAAAGCTCAAAATTTGGCTAAAAAAACACACGTTTTCCTCATATTTTGGTGACTGAAAGTTCTGGAATCTGAGAGGAGCCCAAATTTCCTTCCACCCAGCGTTCCTCCAAGTCTCCCGATAGAAATGATACCTCACTTGTGTGGGTAGGCCTAGCGCCCGCGACAGGAAATGCTCCAAAACACAACGTGGACACATCCCATTTTTTGACAGAAAACAGAGGTGTTTTTTGCAAAGTGCCTACCTGTAGATTTTGGCCTCTAGCTCAGCTGTCACCAAGGGAAACCTACCAAACCTGTGCCTTTTTGAAAACTAGAGACATAGGGGAATCCAAGATGGGGTGACTTGTGGGGCTCTGACCAGGTTCTGTCACCCAGAATCCTTTGCAAACCTCAAGATTTGGCTAAAAAACACATTTCCTACCATTTCAGTGACAGAAAGCTCTGGAATCTGAGAGGAGCCACAAATTTCCTTCCACCCAGCATTTCCCCAAGTCTCCCGATAAAAATTATACCTCACTTGTGTGGGTAGGCCTAGCGCCCGTGACAGGAAATGCCCCAAAACACTCCGTAGACACATCACATTTTTTTACAGAAAACACAGGTGTTTTTTGCAAAGTGCCTACCAGTAGATTTTGACCTCTAGCTCAGCCGGCACCCAGGGAAACCTACCAAACCTGTGCATTTTTTTAAAAATAAAGACCTAGGGGAATCCAAGATGGGGTGACTTGTGGGGCTCTGACCAGGTTCTGTTACCCAGAATCCTTTGCAAACCTCACAATTTGGCTAAAGAAACAAGTTTTCCTCACATTTCGGTGACAGAAAGTTCTGGAATCTGAGAGGAGCCTCAAATTTCCTTCCACACAGCGTTCCCCCAAGTCTCACGATAAAAATTAAACCTCACTTGTGTGGGTAGGCCTAGCGCCCGCAACAGGAAATGCCCCAAAACACTACGTGGACACATCCTATTTTTTGACAGAAAACAGAGGTGTTTTTTGCAAAGTGCCTACCAGTAGATGTTGACCTCTAGCTCAGCCGGCACCTAGGGAATCCTACCAAACCTCTGCATTTTTGAAAGCAAGAGACCTAGGGGAATCCAAAATGGGGTGACTTGTGCGGCTCTGACCAGGTTCTGTTACCCAGAATCCTTTGCAAACATCAAATTTGGCTAAAAAACACACTTTCCTCACATTTCGGTGACAGACAGTTCTGAAATCTGAGAGGAGCCACAAATTTCCTTCCACCCAGCATTCCCCCAAGTCTCCCGATAAAAATGATACCTCACTTGTGTGGGTAGGCCCAGCGCCCGTGACAGGAAATACACCAAAACACTACGTGGACACATCCCATTTTTTGACAGAAAACAGAGGTGTTTTTTGCAAAGTGCCTACCTGTAGATTTTGGCCTCTAGCTCAGCCGTCACCTAGGGAAACCTACCAAACCTGTGCCTTTTTGAAAACTAGAGACCTAGGGGAATCCAAGATGGGGTGACTTGTGGGGCTCTGATCAGGTTCTGTCACCCAGAATCCTTTGCAAACCTCACAATTTCGTTAAAAAACACATTTTCCTCACATTTCAGTGACAGAAAGTTCTGGAATCTGAGAGGAGCCACAAATTTCCTTCCACCCAGCGTTTCCCCAAGTCTCCCGATAAAAATTAAACCTCACTTGTGTGGGTAGGCCTAGCGCCCGTGACAGGAAATGCCCCAAAACACTACGTGGACACATCCTACTTTTTGACAGAAAAAAGAGGTGTTTTTTGCAAAGTGCCTACCAGTAGATTTTGGCCTCTAGCTCAGCCGGCACCTAGGGAAACCTATCAAACCTGTGCATTTTTTAAAACTAGAGACCTAGGGGAATCCAGGATGGGGTGACTTGTGGGGCTCTGACCAGGTTCTGTTATCCAGAATCCTTTGCAAACCTCAAAATTTGGCTAAAACAAACATGTTTTCCACACATTTTGGTGAAAGAAAGTTCTGGAATCTGAGAGGAGCCACAAATTTCTTTCCACCCAGCGTTCCCCCAAGTCTCCCGATAAAAATGATACCTCACTTGGGTGGGTAGGCCTAGCGCCCACAATAGGAAATGCCCCAAAACACAACGTGGACACATCCCATTTTTTGACAGAAAACAGAGGTGTTTTTTGCAAAGTGCCTACCTGTAGATTTTGGCCTCTAGCTCAGCCGTCACCTAGGGAAACCTACCAAACCTGTGCATTTTTTAAAACAAGAGACCTAGGGGAATCCAAAATGGGGTGACTTGTGGGGCTCTGACCAGGTTCTGTTACCCAGAATTCTTTGCAAACATCAAATTTGGCTAAAAAACCCATTTTCCTCACATTTCGGTGACAGAAAGTTCTGGAATCTGAGAGGAGCCACAAATTTCCTTCCACCCAGCATTCCCCCAAGTCTCCCGATAAAAATTATACCTCACTTGTGTGGGTAGGCCCAGCGCCCGCGACAGGAAATACACCAAAACACTACGTGGACACATCACATTTTTTGACAGAAAACAGAGGTGTTTTTTGCAAAGTGCCTACCTGTAGATTCTGGCCTCTAGCTTAGCCGGCACCCAGGGAAACCTACCAAACCTGTGCATTTTTGAAAATTAGAGACCTAGGGGAATCCAGGATAGGGTGACTTGTGGGGCACTGACCAGGTTCTGTTATCCAGAATCCTTTGCAAAGCTCAAACTTTGGCTAACAAAACACGTTTTCCTCATATTTCGGTGACAGAAAGTTCTGTAATCTGAGAGGAGCCACAAATTTCCTTCCACCCAGCGTTCCTCCAAGTCTCCCGATTCAAATGATACCTCACTTGTGTGGGTAGGCCTAGCGCCCGCGACAGGAAATGCTCCAAAACACAACATGGACACATCCCATTTTTTGACAGAAAACAGAGGTGTTTTTTGCAAAGTGCCTACCTGTAGATTTGGGCCTCTAGCTCAGCTGTCACCAAGTGAAACCTACCAAACCCGGGCTTTTTTTGAAACTAGAGACATAGGGGAATCCAAGATGGGGTGAGTTGTGGGGCTCTGACCAGGTTCTGTCACCCAGAATCCTTTGCAACCCTCACAATTTGGTTAAAAAACACATTTTCCTCACATTTCAGTGACAGAAAGTTCTGGAATCTGAGAGGAGCCACAAATTTCCTTCCACCCAGCGTTTCCCCAAGTCTCCCGATAAAAATTAAACCTCACTTGTGTGGGTAGGCCTAGCGCCCGCGACAGGAAATGTCCCAAAACACTACGTGGACACATCCTACTTTTTGACAGAAAAAAGAGGTGTTTTTTGCAAAGTGCCTACCAGTAGATTTTGGCCTCTAGCTCAGCCGGCACGTAGGGAAAAATACCAAACCTGTGCATTTTTTAAAATTAGAGACCTAGGGGAATCCAGGATGGGGTGACTTGTGGGGCTCTGTCCAGCTTCTGTTACCCAGAATCCTTTGCAAACATCAAATTTGGCTAAAAAACACATTTTCCTCACATTTCGATGACAGAAAGTTCTGGAATCTGAGAGGAGCCACAAATTTCCTTCCACCCAGCATTCACCCCAAGTCTCCCGATAAAAATGATACCTCACTTGTGTGGGTAGGCCTAGCGCCCGTGACAGGAAATGCCCCAAAACACTCCGTAGACACATCACATTTTTTTACAGAAAACACAGGTGTTTTTTGCAAAGTGCCTACCTGTAGATTTTGGCCTCTAGCTCAGCCGGCACCCAGGGAAACCTACCAAACCTGTGCATTTTTGAAAACTAGAGACCTAGGGGAATCCAGGATAGGGTGACTTGTGGGGCACTGACCAGGTTCTGTTATTCAGAATCCTTTGCAAAGCTCAAAATTTGGCTAAAAAAAACACGTTTTCCTCATATTTCGGTGACAGAAAGTTCTGGAATCTGAGAGGAGCCCAAATTTCCTTCCACCCAGCGTTCCTCCAAGTCTCCCGATACAAATGATACCTCACTTGTGTGGGTAGGCCCAGCGCCCGCGACAGGAAATACACCAAAACACTACGTGGACACATCCCATTTTTTGACAGAAAACAGAGGTGTTTTTTGCAAAGTGCCTACCTGTAGATTTTGGCCTCTAGCTCAGCCTTCACCTAGGGAAACCTACCAAACCTGTGCCTTTTTGAAAACTAGAGACCTAGGGGAATCCAAGATGGGGTGACTTGTGGGGCTCTGACCAGGTTCTGTCACCCAGAATCCTTTGCAAACCTCACAATTTGGTTAAAAAACACATTTTCCTCACATTTCAGTGACAGAAAGTTCTGGAATCTGAGAGGAGCCACAAATTTCCTTCCACCCAGCGTTTCCCCAAGTCTCCCGATAAAAATTAAACCTCACTTGTGTGGGAAGGACTAGCGCCCGCGACAGGAAATGCCCCAAAACACTACGTGGACACATCCTACTTTTTGACAGAAAAAAGAGGTGTTTTTTGCAAAGTGCCTACCAGTAGATTTTGGCCTCTAGCTCAGCCGGCACGTAGGGAAACCTACCAAACCTGTGCATTTTTTAAAACTAGAGACCTAGGGGAATCCAGGATGGGGTGACTTGTGGGGCTCTGACCAGGTTCTGTTATCCAGAATCCTTTGCAAACCTCAAAATTTGGCTAAAACAAACATTTTTTCCACACATTTTGGTGAAAGAAAGTTCTGGAATCTGAGAGGAGCCACAAATTTCTTTCCACCCAGCGTTCCCCCAAGTCTCCCGATAAAAATGATACCTCACTTGTGTGGGTAGGCCTAGCACCCACAATAGGAAATGCCCCAAAACACAACGTGGACACATCCCATTTTTTGACAGAAAACAGAGGTGTTTTTTGCAAAGTGCCTACCTGTAGATTTTGGCCTCTAGCTCAGCCGTCACCTAGGGAAACCTACCAAACCTGTGCCTTTTTGAAAACTAGAGACCTAGGGGAATCCAAGATGGGGTGACTTGTGGGGCTCTGACCAGGTTCTGTCACCCAGAATCCTTTGCAAACCTCAACATTTAGCTAAAAAACACATTTTCCTCACATTTCAGTGACAGCAAGTTCTGGAATCTGAGAGGAGCCACAAATGTCCTTCCACCAAGCATTTCCCCAAGTCTCACGATAAAAATTAAACCTCACTTGTGTGGGTAGGCCTAGCGCCCGCGACAGGAAATGCCCCAAAACACTACGTGGACACATCCTATTTTTTGACAGAAAACAGAGGTGTTTTTTGCAAAGTGCCTACCAGTAGATGTTGGCCTCTAGCTCAGCCGGCACCTAGGGAAACCTACCAAACCTGTGCATTTTTGAAAACAAGAGACCTAGGGGAATCCAAAATGGGGTGACTTGTGGGGCTCTGACCAGGTTCTGTTACCCAGAATCCTTTGCAAACATCAACTTTGGCTAAAAAACACACTTTCCTCACATTTCGGTGACAGAAAGTTCTGGAATCTGAGAGGAGCCACAAATTTCCTTCCACCCAGCGTTTCCCCAAGTCTCCCGATAAAAATTAAATCTCACTTGTGTGGGTAGGACTAGCGCCCGCGACAGGAAATGCCCCAAAACACTACGTGGACACATCCTACTTTTTGACAGAAAAAAGAGGTGTTTTTTGCAAAGTGCCTACCAGTAGATTTTGGCCTCTAGCTCAGCCGGCACGTAGGGAAACCTACCAAACCTGTGCATTTTTTAAAACTAGAGACATAGGGGAATCCAGGATGGGGTGACTTGTGGGGCTCTGACCAGGTTCTATTATCCAGAATCCTTTGCAAACCTCAAAATTTGGCTAAAACAAACATTTTTTCCACACATTTTGGTGAAAGAAAGTTCTGGAATCTGAGAGGAGCCTCAAATTTCTTTCCACCCAGCGTTCCCCCAAGTCTCCCGATAAAAATGATACCTCACTTGTGTGGGTAGGCCTAGCACCCACAATAGGAAATGCCCCAAAACACAACGTGGACACATCCCATTTTTTGACAGAAAACAGAGGTGTTTTTTGCAAAGTGCCTACCTGTAGATTTTGGCCTCTAGCTCAGCCGTCACCTAGGGAAACCTACCAAACCTGTGCCTTTTTGAAAACTAGAGACCTAGGGGAATCCAAGATGGGGTGACTTGTGGGGCTCTGACCAGGTTCTGTCACCCAGAATCCTTTGCAAACCTCACAATTTCGTTAAAAAACACATTTTCCTCACATTTCAGTGACAGAAAGTTCTGGAATCTGAGAGGAGCCACAAATTTCCTTCCACCCAGCGTTTCCCCAAGTCTCCCGATAAAAATTAAACCTCACTTGTGTGAGTAGGCCAAGCGCCCGCGACAGGAAATGCCCCAAAACACTACGTGGACACATCCTACTTTTTGACAGAAAACAGAGGTGTTTTTTGCAAAGTGCCTACCAGTAGATTTTGGCCTCTAGATCAGCCGGCACGTAGGGAAACCTACCAAACCTGTGCATTTTTTAAAACTAGAGACCTAGGGGAATCCAGGATGGGGTGACTTGTGGGGCTCTGACCAGGTTCTGTTATCCAGAATCCTTTGCAAACCTCAAAATTTGGCTAAAACAAACACGTTTTCCACACATTTTGGTGAAAGAAAGTTCTGGAATCTGAGAGGAGCCACAAATTTCTTTCCACCCAGCGTTCCCCCAAGTCTCCCGATAAAAATGATACCTCACTTGTGTGGGTAGGCCTAGCGCCCACAATAGGAAATGCCCCAAAACACAACGTGGACACATCCCATTTTTTGACAGAAAACAGAGGTGTTTTTTGCAAAGTGCCTACCTGTAGATTTTGGCCTCTAGCTCAGCTGTCACCAAGGGAAACCTACCAAACCTGTGCCTTTTTGAAAACTAGAGACATAGGGGAATCCAAGATGGGGTGACTTGTGGGGCTCTGACCAGGTTCTGTCACCCAGAATCCTTTGCAAACCTCAAGATTTGGCTAAAAAACACATTTCCTCACATTTCAGTGACAGAAAGCTCTGGAATCTGAGAGGAGCCACAAATTTCCTTCCACCCAGCATTTCCCCAAGTCTCCCGATAAAAATTATACCTCACTTGTGTGGGTAGGCCTAGCGCCCGTGACAGGAAATGCCCCAAAACACTCCGTAGACACATCACATTTTTTTACAGAAAACACAGGTGTTTTTTGCAAAGTGCCTACCAGTAGATTTTGACCTCTAGCTCAGCCGGCACCCAGGTAAACCTACCAAACCTGTGCATTTTTTTAAAACTAAAGACCTAGGGGAATCCAAGATGGGGTGACTTGTGGGGCTCTGACCAGGTTCTGTTACCCAGAATCCTTTGCAAACCTCACAATTTGGCTAAAGAAACAAGTTTTCCTCACATTTCGGTGACAGAAAGTTCTGGAATCTGAGAGGAGCCTCAAATTTCCTTCCACACAGCGTTCCCCCAAGTCTCACAATAAAAATTAAACCTCACTTATGTGGGTAGGCCTAGCGCCCGCGACAGGAAATGCCCCAAAACACTACGTGGACACATCCTATTTTTTGACAGAAAACAGAGGTGTTTTTTGCAAAGTGCCTACCAGTAGATGTTGACCTCTAGCTCAGCCGGCACCTAGGGAATCCTACCAAACCTGTGCATTTTTGAAAGCAAGAGACCTAGGGGAATCCAAAATGGGGTGACTTGTGCGGCTCTGACCAGGTTCTGTTACCCAGAATCCTTTGCAAACATCAAATTTGGCTAAAAAACACACTTTCCTCACATTTCGGTGACAGAAAGTTCTGGAATCTGAGAGGAGCCACAAATTTCCTTCCACCCAGCATTCCCCCAAGTCTCCCGATAAAAATGATACCTCACTTGTGTGGGTAGGCCCAGCGCCCGTGACAGGAAATACACCAAAACACTACGTGGACACATCCCATTTTTTGACAGAAAACAGAGGTGTTTTTTGCAAAGTGCCTACCTGTAGATTTTGGCCTCTAGCTCAGCCGTCACCTAGGGAAACCTACCAAACCTGTGCCTTTTTGAAAACTAGAGACCTAGGGGAATCCAAGATGGGGTGACTTGTGGGGCTCTGACCAGGTTCTGTCACCCAGAATCCTTTGCAAACCTCACAATTTGGTTAAAAAACACATTTTCCTCACATTTCAGTGACAGAAAGTTCTGGAATCTGAGAGGAGCCACAAATTTCCTTCCACCCAGCGTTTCCCCAAGTCTCCCTATAAAAATTAAACCTCACTTGTGTGGGTAGGCCTAGCGCCCGTGACAGGAAATGCCCCAAAACACTACGTGGACACATCCTACTTTTTGACAGAAAAAAGAGGTGTTTTTTGCAAAGTGCCTACCAGTAGATTTTGGCCTCTAGCTCAGCCGGCACGTAGGGAAACCTACCAAACCTGTGCATTTTTTAAAACTAGAGACCTAGGGGAATCCAGGATGGGGTGACTTGTGGGGCTCTGACCAGGTTCTGTTATCCAGAATCCTTTGCAAACCTCAAAATTTGGCTAAAACAAACATGTTTTCCACACATTTTGGTGAAAGAAAGTTCTGGAATCTGAGAGGAGCCACAAATTTCTTTCCACCCAGCGTTCCCCCAAGTCTCCCGATAAAAATGATACCTCACTTGGGTGGGTAGGCCTAGCGCCCACAATAGGAAATGCCCCAAAACACAACGTGGACACATCCCATTTTTTGACAGAAAACAGAGGTGTTTTTTGCAAAGTGCCTACCTGTAGATTTTGGCCTCTAGCTCAGCCGTCACCTAGGGAAACCTACCAAACCTGTGCATTTTTTAAAACAAGAGACCTAGGGGAATCCAAAATGGGGTGACTTGTGGGGCTCTGACCAGGTTCTGTTACCCAGAATTCTTTGCAAACATCAAATTTGGCTAAAAAACACATTTTCCTCACATTTCGGTGACAGAAAGTTCTGGAATCTGAGAGGAGCCACAAATTTCCTTCCACCCAGCATTCCCCCAAGTCTCCTGGTAAAAATTATACCTCACTTGTGTGGGTAGGCCCAGCGCCCGCGACAGGAAATACACCAAAACACTACGTGGACACATCACATTTTTTGACAGAAAACAGAGGTGTTTTTTGCAAAGTGCCTACCTGTAGATTCTGGCCTCTAGCTCAGCCGGCACCCAGGGAAACCTACGAAACCTGTGCATTTTTGAAAACTAGAGACCTAGGGGAATCCAGGATAGGGTGACTTGTGGGGCACTGACCAGGTTCTGTTATCCAGAATCCTTTGCAAAGCTCAAACTTTGGCTAACAAAACACGTTTTCCTCATATTTCGGTGACAGAAAGTTCTGGAATCTGAGAGGAGCCACAAATTTCCTTCCACCCAGCGTTCCTCCAAGTCTCCCGATTCAAATGATACCTCACTTGTGTGGGTAGGCCTAGCGCCCGCGACAGGAAATGCTCCAAAACACAACATGGACACATCCCATTTTTTGACAGAAAACAGAGGTGTTTTTTGCAAAGTGCCTACCTGTAGATTTGGGCCTCTAGCTCAGCTGTCACCAAGTGAAACCTACCAAACCCGGGCTTTTTTTGAAACTAGAGACATAGGGGAATCCAAGATGGGGTGAGTTGTGGTGCTCTGACCAGGTTCTGTCACCCAGAATCCTTTGCAAACCTCAAAATTTGGCAAAAAAACACATTTTCCTCACATTTCAGTGACAGAAAGCTCTGGAATCTGAGAGGAGCCACAAATTTCCTTCCACCCAGCATTTCCCCAAGTCTCCCGATAAAAATTATACCTCACTTGTGTGGGTAGGCCTAGCGCCCGTGACAGGAAATGCCCCAAAACACTCCGTAGACACATCACATTTTTTTACAGAAAACACAGGTGTTTTTTGCAAAGTGCCTACCTGTAGATTTTGGCCTCTAGCTCAGCCGGCACCCAGGGAAACCTACCAAACCTGTGCATTTTTGAAAACTAGAGACCTAGGGGAATCCAGGATAGGGTGAGTTGTGGGGCACTGACCAGTTTCTGTTATTCAGAATCCTTTGCAAAGCTCAAAATTTGGCTAAAAAAAACACGTTTTCCTCATATTTCGGTGACAGAAAGTTCTGGAATCTGAGAGGAGCCCAAATTTCCTTCCACCCAGCGTTCCTCCAAGTCTCCCGATACAAATGATACCTCACTTGTGTGGGTAGGCCCAGCGCACGCGACAGGAAATACAACAAAACACTACGTGGACACATCCCATTTTTTGACAGAAAACAGAGGTGTTTTTTGCAAAGTGCCTACCTGTAGATTTTGGCCTCTAGCTCAGCCTTCACCTAGGGAAACCTACCAAACCTGTCCCTTTTTGAAAACTAGAGACCTAGGGGAATCCAAGATGGGGTGAGTTGTGGGGCTCTGACCAGGTTCTGTCACCCAGAATCCTTTGCAAACCTCACAATTTGGTTAAAAAACACATTTTCCTCACATTTCAGTGACAGAAAGTTCTGGAATCTGAGAGGAGCCACAAATATCCTTCCACCCAGCGTTTCCCCAAGTCTCCCGATAAAAATTAAACCTCACTTGTGTGGGAAGGACTAGCGCCCGCGACAGGAAATGCCCCAAAACACTACGTGGACACATCCTACTTTTTGACAGAAAAAAGAGGTGTTTTTTGCAAAGTGCCTACCAGTAGATTTTGGCCTCTAGCTCAGCCGGCACGTAGGGAAACCTACCAAACCTGTGCATTTTTTAAAACTAGAGACATAGGGGAATCCAGGATGGGGTGACTTGTGGGGCTCTGACCAGGTTCTGTTATCCAGAATCCTTTGCAAACCTCAAAATTTGGCTAAAACAAACATTTTTTCCACACATTTTGGTGAAAGAAAGTTCTGGAATCTGAGAGGAGCCACAAATTTCTTTCCACCCAGCGTTCCCCCAAGTCTCCCGATAAAAATGATACCTCACTTGTGTGGGTAGGCCTAGCACCCACAATAGGAAATGCCCCAAAACACAACGTGGACACATCCCATTTTTTGACAGAAAACAGAGGTGTTTTTTGCAAAGTGCCTACCTGTAGATTTTGGCCTCTAGCTCAGCCGTCACCTAGGGAAACCTACCAAACCTGTGCCTTTTTGAAAACTAGAGACCTAGGGGAATCCAAGATGGGGTGACTTGTGGGGCTCTGACCAGGTTCTGTCACCCAGAATCCTTTGCAAACCTCACAATTTCGTTAAAAAACACATTTTCCTCACATTTCAGTGACAGAAAGTTCTGGAATCTGAGAGGAGCCACAAATTTCCTTCCACCCAGCGTTTCCCCAAGTCTCCCGATAAAAATTAAACCTCACTTGTGTGAGTAGGCCAAGCGCCCGCAACAGGAAATGCCCCAAAACACTACGTGGACACATCCTACTTTTTGACAGAAAACAGAGGTGTTTTTTGCAAAGTGCCTACCAGTAGATTTTGGCCTCTAGATCAGCCGGCACGTAGGGAAACCTACCAAACCTGTGCATTTTTTAAAACTAGAGACCTAGGGGAATCCAGGATGGGGTGACTTGTGGGGCTCTGACCAGGTTCTGTTATCCAGAATCCTTTGCAAACCTCAAAATTTGGCTAAAACAAACACGTTTTCCACACATTTTGGTGAAAGAAAGTTCTGGAATCTGAGAGGAGCCACAAATTTCTTTCCACCCAGCGTTCCCCCAAGTCTCCCGATAAAAATGATACCTCACTTGTGTGGGTAGGCCTAGCGCCCACAATAGGAAATGCCCCAAAACACAACGTGGACACATCCCATTTTTTGACAGAAAACAGAGGTGTTTTTTCCAAGTGCCTACCTGTAGATTTTGGCCTCTAGCTCAGCTGTCACCAATGGAAACCTACCAAACCTGTGCCTTTTTGAAAACTAGAGACATAGGGGAATCCAAGATGGGGTGACTTGTGGGGCTCTGACCAGGTTCTGTCACCCAGAATCCTTTGCAAACCTCAAGATTTGGCTAAAAAACAAATTTCCTCACATTTCAGTGACAGAAAGCTCTGGAATCTGAGAGGAGCCACAAATTTCCTTCCACCCAGCATTTCCCCAAGTCTCCCGATAAAAATTATACCTCACTTGTGTGGGTAGGCCTAGCGCCCGTGACAGGAAATGCCCCAAAACACTCTGTAGACACATCACATTTACTTACAGAAAACACAGGTGTTTTTTGCAAAGTGCCTACCAGTAGATTTTGACCTCTAGCTCAGCCGGCACCCAGGGAAACCTACCAAACCTGTGCATTTTTTTAAAACTAAAGACCTAGGGGAATCCAAGATGGGGTGACTTGTGGGGCTCTGACCAGGTTCTGTTACCCAGAATCCTTTGCAAACATCACAATTTGGCTAAAGAAACAAGTTTTCCTCACATTTCGGTGACAGAAAGTTCTGGAATCTGAGAGGAGCCTCAAATGTCCTTCCACACAGCGTTCCCCCAAGTCTCCCGATAAAAATGATACCTCACTTGTGTGGGTAGGCCTAGCGCCCACAATAGGAAATGCCCCAAAACACAACGTGGACACATCACATTTTTGGACAGAAAACAGAGGTGTTTTTTGCAAAGTGCCTACCTGTAGATTTTGGCCTCTAGCTCAGCCGTCACCTAGGGAAACCTACCAAACCTGTGCCTTTTTGAAAACTAGAGACCTAGGGGAATCCAAGATGGGGTGACTTGTGGGGCTCTGACCAGGTTCTGTCACCCAGAATCCTTTGCAAACCTCAACATTTAGCTATAAAACACATTTTCCTCACATTTCAGTGACAGAAAGTTCTGGAATCTGAGAGGAGCCACAAATGTCCTTCCACCAAGCATTTCCCAAGTCTCACGATAAAAATTAAACCTCACTTGTGTGGGTAGGCCTAGCGCCCGCGACAGGAAATGCCCCAAAACACTACGTGGATACATCCTATTTTTTGACAGAAAACAGAGGAGTTTTTTGCAAAGTGCCTACCAGTAGATGTTGGCCTCTAGCTCAGCCGGCACCTAGGGAAACCTACCAAACCTGTGCATTTTTGAAAACAAGAGACCTAGGGGAATCCAAAATGGGGTGACTTGTGGGGCTCTGACCAGGTTCTGTTACCCAGAATCCTTTGCAAACATCAAATTTGGCTAAAAAACACACTTTCCTCACATTTCGGTGACAGAAAGTTCTGAAATCTGAGAGGAGCCACAAATTTCCTTCCACCCAGCATTCCCCCAAGTCTCCCGATAAAAATGATACCTCACTTGTGTGGGTAGGCCCAGCGCCCGCAACAGGAAATACACCAAAACACTACGTGGACACATCCCATTTTCTGACAGAAAACAGAGGTGTTTTTTGCAGCCTACCTGTAGATTTTGGCCTCTAGCTCAGTCGTCACCTAGGGAAACCTACCAAACCTGTGCCTTTTTGAAAACTAGAGACCTAGTGGAATCCAAGATGGGGTGACTTGTGGGGCTCTGACCAGGTTCTGTCACCCAGAATCCTTTGCAAACCTCAAAATTTGGCTAAAAAACACATTTCCTCACATTTCAGTGACAGAAATCTCTGGAATCTGAGAGGAGCCACAAATTTCCTTCCACCCAGCATTTCCCCAAGTCTCCCGATATAAATTATACCTCACTTGTGTGGGTAGGCCTAGCGCCTGTGACAGGAAATGCCTCAAAACACTCCGTAGACACATCACATTTTTTTACAGAAAACACAGGTGTTTTTTGCAAAGTGCCTACCAGTAGATTTTGACCTCTAGCTCAGCCGGCACCCAGGGAAACCTACCAAACCTGTGCATTTTTTTTAAACTAGAGACCTAGGGGAATCCAAGATGGGGTGACTTGTGGGGCTCTGACCAGGTTCTGTCACCCAGAATCCTTTGCAAACCTCAACATTTAGCTAAAAAACACATTTTCCTCACATTTCAGTGACAGAAGGTTCTGGAATCTGAGAGGAGCCACAAATGTCCTTCCACCCAGCGTTTCCCCAAGTCTCCCGATAAAAATTAAACCTCACTTGTGTGGGTAGGCCTAGCGCCCGCGACAGGAAATGCCCCAAAACACTACGTGGACACATCCTATTTTTTGACAGAAAACGGAGGTGTTTTTTGCAAAATGCCTACCAGTAGATGTTGGCCTCTAGCTCAGGCGGCACCTAGGGAAACCTACCAAACCTGAGCATTTTTGAAAACAAGAGACCTAGGGGAATCCAACATGGGGTGACTTGTGGGGCTCTGACCAGGTTCTGTTACCCAGAATCCTTTGCAAACATCAAATTTGGCTAAAAAACACATTTTCCTCACATTTCGGTGACAGAAAGTTCTGGAATCTGAGAGGAGCCACAAATTTCCTTCCACCCAGCATTCACCCCAAGTCTCCCGATAAAAATGATACCTCACTTGTGTGGGTAGGCCCAGCGCCCGCGACAGGAAATACACCAAAACACTACGTGGACACATCACATTTTTTGACAGAAAACAGAGGTGTTTTTTGCAAAGTGCCTACCTGTAGATTTTGGCCTCTAGCTCTGCCGGCACCAAGGGAAACCTACCAAACCTGTGCATTTTTGAAAACTAGAGACCTAGGGGAATCCAGGATAGGGTGACTTGAGGGGCACTGACCAGGTTCTGTTATCCTGAATCCTTTGCAAAGCTCAAAATTTGGCTAAAAAAAACACGTTTTCCTCATATTTCGGTGACAGAAAGTTCTGGAAACTGAGAGGAGCCACAAATTTCCTTCCACCCAGCGTTCCTCCAAGTCTCCCGATAAAAATGATACCTCACTTGTGTGGGTAGGCCTAGCGCCCGCGACAGGAAATGCTCCAAAACACTACGTGGACACATCCCATTTTTTGACAGAAAACAGAGGTGTTTTTTGCAAAGTCCCTACCTGTAGATTTTGGCCTCTAGCTCAGCTGTCACCAAGGGAAACCTACCAAACCTGTGCCTTTTTGAAAACTAGAGACATAGGGGAAACCAAGATGGTGTGACTTGTGGGGCTCTGACCAGGTTCTGTCACCCAGAATCCTTTGCAAACCTCAAAATTTGGCTAAAAAACACATTTCCTCACATTTCAGTGACAGAAAGCTCTGGAATCTGAGAGGAGCCACAAATTTCCTTCCACCCAGCATTTCCCCAAGTCTCCCGATAAAAATTATACCTCACTTGTGTGGGTAGGCCTAGCGCCCGTGACAGGCAATGCCCCAAAACACTCCGTAGACACATCACATTTTTTTACAGAAAACACAGGTGTTTTTTGCAAAGTGCTTACCTGTAGATTTTGAACTCTAGCTCAGCCGGCACCCAGGTAAACCTACCAAACCTGTGCATTTTTTTAAAACTAGAGACCTAGGGGAATCCAAGATGGGGTGACTTGTGGGGCTCTGACCAGGTTCTGTCACCCAGAATCCTTTGCAAACCTCAAAATTTGGCAAAAAAACACATTTTCCTCACATTTCAGTGACAGAAATCTCTGGAATCTGAGAGGAGCCACAAATTTCCTTCCACCCAGCATTTCCCCAAGTCTCCCGATATAAATTATACCTCACTTGTGTGGGTAGGCCTAGCGCCTGTGACAGGAAATGCCTCAAAACACTCCGTAGACACATCACATTTTTTTACAGAAAACACAGGTGTTTTTTGCAAAGTGCCTACCAGTAGATTTTGACCTCTAGCTCAGCCGGCACCCAGGGAAACCTACCAAACCTGTGCATTTTTTTTAAACTAGAGACCTAGGGGAATCCAAGATGGGGTGACTTGTGGGGCTCTGACCAGGTTCTGTCACCCAGAATCCTTTGCAAACCTCAACATTTAGCTAAAAAACACATTTTCCTCACATTTCAGTGACAGAAGGTTCTGGAATCTGAGAGGAGCCACAAATGTCCTTCCACCCAGCGTTTCCCCAAGTCTCCCGATAAAAATTAAACCTCACTTGTGTGGGTAGGCCTAGCGCCCGCGACAGGAAATGCCCCAAAACACTACGTGGACACATCCTATTTTTTGACAGAAAACGGAGGTGTTTTTTGCAAAATGCCTACCAGTAGATGTTGGCCTCTAGCTCAGGCGGCACCTAGGGAAACCTACCAAACCTGAGCATTTTTGAAAACAAGAGACCTAGGGGAATCCAACATGGGGTGACTTGTGGGGCTCTGACCAGGTTCTGTTACCCAGAATCCTTTGCAAACATCAAATTTGGCTAAAAAACACATTTTCCTCACATTTCGGTGACAGAAAGTTCTGGAATCTGAGAGGAGCCACAAATTTCCTTCCACCCAGCATTCACCCCAAGTCTCCCGATAAAAATGATACCTCACTTGTGTGGGTAGGCCCAGCGCCCGCGACAGGAAATACACCAAAACACTACGTGGACACATCACATTTTTTGACAGAAAACAGAGGTGTTTTTTGCAAAGTGCCTACCTGTAGATTTTGGCCTCTAGCTCTGCCGGCACCAAGGGAAACCTACCAAACCTGTGCATTTTTGAAAACTAGAGACCTAGGGGAATCCAGGATAGGGTGACTTGAGGGGCACTGACCAGGTTCTGTTATCCTGAATCCTTTGCAAAGCTCAAAATTTGGCTAAAAAAAACACGTTTTCCTCATATTTCGGTGACAGAAAGTTCTGGAAACTGAGAGGAGCCACAAATTTCCTTCCACCCAGCGTTCCTCCAAGTCTCCCGATAAAAATGATACCTCACTTGTGTGGGTAGGCCTAGCGCCCGCGACAGGAAATGCTCCAAAACACTACGTGGACACATCCCATTTTTTGACAGAAAACAGAGGTGTTTTTTGCAAAGTCCCTACCTGTAGATTTTGGCCTCTAGCTCAGCTGTCACCAAGGGAAACCTACCAAACCTGTGCCTTTTTGAAAACTAGAGACATAGGGGAAACCAAGATGGTGTGACTTGTGGGGCTCTGACCAGGTTCTGTCACCCAGAATCCTTTGCAAACCTCAAAATTTGGCTAAAAAACACATTTCCTCACATTTCAGTGACAGAAAGCTCTGGAATCTGAGAGGAGCCACAAATTTCCTTCCACCCAGCATTTCCCCAAGTCTCCCGATAAAAATTATACCTCACTTGTGTGGGTAGGCCTAGCGCCCGTGACAGGCAATGCCCCAAAACACTCCGTAGACACATCACATTTTTTTACAGAAAACACAGGTGTTTTTTGCAAAGTGCTTACCTGTAGATTTTGAACTCTAGCTCAGCCGGCACCCAGGTAAACCTACCAAACCTGTGCATTTTTTTAAAACTAGAGACCTAGGGGAATCCAAGATGGGGTGACTTGTGGAGCTCTGACCAGGTTCTGTTACCCAGAATCCTTTGCAAACCTCACAATTTGGCTAAAGAAACACGTTTTCCTCACATTTCGGTGTCAGAAAGTTCTGGAATCTGAGAGGAGCCTCAAATTTCCTTCCACCCAACGTTCCCCCAAGTCTCCCGATAAAAATGATACCTCACTTGTGTGTGTAGGCCTAACGCCCACAATAGGAAATGCCCCAAAACACAACGTGGACACATCCCATTTTTTTACAGAAAACAGAGGTGTTTTTTGCAAAGTGCCTACCTGTAGATTTTGGCCTCTAGCTCAGCCGTCACCTAGGGAAACCTACCAAACCTGTGCCTTTTTGAAAACTAGAGACCTAGGGGAATCCAAGATGGGGTGACTTGTGGGGCTCTGACCAGGTTCCGTCACCCAGAATCCTTTGCAAACCTCAAAATTTGGCTAAAAAACACATTTCCTCATATTTCAGTGACAGAAAGCTCTGGAATCTGAGAGGAGCCACAAATTTCCTTCCACCCAGCATTTCCCCAAGTCTCCCGATATAAATTATACCTCACTTGTGTGGGTAGGCCTAGCGCCCGTGACAGGAAATGCCCCAAAACACTCCGTAGACACATCGCATTTTTTTTACAGAAAACACAGGTGTTTTTTGCAAAGTGCCTACCAGTAGATTTTGACCTCTAGCTCAGCCGGCACCCAGGGAAACCTACCAAACCTGTGCATTTTTTTAAAACTAGAGACCTAGGGGAATCCAAGATGGGGTGACTTGTGGGGCTCTGACCAGGTTCTGTTACCCAGAATCCTTTGCAAACCTCACAATTTGGCTAAAGAAACAAGTTTTCCTCACATTTCGGTGACAGAAAGTTCTGGAATCTGAGAGGAGCCTCAAATGTCCTTCCACCCAGCGTTCCCCCAAGTCTCCCGATAAAAATGATACCTCACTTGTGTGGGTAGGTCTAGCGCCCACAATAGGAAATGCCCCAAAACACAACGTGGACACATCCCATTTTTTGACAGAAAACAGAGGTGTTTTTTGCAAAGTGCCTACCTGTAGATTTTGGCCTCTAGCTCAGCCGTCACCTAGGGAAACCTACCAAACCTGTGCCTTTTTGAAAACTAGAGACCTAGGGGAATCCAAGATGGGGGGACTTGTGGGGCTCTGACCAGGTTCTGTCACCCAGAATCCTTTGCAAACCTCAACATTTAGCTAAAAACAAAATTTTCCTCACATTTCAGTCACAGAAAGTTCTAGAATCTAAGAGGAGCCACAAATGTCCTTCCACCCAGCGTTTCCCCAAGTCTCCCGATAAAAATTAAACCTCACTTGTGTGGGTAGGCCTAGCGCCCGCGACAGGAAATGTCCCAAAACACTACGTGGACACATCATATTTTTTGACAGAAAACAGAGGTGTTTTTGCAAAATGCCTACCAGTAGATGTTGGCCTCTAGCTCAGCCGGCACCTAGGGAAACCTACCAAACCTGTGCATTTTTTAAAACAAGAGACCTAGGGGAATCCAACATGGGGTGACTTGTGGGGCTCTGACCAGGTTCTGTTACCCAGAATCCTTTGCAAACATCAAATTTGGCTAAAAAACACATTTTCCTCACATTTCGGTGACAGAAAGTTCTGGAATCTGAGAGGAGCCACAAATTTCCTTCCAACCAGCATTCCCCCAAGTCTCCCGATAAAAATGATACCTCACTTGTGTGGGTAGGCCCAGCGCCCGCGACAGGAAATGCCCCAAAACACAACGTGGACACATCACATTTTTTGACAGAAAACAGAGGTGTTTTTTGCAAAGTGCCTACCTGTAGATTTTGGCCTCTAGATCAGTCGGCACCCAGGGAAACCTACCAAACCTGTGCATTTTTTTAAAACTAGAGACCTAGGGGAATCCAGGATAGGGTGACTTGTGGAGCACTGACCAGGTTCTGTTATCCAGAATCCTTTGCAAAGCTCAAAATTTGGCTAAAAAAAACACGTTTTCCTCATATTTCGGTGACAGAAAGTTCTGGAAACTGAGAGGAGCCACAAATTTCCTTCCACCCAGCGTTTCTCCAAGTCTCCCGATAAAAATGATACCTCACTTGTGTGGGTAGGCCTAGCGCCCGCGACAGGAAATGCTCCAAAACACAACGAGGACACATCCCATTTTTTGACAGAAAACAAAGGTGTTTTTTGCAAAGTCCCAACCTGTAGATTTTGGCCTCTAGCTCAGCTGTCACCAAGGGAAACCTACCAAACCTGTGCCGTTTTGAAAACTAGAGACATAGGGGAAACCAAGATGGGGTGACTTGTGGGGCTCTGACCAGGTTCTGTCACCCAGAATCCTTTGCAAACCTCAAAATTTGGCTAAAAAACACATTTCCTCACATTTCAGTGACAGAAAGCTCTGGAATCTGAGAGGAGCCACAAATTTCCTTCCACCCAGCATTTCCCCAAGTCTCCCGATAAAAATTATACCTCACTTGTGTGGGTAGGCCTAGCGCCCGTGACAGGAAATGCCCCAAAATACTCCGTAGACACATCACATTTTTTTACAGAAAACACAGGTGTTTTTTGCAAAGTGCCTACCTGTAGATTTTGACCTCTAGCTCAGCCGGCACCCAGGGAAACCTACCAAACCTGTGCATTTTTTTAAAACTAGAGACCTAGGGGAATCCAAGATGGGGTGACTTGTGGGGCTCTGACCAGGTTCTGTTACCAAGAATCCTTTGCAAACCTCACAATTTGGCTAAAGAAACATGTTTTCCTCACATTTCGGTGACAGAAAGTTCTGGAATCTGAGAGGAGCCTCAAATTTCCTTCCACACAACGTTCCCCCAAGTCTCCCGATAAAAATGATACCTCACTTGTGTGTGTAGGCCTAACGCCCACGATAGGAAATGCCCAAAAACACAACGTGGACACATCCCATTTTTTGACAGAAAACAGAGGTGTTTTTTGCAAAGTGCCTACCTGTAGATTCTGGCCTCTAGCTCAGCCGTCACCTAGGGAACCTTACCAAACCTGTGCCTTTTTTAAAACTAGAGACCTAGGGGAATCCAAGATGGGGTGATTTGTGGGGCTCTGACCAGGTTCTGTCACCCAGAATCCTTTGCAAACCTCAAAATATGGCTAAAAAACACATTTCCTCACATTTCAGTGACAGAAAGCTCTGGAATCTGAGAGGAGCCACAAATTTCCTTCCACCCAGCATTTCCCCAAGTCTCCCGATATAAATTATACTTCACTTGTGTGGGTAGGCCTAGCCCCCGTGACAGGAAATGCCCCAAAACACTCCGTAGACACATCACATTTTTTTACAGAAAACACAGGTGTTTTTTGCAAAGTGCCTACCAGTAGATTTTGACCTCTAGCTCAGCCGGCACCCAGGGAAACCTACCAAACCTGTGCATTTTTTTAAAACTAGAGACCTAGGGGAATCCAAGATGGGGTGACTTGTGGGGCTCTGACCAGGTTCTGTTACCCAGAATCCTTTGCAAACCTCACAATTTGGCTAAAGAAACAAGTTTTCCTCACATTTCGGTGACAGAAAGTTCTGGAATCTGAGAGGAGCCTCAAATGTCCTTCCACCCAGCGTTCCCCCAAGTCTCCCGATAAAAATGATACCTCACTTGTGTGGGTAGGCCTAGCGCCCACAATAGGAAATGCCCCAAAACACAACGTGGACACATCCCATTTTTTGACAGAAAACAGAGGTGTTTTTTGCAAAGTGCCTACCTGTAGATTTTGGCCTCTAGCTCAACCGTCACCTAGGGAAACCTACCAAACCTGTGCCTTTTTGAAAACTAGAGACCTAGGGGAATCCAAGATGGGGTGACTTGTGGGGCTCTGACCAGGTTCTGTCACCCAGAATCCTTTGCAAACCTCAACATTTATCTAAAAAACACATTTTCCTCACATTTCAGTGACAGAAAGTTCTGGAATCTGAGAGGAGCCACAAATGTACTTCCACTCAGCGTTTCCCCAAGTCTCCCTATAAAAATTAAACCTCACTTGTGTGGGTAGGCCTAGCGCCCGCGACAGGAAATGCCCCAAAACACTACGTGGACACATCCTATTTTTTGACAGAAAACAGAGGTGTTTTTTTCAAAATGCCTACCAGTAGATGTTGGCCTCTAGCTCAGCCGGCACCTAGGGAAACCTACCAAACCTGTGTATTTTTTAAAACAAGAGACCTAGGGGAATCCAAAATGGGGTGACTTGTGGGGCTCTGACCAGGTTCTGTTACCCAGAATCCTTTGCAAACATCAAATTTGGCTAAAAAACACATTTTCCTCACATTTCGGTGACAGAAAATTCTGGAATCTGAGAGGAGCCACAAATTTCCTTCCACCCAGCATTCCCCCAAGTCTCCCGATAAAAATGATACCTCACTTGTGTGGGTAGGCCCAGCGCCCGCGACAGGAAATACACCAAAACACTACGTGGACACATCACATTTTTTGACAGAAAACAGAGGTGTTTTTTGCAAAGTGCCTACCTGTAGATTTTGGCCTCTAGCTCAGCTGTCACCAAGGGAAACCTACCAAACCTGTGCCTTTTTGAAAACTAGAGACATAGGGGAATCCAAGATGGGGTGACTTGTGGGGCTCTGACCAGGTTCTGTCACCCAGAATCCTTTGCAAACCTCAAGATTTGGCTAAAAAACAAATTTCCTCACATTTCAGTGACAGAAAGCTCTGGAATCTGAGAGGAGCCACAAATTTCCTTCCACCCAGCATTTCCCCAAGTCTCCCGATAAAAATTATACCTCACTTGTGTGGGTAGGCCTAGCGCCCGTGACAGGAAATGCCCCAAAACACTCCGTAGACACATCACATTTTTTTACAGAAAACACAGGTGTTTTTTGCAAAGTGCCTACCAGTAGATTTTGACCTCTAGCTCAGCCGGCACCCAGGGAAACCTACCAAACCTGTGCATTTTTTTAAAACTAAAGACCTAGGGGAATCCAAGATGGGGTGACTTGTGGGGCTCTGACCAGGTTCTGTTACCCAGAATCCTTTGCAAACCTCACAATTTGGCTAAAGAAACAAGTTTTCCTCACATTTCGGTGACAGAAAGTTCTGGAATCTGAGAGGAGCCTCAAATGTCCTTCCACACAGCGTTCCCCCAAGTCTCCCGATAAAAATGATACCTCACTTGTGTGGGTAGGCCTAGCGCCCACAATAGGAAATGCCCCAAAACACAACGTGGACACATCACATTTTTGGACAGAAAACAGAGGTGTTTTTTGCAAAGTGCCTACCTGTAGATTTTGGCCTCTAGCTCAGCCGTCACCTAGGGAAACCTACCAAACCTGTGCCTTTTTGAAAACTAGAGACCTAGGGGAATCCAAGATGGGGTGACTTGTGGGGCTCTGACCAGGTTCTGTTACCCAGAATCCTTTGCAAACCTCAACATTTAGCTAAAAAACACATTTTCCTCACATTTCAGTGACAGAAAGTTCTGGAATCTGAGAGGAGCCACAAATGTCCTTCCACCCAGCGTTTCCCCAAGTCTCACGATAAAAAATAAACCTCACTTGTGTGGGTAGGCCTAGCGCCCGTGACAGGAAATGCCCCAAAACACTACGTGGACACATCCTATTTTTTGACAGAAAACAGAGGTGTTTTTTGCAAAGTGCCTACCAGTAGATGTTGGCCTCTAGCTCAGCCGGCACCTAGGGAAACCTACCAAACCTGTGCATTTTTGAAAACAAGAGACCTAGGGGAATCCAAAATGGGGTGACTTGTGCGGCTCTGACCAGGTTCTGTTACCCAGAATCCTTTGCAAACATCAAATTTGGCTAAAAAACACACTTTCCTCACATTTCGGTGACAGAAAGTTCTGGAATCTGAGAGGAGCCACAAATTTCCTTCCACCCAGCATTCCCCCAAGTCTCCCGATAAAAATGATACCTCACTTGTGTGGGTAGGCCCAGCGCCCGCGACAGGAAATACACCAAAACACTACGTGGACACATCACATTTTTTGACAGAAAACAGAGGTGTTTTTTGCAAAGTGCCTACCTGTAGATTTTGGCCTCTAGCTCAGCCGTCACCTAGGGAAACCTACCAAACCTGTGCCTTTTTGAAAACTAGAGACCTAGGGGAATCCAAGATGGGGTGACTTGTGGGGCTCTGACCAGGTTCTGTTATCCAGAATCCTTTGCAAACCTCAAAATTTGGCTAAAACAAACATGTTTTCCACACATTTTGGTGAAAGAAAGTTCTGGAATCTGAGAGGAGCCACAAATTTCTTTCCACCCAGCGTTCCCCCAAGTCTCCCGATAAAAATGATACCTCACTTGTATGGGTAGGCCTAGCGCCCACAATAGGAAATGCCCCAAAACACAACGTGGACACATCCCATTTTTTGACAGAAAACAGAGGTGTTTTTTGCAAAGTGCCTACCTGTAGATTTTGGCCTCTAGCTCAGCTGTCACCAAGGGAAACCTACCAAACCTGTGCCTTTTTGAAAACTAGAGACATAGGGGAATCCAAGATGGGGTGACTTGTGGGGCTCTGACCAGGTTCTGTCACCCAGAATCCTTTGCAAACCTCAAGATTTGGCTAAAAAACACATTTCCTCACATTTCAGTGACAGAAAGCTCTGGAATCTGAGAGGAGCCACAAATTTCCTTCCACACAGCGTTCCCCCAAGTCTCCCGATAAAAATGATACCTCACTTGTGTGGGTAGGCCTAGCGCCCGTGACAGGAAATGCCCCAAAACACTCCGTAGACACATCACATTTTTTTACAGAAAACACAGGTGTTTTTTGCAAAGTGCCTACCAGTAGATTTTGACCTCTAGCTCAGCCGGCACCCAGGGAAACCTACCAAACCTGTGCATTTTTTTTAAACTAAAGACCTAGGGGAATCCAAGATGGGGTGACTTGTGGGGCTCTGACCAGGTTCTGTTACCCAGAATCCTTTGCAAACCTCACAATTTGGCTAAAGAAACAAGTTTTCCTCACATTTCGGTGACAGAAAGTTCTGGAATCTGAGAGGAGCCTCAAATGTCCTTCCACACAGCGTTCCCCCAAGTCTCCCGATAAAAATGATACCTCAATTGTGTGGGTAGGCCTAGCGCCCACAATAGGAAATGCCCCAAAACACAACGTGGACACATCCCATTTTTTGACAGAAAACAGAGGTGTTTTTTGCAAAGTGCCTACCTGTAGATTTTGGCCTCTAGCTCAGCCGTCACCTAGGGAAACCTACCAAACCTGTGCCTTTTTGAAAACTAGAGACCTAGGGGAATCCAAGATGGGGTGACTTGTGGGGCTCTGACCAGGTTCTGTTACCCAGAATCCTTTGCAAACCTCAACATTTAGCTAAAAAACATATTTTCCTCACATTTCAGTGACAGAAAGTTCTGGAATCTGAGAGGAGCCACAAATGTCCTTCCACCCAGCGTTTCCCCAAGTCTCACGATAAAAATTAAACCTCACTTGTGTGGGTAGGCCTAGCGCCCGCGACAGGAAATGCCCCAAAACACTACGTGGACACATCCTATTTTTTGACAGAAAACAGAGGTGTTTTTTGCAAAGTGCCTACCAGTAGATGTTGGCCTCTAGCTCAGCCGGCACCTAGGGAAACCTACCAAACCTGTGCATTTTTTAAAACAAGAGACCTAGGGGAATCCAAAATGGGGTGACTTGTGGGGCTCTGACCAGGTTCTGTTACCCAGAATCCTTTGCAAACATCAAATTTGGCTAAAAAACACACTTTCCTCACATTTCGGTGACAGAAAGTTCTGGAGTCTGAGAGGAGCCACAAATTTCCTTCCACCCAGGATTCCCCCAAGTCTCCCGATAAAAATGATACCTCACTTGTGTGGGTAGGCCCAGCGCCCGCGACAGGAAATACACCAAAACACTACGTGGACACATCACATTTTTTGACAGAAAACAGAGGTGTTTTTTGCAAAGTGCCTACCTGTAGATTTTGGCCTCTAGCTCAGCCGTCACCTAGGGAAACCTACCAAACCTGTGCCTTTTTGAAAACTAGAGACCTAGGGGAATCCAAGATGGGGTGACTTGTGGGGCTCTGACCAGGTTCTGTCACCCAGAATCCTTTGCAAACCTCACAATTTTGTTAAAAAACAAAATTTCCTCACATTTCAGTGACAGAAAGTTCTGGAATCTGAGAGGAGCCACAAATTTCCTTCCACCCAGCGTTTCCCCAAGTCTCCCGATAAAAATTAAACCTCACTTGTGTGGGTAGGCCTAGCGCCCGCGACAGGAAATGCCCCAAAACACTACGTGGACACATCCTACTTTTTGACAGAAAAAAGAGGTGTTTTTTGCAAAGTGCCTACCAGTAGATTTTGGCCTCTAGCTCAGCCGGCACGTAGGGAAACCTACCAAACCTGTGCATTTTTTAAAACTAGAGACCTAGGGGAATCCAGGATAGGGTGACTTGTGGGGCTCTGACCAGGTTCTGTTATCCAGAATCCTTTGCAAACCTCAAAATTTGGCTAAAACAAACATGTTTTCCACACATTTTGGTGCAAGAAAGTTCTGGAATCTGAGAGGAGCCACAAATTTATTTCCACCCAGCGTTCCCCCAAGTCTCCCGATAAAAATGATACCTCACTTGTGTGGGTAGGCCTAGCGCTCACAATAGGAAATGCCCCAAAACACAACGTGGACACATCCCATTTTTTGACAGAAAACAGAGGTGTTTTTTGCAAAGTGCCTACCTGTAGATTTTGGCCTCTAGCTCAGCCGTCACCTAGGGAAACTTACCAAACCTGTGCCTTTTTGAAAACTAGAGACCTAGGGGAATCCAAGATGGGGTGACTTGTGGGGCTCTGACCAGGTTCTGTCACCCAGAATCCTTTGCAAACCTCACAATTTCGTTAAAAAACACATTTTCCTCACATTTCAGTGACAGAAAGTTCTGGAATCTGAGAGGAGCCACAAATTTCCTTCCACCCAGCGTTTCCCCAAGTCTCCCGATAAAAATTAAACCTCACTTGTGTGGGTAGGCCTAGCGCCCGTGACAGGAAATGCCCCAAAACACTACGTGGACACATCCTACTTTTTGACAGAAAAAAGAGGTGTTTTTTGCAAAGTGCCTACCAGTAGATTTTGGCCTCTAGATCAGCCGGCACGTAGGGAAACCTACCAAACCTGTGCATTTTTTAAAACTAGAGACCTAGGGGAATCCAGGATGGGGTGACTTGTGGGGCTCTGACCAGGTTCTGTTATCCAGAATCCTTTGCAAACCTCAAAATTTGGCTAAAACAAACACGTTTTAGACACATTTTGGTGAAAGAAAGTTCTGGAATCTGAGAGGAGCCACAAATTTCTTTCCACCCAGCGTTCCCCCAAGTCTCCCGATAAAAATGATACCTCACTTGTATGGGTAGGCCTAGCGCCCACAATAGGAAATGCCCCAAAACACAACGTGGACACATCCCATTTTTTGACAGAAAACAGAGGTGTTTTTTGCAAAGTGCCTACCTGTAGATTTTGGCCTCTAGCTCAGCTGTCACCAAGGGAAACCTACCAAACCTGTGCCTTTTTGAAAACTAGAGACATAGGGGAATCCAAGATGGGGTGACTTGTGGGGCTCTGACCAGGTTCTGTCACCCAGAATCCTTTGCAAACCTCAAGATTTGGCTAAAAAACACATTTCCTCACATTTCAGTGACAGAAAGCTCTGGAATCTGAGAGGAGCCACAAATTTCCTTCCACCCAGCATTTCCCCAAGTCTCCCGATAAAAATGATACCTCACTTGTGTGGGTAGGCCTAGCGCCCGTGACAGGAAATGCCCCAAAACACTCCGTAGACACATCACATTTTTTTACAGAAAACACAGGTGTTTTTTGCAAAGTGCCTACCAGTAGATTTTGACCTCTAGCTCAGCCGGCACCCAGGGAAACCTACCAAACCTGTGCATTTTTTTTAAACTAAAGACCTAGGGGAATCCAAGATGGGGTGACTTGTGGGGCTCTGACCAGGTTCTGTTACCCAGAATCCTTTGCAAACCTCACAATTTGGCTAAAGAAACAAGTTTTCCTCACATTTCGGTGACAGAAAGTTCTGGAATCTGAGAGGAGCCTCAAATGTCCTTCCACCCAGCGTTCCCCCAAGTCTCCCGATAAAAATGATACCTCACTTGTGTGGGTAGGCCTAGCGCCCACAATAGGAAATGCCCCAAAACACAACGTGGACACATCCCATTTTTTGACAGAAAACAGAGGTGTTTTTTGCAAAGTGCCTACCTGTAGATTTTGGCCTCTAGCTCAGCCGTCACCTAGGAAAACCTACCAAACCTGTGCCTTTTTGAAACTAGAGACCTAGGGGAATCCAAGATGGGGTGACTTGTGGGGCTCTGACCAGGTTCTGTCACCCAGAATCCTTTGCAAACCTCAACATTTATCTAAAAAACACATTTTCCTCACATTTCAGTGACAGAAAGTTCTGGAATCTGAGAGGAGCCACAAATGTACTTCCACTTAGCGTTTCCCCAAGTCTCCCTATAAAAATTAAACCTCACTTATGTGGGTAGGCCTAGCGCCCGCGACAGGAAATTCCCCAAAACACTACGTGGACAAATCCTATTTTTTGACAGAAAACAGAGGTGTTTTTTGCAAAATGCCTACCAGTAGATGTTGGCCTCTAGCTCAGCCGGCACCTAGGGAAACCTACCAAACCTGTGTATTTTTGAAAACAAGAGGCCTAGGGGAATCCAAAATGGGGTGACTTGTGGGGCTCTGACCAGGTTCTGTTACCCAGAATCCTTTGCAAACATCAAATTTGGCTAAAAAACACATTTTCCTCACATTTCGGTGACAGAAAGCTCTGGAATCTGAGAGGAGCCACAAATTTCCTTCCACCCAGCATTTCCCCAAGTCTCCCGATAAAAATTATACCTCACTTGTGTGGGTAGGCCTAGCGCCCGTGACAGGAAATGCCCCAAAACACTCCGTAGACACATCACATTTTTTTACAGAAAACACAGGTGTTTTTTGCAAAGTGCCTACCTGTAGATTTTGACCTCTAGCTCAGCCGGCACCCAGGGAAACCTACCAAACCTGTGCATTTTTTTAAAACTAGAGACCTAGGGGAATCCAAGATGGGGTGACTTGTGGGGCTCTGACCAGGTTCTGTTACCCAGAATCCTTTGCAAACCTCACAATTTGGCTAAAGAAACACGTTTTCCTCACATTTCGGTGACAGAAAGTTCTGGAATCTGAGAGGAGCCTCAAATTTCCTTCCACCCAACGTTCCCCCAAGTCTCCCAATAAAAATGATACCTCTCTTGTGTGTGTAGGCCTAACGCCCACGATAGGAAATGTCCCAAAACACAACGTGGACACATCCCATTTTTTGACAGAAAACAGAGGTGTTTTTTGCAAAGTGCCTACCTGTAGATTTTGGCCTCTAGCTCAGCCGTCACCTAGGGAAACCTACCAAACCTGTGCCTTTTTTAAAACTAGAGACCTAGGGGAATCCAAGATGGGGTGACTTGTGGGGCTCTGACCAGGTTCTGTCACCCAGAATCCTTTGCAAACCTCAAAATATGGCTAAAAAACACATTTCCTCACATTTCAGTGACAGAAAGCTCTGGAATCTGAGAGGAGCCACAAATTTCCTTCCACCCAGCATTTCCCCAAGTCTCCCGATATAAATTATACCTCACTTGTGTGGGTAGGCCTAGCCCCCGTGACAGGAAATACCCCAAAACACTCCGTAGACACATCACATTTTTTTACAGAAAACACAGGTGTTTTTTGCAAAGTGCCTACCAGTAGATTTTGACCTCTAGCTCAGCCGGCACCCAGGGAAACCTACCAAACCTGTGCATTTTTTTAAAACTAGAGACCTAGGGGAATCCAAGATGGGGTGACTTGTGGGGCTCTGACCAGGTTCTGTTACCCAGAATCCTTTGCAAACCTCACAATTTGGCTAAAGAAACAAGTTTTCCTCACATTTCGGTGACAGAAAGTTCTGGAATCTGAGAGGAGCCTCAAATGTCCTTCCACCCAGCGTTCCCCCAAGTCTCCCGATAAAAATGATACCTCACTTGTGTGGGTAGGCCTAGCGCCCACAATAGGAAATGCCCCAAAACACAACGTGGACACATCCCATTTTTTGACAGAAAACAGAGGTGTTTTTTGCAAAGTGCCTACCGAACGAGTTACTTACCTTCGGTAACGACTTTTCTGGTGGATACATTAGCTACCTGTGGATTCCTCACCTAATGAATACTCCCATGGCGCCAGCATTCGACGGAAATCTTCTTACTAGTCTCTGCACGTCGACGAGGACGTCACTCTAGCCCACGCGACGCCGTCTGACGTCATACAGGCAATAAGAGGTCCTCGATGACGTGCGGACGTCAGTACCAATCATTTTTTACGTGCATGAGAACAACCAGGCAATGCAATGAAAGAGCAAGGCAACATCCCATTACATTGTAAAAATACACAACATTGCATGAATAACTGTAAATCTTTTATATATATATATAACTCTCTCTTTTTAAAATATATATACACATCAAGTATATACACAACGATATATACATATATACATATATATAAATATAATATATACAACATCTATTGCACCCTCAAAGACCAAGAGGAGCGTACTCAAGGATTACTTGGTAAGACCAGAAAGGCAACGGGGAGGCGGGTGGGACCGTGAGGAATCCACAGGTAGCTAATGTATCCACCAGAAAAGTCGCTACCGAAGGTAAGTAACTCGTTCTTCTGATGGATACAACTACCTGTGGATTCCTCACCTAATGAATAGAGTCCCAAAGCAGTACCACGCCCGGCGGTTGGTGCCTAAATGGTCAAACCAAGAAATCCTGCAGCACTGACCGTGCAAAATGGCCGTCCCTTCTAACCTCAGAATCCAAACAGTAATGTTATGCAAAAGTGTGAAGGGACGACCAAGTTGCGGCCTTGCAGATGTCGACCACAGGAACACCTCTGGCCAAGGCCGAAGTGGCCGACTTAGCTCTGGTGGAATGAGCTCTAATGCCCTCAGGAGGATCCTTCTTTGCCAAAGAGTAACAGATTTTAATGCAAAGAACAACCCACCTGGATAGTGTTCTCTTGTGGACTGCCTTTCCTCTCCTCTTGCCCACGTATCCAATAAACAGCTGATCCTCCAGCCTGAAGTCCTTTGTTCTATCAATAAAGAAGCTCAACGCTCTCTTTGGGTCCAGACGGTGCAGTCTTTCTTCCTCTTTGGAAGGATGAGGCGGAGGATAGAACGTGGACAAAGTAATTGCCTGAGCCAAATGGAAGGGTGAAACAACCTTCGGGAGGAAAGCAGCCTTGGTCCTCAACACCACCTTATCCCCATAAAAAGTTGTATAAGGGGGCTTTACTGATAAGGCCTGCAACTCACTCACTCTCCTTGCTGATGTTATAGCTATCAGGAAGACTGTTTTTAAAACCAAATACCTTAAGGGGCAAGAATGCATAGGTTCAAAAGGGGACCCCATAAGAAAAGTCAGGACCAAGGACAAATCCCATTGCGGCATAACGAATGGCTTTGGAGGATATTTATTTAGAAGACCTTTCAAGAATCTGATAACAATAGGGGATTTAAATAAAGATGGTTGGTCTGGAAGACATATGAAGGCTGACAAGGCCGATAAATAACCCTTAATGGTAGCCACTGCACAACCTTTCTGCGCTAGAGACAGAGCAAAAGACAAAACGTCCGATAGATGAGCATGCAAAGGATCAATCTGCCTCTCTCCACACAACGCAACAAATTTAGACCATCTATTAGCGTAGATAGATTTAGTGGAGTGTCGCCTGGCCGCTAATATAACATCCACTACCTCAGGTGGGAGAGAGAAGGAACTCAGGTTGCCCTGTTCAATCTCCAGGCATGTAGGTGCAGACTCTGGAGGTTGGGGTGTAGAACCTGCCCCTGCGACTGCGAGAGGAGGTCTGCCCTGAAAGGGAGACGGAGCGGAGGGCACATTGAGAGTTGGAGAAGTTCGGAGTACCATACCCTCCTTGGCCAATCCGGAGCTATTAGGATGACTAGAACCCGGTCCTGGCGAATCTTCCTCAATACTCGAGGAATCAAGGGTATGGGAGGAAACGCGTAAAGCAACTGGCCGCACCAGGTTATTTGAAACGCGTCCCCCAACGCTCCCTGCATCGGATACTGGAGGCTGCAGAATAACGGACAATGCGCGTTCTCTCGAGTGGCAAACAGATCTACCCGAGGAAACCCCCACCTCTGGAAGATTAAACGGACTTGATCTGGATGGAGACGCCACTCGTGGTCTGCCGAGAAATGGCGACTGAGACTGTCCGCACGCACGTTCAAGACTCCGGCCAGATGGTTTGCTATCAAGCAAATCTGATGGTCCTTTACCCAGGACCATAGTCAAAGAGCTTCTCTGCAGAGAAGGTACGACCCCACTCCTCCCTGCTTGTTTATGTACCACATCGTGGTAGTATTGTCCGTTAGGACCTGTACCGACTGACCACGAAGGGAAGGGAGGAAGGCCTTGAGAGCCAGACGTACAGCCTGTAACTCTAACAGATTGATGTGAAACATCTGTTGCTCTGGAGACCAAAGACCTTTGATCTCCAGATCCCCCAGATGAGCTCCCCACCCTAGAGTGGAAGCATCCGTTATGACTGTGGCCACTGGTGGCGACTGCTGGAACGGCTTTCCTTGTGAAAGATTGTTGCTTGCAATCCACCACTTCAAATCCACAGCAGCATCTCTGGAGATCTTGATAGTACCCTCTAGATCCCCTTTGTGTTGAGACCACTGCCTTCGGAGGCACCACTGAAGAGCCCTCATGTGCCAGCGAGCATGCGTGACCAACAGAATGCAGGAGGCAAACAGACCGAGCAGACGAAGGACCTTGAGGACTGGAACTACCGCTCCATTTCGAAACATTGGAACCAAATCCTGAATATCTTGAATCCGCTGAGGCGGAGGAAAGGCCCGACCCAATGTTGTATCCAGTACTGCCCCTATGAACAGGAGGCGCTGAGAGGGCTCTAGGTGAGATTTGGGCTCGTTCACCGAAAAACCCAGGTCGAACAACAACTGGGTTGTTGACTGCAGATGATGCGACACAAGCTCCGGGGACTTGGCTTTGATCAACCAGTCGTCCAAGTAAGGGAATACTGCTATCCCCTTCCTTCTGAGTTCTGCCGCAACCACCGACATCACCTTCGTGAAGACTCAAGGTGCTGAAGTAAGACCAAACGGAAGGACCGCAAACTGATAGTGCTGCGATCCCACCACAAACCGGAGATACTTCCTGTGTGACTTGAGTATCGGGATATGAAAGTAAGCATCCTGCAAGTCGACAGACACCATCCAGTCTTCCTTGTTCAACGCCAAAAGCACCTGTGCTAGGGTCAGCATCTTGAACTTTTCCTGCTTGAGGAACCAATTCAAGATCCTCAGGTCCAGGATTGGTCTCAAACGACCATCCTTCTTGGGAATCAGGAAATACCTTGAGTAACATCCTCAACCCCTTTCCTGCTCTGGGACCAACTCCACCGCGCCCTTTGAAAGGAGGACTTGTACCTCCTGTTCTAGCAACAGGAGGTGTTCTTCTGAACAATAAGAAGGGCGGGCGGGATGAGGGGCGGGAACTCCCGAAAGGGAAGGGTGTAGCCTTTTCCCACAATACTGAGAACCCAAGTGTCCGTTGTAACAGTCTTCCATTTGGTGAGAAAATGCTGTAATCTTCCCCCTACAGGAGAGGAGTGAGTGGGAAATGGTGGAAGCCTAAGGCTGCTTCCCCTGCTGCACCCCGCCAGAGGATGAGGAAGAGGCAGAGTGCTGCTGAGAGGCTCCTCTGGTGCGGACCCTACCTCTCCCCCTAAAAGATCTATAGGGATGGGAAGAGGCAGGTTGCTGATATCTTCCCCGAAAGGAAGAGGAGGAAGAGCCACGCCCAAATCCACGAAACCTCCTGAAAAATCTGGAAGAGGCCGTGGAAGAAGGAGCTTGGAGCCCTAACGACTTAGCCGTGGCCCTGCTTTCCTTAAAACGTTCCAAGGCCGAATCAGCCTTGGCTCCAAACAGTTTGTCCCCATCAAACGGGAGATCCAACAATGTGGACTGTACATCTGCAGAAAAGCCCGAGTTACGGAGCCAGGCCTATCTCCTTGCCACCACAGTTGTGCCCATTGCTCTGGCTACCGAGTCGGTGGTATCCAGTCCCGTCTGGATAATCTGGGTCGCAGCAGCCTGGGCATTTGAAACAAGATCCAAAAGACCCTGGGGAAGCTCTGTAAACGATGAGGAGATGTCATCCATCAGAGCATGAATATACCTCCCCAGGATACAGGTTGCATTGGTGGCTTTTAACGCCAGACTGCAGGACGAAAAAATCTTCTTGGACTGCGCCTCTAGTTTCTTTGAATCTCTGTCCCCAGGCACCGTCGGGAAAGAACCAGGCGCTGACTTGGATGAACAGGAGGCCTGCACCACCAAGCTCTCCGGCGTAGGGTGCCTAGATAGAAAACCAGGGTCAGTCGGAGCCGCCCGATACCTCCTGGCCACGGCTCTGTGAACTGCTGGGGAAGATGCCGGCCTCTTCCACACCTCTAACACCGGATCCAGCAGAGCGTCATTAAATGGCAAAAGAGGCTCCGCCGCAGCTGAGGCCGGATGTAGCACCTCTGTTAAAAGGTTTTGTTTAGCCTCCACCACCGGCAAAGGCAGATCCAAAAAACTAGCTGCCTTCCGTACCACTGCATGAAAGGAAGCAGCCTCCTCAGTATATTCTCCCGGGGACGAAAGATCCCACTCAGGGGAAGTGTCCAGCCCACTGGCCGACTCCAGACCACGCAGCCCATCACCCGAGTCCTCTAGCTCTCCTTCCTCCAGGGCTCGTTGGTACTCCTGCTCCTCTAATACACGGAGAGCACGTCTCCTCGAATGAAGTCGTTGTTCAATACGCGGAGTCGACAATGCCTCCGCCGAAGTCGAAGATCGGCGCTGATCTTCAGAAGCCACCGACGCCGCGTCCGGCGCCACAGGTAACTTCGGCGCCGACGAAAGAGCAGCTGAAGCAGATGGACCCACCGGAGTCACAGGCCGAAATCCCGACGTCGACGGGATGGAAATCCCCGGGGCCAATCCTTCTGAAGCCACCGGAGCGGCCACCGGCGCCGACACTGGCGCCGAGCCCACGTTCCCAAAAGGGAGAAAGGGCATAAAGGGTGCCGGCCGAAGAGGCGCAGGATCACCCAAAGAAAAGGCCAAAGGCCCAGCCGGAGCACCCCCTGGAGCCATCTGTTGGAAGATGGCATACATCGCATTCAAGAATGCGGAACTATCGGCTCCAGGGGTGGGAAAAGCCGGATACTGAAGTGCCTGTCTCGGAGGCGACCCCGATGCCGGCCTCGACGTCTGCGCCAGAGAAAACACCTGAGGCTCCAATACCTCAATCACCGACGCCTGTCCAGGTGAAGTTGGAGACGCCGGAGAGGGCAATGGCGTCGAAGGATGCGGCGTAACCGTGGGACTGATCTCCCATGTCCTTCGGCGCCGATCCGAAGACCTGGAACGAGTCTCCTTCGAATGACGCCGAGATTCTCTACGGCGCCGGGAGTCTCGATGACGCCGATGTCTTGGAGAAGAAGACTTCTTGTGATGCTTCTCCATCGATTTTGCCATAAACAGCTTCGCCTCACGTTCCTTGAGGGCCTTTGGATTCATGTGCTGGCATGAATCACAAGTCGAGACGTCGTGGTCGGAGCTCAAACACCAAAGGCAATCGGAATGAGGATCCGTCACCGACATCTTGCCTCCACACTCACGACAAGGCTTAAATCCAGACTTTCTCTGCGACATTATTACCACAGCGAAAGACTACGCAGCAAAAATACACTGTAACCACAAAAGTAACAGTTGCTCCCTCGAAGATAACCGTTTCGAATGCACGGAAAAAAGGGAACTGACGTCCGCACGTCGTCGAGGACCTCTTATTGCCTGTATGACGTCAGACGGCGTCGCGTGGGCTAGAGTGACGTCCTCGTCGACGTGCAGAGACTAGTAAGAAGATTTCCGTCGAATGCTGGCGCCATGGGAGTATTCATTAGGTGAGGAATCCACAGGTAGTTGTATCCATCAGAATGTAGATTTTGGCCTCTAGCTCAGCCGTCACCTAGGGAAACCTACCAAACCTGTGCCTTTTTTAAAACTAGAGACCTAGGGGAATCCAAGATGGGGTGACTTGTGGGGCTCTGACCAGGTTCTGTCACCCAGAATCCTTTGCAAACCTCAAAATATGGCTAAAAAACACATTTCCTCACATTTCAGTGACAGAAAGCTCTGGAATCTGAGAGGAGCCACAAATTTCCTTCCACCCAGCATTTCCCCAAGTCTCCCGATATAAATTATACCTCACTTGTGTGGGTAGGCCTAGCCCCCGTGACAGGAAATACCCCAAAACACTCCTTAGACACATCACATTTTTTTACAGAAAACACAGGTGTTTTTTGCAAAGTGCCTACCAGTAGATTTTGACCTCTAGCTCAGCCGGCACCCAGGGAAACCTACCAAACCTGTGCATTTTTTTAAAACTAGAGACCTAGGGGAATCCAAGATGGGGTGACTTGTGGGGCTCTGACCAGGTTCTGTTACCCAGAATCCTTTGCAAACCTCACAATTTGGCTAAAGAAAGAAGTTTTCCTCACATTTCGGTGACAGAAAGTTCTGGAATCTGAGAGGAGCCTCAAATGTCCTTCCACCCAGCATTCCCCCAAGTCTCCCGATAAAAATGATACCTCACTTGTGTGGGTAGGCCCAGCGCCCGCGACAGGAAATACACCAAAACACTACGTGGACACATCACATTTTTTGACAGAAAACAGAGGTGTTTTTTGCAAAGTGCCTACCTGTAGATTTTGGCCTCTAGCTCAGCCGGCACCCAGGGAAACCTACCAAACCTGTGCATTTTTGAAAACTAGAGACCTAGAGGAATCCAGGATAGGGTGACTTGAGGGGCACTGACCAGGTTCTGTTATCCAGAATCCTTTGCAAAGCTCAAACTTTGGCTAACGAAACACCTTTTCCTCATATTTTGGTGACAGAAAGTTCTGGAATCTGAGAGGAGCCACAAATTTCCTTCCACCCAGCGTTCCTCCAAGTCTCCCGATTCAAATGATACCTCACTTGTGTGGGTAGGCCTAGCGCCCGCGACAGGAAATGCTCCAAAACACAACATGGACACATCCCATTTCTTGACAGAAAACAGAGGTGTTTTTTGCAAAGTGCCTACCTGTAGATTTGGGCCTCTAGCTCAGCTGTCACCAAGTGAAACCTACCAAACCCGGGCTTTTTTTTAAACTAGAGACATAGGGGAATCCAAGATGGGGAACTTGTGGTGCTCTGACCAGGTTCTGTCACCCAGAATCCTTTGAAAACCTCAAAATTTGGCAAAAAAACACATTTCCTCACATTTCAGTGACAGAAAGCTCTTGAATCTGAGAGGAGCCACATATTTCCTTCCACCCAGCATTTCCCCATGTCTCCCGATAAAAATTATACCTCACTTGTGTGGGTAGGCCTAGCGCCCGTGACAGGAAATGCCCCAAAACAGTCCGTAGACACATCACATTTTTTTACAGAAAACACAGGTGTTTTTTGCAAAGTGCCTACCTGTAGATTTTGACCTCTAGCTCAGCCGGCACCCAGGGAAACCTACCAAACCTGTGCATTTTTTTAAAACTAGAGACCTAGGGGAATCCAAGATGGGGTGACTTGTGGGGCTCTGACCAGGTTCTGTTACCCAGAATCCTTTGCAAATCTCAAACTTTGGCTAACAAAACACGTTTTCCTCATATTTCGGTGACAGAAAGTTCTGGAATCTGAGAGGAGCCACAAATTTCCTTCCACCCAGCGTTCCTGCAAGTCTCCCGATTCAAATGATACCTCACTTGTGTGGGTAGGCCTAGCGCCCGCGACAGGAAATGCTCCAAAACACAACATGGACACATCCCATTTTTTGACAGAAAACAGAGGTGTTTTTTGCAAAGTGCCTACCTGTAGATTTGGGCCTCTAGCTCAGCTGTCACCAAGTGAAACCTACCAAACCCGGGCTTTTTTTGAAACTAGAGACCTAGGGGAATCCAAGATGGGGTGACTTGTGGTGCTCTGACCAGGTTCTGTCACCCAGAATCCTTTGCAAACCTCAAAATTTGGCAAAAAAACACATTTCCTCACATTTCAGTGACAGAAAGCTCTGGAATCTGAGAGGAGACATAAATTTCCTTCCACCCAGCATTTCCCCAAGTCTCCCGATAAAAATTATACCTCACTTGTGTGGGTAGGCCTAGCGCCCGTGACAGGAAATGCCCCAAAACACTCCGTAGACACATCACATTTTTTGACAGAAAACAGAGGTGTTTTTTGCAAAGTGCCTACCAGTAGATGTTGGCCTCTAGCTCAGCCGTCACCTAGGGAAACCTACCAAACCTGTGCCTTTTTGAAAACTAGAGACCTAGGGGAATCCAAGATGGGGTGACTTGTGGGGCTCTGACCAGGTTCTGTTACCCAGAATCCTTTGCAAACCTCACAATTTGGCTAAAGAAACAAGTTTTCCTCACATTTCGGTGACAGAAAGTTCTGGAATCTGAGAGGAGCCTCAAATGTCCTTCCACCCAGCGTTCCCCCAAGTCTCCCTATGAAAATGGTACCTCACTTGTGTGGGTAGGCCTAGCGCCCACAATAGGAAAGGCCCCAAAACACAACGTGGACACATCCCATTTTTTGACAGAAAACAGAGGTGTTTTTTGCAAAGTGCCTACCTGTAGATTTTGGCCTCTAGCTCAGCCGGCACCCAGGGAAACCTACCAAACCTGTGCATTTTTTTAAAACTAGAGACATAGGGGAATCCAAGATGGGGTGACTTGTGGGGATCTGACCAGGTTCTGTCACGCAGAATCCTTTGCAAACCTCAAACTTTAGCTAAAAAAACACGTTTTTCTCACATTTCGGTGACAGAAAGTTCTGGAATCTAAGAGGAGCCACAAATTTTCTTATACCCAGTGTTCCCCCAAGTCTCCCGATAAAAATGATACCTCACTTGTGTGGGTAGGCCTAGCGCCCGTGACAGGAAATGCCCCAAAACACGACGTGGACGCATCCCATTTTTTGACAGAAAATAGAGGTGGTTTTTGCAAAGTGCCTACCTGTAGATTTTGGCCTCTATCTCAGCCGGCACCTAGGGAAAGCTACGAAACCTGTCCATTTTTTTAAACTAGAGACCTAGGGGAATCCATGATGGGGTGACTTGTGGGGCTCTCACCAGGCTCTGTTACCCAGAATCCCTTGCAAACCTCAAAATTTGGCTTAAAAAAAACACATTTTCCTCATATTTCGCTGACAGAAAGTTCTGGAATCTGAGAGGAGTCCGAAATTTCCTTCCACCCAGCCTTCCCCCAAGTCTCCCGATAAAAATGATACCTCACTTGTGTGGGTGGGCCAGGTGCCTGCAACAGAAAAAGGCCACAAACTTGAAGAGATTATGGGGATAGCACAGTGAGTTGATAAGCACATATTCTTCTTTTATACATCTTTAGGCTGACTCTGCTTTGGGAACCCACACCAGTGAGCTGTCATTTTACTTGGGAGACAGAGGGGAACGCTGGGGAGTAGGAATTTTGTGCTGGAGCGGTGATCGTACAAACGAAAGTCAGGAAAATATGTTTTTTAAGAAAATTTTGAGGTTTGCAGAGGAGTCTGGGTAAGACAATGTTGGGGGATCCACGCAAGCCACACCTGCCTGGACTTCTTGGGGTGTCTAGTTTTAAAAAATGTCTGAGTTTGGTAGGTTTGCCTAGATGAAGGCCGCACCCAGGACCAAAAACATAGGTGCCCCCTCCCCCCCAAACACAGGTAGTTTTGTAATATATCATTTTGATGTGTCCACATACATCTGTTATGTGCCAAACACTAAAATTGTATAAAGAAACGCACTTAGGTTATATGAAAAAGACCCCTCACCCACCAACCAAGTTGGTGGCATGCTTCATCATTGGGATCCCACCTGAGACACCTAGCATGTCATAAGTGTGCTGCGTCGCCTGATTACAGTGGAGCAGGTTTTGTCATTTGTACCACACATACTGGTTGGATTTGGCACGAGGGTGAGTGATGCTTCAGTAGATCAAATGTTATTAACAAGAGATTTCACAAAAGTGAAATGCACTGGTAATAACTGAAAGGCCAAAAAACTGAACCAATGACTCACAGCTCGTGAGCTGTAAAGCCACAGCAAGGCACCAACCGCTTTACAGTCCATTCAAACACCTTTCATACATGACATGTACAAGACCATTCACGCCGCCAGCCACGGGCCCAGCACATTACAACACTCATATTGACAGACAGCGCAAGTCAAGGGCCCATCACTTTCATACGCCCACATGCCTGATACAGCAATTACACCAGCTGATGAGTGTGTGGACTGGCATTTGGCTGGCACCGCTAGCCAAGCGCCACCCCACCCATACCACCAGCCAAGCGCCACCCCAAGCACACCGCCAGACAAGCGCCACTCCACCCATACTGCCAGCCAAGCGCCACCCCACGTATACCGCCAGCCAAGCGCCACCCCACGCACACCGCCAGCCAAGCGCCACACCACCTATACCGCCAGCCAAGCGCCACCCCACGCACACCGCCAGCCAAGCGCCACCCCAAGCACACCACCAGCTAAGCGCCACTCCACGCACACCGCCATCACTTTTGTTTTGTTTATAAACAACAAAGAAACCACTAACTAATTATAAAATAAGTACAAAACTACAAACACAAAAGCTCTAACTAAATACATGACAGTAATGCCAACCGTGAAACTAAACATATGAAAATATAAAACAGGCAGTTTACACTCACGGTATTTCACAAAAACTTTTCCTAGTGTGGTAACTTCTAAAACAGTTTGGCACACACAGCCCAGGCTTTGAAGGGCATTCGGGGCAGTACATCTGGCTCTCCCTTCGGATTGATCTAGGGGCACATACTCTACATTTCTTTGTGGGCAAGTCTTTTTTGGGAGTGGGAGGAATGTGATCTGGAAAGTGGCGATCTTTCATTCTAGCCACTTCCTCCACCTCTTCTACTCTAGGAACTCTTGCCCATTCCACCATAATAAGGCTCTCTATCACTGACTCTTGAAATTTAACAAATGTCATCCTTGACTCAGGTGAACAATCCTTGAACACAATAAAAGCATTAAAAGTTGCCAAATGAAATAAATGTAGGGCCAACTTTTTATACCACACGTAAGACTTATGAAGACCAGTGTAAGGTTCCAACCTCTGATCTACTCTATCAACATCACCCATGTGCCTATTGTAGTCCAAAATGCACGCAGGTTTGCGCACTTCCGCAACCTGACCCCAAACAGCCACAGGTGAAGTACTCTCATCATGGATGGTAGATAGCATGTACACATCCCTCCTGTCTGAACATTTCAGAGCTAGCAGCTCATTATTCCGCAATGCACTGCACTGTCCCCTCTCAAGTTTTTTACAGACAAGCTCCCTTGGATAGCATTTCTGGTTAGAACGGATTGTGCCACAAGCAAAAGTGTCCACTCTAAACAACTCCTTGAACAACTGCACTCCAGTGTAGAAATTATCTACGTACAAATGGTGACCTTTGTAAAACAGTCGCCTACCAAGTTCCCACACAATTTTTTCATTAAATCCAAAAGTGGCCGGACAACCAGGAGGATCAATACTGGAATCCCTACCAGTGTAGACCCGGAAATTATACACATATCCTGTACTGCTTTCTGACAGCATATACAATTTAATCCCATACCGTGCCCTTTTACTAGGAAAGTACTGCTTAAAAACTAAACGCCCCTTCAAAAGGACCAAAGACTCGTCCACACTTATCTCTTTGGCTGGAACACAGACCTCTGAAAACCGATCTACAAAATGGTCAAGGACAGGCCTAATCTTAAAAAGACGGTCACAATCAGGGTGATCTCGTGGCAAGGCTAAAGTATTGTCTACAAAATGCAGCATACAAAGAAGAAGCAAATAGCAATTACGTGTCATAGTTGCAGGAAATATAGCCGTTGCCATCAAGGGACTAGTAGACCAATAAGAAGCCAGTGACGGCTTCCTGATCAACCCCATCAAAAATGTCAAACTTAAAAACTTTTTCATCTCTTCCAGATATGTGGGAATCAACTGAGTAGCTCTAGACTGAGGCCTAAGTCTGGCAGCGTTGTCCCTCAAATATTGCTCTGCATACAAATTAGTCTGCTCCACAATCTCTCCAAAAATACATCGTCCATAAACAAGTGAAAGAAATGGACAGGCAAAAAGTTTTCCGGATTGACTCTACACCCTGGGAGACCAGTAAATGCAGGTAACTGTGGCTGCTCCATGTTTGGGGCAATCCAGGTGTCAGGTCTTCTAATGGGAAACCCTTCAGCCCCAGGCTGCTGCACTCTTGGCACATCAATGTCCTCTTCTAAAAGAGGCCCTTCATCTGCACTGAGAGTAGCTTCCTCATCAGAAGAATACTCTCGGACAGAAAACTCACTGCCAGAATCTCTCACTTCCTCCTCTGCCTCAGATGCAGAGTCAGTCACGTAATCATGGTCTGAAGACGACTCAAAGAGCATGCCAACAACCTGCTGAGCGGTCACTCTGTGGCTAGCCATGATCTTCACTAACAACAAATGGATTGCCAACAACAACTAGCACTAAAATAAGTAATACACAAAGTGTAGCTTTATCACAAAGGGTTAGGTACTAAAAAACTATACCACTCACTTGCCTGAAAAAGCTACTCACCAGCAACTACTCTGTACAGACACAGCAATCACCAATGATATCCCACTAAAAAGAAAAAAGAAAATTAGACATATGACAACACAAATATCATTGTTCTCAAATCTAAGGACAATACTGCATTTAGTACACCACCTACAAACATGTCATTCATGCATGTCAACAATACTCCTTTAGAGTAAATTGCTTTCACTTACCTAAAACATGCAACTATGCAAACCGCAGGACAACTACTGCCAAAACCGCAAGGATCCACAGCAAGAAAAGAACAAAAAGAAGAAATAAACTGTTATAATCACAAATACAAATACTTCGCCAGTTGACCAACACCCCGCCACCAAGAACTTAGAAATTGTCCCTGGTGCCTAAGTGGCTTCTGCCCCACTAGGAGGCAGATGGGCCTACAAAAAAATAGGCTGATCTGCCCCCAAGTGGGGCAGAAATGGCCAACAGCTCTGTACCCTTTTTGGGGGGCGGCCCTTGCCAAAGGGGGCAAATGGAGGTGCCCCCAGCACAAAAAAACAAAGGTAATCAAAAGAAAATCTCTGACATCTTGGTGCCTTCTGCCCCCCTTGGGTGCAGATGGGCCTAACAAAAATAGGCTGATCTGCCTCCAAGGTGGGCAGAAATGGCCATCACTAATGAGCCCCCTTTGGGGGGGTGACCCTTGCCAAAGGTGCCGCCCCCCTCCACACACACAAAACACACACACACACACGATCCCTGGTGTCTAAGTGGATTCTGCCCCCCTTGGGGGCAGATGGGCGTAAAAAAACAGCTCTGTGCCCCCTTTAGACATAGGTTTGATGTTTTCTTTGTTACTCTCTTTTTACTTGCCTGCTTAATTTCCATTTCTCCTTACCCATTTCAATTGAAATATGAGAAAAAGGCGCTTCCTTGAGCCAGGGATCTATACTATTGGCTTCGTTTATACTTTTAAGTAGTTTTTGATAGTCGTAGTAGTCAGTTCCTATGGTCCATTCCCCCAATAGATGAGGCACTATACTTACTCTCAAGTTTTCTTCCCAACCTCTCCATTTTATACTGATCTCAGCTATTGGATATTGTTTACTGTCACCATGTATACAACAAATGGATACTGATTCTCCCTTCCGCTATTGGTCCTTCCATAGCAATTCGGCCTTAATTACCGATTGACTACATCCGGAGTCAATCAGTACCCTAATAGGGTTATTATTTACTATCATCACTTTGGTGTACTGTGATGTGTTTCTGCCTGTACATAAAACCCTGCCTCTAGTCACTCCTACGTCCATTGGTTCTGGTTTGGGTGACTTATGGGGACATTTGCGTGCAATGTGACCCCACTCCGCACAGAAATAACCCTGTGGGCTTTGATTAGGTTCCTTTTCTGTAAAGCATAAACCAGGAATACCCTCCGGACCATTCGACAACCGAGGTTTTGATAGAGGACTGACATTTTTGGCTACTACAGTTTGTCCTTTAAGTGGGGTCACTCTAAATTCGGGAGCTCGATGATAGGCACAAGCCAGCTCTATGGCGGTGGTTGTTGTAAGGTTTGGGTGTTATTTAATCCAGTTCCGTGTTTGGACCGGTAATGCTTCTAAAAACTGTTCCAATAATATTATTTGCATCACTTCTTCCCTATTAGTACCAATGGGATTCAACCATTTCAGGTCTTGATCTTGTACCCTATAGTAGAGGACTCTGGGATTTTCCATAGGTGTCCATTTGGTTTTTCAACATTTTATACAGTAATATTCGGTGTCAAACCCTATTCGTTTCAGACTAGCCTTCTTAATATCCCCATACGGAGTTGTTCCCCCCAGATTTACTGCTTGGTATGTAGCTTGTAAGGTGCAAGCCAATAGGGGTGCCACATTCTGTCCCCATCTATCTTGTGGCCAATTTGCTGATGTGGCCACCATCTTGAAGTTAGTGAAGAAAGCATCCGTGTCTTCTCCTTCCTGAAACTTCTGTAAAATGGAACTGGGTACATTTGGATGGACCCGTGTGGTAGCTATGGTGTCAGTCAAATTTTGTATCGCTGTCTCGTGGACCAGTTAATTATTCGCTATAATAGTGGCTTGACTTTTGAGGGCAGTCTACAACATCTCCTTATCGGTTCGGGCTTCCCTCCACTGCTCTTCCCATACTAATTGTAAATGTCTTTGACCCTCAGCGAGTTGACTAATAATATCCTCCAAGGTGGGTTTCTCCTCCATGGTCCCATTTACATATAGGGAAAATCCCACTTCTGACACCAATATTTGTTGCAGGTTACTCGGGAGGGCCTTAGCACCACCGGGGAGGCCTTTTTCCTTAGGTGTGAAAACTCACAAACCAGATCAACTCGAGTGAGTTTGTCCCTAAAAAGGTATTTATTCACGTTTGTGCACTTTTTACACTCATTAATAGCGTTCTTCTAATAGTACCTTTTATGTACTTATATTAGTCTCTCTCTCTTTTTTCAGTCTCTTCTTTGGTAGTCTTTTACATCAGTCTCCTTCTTGTCTCTTTCAGATATGCCTCACAGTCGCGCCACCGCCATACAGGAGCATGAGAAAAGAACAGAAGACAGAGCGGTAAAAGGTAAGTGTATTATTCCGGGGATAGGTATATTTACTGTGTCTATAATGGGGAACGTAAGTGAGGGTCTAATGCCAAATGTAATCATTCTGTGGGGATTCTCTTAAGTTTGTGCTCATATATATTGTAGTTCTGAATGTGCTTCAAACATCATGCGTTTTCCTTGGGATTTCAGTTCACCTCATAGTTGCTTTTTTTCTCTTACTTTTACTGTAGAGCCCCTTCCTCCCCCTCTTTTATTGTTATTTCTCTTTTTTTTTCCCCTTCTTAACTAATGCGGTAGCAGAGCCCTGAATACAGGCACGTACCTGGGCTAGCTCATCCCTCTTGGGACGTGGCGTGCTGCTGGGTCCCGAAACTGGAGCTCGCCAATTTTGTCAGTGCTTTGTTTTCCCTCTACGCTCTTCAAGTACCTCTGGTCCGTGTCCTTGTAGGCTTGGTCCGTGTTTCCTCTGCTGCTGTACGCATCTCCTCCTCCTTCCGGTGTTCGTGCTTCTCATCCATCTTTGCGGAGTCCTGTCCGTCTTTCACCTATGCGTACGCCTCCTCTGCTCTCCCCGGCATTTCTTATTCCGGGTTCTTGTTGGGACATGCTGACATCGTCACGGGATTCCTGCTACTGTGCCCCTGGGACACGAGCCTATCGGCCCCGATCCATTGTGTGTCCCGGCAGGGCTGATTACCTTGTTACAGGCATCTACGCTAACCAGTGCAGAAAAGTAACTTTTACACAGGGCAAGAGAAGTAATTCAGCAACCAGGGGAAGTAAACCAGTAACCAAGAGAAGCGAAAAGGTAACCTAGAGAAGGGTAACTCAGTGGGAAATATTACTATGTAATTTATTTTATAAACTTGCACACTTTTGTTGACTACCTCCCCATGCATGTACATCTACCTATGTTTGTAAATTTGTCTGTCATGCACTGCTATACGCATGTCTGTCTGTGTCCTCCTGTGTTGTTACTTACCCTCTCCACATTGTTGCTTACTCCCTCCTGCTTTACTTGCACCCACCCCCTCCCATGTGGCTTCCAACTTACACCCGCTCTACCCCGTGTGTTTTTGTTTGCCCCCTCCCGTCCAGCAAGAACAAAAGAACGAGTTACTTACCTTCGGTAACGACTTTTCTGGTGGATACATTAGCTACCTGTGGATTCCTCACCTCATGAATACTCCCATGGCGCCAGCATTCGACGGAAATCTTCTTACTAGTCTCTGCACGTCGACGAGGATGTCACTGTCGCCCACGCGACGCCGTCTGACGTCATACAGGCAATAAGAGGTCCTCGACGACGTGCGGACGTCAGTACCAATCATTTTTTACGTGCATGAGAACAACCAGGCAATGCAATGAAAGAGCAAGGCAACATCCATTATATTGTAAAAATACACCACATTGTATGAATAACTGTAAATCTTTTTATGTACATATATATATATATATAAAACTCTCTCTTTTAAAATATATATACACACACCAAGTATATACACAAAGATATATACATATATACATATATATATATAAATATATTATATATACATCTATTGCACCCTCAAAGACCAAGAGGAGCGCACTCAAGGATTACTTGGTAAGACCAGAAAGGCAACGGGGAGGCGGGTGGGACCGTGAGGAATCCACAGGTAGCTAATGTATCCACCAGAAAAGTCGTTACCGAAGGTAAGTAACTCGTTCTTCTGATGGATACAACTACCTGTGGATTCCTCACCTCATGAATAGAGTCCCAAAGCAGTACCACGCCCGGCGGTGGGTGCCTAAATGGTCAAACCATGAAATCCTGCAGCACTGACCGTGCAAAATGGCCGTCCCTTCTAACCTCAGAATCCAAACAGTAATGTTTTGCAAAAGTGTGAAGAGACGACCAAGTTGCGGCCTTGCAGATGTCGACCACAGGAACACCTCTGGCCAAGGCCGAAGTGGCCGACTTAGCTCTGGTGGAATGAGCTCTAATGCCCTCAGGAGGATCCTTCTTTGCCAAAGAGTAACAGATTTTAATGCAAAGAACAACCCACCTGGATAGTGTTCTCTTGTGGACTGCCTTTCCTCTCCTCTTGCCCACGTATCCAATAAACAGCTGATCCTCCAGCCTGAAATCCTTTGTTCTATCGATAAAGAAGCTCAACGCTCTCTTTGGGTCTAGACGGTGCAGTCTTTCTTCCTCTTTGGAAGGATGAGGCGGAGGATAGAACGTGGACAAAGTAATTGCCTGAGCCAAATGGAAGGGTGAAACAACCTTCGGGAGGAAAGCAGCCTTGGTCCTCAACACCACCTTATCCCCATAAAAAGTTGTATAAGGGGGTTTTACTGATAAGGCCTGCAACTTTCTCACTCTCCTTGCTGATGTTATAGCTATCAGGAAGACTGTTTTTAAAACCAAATACCTCAAGGGGCAAGAATGCATAGGTTCAAAAGGGGACCCCATAAGGAAAGTCAGGACTAAGGACAAATCCCATTGCGGCATAACGAATGGCTTTGGAGGATATTGATTTAGAAGACCTTTCAAGAATCTGATAACAATAGGGGATTTAAATAAAGATGGTTGGTCTGGAAGACATAAGAAGGCTGACAAGGCCGATAAATAACCTTTAATGGTAGCCACTGCACAACCTTTCTGTGCCAGAGATAGAGCAAAAGACAAAACGTCCGATAGATGAGCATGCAAAGGATCAATCTGCCTCTCTCCACACCACGCAACAAATTTAGACCACCTATTAGCGTAGATAGATTTAGTGGAGTGTCGCCTGGCCGCTAATATAACATCCACTACCTCAGGCGGGAGAGAGAAGGAACTCAGGTTGCCCCGTTCAATCTCCAGGCATGTAGGTGCAGACTCTGGAGGTTGGGGTGTAGAACCTGCCCCTGCGACTGCGAGAGGAGGTCTGCCCTGAAAGGGAGACGGAGCGGCGGGCACATTGAGAGTTGGAGAAGGTCGGAGTACCACACCCTCCTTGGCCAATCCGGAGCTATTAAGATTACTAGAGCCCGGTCTTGGCGAATCTTCCTCAATACTCGAGGAATCAAGGGTATGGGAGGAAACGCGTAAAGCAACTGGCCGCACCAGGTCATTTGAAACGCGTCCCCCAACGCTTCCTGCATCGGATACTGAAGGCTGCAGAACAACGGACAATGCGCGTTCTCTCGAGTGGCGAACAGATCTACCCGAGGAAACCCCCACCTCCGGAAGATTAAACGGACTTGATCTGGATGGAGACGCCACTCGTGGTCTGCCGAGAAGTGGCGACTGAGACTGTCCGCACGCACGTTCAAAACTCCGGCCAGATGGTTTGCTATCAAGAAAATCCGATGGTCCTTTGCCCAGGACCATAGTCGAAGAGCTTCTCTGCAGAGAAGGTACGACCCCACTCCTCCCTGCTTGTTTATGTACCACATCGTGGTAGTATTGTCCGTTAGGACCTGTACCGACTGACCACGAAGGGAAGGGAGGAAGACCTTGAGAGCCAGACGTACAGCCCGTAATTCTAACAGATTGATGTGAAAAATCTGTTCCTCTGGAGACCAAAGACCTTTGATCTCCAGATCCCCCAGATGAGCTCCCCACCCTAGAGTGGAAGCATCCGTTATGACTGTGGCCACTGGTGGCGACTGCTGGAACGGCTTTCCTTGCGAAAGATTGTTGCTTACAATCCACCACTTCAAATCCACAGCAGCATCTCTGGAGATCTTGACAGTACCCTCTAGATCCCCCCTGTGTTGAGACCACTGCCTTCGGAGGCACCACTGAAGAGCCCTCATGTGCCAGCGAGCATGCATGACCAACAGAATGCAGGAGGCAAAAAGACCGAGCAGACGAAGGACCTTGAGGACTGGAACTACCGCTCCATTTCGAAACATTGGAACCAAATCTTGAATATCTTGAATCCGCTGAGGCGGAGGAAAGGCCCGAACCAATGTTGTATCCAGTACTGCCCCTATGAACAGGAGGCGCTGAGAGGGCTCTAGGTGAGATTTGGGCTCGTTCACCGAAAAACCCAGGTCGAACAACAACTGGGTTGTTGACTGCAGATGACGCAACACAAGCTCCCGGGACTTGGCTTTGATCAACCAGTCGTCCAAGTAAGGGAATACTGCTATCCCCTTCCTTCTGAGCTCTGCCGCAACCACCGACATCACCTTCGTGAAGACTCGAGGTGCTGAAGTAAGACCAAACGGAAGGACCGCAAACTGATAGTGTTGCGATCCCACCACAAACCGGAGATACTTCCTGTGTGACTTGAGTATCGGGATATGAAAGTAAGCATCCTGCAAGTCGACAGACACCATCCAGTCTTCCATGTTCAACGCCAAAAGCACCTGTGCTAGGGTCAGCATCTTGAACTTTTCCTGCTTGAGGAACCAATTCAAGATCCTCAGGTCCAGAATTGGTCTCAAACGACCATCCTTCTTGGGAATCAGGAAATACCTTGAGTAAACTCCTTGACCCCTTTCCTGCTCCGGGACCAACTCCACCGCGCCCTTTAAAAGGAGGACTTCTACCTCCTGTTCTAGCAACAGGAGGTGTTCTTGTGAACAATACGAAGGGCGGGGCGGGATGAGGGGCGGAAACTCCCGAAAAGGAAGGGTGTAGCCTTTTCCCACAACACTGAGAACCCAATTGTCCGACGTAACAGTCTCCCATTTGGTGAGAAAATGCTGTAATCTTCCCCCTACAGGAGAGGCGTGAGTTGGAAATGGTGGAAGCCTAAGGCTGCTTCCCCTGCTGCACCCCGCCAGAGGATGAGGAAGAGGCAGAGTGCTGCTGAGAGGCTCCTCTGGTGCGGACCCTACCTCTCCCCCTAAAAGATCTATAGGGATGGGAAGAGGCAGGTTGCTGATATCTTCCCCGAAAGGAAGAGGAGGAAGAGCCACGCCCAAATCCACGAAACCTCCTGAAAAATCTGGAAGAGGCCGTGGAAGAAGGAGCTTGGAGCCCTAACGACTTAGCCGTGGCCCTGCTTTCCTTAAAACGTTCCAAGGCCGAATCAGCCTTAGCCCCAAACAGTTTGTCCCCATCAAACGGGAGATCCAACAATGTGGACTGTACATCTGCCGAAAAGCCCGAGTTACGGAGCCAGGCCTGTCTCCTTGCCACCACAGTTGTGCCCATTGCTCTGGCTACAGAGTCGGTGGTATCCAGTCCCGTCTGGATAATTTGGGTCGCAGCAGCCTGGGCATTTGAGACAAGATCCAAAACACCATGGGGAAGCTCTGTAAACGAAGAGGAGATGTCATCCATCAGAGCATGAATATACCTCCCCAGGATACAGGTTGCATTGGTGGCTTTTAACGCCAGACTGCAGGACGAAAAAATCTTCTTCGACTGCGCCTCTAGCTTCTTTGAATCTCTGTCCCCAGGCACTGTCGGAAAAGAACCAGGCGCTGACTTGGACGAACAGGAGGCCTGCACCACCAAGCTCTCCGGCGTAGGGTGCCTGGACAGAAAACCAGGGTCAGTTGGAGCCGCCCGATACCTCCTGGCCGCGGCTCTGTGAACTGCTGGGGAAGATGCCGGCCTCTTCCACACCTCTAAAACCGGATCCAACAGAGCGTCATTAAAAGGTAACAGAGGCTCCGCCGCGACTGAGGCCGGATGTAACACCTCTGTCAAAAGGTTTTGTTTCGCCTCCACCACCGGCAAAGGCAGGTCCAAAAAACTAGCTGCCTTCCGTACCACTGCATGAAAGGAAGCAGCCTCCTCAGTATATTCCCCCGGGGACGAAAGGTCCCACTCAGGGGAAGTGTCCAGCCCACTGGCCGACTCCAGTCCACGCAGCCCATCACCCGAGTCCTCTAGCTCTCCTTCCTCTAGGGCTCGTTGGTACTCCTGCTCTTCTAGTACCCGGAGAGCACGTCTCCTTGAATGCAGTCGTTGCTCAATCCGCGGAGTCGACAATGCCTCCGCCGAAGTCGGAGATCGGCGCCGATCTTCCGAAGCCACCGACGCCGCATCCGGCGCCACAGGTAACTTCGGCGCCGACTGAAGAGCAGTTGAAACGGATGGACCCACCGGAGTCACAGGCCAAAATCTCGACGTCGACGGGATGGAAATCCCTGGGGCCAATCCTTCCGAAGCCACCGGAGCGGCCACCGGCGCCGACACTGGCGCCGAGCCCACGTTCCCAAACGGGAGAAAGGGCATAAAGGGTGCCGGCCGAAGAGGCGCAGGATCACCCAAAGAAAAGGCCAAAGGCCCAGCCGGAGCACCCCCTGGAGCCATCTGTTGGAAGATGGCATACATCGCATTCAAGAATGCGGAACTATCGGCTCCAGGGGTGGGAAAAGCCGGATACTGGGGTGCCTGTCTCGGAGGCGACCCCGACGCCGGCCTCGGCGTCTGCGCCGGAGAAAACACTTGAGGCTCCAACACCTCAATCACCGACGCCTGTCCAGGTGAAGTTGGAGACGCCGGAGAAGGCAACGGCGTCGAAGGATGCGGCGTAACCGTGGGGCTGACCTCCCATGTTCTTCGGCGCCGATCCGGAGACCTGGAACGAGCCTCCCTTGAATGACGCCGAGATTCTCTACGGCGCCGGGAGTCTCGATGACGCCGATGTCTTGGAGAAGACTTCTTGTGATGCTTCTCCTTTGACTTGGCCATAAACAGCTTCGCCTCACGTTCTTTAAGAGCCTTTGGATTCATGTGCTGACATGAATCACAAGTCGAGACGTCGTGGTCGGAGCTCAAACACCAAAGGCAATCGGAATGAGGATCCGTCACCGACATCTTGCCTCCACACTCACGACAAGGCTTAAATCCAGACTTTCTCTGCGACATTATTTCCACAGCGAAAGACTACGCAGCAAGATATACACTGTAACCGCAAGAGTAACAGTTGCTCCCTCGAAGATAACTGTTTCGAATGCACGGAAAAAAGGGAACTGACGTCCGCACGTCGTCGAGGACCTCTTATTGCCTGTATGACGTCAGACGGCATCGCGTGGGCGACAGTGACGTCCTCGTCGACGTGCAGAGACTAGTAAGAAGATTTCCGTCGAATGCTGGCGCCATGGGAGTATTCATGAGGTGAGGAATCCACAGGTAGTTGTATCCATCAGAAAAGTGAAATTATGCCGCCACTGCTGGCCGCGCCATAGTTTTTTTTTTCTAAGGTCCAGCCATGCTGCACAGGAGTCTCTCTGATGAACAATGGCTAAAAAACAATGAAAAAGCCAATAGCTCTTGTGTAGGCAAAACCTATTGGCTTTGCCAGTGCTTGTGTTTTTTTTACATGCAATTGGCTATAGATTGTACTGAGCTAGGCAAGGGCCATGAGTTGTGATGTTTACTCTGTATTGCATGCCGTGACTGACCATCAGGGCTTTTTAGGTTTTGTGTTCACTGACCAGTAGCGAATTTCATTTTTATTTATGAGGAATCACACCTGCTATTCTTTGTACAACTATGAGCCTACAAGAGATAAATCATAATATGCAACACAGTGTCCCATTGTATAACTCAATTTGCACCAGGACTATTACTGATACTTCTGTCTGAAGTGAGCAAAGGCCTGTCCGTTCGCTATACTTTATTAGGACATCTACCAATAATTCACTGCTTTTTGATGTACCTGCCCTAAGCACATACTGGAATAAATTGGATTACGGGTTGAAGAGGGGTGAGAACACACTTCAAATAATATTCACATTCCTTGTCAGGATGAGCTATAAATTTAATTAAATAAACCTGTGCTTAACCCTCTGATAGCTTTGCATAAATTCAGCCAGGCTTAACTTGAACGCAAAGTATTTATGCAGTATTCGAACAGTAATAAAGTGAAAACAAGACCAACCCCAAACCAATTCAAAACATAGAGGGTATTTCAATAAATAAAAAGGCACCAAAATGCCAACAATCCAATCTTAGAAGAGTTAGAAGTTTTTAAAGAATAAGTTAAAAATAGCACTAAAAGGCATAAAGTGCAAACTGTGGGTATGTGGTCACATTGGATTGGGACAAAGTCACAAGTTCACGCCAATTACGATGGAGTGCAGGCCTGATACAGGACCAGGTTGTCCCACTGGAAGTTGTACCTTTTGTCCTTGATGCAAGGCTGCCTGGTATGGCGATGTGAGGATCTGCAGGAGAGGCCTTTTGAAGCTTGTTGAGTCCCTGTAGCTCAAGCAGGAGGTCAGCCAACTGTCCCTTGGACTCACTTCTGGGGTTCTGGGTTCAAGGCTAGCAGGTCCAGTATTCCCTTTTCAGACAGCAACTCAGTCCTTCTGGGTCTTCTCAGGTCCAGGAGAGCTCTTATTTCAGGTTCTGAGGGTGCCACGTTTATACCCATTGCCAGTCTGTAGGTGGTGGTTACTCCTTTGTCCAACTGTGAAAGTGGTTCTGGTCAGTTCTTTGCTTTTCTCTGGGTTTGGCTCCATCTCGCTAGTAAAAAAGTGGCAGGCAGGCCCAAGAGTGAGCTGTATTTACCAGTGGGAGGTTATGAATCTTCTGAAGTCAGGAAGGGGCTGCATAAAGTCCAGAGTCACCCCTTTGAGGCTCAGGAAGAGGCTGGGTATAGCCCCCTTCATGCCATTCTACTCAGGAGAGGAACACCTTTCCCCACACACATGGCCCTTTCATCCTCTGTCTGGAAGGAATATACATCACATCACCAAAGAGCTAGTCACAGTCATGTGACCATGGCAGAAAAATACATTTGCCTTAGATGGGAAACTGTCACCTTTCTAAAAGCATTTTATATAATAGTAAGTTAAAATCTTACACTACTATTAAAGAAAATTTTAAATTACAATTCAGTTGAGTGGAAGAGGTATTTCTCTAGCTGTTCCCAAACTGAAGTTATCACTTATTAAATATAACAAGATACTCCAACGTTAGTCTATGGAAGAGCTAGTTTTGCTACTGTGAAAAACAACGTTGGGGGAGTTTCACCGCAGGGCATGTAAAACATGAAATACACATCATTATTTTTAAATACCATGCACTCTACCCTATTAACTGTTAGGGCCTAACTTACAGGTGATGTAAGTATTACAAATGGAAGCTGTAGGTCTGGCAAAAAGTTAGTTTTGCCTGGACCGGACAGCAGTTGAAAACTACATGAAAGGCTGCAGTGGCAGCCCTGAAACATGTTTTAGAATGCTACTTTAAAGGTGACAAAATGGGTGCTGCAGCCCACTTGTATATTTTAATTTACAGGCCCTGGTACACGCAGCATGATATACTACAGATTTATAAGTAAATTAACCAATCCAATCAGGTGTATACCAATTTTGCCATGAATCCTAAAGCCAACAAAAACAGGTTTCAGCAACAAAATAGGGCAGTGAATGCAAAAATCTGGAGGATTACCACGCAAAAAGTGCTAATTTCAAACACATACACAGGTTCCAATGAGCACTTTTCTGCAATCAAGGTATGACAAATCTACAAATTGGGTTATGTTCTTGATGTCTTGGGTGGGGTTCAAAGTTTTTCAAAGGGATGGGACTGGCAAGTCCTTGGATTTGTTGTGGAGCATATTCAACCACTTGGTGGAATGAGCCATTTTAAACGAGCATGAGAGAGAAAGTAATTGTGGTTTGTTGAAATGAAAAATAAGGGAAGACGATGGATTCCATACAAGTTATAGCAGCACTTCCTAAATTCATCCATTCCAGGTCTTTTTGAGGCCATCCATGTGGTTATCTAAGGTCAATGGCATTCATTTTAATCAACAAATATATTTTAGAGTACAAACTGCTGCCCTAAGAGTAGGGTGCCTGTCATTAAGGCAGAAAGGGCAACAGCGCAGATAACAACATGGAGCCTAAGTGGAAAACATTGTTTTTTAGACTTGTACAGAAGAGCAGATGACTGGAGTGGCGCAGTAGTGCTGGAAGAAGGGAGTTCCAATATTCAGCCCCAGGAAAAGAAAAAAATGCTGATTTTGCCTTGTTGACCTTTGGACTTTAAAGAAGGTTAGAGGAGACTGAGCACAATAATCCCTCAGGATAGTAGCGTGAGAAAAGAAACAAGCTAAAGAAGTCCTTGTCAGGAAAAAGCTCTATGGCATATTCAAAGAGTCTTATAGATCAACCAACCACTTAGCTACAGGAGAAATTGAGACAATTTTCAAGATATTCAGAAAAACCAAGCTAGAGAGACCTTTAGTGATCTAACTGTAAAAGATTTAGGTTTGAACAGTTTTGCAACAGTCAGCAGGAACATACAAGGTAAAAAATAGAGAGCTTCAGAGACAGGGTGGGATGAAGGATCAATTTAATCAGGCCATCTCGTTGAGGACCATAAAGTTTGGCGTCCACCTAAGGTAAGGACCTCAGTTTTATTGACTTTGAAGAAATTCTGTTGCATCCACTTGGCAACTGCAGACATTCACGCTTTAAAATTCAGTTGAACTCTGTCAAAATGGCTTTTACAGAGGCAACTACCTGTGTGCCATCTATGTAGGAAATGATGAATAGACCAAAGGAATTACTGAGCGTTGTATACGTGTTAAACAGAGTAGAGTTTAATGCTGAGACATGAGAGCCACCACATGAAAGAATTTAAGAAAGTTTGCAGAACATGTCCAGCTTGGTGATGATCAATGAGAAACAAGTGGAACAGTGCAAGTTCAGTGCCACAGATCCTTATTTTATTGATGTGGCTAAGCAGGATATGATGTGACAGTATCATATGCTGCACTCAGGAATAAGAGCAACTTGGCCTCCTAAATAGCTTGAACATTGTCGGCAAGTGCTTACAGTGCTATCCCAGGTCCAAGAGGGACACAGAAGCCAGAATGAGTAGAGTGTAACTGCTGCTTATTGCCCTTAAAGTTGGCTAACATAGCATTTGAAAATGGAATTGCAACATCTAGACTGAGTAGACTGAGCACAGGGACATAGCTTCTGGTGGAGAGGAGGTGGTATGGGCTGGACCACCCCACAAATATTTAGTTGGTCAGGCCTGGAAGTGTTAGTCTGGTCCTGCTGTCAGTCGTCACACTTGAGAAGTCACTGTTGATCTGAAGGACTAACTGCAAATAGGAGTGTGTGTGAGTGTGCAAGTAAAACCCAGGGCTCAAGACACTCACCTGATTTAAAACTGGTGCTGGCACCATGGGTCCCTACCTTTCCTTGTGCTGTCTATGATGATGAACTGGCCTATGACTAGCATCTGAGCTTCATAGCCCTGTCAGACACTTGGGAATAATGCTCCAGCGGGAAAAGTTGGTCCTTAAATTGTATTCACTACCCTGCAACATCTGTTTTCCTCCATTCATATCTTCCCACTTATATGAGAGACATTTGACATAGAATCTGCATGTGAGTGACTTTATTTGGTGCTCTTGGATCATAATACACCAACCAAACAATGTACCATTCACGTTCCTGGCATTCTGTGCGGACCGTCACCCTCTGTTTCTGCAGTGCCCAACTGGCTCATGGCACCCATGTCTGTGATGGTTCCAAATATGATTTGAGCACTGAAACATAAGTAGGTAGATGTACATTTTACTCATTGTTCATCAGAATACAAAATAAATAGCTCGTATAGTGCTTCATGCTATGTCATTCCTAAGCACTGTAATTGATGAGTGTTAACACACTTGCATGAGTCAGTTTGTGTGTGTGTGTGTGTGTGTGTGTGTGAGTTATCTTAGAACTGGAATGCATACGTCAACTCGTTTGGTTTTCAGTGCCACGCACATATTATATCTCAGTCTGTTGTGAGCTTTTTCGTGTCTTACAGCAGTGTCAGAATCTCAAGTTATATGAAAGACATGAGTCGAAATTTACCAATAGTTTGTGCCAGGTTAGCGTTTTAGTGACTCTTTGTGCCACGCTGTGCTACTCTGAGTCAAGTGGGCAAACCATAGGTGGTGTGCGGGCATTTTAATGCAACCACACAAGGGTGATGCAAAAGTCTTCTGAAAACATTTGTAGATAGGGATGTGTGTCAAACATCACACCTCCTCAAGGCAGGAATAGAAGTGGAGCAGCTTTTAGAAATCTCCACATTTTTCTTGCTTTACATTTGCGCTGCGTTGTTCAGAACACACACACAATGGGAAATATAATAAAGTATAGCTTTTTTAATTGAAGGGTACATTCCTTGTGCAAAAACTTTGATTCACAGAATGTACACGGTGCTGTACTATGATGCAAGGAAGTGTGCATTATTGGAGCATGGCGGCCTAAAGCGTGTTCGTAGATGTGGCAGTGTTTTGCTCTCACCCTTCGACTAAATGCAGTGCACCAAAACGTAGAAAATCTGACCCATTATGTTTGTCAGTTTCAAGACCTTCTATTACTCGAGCATGATCCCTAAGTGCACAAAAGTCAAATTGCCAATCATTTTGGGGTATAAGGAATCTCAGTGGTGTTAGGTGAGGGTGCTGCCCAATCAAGGGTGCAATGCTACCCAGGAGATAAGTGTGCAAACCACATAAAGTCACAACCCCTTTTAACAGTTTAGCGTGTGCACAAGTAGAGCATCTCCAAGCTCAGCTGCATTAAGATAAAGTGCACTTATCCATCCACACATTGTTCATTATATGTGCACAAGCACGCGGGAACACATGCATACATTCACACACAATAATCACGCACCTACACCACATACACAAAGTGACCATTACACTACCCATACACACAAGCCAATCGTGACTCATCTTTGCACAAATACCAATATATCCTAAACATTATTCTTTCACATGCGTTCTCCAGCCACAGACATTCTCTATTCATCTCATTCATCAACCCAGCTACATATATTAAGCATTCATCCAAACATTAATTAATGACCTATACAGTTTCACACTTACCTTCTGATTATTAACTTCGTCCATTCACTCATGAATCGATGCAGCCATTTATCTCTGTACTCCATTTGTATCCATCCATATCTTTACCAATACACACAACCATACTGAAAAGCGCAGGTCAAATAGGTAACAGTGTTTGCATTGCTGACAAACTGTGCTATACCATTTATGTGAGAAAGGAATTTTCACTGATGCCTCCAGAGATTGAAATGTTCTCTGACAGTAGATAGCTTGCACTGCTGATGTAGTGTCATTCCTTTTCTGTTAGGGAACAGAGAAAAGTTTTTACTGCTGCCATGCGCTGCATGTTCTTGGGGGAGGGAAGTTTGCATTACTTTGCTCATTCTGTGCCTTTTCGCCAAGTGAGCGAAGCTTGTATTGCTGCTGGCAATGCCTTACCTGTTAAGTGGTGAGTGGAAGCCTGCAGTGCTGATATCCAGCACCACCTGTTCTATGAGAGTTGCTTGCACTGCTGATGGCATGCTGTAGCTGTTCTGTGAGAGACAGAAGGTTGCGCTGAGGTTGCTGTGGCCAACTGCGTTCTCTGAAGACTGTAAGCTAGAGCAACTGATGCATATGGTGTATTTCTTCTTTGAGGGAGGGAAGCTTGAACTGCTGATGCACAGTTGTATCTTTTCTCTAAGGGCGCTTGGACTTCTGATGGTGTGTTTAGAGCTATTCTGTGAGGTGGGAAAATGTGCACTGAGGCTGCCCTTCTGTTGTCTCAGAATCATCCAGTGGTATATCTGTCTATTGTTCCCCAAGGGGTGCGTCTGAGTATAGGTCCTAAGCAGATATACTAGAGTATCAGCATCCAACAATTGTACCTGTCTTCTTTGAATATGTGAAGGAATGGTTACCACCTTCCTCAGCCAACAATACCAGTCATTTCTGTGTCTTTGCGGTTCTTGCAGAGCCAGGAGATGGTACATAAATACCAGTTTGTGTAAAATTGTTTGGCTTTATTCAACAAATGAAGTGGTTTAATCTTGGGGTTGCTTCTTTAAGTTTGAATGTTATTTTTTCATGACTTAGAATCAATATTTTGGCCAGGTCCATCTCTGGACACAGTTTCAATCTTCATAAACTAGCCCTGAGGGCCAATGTGCCCGCCACACAGCCCTGTATGTAATGCTTGATCTCAAAATTGCATTCCAAGTAAGATAGCTCAGTGGGTTCATGCTTTTATTACAGAGACACTTGCATAATCTGTGGATCAAAAGTTATAATAATAGCAAAATAGCTTAGCGAGTTAAGCATCCACTGTAAGCAGCTGCATCTAACAATAAAGGCATTAGGATGTATCCTGCAGGACTGTGGTATATGTGGTGTCAGAGAACACCAAAAGTGATGGAAAGAGGCAGGAAACAAAGTTTCTAACAGAAAAACCCACAACTGCTCTCGTCCATGTACCAAATGTTAATGCCACATTCTCGAGCATCCAGAGCTGATGGCATCCCCAAGATTCTAAACAACTCACAAGCCACCCAACCAATGATGAACATTACAATAGATTACAGCTTATAAAAACAAAAAAATATATAAAATATATATAAAAAACGAATATACTACAGAATACTAAAAGTTAGACAAATTAGATGTAATATACGATTGTAGAAACAGAACATTCTATAACAAGACATAATGCTTCATTTTAACAGGGGCAACTATACAATACTAAAAGTTAGTCAAAAGAGGTGTAGTATGGATTGTAAAAACACAACATTCTTAAACAAGACATAATCCTTCATTTTAACACAAGCAAAGCGAACACGTACACTCCTTGCCCTATGATCACACTTCTCACCACACATTCCAGATCCTTCCTCAACCAACTTTTGACTGGCATCAACTTCATCATTCAATTTGTTAGAAAATGGAGAAGAAGGCTGTTTGATTCTTCCATTTCTCACATCTTCACTGAAACCATTGGAAGGCAAATGTTAAACATTCAACCACACAGAACAACGCACATCTACAGAATGCAGCACACACAGAAGTGCCAAAGCGTAATTTTCAAATGATTGTTTATGAGTAGGAAGGGACACCTTCCCGCACATAAACAATAATTTCTGGCATGCACGCATAGAAAAATAAAAAAACGAGGAGTATTCCTCCTCGTTGAGCCTTGCTAAGGCCACCCCTAGGGGTGGCGTTAGATTTTGGCGCTGCCTCAGGTTTACAAAATCTCATAAATCTGAGGCAGCGTCACAATGGAATGGGTGTTGCTGTGGCACACCCACAGCAACACCCCTTTCACGCCCCTCTGACACAGATAACTGCATAGGAAGGGCTCATATTTACAAGAAGGTGTAACTCCACAAAAAGTGGCATTACACCTCCTTGTAAATATGGAGCAGACGTTAGTGCCACTGGAACGTCACATAAAGTGACGCTCCAGTGGTGCTAGGGGCTCATTAATATGCCCCCAAGTTCTTTAACATTGCGTACTCCTTGCTAGACTTTTGTGTTTTTTCCACCTTCCTGCTAATTTTTTAAAAACAACAATTTGTCTTCTTCATTACAAGTCCTATCTCTTAACTAATAAGGATTGAAACCTGAATTAGGTTTCCTACACCTTAACACCAGAAATGGTGACACTCCATTAGTGCCTTGTGATGTGGTATTTTAACTCCACACCTTACCTTTCAAATGCATAGACACATTGTTGGACTTTTCTCCTTATGCAGGATCATCCCCAATCGTTTTGCCTCCTGCTTCCTATTTTTTCTGACCTGCTTTTGTTGGCTTTACAACTCTGAGCACTTTACCACTGCTAAGCAGTGCTAAAGTGCATGTGCTCTCTTTGTAAATTGTATTGTTGATTGGATTTCCATGATTGGCATATTTGATTTACTGGTAAGCCCATAGTACAGTGCACTAGAGGCGCCCAGGGCCTGAAGATCAAATGCTACTGGTGTGCCTGCAGCACTGGTTGTACCACCCACATTAGTAGCTCTGTAAACATGGCTCAGACCTGCCACTGCAGTGTCTGTGTGGCAATTTTAAACTGCCAATTTGACTTGGCAAGTGTACCCACTTGCCAGGCCTATACCTTCCTTTTTGTTACATGTAAGACACCCCTAAGATAGGCCCTAGGTAGCCCCATGAGCAGGGTGCAGTTTATGTCTAAGTTAGGACATATACTAATGTGTTTTATATGTCCTCACAGTGAAATACTGCCAAAATTGTTTTTCACTGTTGCAAGGCCTATCTCTCTTATAGGTTAACATGGGGGCTGCCTTTAAAAATGATTAAAGCGTAGATTCCCTTTGGGAGCAGATAGACATGTGGAGTTTGGGGTCTCTGAACTCACAATTTAATAATACATCTTTTAGTAAACTTGGTTTGGAGATTGTGTGTTTGAAAATGCCACTTTTAGAAAGTGGGTGTTTTCTTGCTTAAACCATTCTGTGACTCTGCCTGTTTGTGGATTCCCTGTCTGGGTTAGTTTGACAGTGGGGCTGTTTGCACCTCTCTCTGGACAGTGACACAAAGGGAGCTGGGGTGTAGTCTGCATATCCTGATGAGCCATCTGTGCCAGGAGGGAGGGGAGGAGAGGTCACTTCCACCTGAAAGGGCTGTGCCTGCCCTCACACAATGCTGTCACCAACCCCCTAGTGTGTGGCTGGGGCCTGGCCTTGCCTGGGCCAGGATTTCACAAACAAGAGAGACTTTCCTTTGAAGTAGGCCTACTTCAAAGGCCGAACTGGGTATAAGAAGGGCACCCAAACCCCTGAAAATTAGATCACTTTTGGACATCAAGAGAAACCTCTGCCTGGAGAAGAGCTGAAGAGCTGAGGAGAAGTGCTGCCCTGCCTATGACTGTGCTTTGTGGGCCTATCTTGCAGTTGCTGCTTCTGCCTGTGCAAGGGGGCAAAGACTGGACTTTGTTGTGCATTCCTGCTTGCGAGGAAATCTCCAAGTGCTTGTCCTGAGCTTGCCTCCTGTTGCTGAAGTCTCAGGGTCATCAAAGACTTCTCCTGCCAGCACCTGGACTCTCTGCTGAGACTCCTGCCCTGCCAAGTGGTGCCCTGTCCAGTTCCTGAGGCCTTGACAGGTGAAGCTGGCAGACCAAGATTGAAAATCCATGCACAGACTGCCGTGCGGGGAAATTATCAACGCACCTTCTGAGACGCGGCTGAAAAACGACATGCCTAAAAAACAACACAGTGCCGGCTTCGCGGCAGAGAGTGACGCTCCACCGGCATTACAGCTGGAAGATCGACGCACGCAGCAGGAGAAACAACGGGCAACACCCGCTGACGGAGAATGATAACGTCACAACCCAAATATTGTGGTTTTGCTGATACCGTGTGGCAGGATTTTCAATGCAAACCTTGCTGGGCGCGGAAAAATGAAGCAAAGCCTGTCTGGCCCGAGTGCTTGCCCGGATCAACGCTTTGCTTTCCTGCGGAGAGGAAAAACGACACACGCTGACCCAACTGGAGGAAGAGAACGACGCACGGTCTCGCTTGCGGGGAGAAAATGACGCATCACTAGCCTTTTCCGACGCACAATCGCCCGTGTGTGTTAATTTGACGCTACCCAGGTACTTTTCAATGCTAACAGTGTTTTTACTGTTTTCTCAAGGATTTAAGACTCTTTTCCTTTTAAAGTTAATAACTTGACTTGTGTATGTTGGATTTTTGTCATTTTGGTCTTGTTTTGGTTAGATAAATATTTTCTATTTTTTTCTAAACCTGTTTTGTGTCATTTTGTAGTGTTTTCACTGAGTTACTGTGTGTCTTGGTACAAATACGTCACACCTAGGCTCTGAAGTTAAGCCTGCCTGCTTGTGCCAAGCTACCTAGGGGATGAGCGGGGCTTAACTGAGGGTGATTCTCCTTTACCCTTACTAGAGTGAGGGTCCTTGCTTGGACAGGGGGTGATCTGGCTGCCAACCAAAGACCCCATTTCTAACACACATACAACTTATCGGCCATCTCCGTTTGAACAACTTTGAAGAACCAATTCGCCTGTTCCACCAAACCATTTGAAGAAGGGCTATATAACGGCACCTTAATATGTTGTATACCATGTTTCCCTAAAAACTGCAACATTTCCGCTGATACAAAATGGGTACCATTGTCTGTAACAATGGCTTTCAGTGCTCTTTCAATGTGAATTAACTGTTCCAAAACGTTTTTGACATAGCACGTATCAGGTGCTCTCACAAAAGCATAATATATCCACTTCGAAAATAACAAAGGTCCTGCATTAGCCTTCCAATGCTTAACAAATAGTAAGTGCCCCTTGCAACATATTTCCTGACTTGTGCATCAATACCAGGCCTCCAATAAAATTGTTTAGTCCTTCTAACTGTAGCCTACATACCCAGATGACCTTCATGTGCCATGGTAATCATTTTATTATGCAGGCAACATGGCGGAACATAATAATCCTGCCTTAAAACAATATAATTCACTACTGACAGGTCGGATGCCAACTCTGAATAAACTCTCAGATCAGGGGGACAGCACTCTGTTCTTTGGCCAACCTTTCACAATAAACTCTCTGACTTTACTTAAAACCCCATGCAAATGTCCTAATTTTTGCATAAATTATATCTCTAGGGTCGAGCGCTCTGTCCCTGGTGTAATCTCTCTATGGGCTTTTACCCACGCCCATGAGTTTGGTTGGTTTGTGGGCTAGCCTTTTACAGTTCACTTCATTTCAATAGTGAAAGGCATGCATCCGTCATGCCTTTTCCGGTGTTTAGCCCTCCTCGAGCGCACCGGCCAACTACTGAAAACATACAAGGCTCCATGTTTTCTGTATGGTTTCTGGACTAATTTTTCTCTTTATTTCGCAGGCAGCACGATCTCGCTGGGCAGTAGTTCAGCGCTTTGCATGACATTGTTAGCGAGTCGGTCCTTAATAAGTAAACTTACAGGGGGACACGTATAAGTCGATGGACCTTTTGATTCGTATAGGGTGTTCTTACCATAGTTTTAGCACAGAATCAATAATCAACACACAATAATCAATAACCATTAGTAAAATCTACAATCAATGGAGTCAGTAAATTTCACACACCATGACTCTTCAGCCATGAATAACCACACCTTGATTATAAGTTTAGTAAGTTTATTTCCCTTTTGTTAACAATGCTAAGTCATGAATCTTAATCATCAACTTTAATCCAAATAATTCTAATAACACTTGTTAATCGGCAAGTCGCAGAAGACGTGATCTAATTAAAGCTTGAATCAAAAGGCATTCTAAGGCATCAACACATAGCATTAGTAAAACCCAATTCAGCAAAGCTATGACATCCATCAAGTTCAGCGAGATAGTCTGTCAACCATTTGTCCCTGTAATTTTTCAGTCGTCATGAGAGTAACCTCAGCTAACACTGATTAGCATCAGCATGTGGGGCTTCATGCAAAACAATTTAAAACACAAATTTGGAAAACATCCACCTAAAGAAACTGTTAAGTCAGCACAGTTGGTACCTAGAAAGAAAAGGCCTAAAACTGCAATTCAGTCATTGTCATATCTTCCTATCCACGGTGTGGGTCTATAAGCAGAATCAGTCTTCGTCCTCAGGTCATCAGTCGATCAGCAAAACATCAGGCTCTCAGTCAGAGAGTATGAGCCCAATGACAGAATCTCAAATCTCTTTTTCTCAATATCGCAGTAAATCTGAATAAGGGCTAATCTCTCTCTGGTCTCCTCTGTCATGTTGTTATATAAAGGTCCCCAAACTATACCCCAATTTCCAATTGGTCAATTAATCGTACATTATTACTCTACCCATTAATGTCCCTTTACCAAATCTATGAATTCTAATATTTTACAGTTCACATGTTGTTGACTGGTCTGCTTTACGATGTTATCATCATCCGGCTCGTCAGGTATCAATTTTATTTCATCTTCTTCTCCAGTCAGTGTCTTCATTGTTGGCGTCACATTTAGTTACTTTACGAGAGACCTCTTCATCTGTCTGTCGACCCATAGAAAGCCTAAGCTAAGCATTTTATTAAAACAATGAGCATTTCAAAGTTAGTTCACTCCCTCAGCATTTTGCATTATACGTTAATAAATACAGCTTCTACATGAGGCATGGCACAACTAGGCCAAGACACTCGCTAAGGTAAGACCTTCAATTAATAAGCAAGGACATATTTCATAACTCTTAATATAACATATTACTACATTAATCTTATTACATTCTCAATATTTCATATGGATTAATAATTATTTAGTACATTTGTGAATACCGGCGGCCATTTTTCGAGGTCACAATTTCAAACGTGCACATTATTTTTCCACATTATTCATTTTTCTACATAAGTCATTATTCAAAATACGTAATCATTCATTAATAAATTCTAATAAAGACATCTGCTTCAGCAACATCGACCTTGTTACATGGCTAATTCCACTTTTGCGGGTTACATGGATAATTGCACTTTTGCCAATACGTTTCTCAGTGAACGAACTTCTGTTTACTTTTGTGTGACTCCGTCATGCTTCATGGTGGCCGTGGGCTCACTTATGTGAAACTGTTTTACTTTTCAGTATATGTGGCAAGAAAAGTCCGGTTAGGAGTATAAAACGCAAATAGCTCTAACTCGAGCAAACGCAAGATCCGTTGCATTATAAATGCGTGTTTACAGTTTCTACTACGTGCAGTACAATTCACTATTACCTATGTGATTCCTTGAACCACACGTGTAAGAAACCCCAGCAAACTTTATTTCAGAACCTTTAAAGTTCTTGTTTTTCCTAGACACAGCACACACACCACTATATTCGGTTTAATTCACAGACAAAACAGATGCAGATTGTGGAAATAAGTGATCTTTCAATAAATTTAGCAACGTCCACAACTTCACAGAGTATTGGATTTTTGCAACTTAAAATACATTCTGTAGTTTTTAGATGTACAATTAAAAACAAATTACTTTTTAAATCCTGTGGTTCCTATACAAAATAATATAACCGCGGATGACGAGAAAAGCACAAGAATAACTTTATTATGCACATTTCAAGAGTACGCTCAGCAAAGTTCCCAAAGGAGTATGAAGGACAAATGCCGAGAGACAAATGCCGAGAGACAAGTACACACGTGACAACATTGGAACAGCGCTTAACCATCCAGTAAAGATACAATGATGCAGCTTGCATGCAGTGGAGTTCTTAAACAAATATGATCGCCAGATGACAGGACATGCGTGCGTCACAAATTTGGAACGTCGCAAGGAAATGACTCAGAAAGCAGTGGAGCTCCTGACTTGCACTGTATAACGCGTGACACTCACGTGACTCTCGTGCCTTCAAACAATCCAGGCTGTGTGCAGCTCCATGTGTGGCAAACGCCACATTAAGCAGAAGGGAAAGCCAGTAAGTGAAACAATTAACCTAACCAGAAATAAAGTAAATTTTATCACAGTACCTTCTTGGGGATTGGCGCAGGGTAAAGTAGTATGAAATCCCAAAATTGGAAATGCAGAGCTCAATGGGTTAATTCAGCGGCTCTAAATGTTAGATCCTCATCACAAAAATGTGGTGTCCGAGAACACCAAACGCAATGTAAAGAGGCAGCAAACAAAGTTAGCAGAATTCTTCAAATTTATTCAAACAGAAAAACCCACAGCTGGTCTCACTGACGCACTGTCAATGCCGCATTCTCAAGATTGTAAACAAGCCACACAACCAATGATAAACATGACAATACATAACATTCCATGCATTAGACAACACGGATTCTACCCTATCTTAAATTCTTCGAAGAATTACAGAATTGGTTCAGTTGGGCAGTTATGAACACCATCAAGTGCTACAAATCACTGTTTGTATGGTGTTATTATTAGTACAAAAACATAGATATGTTTCTACTAGGGCCATTTGTTCAAGTTCTTTTTCTTGCCTGTATGAGCTTTTAGCCTGAGGTACCATTGTACCCTTCATTTTTAGGGTCGAGCCTGCTTCGCATGTGCTTGTGCATGCGTTTCGCTTGCGAGACGCTTTAGTAAATAGAAAAGGGCTCTGTGCCCCGTTCATGTTACGTCAGTGTCTTTCATTGGTTCGTGGGCTTGCCTTTCAAAATCTGCTTGCTTTCATTAGTGGAAGGCACGCATACGTCATGCCTTTTCCGGTGGTTAGTTCTCCTCGAGCGCAGCGACCAAGTACTGAAAACATGCGAGGCTCGTTGTTTTCCGTCAGGTTTGTGGACTACTTATTATCTTTTTTCGCAGCGCGACCTCGCTTGGCAGAAGTCCAGCGATTTGCATGACATCGACCCTGTTACATAGTTAATTGCACTTTTGCCGGTGACATATATAATTGCACTTTTGCCGATAGGTTTCACTACGAGTGAACTGTAGCAGCGCGATCGCGCTCTTTTTTGCATTTTTTTTCTACCTGCATGCCATCTTCAACTGTCGTACGAGTGAACTGTAGCAGCACGATCGTGATGTTTTTTCCATTTAATGTGGCAAGAAAAGTCCGGTTGGGAGTTTACAACTGCTAATAGCTGTAACTCGGAGAAATGCGAGACCCTATTGCATTGCAAATGCTTGTTTGTCTAAGTAAGGACCCATTGTATGCTGCTTTGCAGATGGTGGTGGGTGGAAGAGGTGTGGTGACAGACTCAGTGTGTCCCCTCTTCTTTCTACCTCGTCCTCCTCTACCCCTCCTATCATTAGCTCCCTTAAAGTCATGCACTTATAAATAGCCTGTTTCATGCCTGCTTCATTGCCAGGAGGAGAGTAGACCCAAATCATGTGGCAATTCAGCTGGATCCACATGTAATTCCTCAGTAGCAAATCATGACCAAACCATTTTTATAAATCACCCTATATCATCAGTACACATTATACACCACTTCTAGCAGCAACATGAGCAAACAAATATTCCAAGCTATGCCGATCAGTAAACATTTACTAACTCATCAACACATAAACAGATACACACAACGGATCATGGCACACTTACACATCACACAATAATGACAGTATGCATCAGACACAGCTTCTGCCACTGTCATATGTACAATATGGCTTCAAGCTGTACAGTTAGCTAAGCATTTGTGCCTTAAACAGTACATCCTTAACGTTATAGCCTATCACCAATCTATTTAATCATCTCAACAAAATTAAACCAAATCTATAACACCTACAAACAAATAAAATAGAATAAAACCACATAATTAGCATAGTTAGCTTAAAACTTAACTATTTGAAGCCGATCAATGGACATTTTTTCACCTAATTAACATGAAATGAAGTGTAATCTCTTTTGGCACAATTTCAATCACATTATCTTATCTTCTCATTTGCGATATAATTACTGCATTTTCAATTAAAAGGGAAAAATAATATAGGGTCACTGGTTTCTTACCCCAGTCTGCAAGAGATACATGGTCCATGTTGTTTAAAACCTCCTTTTCTTGAGGGCGTTATTGCTTTATGTCATTGATGTTGCTAGATATTGTGCAGCTTTTGTCCTCTTTCACAGATTTCTCCTAGCCTGCATTCTCTGGTCCTCCTCTTCTTTCAAACATGGTCTGCAGCTAGTCCGGGTATATTGAAAGGCCTGGCCTCCCTGATCGCCACTTCTAGCATCCACCTGATCTGCTGATGCTAGAACTGAGTTGGTGACTAAACCTACTTTTCATTTTGATTTCACAGACCATGTTGCTAGTTGCAAAACACAAGACTCACACCCCCTAACATTATCTACTAAGCTACAACCCTGATTGAGCCCTGCTTAAATCCATCTATATTTGCTTAACTCAGGGACGAAGATTTACACTAACAAAACAATCAGTTCTCTTGAATTAAGTATTTCATATCAACCTTATTACATGGGACCATGCAAGAAATGAACACAAATAGGTCACTTTTGTCATTAAAATATTTGGCCAAGCAGATTTTGAAAATCAGCCCAAAACAGTGATATTTTTAGGAGTGGGCAAAATATTCAGTTCCCCCTGTGGAATTGGCAGAATTGTGCGATTGCCGTGTGGTGGAATTTATTGTTGTGCACAGGTCCAGAGTAGTAAATTAGTCCGCAAGAGCAAGATTTGGCATCCCTAGCTCCATCTCCATTTGCTAACACGCATTGATGGAGGCAGTCACAACTGTTCGTGGTCAAAAGGTTGCAGCTTGAAAAGAAAATCTACTCCAGCAGCAGCAAAATTGATTTGAGTAGCTGTGCCTCTGGCTGATTTTTCAGAGCAGAATGCACTCCCGGCACAAAATCACAGTGCGAGCAGCGCAGCATGACTTTTTCAGCCATTGGTGGAATCTTGCAAAGTTTTTATGTAACTCTGCAGAATTCCGTGGAGTCAAATTCAAAGAGTTCTTCCCACCCCTAGATATGTTTTGATGCTACAAAAGCATATGACTGGATATATTAGAAGATTCTATGGGATTGTTGGGTCTCTCTCTGCACTCCCTGTAATTGGTCGAGGTATTACATATTGCATCAACAGGTTAGTATCAAGCAATCCTTAATTATTATGCCAATTATTTTAAAAATACTGGCCAGTGTTCAAGGTGCCCTTTTTGCACAATTAAGTAATGCTTTTTGTTGACATTGTTTCCTCTGATCATATAAATCCAGTGATTAATCTGATATCTTTTGCATTCCGAAGAGCATACTATATGCTACATTCACTAGAGGGAGAACAAGCTTGAGGCCCACAGCAGATATTCCAAGTGAAAGAAAACAGCGAATTTTAGATTAAGGTGGCTAAATTTTATGGATTCCCCAGAGGAGCATAGAAAATAGCCAAAACGTGTAACAGTTTTCTTTTTGGAAGAATGGGGAAAAGGTGCTGTGCAAGAAAACATTTTATTTCATAAAACAACATCAATGAAAGGTTTGCTATGCTGGGATTACCATCTTCTGTGAATTCAGGTACAGAGTCTACGGATTAGTAAATGTTTCTTAATTCTTATGTTTTCAACCTACTTGTGGTTTGCAGTGGATACAGGGTGAAACTCATAAATGATCCCAGAGGCTATACAATTCTAAAAGCAGACAACATTCTGAATTCAGCAAGTGGTAATTTGTGTAGGTTTTCCTAAGGAAACTAATTGTTGAAATAAACAAATAGTGAAAATGAGATGTAAAAACCTATCCAAAGTTGACAATGTTTTCATTTGTAATTTTTTGTCACAATGGGAGATATATAAAATCTACATACTGTTGCAATGGATAGACCCTCTGGGTTGAGAGGATATGTAGGGCTAGGTAGTTCTCCAAAAACGCAATACCTAGAGCCAGTGACTGTGCTGCAGTTTATTATTATTCATTGCGTACCGACTATGCAGCAATTCATTCAGTACAAAATAGTGAATGAAAATGGATAAGGAGGACACCTACATATTTCGTATATGTGCACAAGATACAGAGTTTAGGAATAGTTGTTATTTGTACAGCTCTGAATTTGGGGTTACCCATACTGTCATGTGATTGAGAGGGTATTTTGCAAAATGCCTTCCTTCATGCTTACTGGCTTACATTTGAAAGCTGAAAATGCAGAGAAATCAAATTGTGATGACAAATGTTCTACTATTCTGTGTTCCCACATTTCTCCTAATAAAGACAGGACCCCACTACTGTCGGTGGGCCTAGTGTTGTGACAAAATGACACAAAATGCAGTTTAGAGACATGGCGTGTCACCCAGCAAAATAAACTTATTTTTGCAACAATTGTAGCTGTGAAATTTGGACCTTAACTCAGCTGCCACACAAGGAATCTTCTAAACCCTGACAGTTCTGAAAACTAGACGTCCAGGGGAGTTCAGGAGGGTGTGTTTTGCACGGATCTCACAAGCTTTTTTTCTTTCTTTTTTGCTTTTTACTCAGAAGGCCTGACGCACAAGCCCCAAACTTTGGCTAACAGCACATATTTTACTCAAACATATTGAGAAAAGGTTTTGGAATTTGTGAAGAGCCACAAAATTCTTACACCAATAAAATGAGTACCCTGGTGTCTATGACAGGAAAGGCTCCACATCACAACAGGAACAGAGCAAACCAGGGGCCATGTGTAGAGTATATTGTCTTGGCACCTGGTGCAATCTTCCTGTTGCGTGTACTAGGCCATTGGGTTATTCTTTTTACCAGGTGAAGTGGGCATGTTCTGCATGGTAGGAATTTGTCTATTTATTTAAATTCTTTATTTTGAGAGTTTTATAAGAGTATCTGAGCACCGTATAAAGTAATGTGTTATATATTTTATAATATATAAACACAAACAGTTATACGTGTCAGTGTACAGAGCTGTCCAGAATACCAGAAATTTCCTGGAACATCATAGCAATACAAAAGTGCCTTTGAGGATCTCTATCAAGAGAATGGACAAAGGCTCCACAGTGTATTCATGCATCTACAGATGTGTTGGACCTGTGAGCCTTAGGGTCGTCTTCCCCCAAGCCTTTAGACTACATACCTCCATTTTAGTTACTGAAATTTATTTTTGTTGATTTTGTTGGACTTTTTGTTGGTCTTGTTGGCCTTAGGACTGCTGACCATTGCTAAATTGCTTTTGCGCACTCCCTTAAACATGGTTTAGTTGGCTTACACCTCATTGGCATATTTAATTTACTTATAAGTCCCTGGTAGTGTGGTATACTCAAGTCAAGTTTCAAGTCAATTAAGTCTTTATTCGATATTTCATCATAAAAGACATGCTACACGTCATAATACTTATAAAATTATCAATGCTAACGATTAAAACAATAAATACAATATTTCATGAAAGCTACTAAGAACGTATTAAATCTATCTAATGCTTCACTTGTTAAATATTTTAACATATTAAAAAAAAAAAAAAAAAGTACATTACTTTAAAAACTCAATTCTAAAGTTCAAGATAATTTACTTATCTAAAACATCTAGCTGTTTTAGTAGTTCAGAACGAATTATCCATGCCCACCCCAGGAATTTGGCCACCCCTATTGCTATAGTGGGTGAAAGATCAGTTTTAAGGATCCTACAAGCAGTCTCGGCCGATTGTGTGCCCAGACTTTTGCATAGGGGTACCAACCACTTCTTCCTTGGGGCAGCATATAATGGACAGACAAAGAACAGATGGCTCACATTTTCCCGCATTTCAGTACACAATGGGCATTTATCTGGGCCTCCAGTGCCCCAGGTTGAGGTTAAACACCTTAATGGTATTGAGCCCACTCTAACTTGGTGATATAATTTGCGGTCCATAGGTTTTGTAATAACATCCCAGTACTTTTCAATTGCAGAGACATCTTTCACGTGTACAAATGTTGTTGTAAGGGAACTACCTATAAGGGATGAGTGTCTTATACCTACCACCCATTCCCAGTATAGTTGTTTCAGCTCTTTTTTTGAAGGAAAAGTAGCTGAGTCTGGGTTGTGCCAAAGGGCACCTAGACCCATGGCACAAAGGGTGGTTCTAACACCCTTACACCAACCAATCTTATCGGATCCTAGGGTGTCCCTTACCTCGAGGCATGCTTTCGCATATAATAACAGCTCTGGGGTAGACCACAACCTCCGCCAGAAGGCCAAGGGCCGAAATCTGGCTTGATCTTCCACTGGTTGGAGCCCAAGGTCATAAAGGAGCGGGATGCGTGGGGATGACCTCGGAAGACCAACCGCCCCTCTTGTAAATCTATTTTGGGCCAGCATCAGTCGGTCCAGATTGCTATAACCCCAAAGCTCAGCCCCATACAAGACTGAGGGAAGAATTTTTGACCCATAGATTTCCATAAGTGGGGACATCGGGCGGGTAAATGATCTTTTATATTCCTTAAGAAGGGCACCGCCTAATTGAACATGTTTAAGTGCTTGGATATCAATCTGGGGATTCCAACTAAAATTATCACTAAAATGCACACCCAGATATGTAAATTCATTAGTTTGCTCGAGAATGGCACCACCCATTTTAACCCTTGCCACAGTTTGTGTTCGACCTCTTAGTACCATGAATTTTGTTTTAGAAACGTTTACTTCTAGCTCATGCTCGTCACAAAATAACTCAAATCTGAGTAGGGCCTTCTGGAGCCCTTGCCTTGTCTTTGATAATAACAAGGTATCATCCGCGAACATGAGCAATGGTACTTTCATTCCCGCTATCTGGGGAGCATCCGTGGGATGTGTTGCAAAATATTTGGTAACCCCGTTAATGAACAGGGAAAACAAAGTGGGAGCCAGGACACATCCTTGTCTAACACCTTTCAAAACATGGAACCTGTCCGTAACCTCGCCAGGCTTACCCCAGCGGACTTGGGCATAAGTGTATGCATGAAGATTCATTAAGAGTCGCACTAGAGCCCTGGGCATTCACTGTTCCAGTATGCAATCCCATAATTTAGTCCTAGGGACCAAGTCGAATGCAGATCTTAGATCCACAAAAGCTGCATACAACTTGCCCTTACCCAAAAAAACTGTTTTCCAATATAAAAGGGCAAAACGAAAGGCTTGATCAAGGGTGCTTACATGAGGTCTAAAACCCGCCTGCAACGGAGTCAAAATATCTGAGTCTGTTATCCATTCCTGTATCCTCCCTAAAATGAGGTGCGCTATGATTTTTTGGATCGCATCAATAAGGCTGATAGGCCGGTAATTTGAGGGAACTGAGCGATCGCCTTTCTTGTATATAGGAAGGATTTCTGCCCCATACCATGAGTCAGGAATTTTAGCGCCTGCTGCAACTGCATTCACCAGGTGGAGTATATAAGGTACCCACAGGTCCTGGTCTTCCAAAAAAATGTCAGCTGGAATACCATCTGGGCCAGGGGCCCTCCCTTTGGGAATGTTTTGCAGGCAATTGATAACTTCAGTAACTGAGAATATTAACGGCTCGACGGGCTCAAGACAGTAGGGTATAGTCACTTCTACTGTATAACACTTAAACTGATCCTCAAAAATATTTACCCACTGATGATTAGAGACAGATGCTGGGCTATAGTGGGCGTCCTGCGAGATACCCCATTTGAAGAGGTACCAAAACTGTTGCATATTGCGTTTACCACAGGCTTCTGACAGCATAAGCCAGCGTTCCTCGTCCCACTTTTGTTTTGCTTTGCGTTTTGCCTCATTATAGAGTTTTCTACAAGATCTAATCTGGCTATGATTTTTGTTTTTAATAGCCTCAAAGAGAACTCTTTTTGTCTTGCTACACTCTTTATCAAACCAGGTAGTGGATGAGTATTTCTTGGTCCTAGGTTGTTTAGGGATAAGTTTAATGAACAGCTTTTTAAGTTCCTGAAACAGGTCAGAATGGGTACGTATAAGTTCGCTGTTAATCTCATCCTGTGAGCCACAACTGTTTAAAAGCTCCACAGAACTAGACACTAAGGTTCTTATCGCCCTGCGGGCCCCAGCGTCCACAGCTATTTTGGGCCAGCGTACCCTGCGCATATCATTGCTCACAATGACCTCTTTTTCTGTTATATTAGGACCACTGCCCTCAGACCTCTGAAAGCTGGAATCCCTTAGGGTCAAAACCAGCGGGTCATGATCGCTCTCTGGGCGTTCTGTAACTAGCATATCAACAACTGCAAACCACTGCCTCACATCAACCAAAATATAGTCGATACGACTACTGTGTCTGCCGTTGTTGAACGTATGCCTGCCCATCCTATCTGACTTGACCCTTCCATTAACAGCTCTTAGACCCATATCCAGGCATAGCCCCATGATGTAGGTGGCTGGGCTCGACCACTTAGCAATCGGAGGTATCTCGAGTTGGGGAATACCCCAGGATAGATCCTCATCCTCAGTGAGCGGGCCGTCCTCAATACCCAAAGGCTCAAAACAAGTATTAAAATTCCCCATCACAATCTTGTGGCCATCGGTCGTTGTTCCTGATAGAATATCATCCAACAGGAGGAGGGTCGGAGAAACCCTTCCTCCCTGGAGGCCCCTGACATAAATATTAACCAACAGGATGTTTGTACCTTGGTTGGACTTTATCTTTAAGACAATTATGTCTGGACTATCAATTGTCACTTCTTCAACTCTTACACCCACACTTTGGCGGACCCAAATGGTAAGACCTCCAACAGGACGCCCTTTCTGGCCCCTAATTGCTGGCTTGCTAAAGTTCAGATACCCCACCCGAAATATCGGTGTGACGGCCCATGTTTCCTGGAATGCAATTATATCGCCCTGATCTATGAAATCCCTCCAGTCAGGAATACACTGGCTGGACTCCAGACCGGCTATATTCCAGGATATATACCTTGATAACATATCAACAGGCTCAGCTAAAGCAGAGGGTGAGTCCATACTAAAATTGGGTAATACAGACACTATACCAACAGGGGTAGTGTCAGGATTATTACTTTGATCTGTGGCAATAGCCTTCCAACTTAAATCTTCTATGTGGGGGGATTTCAATAAAGTTAAATTAACTATTTCTTCTCTACCGATGAGTCAATCATTCTCATCTAGGCAGGATAACGGCCCATATCTCCCGGCAGTAATCAAGGGTTCAATACTTCCTGGTGCGAACCAACCCCTAGGAGGGTTAATGACATTTTTGTTAATCTGGGAAGGCACCTTCACCTCGGGATACACCGTAGGATAAAAATCAGGTAGTTCCCACGTGACTATTGGTCCATCTGCAAGTTGCGGGCACCAGCCTCTCAAAAATGGGACCACATTAGTACTCCTGAAATTAACTATTACCAGATCACCTGGGATATCTTTAATCATGTGGCCAAGCCAACCCACCCTTCTCACATTTAAGATTTTACCATCAACGGTAGGGGGGAGGGGTCTATTCTTAGTAAGCCAGAAGGCTACTTTGTTTTTTAAGTCATTGTAACCTTCTTTTTTACCTGAACTAAGTACTGGGACTCCTGACAATATACATACAAATGGAGCGGCCTCCGGTGGGAGATCAATCCTAGCATTATAATTATAATTATTGTTGTGCTCTCTTGCTTCCTTATGGACTCGAGTTGGTTGAGGCCTACCCTCTAGGGACCCTCGAATCCCTCGAATCACTTCGGGTTCCCTAGGTATAGTGGGCTCCGCCTCCAAACTTGTTTCGTTACATGGGGCTTTATGTCTTAAACTGCTGCCCGCGAGTATTGCCTGCTCAACACAATTTCCAGATGGTAAATCTAGAGGTACCGTTAGTACGTCTGCAGGTGTCGATGTTGCCTGTACCCTCAGACTATGAACCTCTTGGGTAAGTACTTCGATTTTCAGCAATAATGTGCTAAAAATTTCAGCCATTTTTGTCGCTAACTTATCCTCTACTGTTGCCAGTATATTTTCTATATACTGCCTGTTATGACAGCAACCCACTGGCTTATCAGATCCCCCGTCTAATCTTTTTGTTTTAATAGTATGGGTTTTTGCTTCAGGGGGCTTTCGAGAATTGCTGACCTTCCCCACTCCTCTTTTGGCCAACGACTTTCTACAAGCCCTAACTGCTCTTACTGGTTGGGGGGAGTCTCTGCCATAACCACGGGGCTAAATGGGCTCTCGACAATTATACCCGTTGAGTCTAAGGGATTAGAATGTATCTGTGCCTCAGTTAGTATCATATCCTTATCAGTGTTGGAGCCCAGATCCTCAAAAGTAGACACTATATGTGGGGAGGAGCTAGGGTGTGTCTGAACGGGGGAACCTCCTTTCCCTAGGGAGACTCTGCGATCGCTATTAATCTTTTTAACCACCTTAACCAGGTAGTTATCAAGCGTAGTAACCCCTAGATTTTTGGCGGAGTTATTACAGTTAGCCATCATAGTGTGGTTGCAGTAAGTACCACCAGCTATAATTCAGCAATACAAAACACAAAACCACGTAATCAAGATGTAATACAGCTAATTTACAGTTTAGGCAGAGTCCCGTGCCCAGTCCAGTCTCTTCAGGCCTCTGAGGGCCACACAGGGCCCGCCCTTTGCCCAGGCTTAGCCCGGCGCCGCCCGCGCGCGTCCCGCAGTGCGGTGTACCTTGTTGCAATTTAAGGGCCCGGGGGGCGTAACAGCACTTTCGCGCACAGGAAACCCAGAGGATTCTGGGTATTGTAGTCCTCCCAGCGTGTTTTTAGCAGGCAGCCTACAACAGCGGCGGCTGCTAATTGCGGTGGTCCGAGCCGGCAGCCCTGTGTCCTTGACCGACCATTTGTAGGCTTAAAGAAGCTGACTGTACAGAGGAGTTTTATCCTGCACTGGATCGAGGCTCAGCAGGCCGCTGTTGCGGAGGGGGTGGTTCTCGGATGGTTATCCCACTAGATTACTGAGATGATCAAGTTCGCTGAGGTCCCGGGTCACCACTCCCAGCCCCTCCTGCACACCCCCCAGGAAGGCTTTCTTGCGCCCCTCCAGGCCCCCCTTGTTCCTGAGCCCGTCCTTCAGGCAGTCAAAGACGCGGGTGACGCTGGAGCGCAGCTCCTGCACGGCCGTGATGGCTTCTCTCCTCCCGGAATCCCTTGAAGCGCAACTCGTGGGACCCCGCACAATCCACGGAGGGCGCAACTACGGGCGGCGCACAGAGGGGCGAGGAGGGCAGAGCCTATCCGTGCACAGAGGGTCCGTGCATACGAGCCCTGGACGCGGTCTTGTGAGAGACGTCTTCTGTTCGCCTCAGGGTGAGTTACTATTCGGGGCAAGACAGTTACTCAGCGTGCAAGGGGAGGACCGAGGACACCTCAGCTTCCTGTCACCGGCCGCATGAGCCTCCCCGTGCACGCATGGGATGGAGGACAGTCTGCACGGGTGGTTCTGTCAAGCGGTGGCTCCCGGTGCCCGTTGGGGTGACAATCTGCAGGGGGGGGCGTCTTGCCAGGGGCAGGGTGGAGGGAACGCCTGGGGCTGTCTCCAGGGGTTCTGTGGAGACAACTCCCTGTCTCCCGCCGCGGGCATCTCAGGGGGCTCCTTGGGCTCCTCCGCACGCCTCTTCCGCTGCCTGCGCTGCCTGTGTGCTGCCTGTGCCCCCCCCCAAAGCAGCGGTAGCGGTGGCGGTAACGGCGGTGGCAGTAGCGGCAGCGTTCGTACTCCGTGCCGCGCCGCGCTGCGCTGCACTCTGACGCGAGCCACCCGGCACCTGCGTCCCGTTCGACGGCACCTGAGTTCCGTTCCAGCCCTGAGTTCCGTAACGCAAGAAGAAGCGTTGATTGTGTTGGACTTTTTGTTGGTCTTGTTGGCCTTAGGACTGCTGACCAGTGCTAAATTGCTTTTGCGCACTCCCTTAAACATGGTTTAGTTGGCTTACACCTGATTGGCATATTTAATTTACTTATAAGTCCCTGGTAGTGTGGTATACTGTAAACCCAGGGCCTTTTTATTAAATGCTACTAGTGTGCCACCCACTGAAGTAGCGTTTTCAAAACATGTCCCAGGCCTGCCATTGCATCCTAATTCTAGTTTAAACTGACAAATATGCTTGCCAATATAATCTCCTCGCCAAGTCTTAAACTCCCCTTTTATTGCCTGTAGGTCTCCCCAAAGGTAGGCCCTAAGTAGCCCATAAGGCAAGGTGCATTGTAATTAAAAGGTTCAACATACTTTTACCTATCAGGACAGGTAAACTTACCTTTACCTGTCCTGCTAGTGAAACACTCCTAAATTTGTGTTTCACTAATGTGAGGCCTATCTGTCCTATAGGATATATTTGGAAATCCTTATTACATTTAATTGGTGCTAACTTTTGATTGGGACCAGGTAAGCATTTCATCTTTGGTATTTATGAAATTCTCAGTACAAATCCTCTTTAATGGTAAAGTTGGGTTTTACAATTTTCAAAATGCTACTTTTAAAAAGTGCCCTTTTTCTGCTCTTAACATTTGGTGCTTGCCGCCTCTCCTGGGGCACATGACTGTGTCCAACTGACAGTTACACTTTGTAAATTCCTCTCAAACAGTCACACACACACAATAGAGGTATTAGGTGTGCCTCAAAGGGCCATCCTCGGGCAGGATGTAGGGGTGTGAAGGCTTGAAGCTCGGCACAGCCCCACTTGTAACTGAATAGGCTGAGCTATGCCTTCACATAAAGGGCTTATCACCTTCACATCATCACTGCAGCCAGCTTGGAGCCAGTGGAATTCCAAGCACTTCAAAGAGAAACCTCTAGAAAAGTCTCTCAGCTTCAAAGGAGGCATTACGTATAGAAATAGGACCCTTAGACTCACTCTTCAGTTTTCTTCTGGACCTGTTAAAGGACTCTCAGAGGACTGCCTGCTACTGTGACCTGCTATGCGCTCTGCAAGACTGCTTTACTGTACCTGGAAGGCCTGCTATGCTTCCTGGAGCCTGTCTTTAACACTCGGAGACCAACTCTGCTGTTTGAGCCCTGCATCCTAACCTAAACCCAGGACTACCAGAAGGACTCCAAAGTCTAGTTTCCTGGCCTCCTGTTCAGAAACCACAGTAAAATAAAATGCTCCCACCATCTCAAACCTGCAACTGGACCCAGCTTGAGTGAGCCCTGAACCCACAAGGAGCGTCCCACCAGTCATTGAACCTTGTTTTTTGTGCTAAAGGTGCCCAGATAGCCAAAATCGAAAATCTGGGACTTAGAATATCTTTGGCTACAATATGCTCTGAGAACCCAGTAAGACTGGGACCAACCTGCTCGTCGATTCGCCCAAGGTGCATCACCGGTTCTTGTAGGCAGCAGCAAACCGTGTTCAGAGGTCCTTCACCAAAGGGGTAACCAAGCTCCTGGAATTGTTGTCAGCTCCAGTCTCCTGCTTCATCCCACTGAAGATTCCCTGTACTATGGCTTCGGCCCAAGGCTCTCAGATGATGACTCTGCCTCCTCGGACACCACCTGCAACCCTGTAAAACTGGACGTTACTTTCTCAGAACATTTTCATCAAAATTTCTTTTACGTCTGAAGGTAAACGCAGACAAGGCCCAATCCACTTCTTGTATCCGAATCATTGAGGTAAGCCATATTTTTCGACTTTGACCTGGTCTTCAGTGACAAGATGTCCTAGGTTTGCGCTTTGATCTTTTACGTGCTAGTTTTTACTTAAAACATTTCAGATTCATAACTCTGGTTCTACTGATTGGATTTCTTTCTTGCTTTGGTGGCAAATAATTTATTACATTTGACACTATTTGTCTACATTGGTATGGGATTTTTCTTATGTTGTGTTTTGCCTTCAATTCCTGTTTGCAAAGCTACCCAGAGTTAAGCACAGTTTAATTAGTAACATTTTATGTTGCACCGTCCCAGGTATTGTGGCTATTGCATGACCAGATCTCATGCCCCAGTCAATCAACAACCCAATTTCTCTCAAAGGATCTGTAGAATTTCAGAAGCCTTTAAAAAAATAAGTTGGGGGGCATGGCCAAGATGGCGGACGGTGCAGACGTGTTTCCTCGTCTCTCCGACCCCCACCACTGAATGCTTCACATAGCACCCTTCCTGCCAGGTTCATGGACCCCAAAAGCCTACACCGTACAGTGGAAGTGACACTGTGGCTGCCACGATGCCATAGACACTCTTCCCGGCTCAGGACGAGCCCATTGCCAGCTGGGCCTCTGAGGAACATGACACCTGAGAGACGCAAGATGACGGGCACTGGTTGTGGCAGACAAGAGATGCTACCCCAGTGATCAGATCTGACAGCTCAGCTGTGACCATTCAGGCAGGTGGGGATCCCAGACGCACTCCGCCAAACCAGACAGCTGAGGGGCCTTTGCAGCGGTCTCTGGGAGGTAGCGGTGAGTAGGGCCACAGACAGGGCCTCCCCCAGGGATCAGACGGCGCAATACAGCATTTTGGGCATTACGCTTGGGGTGACTGATTAGCCTGGTGGTGCCACCTGGGTGCTGCAGTGCCTGTGAGCTCCCCTAAGGAACACAAGAGTCGGGGTCCTTAGCCGGCCGGCCCAGGAGTGCAGCACCCTTGGCTCCTCCTGGGCTGACGGACAGGCCTACACCCCTGGGACCTTATGAGCCATGATTAGCTGCCTATATCCCACCTAAGGGAACAGATTCAAGGGCAGGGGACCCCGATGGACATTTGCGCTCTCATGGGCTGAGCCCGGTCCCTGCATCAAGTGCCGACTCTTGCCTGGTTTGGTCCTTGGCCTTTCCTCCCTACAATGCTGGTGTGTGTGCACTTCTCAGGTGGAACTACTCTGACCTAGGGTTATTGGAGGCTGTTCATTTGCATAAGGCCTGATCCCTGGAGTACTTGCCTGCTTGTGCTGCCTGATGATTACAGGGTGAGGGGCTGCACTTCTTACCTGGTCCCCTTCTGTGACAACTACACCCACGGAGCAGGCCCTACCCAGGGTTTGGGATCTTGCACTGTGGAAAGCTACTGAGTAAGGTCCCCATTGGTGTGGATGATCTGCCCCATTCCTCCACTACTACCCACTAAGGGGACAGAACTGAGGCAGATCCTTGCACTACCCGACAGAGGTGGTCTTGGGTGGGACCTTAGAGCGAGAGGGTTCCCCATCTCTTCATTCTACACATAGACACCTTTTGGCTTTACAGAGAAGGTACTGCCATGTCTGAGGCCCGAGGAAAAAAAGGCCACACTCCTCGGGACATGCTGATGCAGCCAGAGGGGGGCCAGTGGGAGACAAAGCACCCGTGGACGGAACTGAACACCTCTCTGAGAGTGATGATGCATATAGCCCGGTGACCTGCTCTTTTCTGGAGGCCTTGTTCGCCTCTTTGCATAACGACCTGCAGGCAGTCAAGAAAGACCTCAACTCTGACATGCAGGACATAAATCAAAATATGTTCGGAGTTGTGGAGAAGGTCTCCAATCTGGAGGATAACAATGGGTTGCTGGTAAGAGATCAAATGGCTGCAACAGGAGGTTCTCCGGATCCAAGAACAGCAATTGGACCTACAGGCACATACAGAGGACTTGAAAAACCACTCGAGGTTGAATAATGTCCGCCTCTGGGGGGTCCTGACCAATGCTGAGGGAACCGACTTGGGGGAATATACTGATGCCCTTTTCCTGCATGTCAAGGAAAACTCAACGGAAACAGAGATCAAATTTGATCAGTTCCACTGGGTTGTGTCACCGAGACCTGTGAAGGGTCTTCCTGCAGACATCCTAGTGTGTGTGCATGATTTTCAAATGAAAGAAACCATACTGCGAAAGGCTTGTGACATGCATCTATTCCAGTTTAGGGGGCATGTCCTCTTGCTCTTTCATGACCTCACGGCCATAACACTTCAGAAGTGGCGTGACTTTTAACCTATTACTGCTCACCTATGAAATGCCGGTGTCTCACATTCCTGCGGTCATCTTTTCTGGACCATCTTCCCCCTTGAAGGTATACTTCACCAGCTTCAATCCCTTCGGGAGCCCTGATGACTGCTGGGCATTGAGGATCCCTCTCCAGATCAAAGTTCAGTCAGCCCACAAGATCGGACGTCACAGCAACGAGGGCACTGAAAACATACGTCCAGAGACTAGGCCCTGGAAAAGAAGTCTGTTTTGGACTCTTTGTCTAGAAACACTGATAAGACTGATGCACTCTGAAGACAGGGGTGCTTAGCTCCTATCAGATCTCCCTCTGGCAGAAAGAGGCAGGAACTTACTGCGGGGGTCCTATGGGCTTGATCTGGTCTTGTAATCTTACCCTGGATGGGACGACTCTCCTCTCCGAAGCACATTCCTGGTCTTGGCTTCGCCTACCTGGACCATGCCTTACTTACTGTTTCCATGATTAATGGACTGACTCAAGTCTTTGATGTTCTTTTTTTATCTTGTTTTTTTGGGGGGTTTGTGATTGATCTGACTCCTTAGGAGTCCACTAGGATGCATTGCAAAGCTTTCCTCTGGCTCCCATTGGGACCTCTCTTGGCACTTTACCCCAAAATATAGACATCATGAAGCTTAAGATCCTCAGCTTCAATGTACGGGTCCTCAGCAACCCCACAAAAAAGTTAGCTGTTCTTTCAATCATTAAGCAACCCAGCTGCCATGTTCGTCTTCTGCAAGACACTCAGGCCCATATTTATACGTTTTTAGCGCCGCATTTGCATCATTTTGTGATGCAAAGTCGTCGCAAACTTAAAAAATACAATTGTATTTTGTAAATTTGCTCTATTTTTGCGTCACAAAATGATGCAAATGCGGCGCTAAAAAAGTATAAATGTGGGCCTCACTCTCTAAAGATGTCCACAGAATGCACTCTTGCGGGTTTCCACGCCAGCTCTGGTCCTCTTGCTCTGCAAAGAAAGAAGGGGTAGCCTTTCTCTTCACACTGAGCTTCAAGGGGGAAATCCTCTCTACAGCAGCAAAAGTTAAGGGTGTCTTCTCACCCTCCAACTTAGGGTAGGACCCTTCCACTTTACGTTCATCATGAGCTCCTAAACTTCGGTTCAGCAGACACCCGATGCTGCTATTCTGGTTGGAGGAGGCATGAATCTGGTCACGGATATGGACCATTCTGGGCAACACTCCGATCAAATTAGGGCCTTCTCAGCCGCAGGCATCTGCTGGCTTGCCACATATATGGTGACAACTCTACCCATCTTCTCAGGTCTACATGTACTATTCAGATGCCAAAAAGACATGTGCACATATCAACTTCTTCCTCGCTACACCGATCATGTTTGATCATATATCAGATGCATTTATTGCCCCTCGCTCACTGTCTGACCATGCCCCTCTATCCCTAACTCTTTGCTTGTCCGCCTCCCAGCCCAAGTGTTCCCACAGGTGCTTGCAGGAGTCCCTGCTGCAGTCCTAAACAAGGGTTGCATCTATTCAGAAGACAATTGGGTCATACCTCCAAGCCAATGATACTGGAGAAATCTCCCTGGCATCTGTCTGGGAAGCCCTAAAACTGATAGTGCAAGGCACGTTTATAGGAGTGGAGTGGAACACTGGAGAATAAGTGCTGTCGTGATAAACAGCACAGTCTTGAGGAATCTGCCTTCGAACTAGAAGCACAGGGGCCCATAAAAGTTGAAGGGAGCTAGAGAAATCTCAGCTCTTCCTAAAAAGCCTTGACTTAGATAGGACGGGATATGCTATGATGCACCACAAGTATAAATTTGATCTGGGAAACAATCAGAGTGGCTGCATGCTGGCACATCACTTACGTAGTGAAATCCAGTCAGGGTCAGTGAAGGGAATCCATAGCAGCCCGTTGGTGGAGACCTGTTCAGACGAGGGGATAGCGTCAGCCTTTCAGGCCTTTAACAGATCACTCTATACTGCTGCTGATGAACCGTGCAGTGACTTCTCTGGGTATCTCCAGCATATTGCCCTTACCTCTTTGCAGGATACAGAGGCTTCTACTCTGGAGCAGCCTATTCTCATAGAAGAGGTGATTTAGGCGATTGCATATCTGAAACCAATAAAATCATCAGGGCCTGATGGCTTTATCTCACAATTTCATAAATCTTTCTGTCAAGAATTGGCTCCCATGCTCACCAGTCTATATAACTTCATTGCAGAAGCAGGTTTACTTACAGACTCTATGCTGGATGCTGTTATCTCAGTGATCCTGAAACCAAGCAAGGACCCGGCCCTGTGTGGGTCATATAGACCCATCTCCTTCTTAAACATTGACTAAATGGTATGGAGGATCTTTCATTAAAAGCATTTACAGAGCTAGGTTGTGTGTTTGAGTGTGGGTGTGTTTATATATGTGTGTGTGTGTGTGTGTGTGTGCGCGTGTGTGTGTCTGTTTCTGTGTGACTGTGTGTATGCGTGTGTGAGTGTGTCTGTGTGCATGTTTTTTCTTGCAATAAAACCTTTGTGAACCGAGTATGAAGCAGTCTTGTGTATCAAGCTTTAAGATTGAATATTTGAAGATGGTACTTTCATCTGTGTGTTGCCTCTATAACAAGTGAAAAATTAAATATAGATTTGAGTACAATTTTCCCTTTCTAGACAAATACAGCATAGTGTTGGGAACATTGAAAATTCCTCCATGTCGCAGTTTTGCAAAGCTTTACTCAAAAATCTCACAATTTTCGCCAAGTGCAAAGGTAACAGTTTTTTTGAAAGAACAGTTTACATTGAATATTTACAGCAGAAGGAAACCATTTCCAATGTTGCAGAAGGCTTTATAAGATGACAGTAGACTACCAACTGTGATTCCTTGTCCGCACCTTCCGGAAGAATATTACCACCTCTCTTGCCGCTTATGTGGTGTGGCTGCCACATCACCTCAGCTCTACCCAATCTTGACCAGTGCATCCTTAGCCCCTCTTCCTTCTTCCACCGTCAGTCTTAGTGGGTAGTGAAGGGAAAGTGAAGCTGTTGCCTGGCAAAAGAGGGCATTACATTCTCCCCTATATCTAGGGTGAGGGTCAGGTGGAAGCTGGAAAAAAAGTTGCAGGCAACAATAAAGCCCTTTCTTGGAGCAATTTTGTCAGGCGCAATATCCGACCCATATAATCTGGTCTGGTGTTCACAAAGCCCCTTGGAAATTTGGGTGTGGAACATCGGCCCACATATAATTTTATGGAGTGGAATTCCACATAGTAACTCTTGTCGCAGAATTTGGGTTTAAGAGTCAATTTGTGCAAGTGATGGGAAGCATTTCTTCTCAACTAGGGTACGTTTTCTGGGTGGCGTCTTTTTTAATGAAGGTTACCCCATCTTCCAGTGTGATATGTGGGGCTGTCAACTTTATGACACCGTGTTTCGTGATCAACTGCCTTTGAGAGAAGAAAACAATGTGTCACCATCAGTTTTTTTATTCTCAAGTCTGAAATTGACACACAGGAATCTACCCTTGGGAGAGTGATGAATAGTAACCACCTTTCCCTCTGGGGTGCAATTGCTGTTAGGAGTTGCAATAATTCCACAGTTTTAGTTACTCAAGAGTTTGGCATGAGGGTAAAAGAAGATTTTTTTTTTAACTATGTGGTTGTATGGTTTTAGCTGATGTAATGATATTTATGATTATAGTTTGAGCCCTTACTCAGATAAGCATCTACGTTAGAGCAGACAAATAGCATAAGCTCTACGGCAGAGTCTCTTTCTTAACTCTGCCCGAAAGTGTCTATATTGGAGATGCTAGCCTTATAGAGCTTGCTGCGGAACCACAACGTTCTGTGGGGAATTAACCTCTTAGCTGCTGGGCCTTTTCCCCCCGCAGTGCTGAGCCCTTTTTTGGCTATTTGGGTTAGTTTGCGCTTAGGTCTTCCTAACTTTTTGTCCACATAAGCTATCCACGCCAAATTTGGGTCCTTTTTTTTCCAACATCCTAGGGATTCTAAAGGTACCCAGAGTTTAGGGGTTCCCCTGGAGGAGACCAAGAAATTAACCAAAATACACCTAAAATTTAGTTTTTTTCAAAAAAATGGGAAAAAGTGATGCAGAAGAAGGCTTACGGTTTTTACCCTGAAAATGGCACCAACAAAGGGTTTGCGGTGCTACAAATCACCATCTTCCCAGCTTTCAGGGACAGGCAGAGTTGAATCAGAAAACCAAATTTTTCAACACAATTTTGGGATTTTACTGGGACATACTTCATTTTTACTATTTTTGGTGCTTTCATCCTCCTTCCAGTTAGTGACAGGAATGGGAGTGAAACCAACACTGGATCCCGGAAAGCTAAGTATTTCTGAAAAGGAGACAAAATACTGATTTCAGCAAGGGGTCATTTGTGTAGATCCTACAAGGTTTTCCTACAGAAAATATCAGCTGGAAAAACAAAAATATTGAAATTGAACTGAAAAAAACAGCCATTTTTCTCAGCGTTTTACTCTGTAACATTTTCCTGCAATGTCTGATTTTTTAAAGCAGTATACTGTTACGTGTGCTGGACTCTTCTGGTTGCAGGGATATATAGGGCTTGTAGGTTCATCAAGATCCCTAGGTACCCAGAGCCAATAAATGAGCTGCACCTTGCAACGGGTTTTCATTCTATACCGGGTATACAGCAATTCATTTGCTGAAAGATAAAGAGTGAAAAATAGGTATCAAGAAAACCTTTGTATTTCCGAAATGGGCATAAGATAAGGTATTGAGCAGCAGTGGTTATTTGCCCATCTCTGAATTCCGGGGTGCCCATACTAGCATGTGAATTACAGGCCATTTCTCAAATAGACGTCTTTTTTACACACTGTCTTACATTTGGAAGGAAGAAATGTAGAGAAAGACAAGGGGCAATAAGACTTGTTGAGCTATTCTGTGTTCCCCCAAGTCTCCCGATAAAAATGGTACCTCACTTGTGTGAGTAGGCCTAATGCTCGCAACAGGAAAGGCAACATGAACACATCACATTTTTACATTGAAATCTGATGTGTTTTTTGCAAAGTGCCTAGCTGTGGATTTTGGCCTCTAGCTCAGCTGGCACCTACGGAGACCTACCAAACCTGCACATTTTTTAAAATTAGACACCTAGGGGAATCCAGGATGGGCTAACTTGTGGGGCTCTGATCAGGTTCTGTTACCCAGAATCCTTTGCAAACCTCAAAATGTGGCCAAAAAAACACTTTTTCCACACATTTTGGTGACACAAAGTTCTGGAATCTGAGAGGAGATACAAATTTCCTTCCACCCAGCATTCCCCCAAGCGTCCTGATACAAATGATACCTCACTTGTGTGGGTAGGCCTAGTGCCCGCGACAGGAAGTGCCCCAAGACACAACTTGGACACATCACATTTTCACAAAGAAAACAGAGCTGTTTTTTTGCAAAGTGCCTAGCTGTGGATTTTGGCCTCTACCTCAGCCGGCACCTAGAGAAACCTAGCAAACCTGCACAGTTTTGAAAACTAGACACCTGGGGGAATCCAAGATGGGGTGACTTGTGGAGCTCTGATCAGGTTCTGTTACGTAGAATCCTTTGCAAACCTCAAGATGTGGCCAAAAAACACATTTTTCTCACATTTCGGTGACAGAAAATTCTGGAATCTGAGAGGAGCCACAAATGTCCTTCCACCCAGCATTCCCCCAAGTCTCCTGTTAAAATGGTACCTCACTTGTGAGGGTAGGCCTAGTGCCCGCAGCAGGAATAGATCACACAACGGTCAATGTTGGTACTTACATGAGGCAACTGTTGACCCTGGGGTGATCCATTCCTTACGCAGGCACTAGGTATAGGCACTCAAGTGGGGTAGTGTTTTTATCAGGACAGGTGAGGAATCACTGGGTGGTAGGAATTTTGTGGATCGCAGCATATTCCTGTAGTTTGTGTGACAGAAATGCAAGAAAAATAGAGTTTTTATTCAACATTTCAGCTTTGCATGGTATTCTGGGTAAGAAAACTTTGGGGAATTCACACAAGTCACACCTCTGTGGACATCCCCCGGATGTCTAGTTTACAAAAATGTTTGGGTTTAATATGTTTCCCTATATAGCCGCCGAACCCAGGACCAAAACCACAGGTGCCTGCCTTACAAAACCAGTTTGTTTTGTGATAGATAATTTTGATGTCTCCACAATACAATTTGGGCAGTGGAATTTGGGGCTGAACTAAATTGGGGAGCTCCCAAGAGAGCACCCTCTCTGTGCTTGCCCCCGCATTCACCTGCTCTCTGGGTTGGGCTGACCCACTATTGCCCTGTTGCACAGACTGTGCTTGCGAAGGGAAAACAGGACTGCCCTCATCACCTCCCTCACAATTTACTGGAAGGAGTTATCCAATGGGACTCCTCCAACTGAAAAATCACTCCCAGAGTCTGCGCCATTGTCCTATCCCTCAGATGATGTCTCAGTATCTGCTGTCTCAGTCTCTGATCCTATGTCAGAGCTGTCCTCTATAACCCAAGTGACGTCAGCTGCAATCATCCATCAAGATGCCATCTCTGCTATTGGCTAAATTGTTGCTCTAAAACACTATCCTACATAGACAGTCACAAAATTGCTGGTGTGTGTGTGTGATACGTGCAACAGTAGAGGCCACCTTACCTGTGCTTCTTCCCTCAATCAGCACGTTCTTTCAAGACACTCAAACACCTTGTCACATACCATTCGTCACAGTCTTTAGCACCTCCTGCGCCCAGTCCAACAATCATTATTGTGCTCCCACTCCCATGTCCTCCTCCTCGGATTCCCTCATTACCACCCAGCAAACGTGATCTTCATCTCTCCATAGCCACCCCACACCACGCACATACATTTAATTTGTATTATAGCGCAGGTAGTGGCTGACTTTACTAATGTACTCAGCTATTTACATAAAATACAGATTTGCTCTTTGCAGTAGTCATATAAACCTTCTGTGCTTCTTTACGGCACTAAAACTGCCACTAGACAAAAGTCTCATCCTTTTGTAGCAGAAACATAATCACAAGACTTACTTGACTTTTTTAGCGCTGCCTAAAAGCTACAGTTGAAATGCGTCAGTTGAAGTATGTGCACTGCTTTGAAGACGCAGGCTGCAACTGCAAGACAACTGGTGGCAAATATAGATATATATACTTGCCCAATGGCAAGACATTTTGCAGAGGTCCATGGCAAAAATAGAGATTTGTTAAAATTCTGTTTACTGGATAATATTCCACCAGGTATAAGAGAAGGTAATAGGGAATTGGAATTGAGACAACTGGAATCCAAGTTTATTATTAAATACTCCACCAATACACCTGATGGATTTAATCAAGATGAGGAACTCTTTGTTCATCTGAAGTCAGTGTAGTATAGAGTAGTAGAGAGGTCACTTCTTATTGCTAGTTTGCATATTTATTTTTATATTTATATTAGTGTAAGGGGGACTAGAGCGAACTAATCATATTGTGTATAGGTGATATGTGATTTTGAGTTAACTATTTTAAAAGTAATTATATGATTGTCTGTTTAAGGTTGGAAAGAGATGCAGCAGCGAGAAACGCAATGGAGCTATTATATCTTGGCCAGTATACTCTACAAATGGGATAAGTACTAGACCCATGTGTTTCCTTATTTGTTTTGGGATATAACATCATATACACTTAATGATTTTCAGAGATGATATAGATAATGAGGCATCTTAGAATGAAATTAATTGAGTACAGTGTTTGGGTTAAAGAAGACAAGCACTTAGATTGACTGATGTGTATTAATTTACTTAATATTATTTTTCCTATTATGTTTTCCAGTATTTATTTTTCAGTGTTCTCATTGTCTGTATTTGGAATTAGTAAGGAATTGGTTCTTAATATGTTATAATTAGGCTGAGTATACGAAATATAATGGTATAAGCATGATATTATTGTAGCAATATATTAATTCTGCTCCACTCTAAAATGGCTGACAATAGTACAAACATGGTTGTTAGTCCTTCTTCTATGTTGTTAATATAAATACATGCTAGAGTGAGTAAGGTTTGTTGAAACTGTGATCAAGGAGCAGGTGCACCGAAACACGTCAGGAATCCTATGTCAATAAACAACGTTTTTGCTGTCACAGCTGTTTGTTCGTCTTGAAGGGATTTCCCTTTGGAGTGGGATCGACACTGTATCGATATATATATAGATCACTTTTATATGTGGGTCTGGTTTTCCTGGGGGCCGAGCGTAGCCCCCAGGGAAACCACACATGCACTGACAAAAGTGCTCTCTCTCTCTCTCTCTCTCTATATATATATATCTATATATATATATATGTACATATATACATATATATATATATATATAGATATATCTATCTACATGGATATATCTATAGATAGATCTATATATATATGTATATATATATATATATATATATATATATATATATATATATATATACATATATATATAGATCTATATGTAGATAGATATATACATATGTATAGATCTGTAATTTTTTTGGTTAGTTGTAGGGTTTCCTTGGGGGCCAAAATGGCCCCCATGGAAACCCTACTATGAAAAAAAAAAGTATTGCCCCCACAGAGGGTCGTCCTGCCCACGGGCGACCGCCTGTCAATTTCTTTTTTGTTTTGTTTTTTAAATTAGCCCCTGGGGGTGGGGCGACCAGGGGGCCCCAACCTTGAAATAAAAAAATATGGCCGGGGGGGGCGGCCCATTTTCCGAAGGGGGGCCGACCCCCCCAAGTGAAATCCCTGGTGTCTAGTGGCGTTTCCTGGCCCTCGATTGCAGCTGTGCTGCGATCGAGGGCCAGGAAACGCATTCAGGAAGGCCTTGTATGAAAGAGGAGAGTCTCCCCTTTCATACAAGGCCTTCCTGAATGTGGGGAAGGCCGTTTGGGGCCGTTTTCCCCATCGGAGCAGGAAGCGGCCCTAAAGCCGCTTCCTGCTCAATGGGGAAAACAATACTGTGACGTCTGCGCGGACGTCACAAAGGGGCGGGTGGAGACACGGAAGAGCTTCCATGTCTCCCAGGGCTTTCAAAAAAAAAAAGACAATCCTCGGGTGCGATGCACCCAAGGATTTTCGAACCCCCTCCCTGGTCGGCCACTGGTCGTGACCCGCACCAGGGGAGTAGTGCGGGCGTCGGCCAGTGGCCGATGCCTGCACTAAAGGGGTTAAGTATATTGATTTGTAATCAAGGTCAATATGAAGCATTTGCTGGCTCCCAACCAAATTCAGAAGAGCGGAGGTTTAGTGCTATTTTAATATTTACTGTGCTAGATAGATTGGTTACTGAATTTACTCTTAGTTGTCCTAAGGGTATGGTATTATTAGCTAATTGTTTTCTATTGGAGACATGACCGGGCATTTTACATTTCTGGTTTCCTGCAGTGAACCGTGCATTGGCTTTATCAGGCTGAACAGGGAGGCTTCTAATTTCACGCATGTAGTAGGTATCTGGTCCGCAGGATTACTTAGTCACTGTGGCATGTGGGTGAGTCTCAGTAAAGACCGAAGCTCACAAAGTTCACACCTCCATATTATTTCAAGAGATGAAGCTTCTCAGGTAAGATTTTAGTGCACTTTCACTTCCACATGAATGTGCTTATGGTGCTGAAGGCTATGTTAAGTCCCTGGGTGACATCTGGCAGAAATAAGTGTAGAAGCAGCCATAGCATAATGGTGTGAACATCATGCTTATGATGTCTAGGTGACGCCACCAGGACACATTTAGAGGAAACCAGAGGTTTGTTTATTTTGGATTCTGTCAATAATTTGTCTTATGTTTAACAGTAGAACTTGTCACTAGATAAGTGAATCTTCTGAAACATGATGTATATGGCATTAAATATGAATTCACAGACTTGGTCTATAATGTAATTAATCAAAAGCTCATGAAGGGAAGAATTTCCTCTGCATTCTGTTTTTATTACGTTTATCTCCTGACATTGAGGTGCGTAGGTCTAGAATCTAGTTGTCTAGGGCTATACATTATTATTAGAATATCATCAGCCAATGCTGAAAGTTTGAATCTGTGAGGATTGATTTTGATGCCTTAAATAAAATGGATGTTTCAGGCTATATGTAACAGTGGCTCTAGGGTGAACATGAAAAGGGAGTAGGTTTTAAACCGTGCTTGGGTGAAGCTGGAGGAAAACCCAATTTTCTTCAGTGAACCAAATTTTCCTGCCTCTGGCCAACTCCGCATGTACAGTTAAAACATTTTCCCCACCCATAGTACAATAAATACTACAAAGCATGTGAAGCAACCTGCAACATTAATAACAAACCTCAATGAGGCTTTGCCAGTAACAATAACCAAAAAACAGTGGCAAAGTAAGAATGATGAGCTTTACCAATGCCTGTTTGATTTTGCACATCAGATATCAAACATGACCATAAGACCTACAGTTTAATTATTAATTAGTTGCTTTGGTGCAAGTGGGCATCTAGCTTGGGCAACAACATTGGTAATTTTTTAGTCACTTCAGGAGGGTTCTTTGAGTCAGGCTGCAGAGATAACGTTGCATTGTTCAAGTACACCTTCCAACGCCTGCGGCTCTCAGCGATTATTGGGGACACAGTTGATTTTTTCTGTAATGGCAGGGTTACTTTGTCTATGGACAGCAGGATACTCCTATGGTTTCCCCTTGGGCCCGGTGTGCAGATGCTTGGGCCAGATCGCCAGCTTGCACAAGCCAAGTCGGTGGAGTGAGGTTGTCTTGGGGGATGGCACACAGCACAAGGTAAGGCCATGGCATCTAGAAGCACGACTGGGATTCAAGATTGATGGCTGGGCAGCAACACACTCACTGCTCTGCAAAACTAAGTGGGCTAGCCATCCAACACAAGTCTTCATTCTTGATAGATTTAACGTGCTGAAATTCCACACTGCAGTATAGCATCAACTGGATCTAGAGATTCAACACTGAATTGAGGCAGGGTCTTAACCTTATAGGCAGTCTTCCTCATCTCAGATTCAGGATGTAACATGAGGCCTTCTTTCTATACTATAGCCAGAGGAGATATCTGCATCTAGCAGTCTTCTACACAGGTGTGCAGATGTTCTTTGAAGTAAAATTTGAAAAAAGAATAAGCCAAAAGGGTTAGCTTTTATCAGTACAGTGGCAGGTGGACTCAAATTGAGTGGTCCAAACATTTGAACAGGGATCCAGTTATGCAAAAGAGCATTTCCCTTTCAGGTGAGCCATAGATCTGTGGCAATAAACTGCATGAGGGCTGTCACAGATATCTTGCCAATCAGGTGCTATAATTGGGGTTTCGCCTCCTAAGCACAAAACAACACAGGATAATGGTTGAGAGGGGTGCAGGAATCCCCCTTCATTGTTTCATGGGTGGAGTGTTTTGATATGCTCTTGGTCCGATTCCCATAGCTAAATATTAATGTCATGGACCACTGTTGTTCGTATGACCTCATCCTGGAGGCAGTTGCCACCCAAGATAAAACACTCTCTAGCACTCTGTTGGTAAACAACATATTTTAATCATGCAATAACGTTCATCAGGAGATTCGTGACATTGGTCTCCCATGGAATGATACACACGAAGCCAGCTAGGATGATGCGATGAGGAGCAAGTAGTAACAGAGAAAGCACCAATGCATTTTGATCCTACAGGGTGTGGTATTTAACAGGTTTTGACTAGTGGCATCATGTTCCTGTCCATTTCATACTGTGTCATGAATGCCACATATGCCTCCATGACCCCAGTCCCTTTATGAAATGCATACTGAAATATGAGCGGTTCAGAATTTGGATGAAATAAACTGGGTCACTGGATTACCAGTTCAACTGGTTCCCCAAATCTCGGCCATTGTCTTTCTACATACTTATTGTTGACTTGGGGCAGCCTTTTTACATCATAATTTCTCATCTGTCATTTTTGTCTTCTCACTGGACACACTTTTCACTTTTACTTCAAACTACACATGTGCTTTTTCATTCATTGAATGAAACTTCAATTTTCTATATCAGAGGCCTTCAAGCTCTTTTGCTCTGAGCCCCCCAGAGCAAAAACCGCTGGGCTCACCCTCCAAAATTTAAGGAAAGGATTGGGTGAGAGTCAGGGCTGAGCGCAGGGTTCGGGGTTTATGAAATCATTTCCTGGATACATTTTCCATAGCTTTTAATCCACAATAAATCTGAGATTTATGAAAGAGCAAATTCATACAACAAAAACAGAAATTGACCAACAAAAACTCTGCTCCCCATTATGGTGTGTAGAAATCGCATTGCCCTCCTAGGCCTCAGTGCAACTACAGCTGCTGCACTAGTGACAGCAATGGTCCTGAATAGAATGATATCTCCTCTGCCTTTTTCATCCTTTTGCCATCAATGCCTGATCATCACTCCCATCTTGAAACAGGCTCTGTTCCTTTTTTTAAAAAAATCTATACAACACAAAATCAGCCCAAGGGTATTTAAGCGTTTTACATGACCATCGGTCACATTACACTAGGTCAGATTATTGTTATTTTTTTTAAGTAAGGGGAGATTTAGTGATATGCCCAGAATGTTGAGTCAGTGACAGGAATTGAACTTGGTTCGCCAGTTCCAAGGTCTGCAGCTCTCCCATTTGGCCATGTCTCCTCCCTTTCAGAAAAAAATGAGATCCCATGTGTTGCAGCAAAGGTGCCCGCACCTGTAATTTTTTATTTAAAGGCAGTCATAATTGCAAGATAGTGGGCCCCCTTGAACCCCTGGGCCCCGTGCTGCTGCACGTGCTTAACGTACGATTACTACTACCTTGCAAAGTGGGCTGTCTCCTCTGCCCTTTGTTAGAGACCTGGACTCCAATTTTGCCCCACCCAATCGCTACTATCTCTCCAATGCCCTAACTTAGATGTCTCCTCTCCTTCAATTCACCCCTCTCCCTGGGCCATTGTTCCAAGGCCCAAATCAATACTGGCACAGCAAGTGTGCACTGGACCCCAATGCAAGCAAGGAAGGACAGTAAAAACAGCCATAATTGGGTTTAGATGGCCATTAATACGCTGGGCCCTGATGCCACTGCACCTGCACCACCAATGATACGTACAGCTCTACAAACCAGTCTGTCTCCCCTGCCCACTTCACTGGTCCATCACTGCTATGGCTGAGCCACAAAGCAGGCTTTCTGCCCTTTTGTATAAAAATAAATAATAATAAAAGGAAAAAAGCTTGGGCCCCTATTACTTGCCCAGCAAGTGTGATTAGGGCCCTAATATTAGCAGATAGGCCCCTACTCCCCTTACTCATAGTAAGACAGCCATATTTGGGGTGCAGTATCCACTCACACCTCTGGTCCCAATGCCACAGCCTGCTGTCCTAATGGCAGTGATTACAAATTACAAATAAAAAAGACCTCCCTGGATCCCCCCTCCCCTTCCCAGGGGCATTTGACAATAGAAGCTAAAAAGAAATGAGCTCCCACATATCTGACACTATCGATAGATCTGGTGCCTTTCTTCTGTCTTCTAGATCATTACTCTCAGGCCCCTGAGGTCTGGAGGTGAGGGCTGCAACTACCCTGCCATCCCCTGTACTCACCCTTTTACAAAAACAACCATACCGTAAAGGTAAAGGCTGCTCTTTAGATGCCTCTGCCTGAATGTAAAATGGATGGGCTCCTCTGCTGTGAACAGAAACACAAAAAACTTATGAAGAACCAAGCCTCCTCCCCAGGGTGACTGCTACTTTAAAAAAAATGTAAATGTGTGTAATTGTTTAATCACCAAATATAAATGCTGGTAGGGAGCCAGTATAGACTTTAACTGGTGAAGTCATTTTGAGCTCCATAGTGGCAAAGGTGTATTCAGCTTGACATGCAATGTGAGGATGTTACCAGCTGAGTTATTGAGTGCTTTCTTTTAATGGACACTTATCAAAATGTTTCTAGGTATAGTCTGATTACTTATTACTAAAACATATCACTATAAATAATGATTTATAGATTCACAGTGCTTTCTGTTACAGGTTTGGGCTTTGTAGCACTGTAAATATGCATGGCACTATTCCCCACTACTTCAACTAGAATTCAGTTTTGTGATTTTCTGGCAGGATCACTGCAGTTATGTGTTCTGCAGTGTTTTCTGCATAATTATGGATTTACCTAATTTTCCACTTGATCATTCATCTGCAATATAATCTGCAGATTTTAATTAAAAAAAAATTCTAGATCAAAGAGATCAAGAGTTACAAAAATTCAACGAAATTGGTTGCCACGTAGCGAACGTCCCTTCAGAAATGGTGACTGATCACCTTTCATTTGCTTATTGGTGTATTTGGGCTTTGAACGGGTACTAATGAGGTGAAATCTTTGCCCAACCAGTATTTACGTGTAAAAATGACAAAATGATAAAATACTTCATAAAACGTGCTGCATTAAGCAGCAAATTTGCCTTTTTGTGCAGCATAATTTTGTCAACACTGGTGCATAATCTAGTCCTTGCCTGCTGCATAATTCTAGTCGCTCTGCTTTCTGGACACACTCAGACATCTGCATTGATCATATCAGACAACTGAGATTTCACAGTAAACATTGATTAGTTTAACTGGCATTTATTTTAAAATTAATATGTGTTCATTACTTTATATGCAGTTACATGAAGGTTAAAAAAATAACGAAACATTTACAGAATGTTATTCTTTTAAGCTACATCTTTAACCAGCCAACCCACTCACTGACCCAACCCAATTGCATCCAGGCGCACAGTTCACATTTTGTTTTTAGGCATTTCAAGTGCTATGTGTAAATCAAGACAGTTTAGAAACACTCCAAATAAACAAAGACGAGCTTGCAGGCCGTCTTCATTTACTTGAAGACCCATTTGGTCCATTTGGGAATGAAGCCATCAACCTAAAGCTGGGAGCCCTACACAGTTTGAAAACGTGTACTTTATATGTTGCACACATATCTATCTGTGCGCCATCAAAAACACTGGATTATGAAACATCCCAAAACTTCTCCATGCACCACAGATCAATACAAATGTATGAGTTTGCAAGTGTTTGTGGATGCCATTTGACATAGAATCCTTATCTAAATACCGAAATGAAAAAACTGAGGATCCAAGAGGGTGACAAACATGCTTGCCTCTGATATGCCAACAGAGATCCACAGGATCCATATGTCCCCGTTTAGATCTAAGCACCCATGATACAAAATAATCTCAAATTGACTGAATATTGAAGGGAACATCTAAGGGACAAACTGCATGACCTAACAGATTGTAGAGCTCCTTCCAAGCAATATAATAATAAATTCAGGAAGACAGGTTCTGAGGTGTGATGATCTTATTGATTCAAAGAGATCTAAAATATAAGGCTGTTATAAGTGTAATGGTATTTCTATAGAACAACTCAAGCCAATATGTATTTTGTGACATATGAATAGACATATGTGTTTATAACAAGGCAAAAAATATTTTTTTTTAGTTATGTTATGATTTATTTTCTGTCTATTAAGGAGTATGAGACCCAAATGTAGGTGATACATTCGCAAATGATATGTTGTAGCATTCCCAATGTAATTATTTATGAATTCCAGAAGGTAATTATGTTTCCAGTGAATTTGCAGTGTTATAACTGGCAAATGTAATTTCCTTTAATTTCAGCGGTACAACATATCCTTTGCTTACGTGTTCTAACTTGGTCCAATATTGCCTAGTAACCAGATTATACTTTTGATTTCTTTAAATCATTGAGCTCACTCTCTAATCTACAGCCTCAGAATTGAAGTACTGGGTTTTTCAGAACCCAGTGGTGCCAGGGAACACAACCTAAGACTTCGAGTCCTCCCTGTTTCAGACTACAGAAACACAGAGTCTTCTTGGTGAAGTCAAAGATCTTGTTTATTGGCTGCAGCCAGTAACAGGTATCCTAGAAGTACAACACGGTGTATTTTCTCAGGAGACTGCTGCTCTTGCAAAGCTAACCTTCTCTTTTATACAAAATATTATGCTTTGGGCAAACATTCCTTATTTTACAGTTGACCATTCACATATTTTCACTACAAAGAAATAGCAGGGTTATGATGACAAGCCCATATTTCAGTTTGTCCAGCCCTCAAACAATTACCCGGCAAGGCTCAGTACTTTCATCAGATATCAACGGACCCCCAATATAAACAGGCACCTCCTCCTTGTAAAGCAAGTCATAAAGAAAGAAACAGGGACAGGTGCGTGTAAGATTAGGCATGGTTTGTGTGTGATGAAAGGTTTTATGATGTGTTGTGCCTTGATACTAATCTCATTCGGCCACTGGGAAAGAAACTGGCCGAACAGGTTTGGCTTCAGGCAGTGGAGTCAGCTTGCCCAGGTCACAGAGGAGTCAGCAAAGATGTACGTGCCCTTCAGACTCGTTTTCAGCATTAGACATTGGCCTATGTGAGGGCAATCACAAAATGGCTGTCGTTTAAATGGAACACGAGGGTTCAGGACGGAAACTCTGATATTGGGGTGATTTCGTTACACCAATATGAATACAATGCTTGTGCATACTATTCTAATCATTCTCGGTCTGCTGATACCAAAATCGTTGTGATACGACGATGTTTATAACACGGGTCCAGAATTTTCAGTACCACAGACCCTCCTTTTGCCCTTACATAGGCAATAACCTATACTCACGCTAATCTGAGTCCAGGTCTATATTCATAAAGTCGTTGAGATGTTGCTGTAGCATCATCCTATTACCTAGCTCGTCCCTTGATACAGGTTTCCTTACACACGATGTAGCACAGAGGCCACATATTACAGGAGCACACTGTACACACAGACAGGACAGGAAAAGAATGGCTAAGATCATCCCAATGACTACCAGAGTCTTCCATCCCCAGGCGGATATCAGCTCCCAGAACACCCCATCAATGACCAATCTCCTTTATCCACGTGAATAGACTCAGAGATCTTATGCAGTTTGGAAATGGCCTGGTAGACTGTCGGAGCGTTATCTGGGATGAAAACACAGCAACTTGATTGGATCACTTTACATACCCCACCTCGGTCTGCAAGTATGACGTCTAATGCGACCCTGTTCTGAAGAGTCATAAGGCGATCCGACTGGAGCTCAGCAGTCAAATTACCAAGGGCACCAGCGGTTTCAACTACCGTGGATTCAACCACCTTTGTCAATTGCCTTATGTTCCTGCTGTTAACCATAGGACCCCAAAACGGCAGAATACCTTTTACGAAATGTCCAAATTCTTGTCCTGTAGTGTCTTCTTTACTTATGACACCTCTAACTATCCTTGTCTTATGGTAATCTGCCGCGGCCGTGTAGGTGGGAGGTAACAGGAACGAAACAAAACATGTGCCTGAGAAGTCAGGGGGCAACCATGTATAGGCTCTATTATGGCAGATGAAATAGGTACCCTTAGCTGCTAAGAACGAAGGAGAAGTCTGAGACGCAAAAACATATGTTTCAGTGCAGATACTTTTCCCTAACTGAGCTCTGGGATTCTAGCCATTACCTTGCAAACATAGGTGACCCTGATGGGGTGCAATCCAAATCGGGGAGGATCTCTTTGCTCGCTGGTTCCCACTCAGAGTAACTCCATATCCTGTAATGTTCCATCCAATATATGCTAGTGTCTCATCTCTCGGGATAGTCTCATAGGAAATATCTTCCCTAATCATATCTACTATACCCTTAGCTAGAGCACTATTCTTAGGATTATCTTTCACAGAACGTAGGGGGTTGGCTTCATACGCGTATATGAACACCGTTCTATATGCCCATACAGAACCATTATGGCTGAAAGCCAGGACCAGATAAGGGATACCTTTATCAGTAGTATGAGGCATAAGACCACACACCCAACAGTTAGTTGTGTTCACTACTAGTTGGTGTTGGTGTAGAAGCTGAATGAATGAATTGTTGACAAATTCTAATCTTCTGGCAGACTTGTGTTCAGGCAGGGGGTGAAAAGAATGCGAGGAAACAGTAGAAGGCGGTATGGGCTGTGTAATGGTTGCAAATGTCACTTGAAAAGAGAATAAAACATATCCTATTAAAAACGTCATTACACTAAGCAACATGAAAATACATAATATCAAAAATCGTTTCTTTGTCATTATTATACACATTCTGGCTTTAAAGTCCATCCGTCTGGCAGGTCTCTCATTCTTGAAAAACTCCATCCTCTCTAATTGCTGCTCGTGGTGGTAGGGTGTTCTATGCTAGGGAATGCTTCTGTCAGTCCAGGGCAACTCCCTTAGACCGACCAGAACTGTCGACCTAACGTCTTCAGCTGCACTCCAAAGACTTGGGCAACCACGACCCTACAGCTGAACCCGGATGGCGGTTCAAAAAGAAAAAAACAAAAATAAGAAAGTTTCTCAGATGAGAGAGCCGCACCTTTAAAAACAAATAGCAAAGGAACGGGAAAAAAAATATTTGTCCTTAGTTCTTGGTCTCAAATTATAACGCCTTTTTCCAGGCACTGTCTGGTTCTGGAACAAGAGCTCAGGCTCTGTAGTGTTCAATCGAATTGACGGTGGCACAGCTTCTTGCAAATTATTGTCACTTTCTTGTTCAGAAATTGTTCCTTTTACACGTGCATCGCTAAATGGCAAAAAACGAGGCACAGTCTCAGTCTCAGAGTCAGCGATCCCCTCCTGGACCCATCGGTCGTACGGTAGAGGAAAAGGGACCCTCTTGCAGTGTACGCCGTGGATCCAGTTCTTTTTCCCTTCCACTCGAACAGCTGATCTTGTTGAGAGAAGGACGAGGTGGGGGCCGGTCCAACGGGGCTGGACATTCTTTGTCCGCTGGAAGTTCTTGACCAGCACCCATGATCCAGGATCGATAAGATGTCCTGGAGCTTCAGAGACCTGAGGCAGAGTATTGTGAACCTGTTGGTGTACAACACGCAATTTAGCCGTCAATTCATACAAATAATCAAGCAGTACAGGGTGTTCGATCTCACTGAATTTTGTTGGTCTTGGCACTCCCCATATGTTGGCCGGGCGGCCGAACACAATTTCATAGGGACTAAGTCCCAGTTGCGAATGCACAGTCATTCTTGTTGATAGGAGTGCTAGAGGCAGAGCGTCAGGCCATTTAAGACCAGAGCTCGCTTGTATCTTTGCCAACTTCAGTTTTAGCGTGCCATTATAGCACTCTACTAGTCCAGCTGATTGGGGGTGACTTGCAGCGTGGAATTTTTGCTGGATACCTAGCCCCTCACATACTTTTTTCATCACTCGACCCACAAATTCACTCCCATTATCACTCCAGACCATTCTCGTCATTCCAAACCTAGGGAAGAATTATTTGGCAAGGGCTTTAGCTGTGGATAAGGCAGTGTTGTCTTTTAAGGGATATGCTTCTACCCATCTTGAAAAAGCACAAACAACAACGAGTACGTATTTCAGATTGTTGCACCTTTCCATGTGGATGAAATCTAGCTGCAAAACCTCGAACGGATACGTTGGAGGCGCAAAATGACTAGCTGGTGTTGGGGTTCCCCTACCAGGATTGTATTTCAGACACACCATGCAATTCTTGACCACATGCTCTGCACATTTAGGAATTCCCGCATTTTGCCATACTGGAGCCAACAATTTACAAATCCCTTTCACATTGATATGGGCCATTCCATGAGCCATTTTCACCACTGCAAGCACATACGCATCGGGTAACAACCATCGCTGATGTTCTGACAAGTCAACCCAACAACCATTTTCATCCAATTTACCCGTACTTTCTTTCCACATACTCAACTCTTTCTCTGAAGCTTCAGCTTGAAGAGACTTCACACCCTCTATCGTATCTTCACATATTCCAACGTCACCAACCCATCTTGCGGGGCCTGCAACATACATTCGATTCATCACATCTTTTGCTGTTTCTTTTGCGATTTCGTCAGCAAATGCATTGCCACGACGGACATTATCAGTAACCTTCTTGTGTGCACTGCATTTCACAATCGCAACTTGTAATGGCAAGGTCAGTCACTCAAGAAGCTCATTCACCAACTGACCATGCTGAATTTGAGCTCCATGCGAAGTCAGGAACCCACGTTCTTTCCACAATCGTCCAAAACTATGGGCCACACCAAACGCATACTGGCTGTCGGTATATATGGTCACTTTCATTCCTTTCGATAATACACACGCTCTCGTAAGTGCAATCAGCTCTGCTGCTTGAGCTGAATTATGTGGTATACGTGCAGCTTCAACAATCGTGTGCAAAGTTGTGACAGCATATGCTGCAGTCGTATCACCATTCGGAAGCTTGAAGCATGAACCATCCACCCATAAGGTACCATCACACTTTACAAGAGGACTATCTTTAAGATCTACTCTCCCTTTTGTTTCTTCTTCTGTCCTAAGAAAACAATCATGTTGTTCAGCATCATCTGTCTCTACTGAAATCGGCAATAACGTGGCTGGATTCAACGTATTGCACCTCTTTATGTGCACATGACTCGCTAACAGTGTCAACTCGTAACCTGACAATCGAGCACTAGTTAAATGCTGTGTCTTGGTCCTGTTTAACAACGTGTCCACTGCATGTGGAACCATCACAATCAACATATTATTCATCACTAACCCAGCAGACTGTTGAATAGAAACAGCTGCTGACGCTGTGGCTCTCAAGCAACTCGGCAATGCTTTAGCTACCGGATCCAAAGTTGACGAAAAATATGCGCATGGGCGCTGCTTGTCTCCAAAAGACTGTGTCAGCACTGACAATGCACAACCCTCTTTCTCATGGACATACAGTGTAAAGGGCTTACTGTAGTCGGGGGTACCCAACACAGGAGCCGAACACAATGCATTACGCAATTCGGAAAAGCTTTTCTGACAATCTTCAGACCACGGAACGGGGTTCGGTGTATCTTTATAGGTCAATGCTACCAAAGGTTTGGCCAGCAAAGAAAAATTCGGTATCCATTGTCTGCAGTATGATGTAATGCCCAAGAAAGCACGTACTTCTCTCTGTGTCCTTGGCACACTCAATTTATAATTGCCTGAATTCTTTCTGAGGTCAGTTTCCTTCCCTCCTTCGATAAGAGATGACCTAAGTAGGTCACTTCTTGTCGACAATATTGCAGTTTTGAAAGGGACACTTTGTGATGTAAATCAGATAAATGACGCAACAACGACAAGGTGGCTTCTTTACAAATCTCTTCAGTATCTGTAGCGACTAGCAAATCATCGACGTACTGAATAAGGGTAGCGCCGTCAGGTAAAACAATTGCATCAAGCTGTGTTTTGAAAGCCTGACTATATATTGATGGACTTTCACAGTAGCCTTGTGGAGCGCGTTTGAAGCGGAAACTTCGGCCTCCTAAACTGAAGCCAAAAATATCCCTGCTCTCCTTTGCAATCGGGATGCTGAAGAAAGCATTCTTTAACCCCTTCGCTGCCAGGCCTTTTCCCCCTCCTGTGCCAGGCCTTTTTTTGCCTATTTGGGGCAGTTCGCGCTTAGGCCCTCATAACTTTTTGTTCACATAAGCTAACCAAGCCAAATTTGCGTCCTTTTTTTCCAACATCCTAGGGATTCTAGAGGTACCCAGACTTTGTGGGTTCCCTTGAAGGAGGCCAAGAAATTGGCCAAAATACAGTGAAATTTTTTTTTTTTTTTTTTTAAATGTAAAAAGTGGCTGCAGAAGAAGGCTTGTGGATTTCCCCCCGAAAATGGCATCAACAAAGGGTTTGTAGTGCTAAACTCAGCAGCTTCCTAGCTTTCAGGAACAGGCAGACTTGAATCAGAAAACCCAATTTTTCAACACAATTTTGGCATTTTACTGGGGCATACCCCATTTTTGCAATTTTTTGTGCTTTCAGCCTCCTTCCAGTCAGTGACAGGAATGGGCATGAAACCAATGCTGGATCCCAGAAACCTAACCATTTCTGAAAAGTAGACAAAATTCTGAATTCAGCAAGGGGTCATTTGTGTAGATCCTACAAGGGTTTCCTACAGAAAATAACAGCTGAAAAAGAAAAATATTGAAATTGAGGTGAAAAAAACATCAATTTTTCTCTATGTTTTACTCTGTAACTTTTCCCTGCAATGTCAGATTATGGAAAGCAATATACCGTTACGTCTGCTGGACTCCTCTGGTTGCGGGGATATATAGGGCTTGTAGGTTCATCAAGAACCCGAGGAACCCAGAGCCAATAAATGAGCTGCACCCTGCAGTGCGTTTTCATTCTATACCGGGTATACAGCAATTCATTTGCTGAAATATAAAGAGTAAAAAATTGCTATCAAGAAAACCTTTGCATTTCCAAAAAGGGCACAAGATAAGGTGCTGAGGAGCAGTGGTTATTTGCACATCTCTGAATTCCGGGGTGACCATACAAGCATGTGAATTATAGGGAATTACTCAAATAGATGTCTTTTTTACACACTCTCCTATATTTGGAAGGAAAAAATGTAGAGAAAGACAAGGGGCAATAGCACTTGTTTTGCTAATCTATGTTCCCCCAAGTCTCCCGATAAAAATGATACCTCACTTGCGTGGGTAGGCCTAGCGCCCGCGACAGGAAACGCCCCAAAGCGCAACGTAGACACATCGACAATTTTGGGAGAAAACAGAGGTGTTTTTTGCGAAGTGCCTACCTGTAGATTTTGGCCTCTAGCTCAGCCGGCACCTAGGGAAACCTACCAAACCTGTGCATTTCTGAAAACTAGAGACCTAGGGGAATCCAAGGAGGGGTGAGTTGCGGGGCTCGGACCAGGTTCTGTTACCCAGAATCCTTTGCAAACCTCAACATTTGGCTAAAAAAACACATGTCCCTCACATTTCTGTGGCAGAAAGTTCTGGAATCTGAGAGGAGCTACAAATTTCCTTCCACCCAGCGTTCCCCCAAGTCTCCCGATAAAAATGATACCTCACTTGCGTGGGTAGGCCTAGCGCCGGCGACAGGAAACACCCCAAAGCGCAACGTGGACACATCCTAAATTTTGGAAAAAAACAGAGGTGTTTTTTGCGAAGTGCCTACCTGTAGATTTTGGCCTCTAGCTCAGCCGGCACCTAGGGAAACCTACCAAACCTGTGCATTTCTGAAAACTAGAGACCTAGGGGAATCCAAGGAGGGGTGACTTGCGGGGCTCGGACCAGGTTCTGTTACCCAGAATCCTTTGCAAACCTCAAAATTTGGCTAAAAAAACACATGTCCCTCACATTTCTGTGGCAGAAAGTTCTGGAATCTGAGAGGAGCTACAAATTTCCTTCCACCCAGCGTTCCCCCAAGTCTCCTGATAAAAATGATACCTCACTTGCATGGGTAGGCCTAGCGCCGGCGACAGGAAACACCCCAAAGCGCAACGTGGACACATCCTAAATTTTGGGAAAAAACAGAGGTGTTTTTTGCGAAGTGCCTACCTGTAGATTTTGGCCTCTAGCTCAGCCGGCACCTAGGTAACCTACCAAACCTGTGCATTTCTGAAAACTAGAGACCTAGGGGAATCCAAGGAGGGGTGACTTGCGGGGCTCGGACCAGGTTCTGTTACCCAGAATCCTTTGCAAACCTCAAAATTTGGCTAAAAAAACACATGTCCCTCACATTTCTGTGGCAGAAAGTTCTGGAATCTGAGAGGAGCTACAAATTTCCTTCCACCCAGCGTTCCCCCAAGTCTCCCGATAAAAATGATACCTCACTTGCGTGGGTAGGCCTAGCGCCGGCGACAGGAAACACCCCAAAGCGCAACGTGGACACATCCTAAATTTTGGAAAAAAACAGAGGTGTTTTTTGCGAAGTGCCTACCTGTAGATTTTGGCCTCTAGCTCAGCCGGCACCTATGGAAACCTACCAAACCTGTGCATTTCTGAAAACTAGAGACCTAGGGGAATCCAAGGAGGGGTGACTTGCGGGGCTCGGACCAGGTTCTGTTACCCAGAATCCTTTGCAAACCTCAAAATTTGGCTAAAAAAACACATGTCCCTCACATTTCTGTGGCAGAAAGTTCTGGAATCTGAGAGGAGCTACAAATTTCCTTCCACCCAGCGTTCCCCCAAGTCTCCCGATAAAAATGATACCTCACTTTCGTGGGTAGGCCTAGCGCCGGCGACAGGAAACACCCCAAAGCGCAACGTGGACACATCCTAAATTTTGGAAAAAAACAGAGGTGTTTTTTGCGAAGTGCCTACCTGTAGATTTTGGCCTCTAGCTCAGCCGGCACCTAGGGAAACCTAGCAAACCTGTGCATTTCTGAAAACTAGAGACCTAGGGGAATCCAAGGAGGGGTGACTTGCGTGGCTCGGACCAGGTTCTGTTACCCAGAATCCTTTGCAAACCTCAAAATTTGGCTAAAAATACACATGTTACTCACATTTCTGTGGCAGAAAGTTCTGGAATCTGAGAGGAGCCACAAATTTCCTTCTACCCAGCGTTCCCCCAAGTCTCCCGATAAAAATGATACCTCACTTGTGTGGGTAGGACTAGCGCCCACGAAAGGAAAGGGCCCAAAACACAACGTGGACACATCACATTTTTTTATAAAAAGCAGTGCCTACCTGTGGATTTTGGCCTGTAGCTCAGCCGACACCTGAGGAAACCTAGCAAACCAGTGCATTTTTGAAAACTAGAAACCCAGGGGAATCCAAGATGGGGTGACTTGCGGGGCTCTGACCAGGTTATGTTACCCAGAATCCTTTGCAAACATCAAAATGTGGCCCAAAAAACACTTTTTCCTCTCATTTCGGTGACAGAAAGTTCTGGAATCTGAGAGGAGCCACAAATTTCCTTCCACCCAGCGTTCCCCTAAGTCTCTCGATAAAAATGGTACATCACTTCTGTGGGTAGGCCTAGCGCCCACAAAAGGAAATGGCCCAAAACACAACGTGGACACAACATATTTTTTCACAGAAAACAGAGGTGTTTTTTGCAAGGTGCCTACCTGTGGTGTTTGGCCTGTAGCTCAGCCGGCCCCAGGGGGGGGGGGCAGAAATGCCCTAAAATAAATTTGCCCCCCCAACCCCCACCCTCCCCCGCCGGGAGCGACCCTTGCCTACGGGGTCGCTCCCCCTGAGTGACATTGGCACCAAAAAACAAATCCCCGGTGCCTAGTGGTTTCTGCCCCCTTGGGGGCAGGTTGACCTAAACTCAGCCAATCTGCCCCCAAGGGGGGCAGAAATGGCCTAAATACAATTTGTCCCCCAGGGGAGCGACTTTTGCCTGATGGGTCGCTCCCCATCTCTAAAAAAAAAACTAAGAAAAAAAAAAAGAAAAAAAAGAAAAATTCCCCTGGCGCCTAGAGGTTTCTGCCCCCCCCCCCCCCCGGGGGCAGATCGGCCTAATAATAGGCCGATCTGCCCCCCGGGGGGGCAGAAATGGCCTAAAATAAATTTGCCCCCCCAACACCCACCCCCCCCCGGGAGCAACCCTTGCCTACGGGGTCGCTCCCCCTGCGTGACATTGGCGCCAAAAAACAAATCCCCGGTGCCTAGTGGTTTCTGCCCCCTTGGGGGCAGATTGACCTAAAATTGGCCAATCTGCCACCCCAGGGGGGCAGAAATGGTCTAAATACAATTTGCCCCCCCAGGGGAGCGACCCTTGCCTGATGGGTCGCTCCCCATCTCTAAAAAAAGAAACAACAACAAAAAAAAAACACAAAAAAAAAATTGCCCTGGCGTCTAGAGGGTTCTGCCCCCCCTGGGGGCAGTTCGGCCTAATAATAGGCCGATCTGTCCCCCGGGGGGGCAGAAATGGCCTGAAATAAATTTGCCCCCCCAACCCCCACCCCCCCCCCCCCGGGAGCGACCCTTGCCTACGGGGTCGCTCCCCCTGCGTGACATTGGCGCCAAAAAACAAATCCCCGGTGCCTAGTGGTTTCTGCCCCCTTGGGGGCAGATTGACCTAAAATCGGCCAATCTGCCCCCAGGGGGGCAGAAATGGTCTAAATACAATTTGCCCCCCAGGGGAGCGACCCTTGCCTGATGGGTCGCTCCCCATCTCTAAAAAAAAAGAAAGAACAAAAAAAAAAATATATATATATATTTGCCCTGGCGCATAGAGGTTTCTTCCCCCCCTGGGGGCAGATCGGCCTAATAATTAGGCCTTGCCTAAGGGGTCGCTCCCTTTGCGTGAAATTCACGCAAAGAAAAAACTCCCTGGTGTCTAGTGGTTTCTACCCCCCTTGGGGGCAGATTGGCCTCATCAAAATAGGCCAATCTGCCCCCAAGGGGGGCAGAAATGGGCAAAATATAATTTTCCCCCAAGGGGAGCGACCCTTGCCTAAGGGGTCGCTCCCCACCAAAAAAAAAAAAAAAAAAAATGGTCCCTGGTGCCTAGAGGTTTCTGCCCCCCTGGGGGCAGATCGGCCTAATAGTAGGCCGATCTGCCCCCAGGGGGGGCAGAAAAGGCCTTCCCGAAAATATGCCCCCCCTGGGAGTGACCCTTGCCCAAGGGGTCGCTCCCTTTTGTCAATAACAATAAAAAATAAAAAAAATCCCTGGTGTCTAGTGGTTTCTACCCCCCTTGGGGGCAGATTGGCCTCATCAAAATAGAGCAGAAATGGCCAAAATATAATTTTCCCCCAAGGGGAGCGACCCTTGCCTAAGGGGTCGCTCCCCACCTCAATAAAAAAAAATGAAACAAAAAAAAATGGTCCCTGGTGCCTAGAGGTTTCTGCCCCCCCTGGGGGCAGAAAAGGCCTTTTCAAAAAAATGCTCCCCCTGGGAGCGACCCTTGCCCAAGGGGTCGCTCCCTTTTGTCAATTTCAAAGAAAAAAAAAAATCCCTGGTGTCTAGTGGGGTTTCAAAAGCCGGATTGCAAGCAATCCGGCTTTTGAAACCCTCGGAGGGACTTCAAAGGGAAGGAAATACTTTTCCTTCCCTTTGAAGCCCCTCCAGGCCTCCCAAGTGATTGAAAAAGAAATGCTTTTGCATTTCTTTTTCAATCGCGCTGGAAGCAGAGCTTCCAGCGCGACGAGGGAGGCCCCCGTGACACATCAGCGTGTCGGGGGGTCGGGGGTGGAAGGGGAAGGTCTTCCCCTTCCATCCCCGACTTGGGGGGGGAAGGGGGGTGCACGGGGGGGCGCGCTAGCACGCCCCCAAGTTCCCCTGTGCCATGGACGAGATGATCTCGTCCAAGGCACAGGGGAACTGTAGCCTTGGACGAGATCATCTCGTCCAAGGCACAGAAGCGGTTAAGTCAATCACCGAAAACCAGGTGGCGGAAGCTGGAATCATAGTCAATAGGGCAGTGATATTAGGAACAGCTGGAAACTGTGGCACAACTATTTTATTTACCTCTCTAAGATCAATCACGAGCCTGTAAACAGGTGGCTTAGAGGGGTCAGTACGTTTCAAAACAGGCAGAACAGGACTATTACAAACGTTGCCTCTTCAATTACATCTTTTTCAATTAAATCATAAATGATTGCTAGCAACGCCTTTTCACCTTCACTAGAGATCTTGTATTGTTGAATGCGTGGTAATTTAACATTGGCTTTCAATGTCACAACATAAGGCGGTATTTCCAACAGACCCACGTCATTAGGACCAGTAGCCCAAATGGTATCAGGAAGAAACGACAATTCGGTCGGAAGTTTATCCTTCGACAAATACATTGGAGAGACCATTTTCCTACCCAGTGTAAGTTGTACTCCCGAAGGAGAACAATATAATGTTGCATACAATCTTTTCAACAAATCCAATCCTAACAAGTTTTCACCACAACCTGTCGTCAGAATAAGGGGTGCTTCCAATTCACAAGGTCCAACAGAAAGGGACATAGGACTAGAAATCGGGTTCCTAACCGGGGCGCCAGAAAAACCTACTGAAACATTCATCTCGCCAGACAAAGGTGCGCCAGGGAGCTTTGAGTGCATAATAGAACTCTTTGTAGCACCAATATCCAACAGAAAAGGCTCCGACACACCTGAGGTAATCACCTTAAAATAAGGTCCATTCTGATCTACTGGAACTAAAAAAACTCCCTGTCTTCGTCTATGGCTGTCCTAGCAATTATTACCTTCCAAATTCTCATCTTCTGCATAGTAGTCGTCAGCATAGTACTGAGCCGTCCTACCAGACGCGTTATGTTGCTGGTCAAAACTATTCATTGAGTTTTGAGACGGAAAGGAACGCGTGTTCTGGGGAAACTTCCACGTCCTCTACCTCTAGGAGCTTGTTGAACACCTCGACCTCTTGCGCCAGAAGCATCATTCGTACGCTGTAACAAAATAGGACAACTATACTTGAAATGACCCTCTTCTTTACAATATGAAGACTGATTGGGACCTACAGGAACACATGGTTGAGAAAACTCGAACCTTTGCGAGTTTCTCTGGAACTGTTGAGGTTGCTGATAGTTACTCTGACCACCACGTGGCGGATACGCCTGTTGTAAAAGAACCTTCGTCTTTAATTCTTTAGTTTTCTTGTCTGCTCTATCCTTCTCATCTTTATCCCTATTTTCGTAGTACTGTGCAGTAGCCAATATTTGTGCTGAAGAGGAAACGGCCCAAGAACTCTCTGAATCCTTCAATTTCTTACACAGCTCGGCAAGCAAATTGTGCACAAACTTGTCGACGAACAACCGTTGACCACCTTCTGTACTCATATCTTGACCACTGTGGTCGATAAACGTTTCCTCAAACCTGGTGAAGAAATCAGACACTGTTTCATCTTTCTTCTGCTTCCACGCAGACAATTTATCCCAATTCACACGTATCGCAGGCATTAAGGTCTTCATGTAAGTAATGATCCTAGCAGGCAGTTCTGCTACCAAAGGCTCAGGCTTGGCACCACCAACTTGTCTATCATTTGCAGCACTAATATTAGCCCATGAGTCACCTAACTCTTGTGCATGATCTGTATGGCGAATCGATCCCCACAAAGGCTGTGGAACAACATTCCCAAATAACATGTCTATGTCGGCTAAATTCATAATGCATGAGTCTGCAGTCTGTGATAATTCCTTATAATACCCTGCAGGGTTTTTACGGGGATCAGGCAAAGTCTGCTTAAGGGCTAAAACTTCAGCTCGCTTCCACGGAACATGTACCCAAACACGCTGAAAATGAGCTGGGACAGCATCAATTTGATTAGCAACATCAGCCGCAACGGCGTCCTTCCATACCGGAGGGACTTCTCTCATTGGGTACTGTTGCACCTTTTTTTTAACAGAGGAGTCATGTTGGAACAATGACTGAGAAGGATCCTTATTCCTAAAGGATAACAACGTCGCAACTGCTTTCTCAACATCGGGACCCACAATCGTGCCTTTTTCAAACTCAAACTGTACACGGCACAAATCAGGCGGATTTGTTTCCAAATCATTATCCTCCAATTCCTCACAAAGGAATGCACACATTTTCTCAAAAACGTATCTTTGTTTCGGTGCTCCCCATTGACGGAAGACATCCATAACAGACTCTACATCGTATCTTAAAGGGTAAACAACCCATTTACGCGCCATACGGTCAAACATTTCTCTCTCTTGAGAATTAGGCAGTTGACTACGCGACTGTTTACGCTCCGAATCTGGGGTCACACCAGACGACCCAAAGAGAGGAAATATAAGGCTGGCAACAGTATCTGTCATTCTCTGTCAGACAGAAGGAGAAGTTGATGAAAGAACAGGAGGAAAAACAGAGGGAGGCAAGGCCGACGCAGAAGCAGACGCAGAGGCAGTATCAGGAAGAACACCAGAAGAGGCAGTCGATGTAGTACATAAAGTCGCAGGAGGTACAGATGGAGCAGGTAGCGAAGTCGGCGGCCCTTGAAGGGGCTGCGCCATAGTAGTAGGAGCCAACTGAAGAGGAGCTGGCGGCTGTGGAAGAACCTGAGGCACAATAACCGGAGGTTGCACAGCTAAAGGTTGCGGGGGTGCTGTAGCATTCTGCGCATAAGGGGGTGGCGAACTCAACAAGTGTGACATTAAAGGATCTTTCTCAAGTTCTTTTGCTGCATCTTGCTGAAGAAGCGGAAAAACTGGATAACATTTATCGATCACCAATTTACGTTGCCTGTGCAACTGCTCATTCATCTGTTCTTCTTCATCATCTTTAAACTGCATGGCAGCTTGCATTATCGAGATACTCTCTTCCCTCTTATTTCTCTTTGCTAATTTAATTTCCTTCTGTTTTGCTTCCTTACGCCATAGGCGGAAAGAGTCAAACATCGCCGGCCGGGCTTTCTTCTTAAAAAGTTTAACCTCCAGATTATCCAGAATCTCTGTGTCAAAACTACCATATTGGGGCCATTTTAAAACACCATCTTTCCTAGTGTATCGGATCCATACTTCATTATATGTGAGGGGGCCTATGCCATGTTTCACATATAGTTCATAGGTTGAAGTTCCAATCAGAGGAACCGGACACGAGTCCTCCAATCGGGAATCCCTATTATAACCAAGACAAAACATATTTCCATGTCTGCTAAGACCAGGCATCTTCGCTCTCCAGTCTAGCTTCAAACTTCAAAGGTTTATCGAATACGATAGTCTCGTGAATACACGAATCCCTCGGCTTTGGTACTTGCAAGTTCCAAATCATAAGATCCCAAGGGGATACCAAACTAAGAACCAATCTAAGGACTGGGAGACGCTCCACTTATACTTAACTGAGGTATCGATGACGTCACCAGAAGACTCGTTTATCGTTTCGCTCTACCAAATCATCAAGGGTCCAAAACAGGGCGATAGTCAGGGCAGCAGTCCTTCGTAGCCGTCGGGAAGCGGGGAACCTCGCAGCAAAGACTTTCGGACCACGTCGACATACAGGGGTCGATGAAGTGGCGGCCTCCCTCCAGAATTTTCACACGAAGCTCCTCACGAACCTCTGGCTTGGACTGGTACCGCTGAAATCGCCCCACGTTGGGCGTCAACTGAAGTACTGGGTTTTTCAGAACCCAGTGGTGCCAGGGAACACACCCTAAGACTTCGAGTCCTTCCTGTTTCAGACTACAGAAACACAGAGGGGGTTATTCTAACTTTGGAGGAGGTGTTAATCCGTCCCAAAAGTGACGGAAAAGTGACGGATTTACCACCAGCCGTATTACGAGTCCATTATATCCTATGGAACTCGTAATACGGCTGGTGGTATATCCGTCACTTTACCGTCACTTTTGGGACGGATTAACACTCCTCCAAAGTTAGAATAACCCCCAGAGTCTTCTTGGTGAAGTCAAAGATCTTGTTTATTGGCTGCAGCCAGTAACAGGTATCCTAGAAGTACAGCACGGTGTATATTCTCAGGAGACTGCTGCTCTTGCAAAGCTAACCTTCTCTTTTATACAAAATATTATGCTTTGGGCAAACATTCCTTATTTTACAGTTGACCATTCACATATTTTCACTACAAAGAAATAGCAGGGTTATGATGACAAGCCCATATTTCAGTTTGTCCAGCCCTCAATCAATTACCCGGCAAGGCTCAGTACTTTCATCAGATATCAACGGACCCCCAATATAAACAGGCACCTCCTCCTTGTAAAGCAAGTCATAAAGAAAGAAACAGGGACAGGTGCGTGTAAGATTAGGCATGGTTTGTGTGTGATGAAAGGTTTTATGATGTGTTGTGCCTTGATACTAATCTCATTCGGCCACTGGGAAAGAAACTGTCCGAACAGGTTTGGCTTCAGGCAGTGGAGTCAGCTTGCCCAGGTCACAGAGGAGTCAGCAAAGATGTACGTGTCCTTCAGACTCGTTTTCAGCATTAGACATTGGCCTATGTGAGGGCAATCACAAAATGGCTGTCGTTTAAATGGAACACGAGGGTTCAGGACGGAAACTCTGATATTGGGGTGATTTCGTTACCCGAATATGAATACAATGCTTGTGCATACTATTCTAATCATTCTCGGTCTGCTGATACCAAAATCGTTGTGATACGACGATGTTTATAACACGGGTCCAGAATTTTCAGTACCACAGAATGTGTCTTCTTGTTATAAAATGGTCTATTTTGAGGGCACGTTCTGCACTTCTATCATAATTCCACCTTCTGGCCAGGAGATGCTTCCTTTTCATCCCCAATGCTTTCCAGTGCATTTGCTTGGGTACATTTCATAGCAAGATGGTGGCTACAGTAGTCCATGGTTGAACAGTTATAATGGGATTCAGTAAGCCAGAACCCTATGGGCCAGATGTAGGAAAATCCGGTTTTGCTACTTGCAAATTGCGAGTCTAACCGACTCGCAATTTGCAAGTCGCAAAATCGGATGCAGGATGGTGTCCCTGACACCATCTGCGAATCGCAAGGGGGTCGCAAAGACCCACCTCATTAATATTAATGAGGTGGGCCGCAATTTGCGACCCCCTTGCGATTTGCAGCACTCACAGGGATGGTGGCCTGCTGGAGACAGCAGACCACCATGTCTGTGACTGCTTTTTAAAAAACGCAGTTTTTTTTTTTGTATTGCAGCCTGTTTTCCTTAAAGGAAAACGAGTTGTAATACACTCGAAAAAAAGAATCTGTTTGTTTCATTTTTTCAGAGCCATTCACAAAGGGGAATGGGACCCCTTCCCTTTTGCGAATGGGTTAGAACCCATTTCAAATGGGTGCTAACTGCAAATTGCTTTGCGATCGCGTTCGCGGTCACAAAGCAATTCTACATCGCGATGCGAATCGCAAATAGGAAGGGGCACACCCCTTCCTATTTGCGAGTCGCATTCCCATTTTGCGAGTCGGTAACCAGGTTACTGACTCGCAAAATGGGAATGAGCATCGCGATGTGCATTTTGCATGGCGCAAACAGCGAAATTCGCTGTTTGCACCATGCAAAACGCTTTCTACATCTGGCCCTTAGTGCCTAGATGGAAGCTGTACACAAAGGGAAAAACATGTATGCAAGTATTAACAGCATAGCCAAAGGCTACGATCTATGTTCAGATTCCGCAGTGGATGGCCATAGGCAATGCACATTTGGTTCTAGGATCAGGAGGAACTGGGTGCATGTTGTGACCAAAGGCTACTTCCCTACCTTAGGAGGGAATCATATACGCCTTGCACTCACATTCCGGAGAACCAAAGCTTGTCAAAGGGATTATTGAATGCTCATCCTGCCTAAGATAGAGTCCAAGTGCAGAGAACTCTGTGGCAAGGGAACTGGGCAAAAGTCATAATCACAGAGCTGTGCTGAGGATCACTTCCGAATGTGCGCTGAGTGAACTAATACCATGGTTTCTTGGAACATGGTGTGGCTGAAGGTTATAATATAATTAATAATTTCAATAGACCACAGTGGTTTCCTAACAAAGCTAAAACTAAGATGTGCTTAAAAAGTGTTCACTGAAGGCTATGGCTCATACAGTAAATTGTGTTGTAAAAATATACAGATATAACCAGTGAATAAATCTCCATTGGAAGGATTTTCTGGTTACAAAACAAAGCCTAAATTCCTCTGAAACACTCCACTGTTGAAAAGCTATACAACCCTAACACTTCCAAAGCATTGTTCATGACCTTACACATGATGCTAAAGTTGGCACCACAGTTACATCATCAACATCACTGTTGACAGCTTTGATGTATTCACTGAAGAGTCAAACATTTCAGTTTTATACATTCGTAAACAGCCAGAATAAACATTGTCACATGTCTATACTCTTCCATTACAAAGAAATGCACTTGGTGGAAATAGCCAACGGCTATGCTTTAAAGGGTACGCAGCATGTGCACTGAGTGAAGGCCAAGGCTGAACACCAGAACCATGTATCAAGAGTTCACTAGAAGTGGCTAATTGCTATGCTCAGTAGGGTAAAGTGGTTCAGAGTGCAGGGTTTGGGCAATTGAAGTTATTTCTATGTATCATACCAAACTGCTGATGGAGGCCAGAACAACAAAAGGTTAAAATATGATACTCCATAAAAATCAACAACAAATAAAAGTCTTCAACTCTTTTCAAAAAACGGGAACATAGGTGAGAGTCTACATGCTTGGCTAGAGATATTGAGCCTACGGGTAGGAAAAGCACAATTGGAGACTCATGCCCATCTCACAAAGTGTATGTTGATAAATGTTGTGAGTTTACTGCAGGTATTGCGAAGAGCATCATAAGTCTAATCTTTGGCAGCAAGGTAGGAGAATTACAGTATGATGCTCGCATTCATCAATCAGTGCTTACAGTAAAACATTTCCAAACAGAAACTCTATGTTCATGTGACTACCTAGTTTTAAAAATGTTCAACGAAGGCAGATCCCTTTCTAAACTCCAACATTGTAACAGCCTCCAAAGGGGAACCAAACATTTATTGAACAAATTATGGAAACATTAGCAATACACTCCACATAACACTTCAATTATATTTTCTTAGGAGACTTCAACCAGAATTGGAATGATTCAAGCACCACCCATGTGAACTCCTTTAAGGCTTTCCTAGCCAATCATACCCTGGCACAATCCTGTAACAGCCCACACACAATAAAGGTGTCACTCTAGACTAGATAATCACAAGAGAGAAAGCTATTGAATTAGAATCTATCAACCCTTGTGACTGGTTCGACCACCACTACGTTATTTTCTAAAATCAGTGATTAAAAGGAAAAGCCAGTTTGTTTAACCAAGACAATTGATAAGTGACATCAGACACATAAAGCGTGAGGACCTCTCAGTACTTTGTAACTGAGAGCTTCTGCCTCCAACTGGTATGGATGATGTACATAATCTTGCAGATCCCTCTACAGTAGGGCAATGAGTAACATAACTGACTCATTAGCACCTAAATGACTGAAGATAGTCTCCTTCAAAAACTTTAAATCTTGGTTCAGTGGCCACCGGAATGATGAGAAGAGAAGACTGAGGTCCATCAAAATGTCCTGGAGGTGCGATCGTTCATCACCCCACCTTAAACATCTGCGGTTACTGAGAACTCCTACAAAAAGCTCATCTGGACCTCTAAAACAAAATATTTCAGAGATCAACTAGATAATGCAAAAATCGTCTATGAAAAATGTTGAAAATCATCAAGCAATCCAATAGTCAATCTCTTTCCACTTAACAGATACTGGCTCACAATTGAATTGTGAAGACTTTCCACTATATTTGAGGCTAAGACTAAGAAAATTGAAAGAGAATTAAATACCTTCTACCCATCATGACCCCCCTCCCATGTAGACTTCATAAAGAGGTAAATCAACTCATACATTCTCTATGGACCAGGATAGTGAATGCCTCACTAATGGAAGGCTTCATTCCAGATTGTCTAAAATTGGCTCACTTCTCCTACACTAAATAAAACAAGCACTCATTATATTGACATCAACAACTTCCAACCGATTTCGAATGTTCCCTTTCTCGCAAAGCTCCTTGATGAATGAGTCAACCTTCAGCTGAGCCAGTATTTCAAACTGCTCAATTTCCTTGATTATTGCCAATCTGTGTTCAGAGAGGGTCCCAGTATGGAAACAGCTCTAGTCCACTTTTTGGACGAGTCTTTACAGACTCTAGACTGTAATGAATCATGCCTGTTTAATTTCTAATCAGCACTTGACACCGTGAATCACAACTACTTGCTTGCTCTATAAGAAAACAGGATGGGTCTTCTGGGAATAGTGATAATCTGGTTCTCTACTTTTCTTCAAAACAGATCATAAAGATTTAAGTTAAATCAGAACCTGTCCAATCCGACCCCTGTGATGACTGGGGTTCCTCCAGGTTACACTTTTCCCCCAGTCTATTCAATCTGTCCTTAGAACCACTGTCTGAAATCCTTAAGGGCACTAAAATCTCAAATCACATGTACACAGACAATACTAAACCCTACATAAAAACATCCTCTGCAGAAGATGTCAAAATACTCAATGACACCTTGTTGAAAAACTGAATTTCTACTAAACTCCCCTCCAAAGAGTACTATTCCGGCTGCAGAATGTCTCAAACACCTACGCTTAACTGCGCTCCTTCGGTTATAGACTCTACAAAATCCCTTGGCAGCACCTTGGATAAAATCTAAGACATGCAGGCCCACATCAGTGCCACGACTAGAAGGGGCTCTCTTCTAAATAAACTCCCCAAGAAAGATAAAGCCTTTCCTCTCCCCTACAGAATTCAAGTTGTCATCCTAAATTCTTGTAATCTCTAGACTGGAATATAGAAAAGCGTCTCTCACAGGGGTTGGCAAAAATCAAGAGATCTCCATTTAGGGCTTCTCTAAATGCTGTAGTTCATCTCATCACAGGATCGAGAAAAAAGGACCACATCACTCTCCTTTAAATCTTTTAAGCGGCTACCTTATGAGGTGCAGATTCAGCTTAAAATAGGAATGTATAATTGCATTCTGTGATGATCTTTTTTTAGAGAGATATGTCACTAGATGCAATTGTCCAAAGTCAGGATATTGTTGGGATAATACTGCTCTAGCTGGGAAATAAGAGGCACCTGCTTCTTTAAAGAATAGTAAACCAGTATCTGAATGTCTCAAAACTGGATCTAAGGCAACTCTTTTCTACAAAGGCATTGGCAACATCAGGACTCCAATGAAATTTTGAACCATTTTTCACCATTTAGTGATTGGAGATACAATTTGAAATAAATCTTTGCTGAATTGATGGTAAAAATTAGCTAAACCCAAAAAACTCTGAATATCTTTTACTGATTGTCGAGCTGGCCAATCGAGGATTGCTCTGGATTTGCTGTCAACCATCTTCAGACCCTCCGGGAAAACAATTAATCCCCAAAATTCTGCTGTTTAAACAAGGAACAAAAATGTCTCCACTTTGGCATATAAATGATGTTCCCTTCATTTTTCTAGTTCTAGACGTATATGAATTATATGATCTTCAAGACCTATCGAAAAATGTGGATGTCATCAATATATACTATGACAAATATAACTATATATTCTCTGCAGATGTCATTGTTTAAAAATTGAACAGCTGCAGGTGCACTGCAAAATCTGAATGGCATTACTTGATATTCAAATGGACCAAATTTTGTCCTGAATGCAGTTTTCCACTAATCACACTCTCGTACACAAATTAGGTGATTAGCTCCTTTATTTTGATAACAATCCTTGCATCCATTATTTGATCTAAGAAGACTGAGATCAAGGGGAGTAGTTAACGATTCTTAATGATTTTTTTGTTTAGGTATCCATAATCAATAAATGAAGATCTCCTCCTTTCTTCAACACAAATAATAAGGGTCATGATACAGGAGACTAGGATTGTCTGATAAGTTAATTTGCCAAATATGTATTAAAATAATTATTTAGATGTTCAAGCTCTTGTTAAGTGAGAGCATAGGTTTCATTCCATAGGAGTTTGACTCCAGGCTCCAAATCACTATGACAGTCATATAGTCTTTGTGGTGGTAACTTATCAGCTTCCTTTTTTGCTAAATAACAACATACTCATGATATTCTCCAGGGATCTGGAGAATATCAAGTTCTCTGCTTATTGAATGGTGTCTATGATCTCCTCCTTAATCTCATTCAAACCTTCAACCTTGCACACTTCTTGACAGTCTGGATAGCAAAAATAAACTGGACTTTCTGCCCAGTTTATGCTTGGTTAGCCAAGGAATCCCCAACATGCACTGAAATTGTGGCATTTCAGTATCATCAAATGAGAGGGTTTCTTTACCTATGTGTGAACTAATAACTTGCATAGGTACAATGGAATGTGTTCTGAAGTAAGGTTTGCACCGTCTGCAGCTCTAACTTATTCTGGTTTTCTTTTGTTTGGAGTTTTGAAGCTAAATGACAAACTAACTCCCAGACCTCACTTGACTTGCAGCATCTGAATTAATTACTGCTGTTAACTGTGAAAAATCTGTTAATTTTCACTTAAGAATACATTAAAACAAATATAAGCTGCCCCAGGTTACATGGAATTCAATAATACTTATTTAATAGCACTATCCACAGAAATGGTGCCTAACATATCGTCCTTTAGCTTTACTGGACAAGTCTGTTTTCTGTTTAACTTGGTTTTGTTTTCTTGGGGCATCGTTTGACGTAATGTTTGTCTGAGCCATAATAAAAACAAACTTTTTTAGCTGTATAGTTCCTTTGCTTTGCTACTTGGAGTTGGACGAACAGCACCAATCTGCAGAGGTTTGCGGGATGTAGAACAAACTTGCTCTCTTGAGACATTTCTATCAGTCCACCATATTCTCTATTCCATTCTTCTTTAGTCAACTCTTCTTTGACACAGCCTATGATCTAGATTTATGGTTAAACAAATTAATTATTTGATATCCTTAGGTCTATCCATAATTTGGGGCAGTAAACCTTTCAAATTATCATTTAAGCCTCTAGAGAAAATAGTGTTTTTTATTTAGACCAATTAGATTCTAATGCCAATCTTTTAATTTTTCCACATCGTACAGTAGTGGACAATTTTCTTCTACCAGAACCTTAGGCCAAGATGCTGCTTCATCTGTCAAGTAGTATCACAAAGAAGCAACCTTTGACTCAGGTTGGAAAAAAATGAGTTTACCTAAAAAGTGCAGAGAACATTGATTAATAAATATTTCCAATGTCTGTGGGTTTTCTCTATACCTTTCTAGGGCCACCAAAGATGTCTCCACAGGCATCACTATATGTGGTATTTCTCTATTAACTGTAACATGATCTTGGTTTTCCCAAGAATCAGTAGCTGACAGAAGAGCAGTGGAGATGTTTATTCTAGCTACTCTCTCTGAAATTCGCATTATAGGTTGATGCAAGCATTGGTTTTATTTCCTGGCTCCCTCCGTATTGTTTTGTGATGCTTATATCCCCTTATATCCCAGAGAGAAAGTGGTGGAATTCATGGTACTTGGGTAGAATTGTATACTTGTGAGCTTCCCAATCTGCCATGATATCTGGGGACTAAGCAGAAGTATTTGTTCTGCTGAAGTGCCGTAAATGCAGCATGGCATGCTCCAACTCTCCCAAAAGATACTCCAGACAAATGTAATGGTAATCACCCTAAGAAATGAGGAGAAGAATAGAATAAGAGAAAGCTAACCAGTGTGAGTCTAAGCGCAACTTCCGTATTCTGATCTACAAAAGAAAATGTAGTTTATCAGTTTTCTTTTGACTGCTTTCATGAGGTAGAAAATGTAGTTTATCAGTTTTCTTTTGACTGCTTTCATGAGGTAGAAAATGTAGTTTATCAGTTTTCTTTTGACTACTATCACAATGTAGTTTCTGATTCAGGCTCTAATACCAACTAATACCTGGTTTACAAACCTTCTTTCTCAACTATTTTCCTTGCATTTCTTACAACCTGTAATTTTTTCCATAAACCAACAAATCACAGTGATTTGTTTTTATGCTGACATCCTACATAGAGGGAATAATAAAAATGCATGTTAAAGAAGGCACCCTATTTCTAACACTCTAGAAAAAACTAATGATATGTCACAGTATCATAGAAGGTGAGTCAACAGCACTCACAACCCAGTAAAGGTTACAAAATATAAAGAAAGCTCAGTCTTTTACTACTTATAAAATGATTCTTCACTTAGCAATGTTAATTCCATATGGTAAATAGAGTCACAAACAAATCATTGCAAAAAATAATTAAAGTTCAGGAAAACACAGTGCTGGGTGAAAGTACACCCTCAGACTCCTCCAGACCAGTAGTAGAAGCAAGGGAAGGAGATATCCACAGCAACTTGAATCACTAAGCACAGCTCCAAAAACTCAAACATTTCTAAGACACTAGCAGGAAGTTGGGGAAGCAATTTGATTCACTTTGTCTTCTCCTTTTCTACTGAAGAGTCAAGATGGCCACTACCATGAAATCAAACAAAATGATATTTCCAAATCTTGCGATATTCCATTTTAGTTTCACTTTTAATTTGTGACATTTTTCATAGGGTGTAAATCCACCTCTCTATTTCTCTTTAACCTTATCCATGATCATGACCATTTTCACTTTAACTTTGCATAGCACTACCAACTGACCTGCTCTCTAAATGCAGGATGAGAAGGTAAAGTCTGACACCCCTTAGTAAGGAGACATGAAATTCAGTGGTCTGGGTTTTATGGGCATTTATGTCAAAATTGCCAAATGGGTGTCAAACAAACTCCTAGAATTTAACTGAATCAATGGATAAATCAGTAATGGTGTTCTTAGAGAGTACAGACAGGCAGGCTTTCTGAAATTGGATAATATTAGCCCAAGAACATAAAGAAAGGGTTGTGCATCACCACAGTAGTGATAAATCGACATAGTGTTCTTGAGAACCAGCTCGCTCCATGTCTCCATGGACAGGTCATGAAACTCGACACTATGGCAAAGGTCTGGCCCTGTTGTATTTGTGGGTGGGGATGCTGGGTGCAGGATCTAGCCTACATCCTTGTCAGGTGCTCAGACTCCTTGGGCATAGCCAAATCCCTCCTCTTGAACCTTCTGGAATAGGGTATTAAGAAGAGGACCTCACTGAAATTTGGGGGACAACCACTGCATGACAGCATACTGGACAGGGCCAAAGTTTCAGCCAACGGTTCCAATGAATTCCAGGGTTAAGGGACCCTGTCCTGCTTCAATAATAAAGCCAATATTATTGGTATGTAATGTCACTAACAATTTCTGAGAATAGTGCACAGAGGAAATGATGGTTGCTTAGATTTTGATAAAAAGGGAATTTCCACAGGCTTTACGTTTTGGATAAAAATTATAGCATCCTTTCAACTGAAGATGAAAGTCTTCACAAATTATATATATTAAGAAAATCACTACAGTAGTGGCCCCACAATTCGTCAATTTTCCTACACGTTAAAAAGCAGTTGCATGCTGCAATAGCAGTGTCAACATATTTATGTTCTCTTAGACGATAGATACAAAGCTGAAAGACAATTGCAAATATCATCAAATGTAGTACAACTGTAAATAATTGTCTACACCGAAATTATTTTGATAATAAAGGCTGCGCCAGTTTGCACTCATAAATATATACATAGAGTTGGAAACCTACAAAAGTATCATTTAACATTTACATGTCATAGCCCAGGAATTAGTGGTTTTGATACTTTAAATCATGGTATAAAAGCAAATCCTCATCAACTAAAGATTTTAAGTGACATTTTAACTAGTAGGATGTTTTTTCTAATGCTAGTTACATAAAGGATTAGTAGGTAGCCATAACGTTTGTCACACAGTTATTACTTTGTTTGGTGTTCTAGTTGATTATGTAATGATGTCATTAAACTACCTAGAATTTGCCTGTACACCTACCCTAAGAGCATTGTCACAGAGCTTTGACACTGTTCAGTAATGAGTGAGTGTAGGAGATTGCTTTTGGACATGCGCTGTGGCCCATCCCCATGATACCAGGTTAAGAATGAATTCCAGACACACCTATTAGAATAGTATTTTTAATGTATTTGTCTCATTACTGATATTTGTATACAACCATGAAATCCGTCAAAGAACGTTTTTCTCTGAATTCCTTCGATTTTGTAGTAAACAGGTTCTTGTACACCTGCCCTTTGTGTCCACCAGGAATGGCTTGCAGCAGTGCCCTAGAGCACTGTGCACAAAGTGTAGCCTACATTTCTGCACTGCATGAGTCCCACTTCTCAGTAATCTGGTGAAGCATGGCTATACTGTCTGCCCACTCAGCCTTCCCTGGAGTATGCATCAGGAATATGTGATGGAACAGCTAGGTTCTAAACAACTACTTGCCTAAACCACTTCTGCTAAACTACTAAAAAGTCTCTATAACGAAGTACTGAACAACTACTGTCTAAACAACGATTTTGCCTGAATAACGATTGCCTGAATAACTAATTTTAAGGCAAGTTTTTCTTTTTTTTATGGTTTATTAGTTGTTTAGAGTATATATATATATATATATATATATATATATATATATATATATATATATATATAATATATATATCAATTTTAAACAACATATATATACTGTATATATATATTTATTTATATATATACATATATAGATATATATATATATATATATATATATATATATATAATATATATATCAATTTTAAACAACATATATATATATATTTATTTATATATATACATATATAGGTATATATATATATATATATATATATATATATATATATATATATATATAAATTCTAAACAACTAATGAACCCCCCCCCCCAAAAAAAAACGTACATTAAAATTCGTTGTTCAGGCAATCGTTAGTCAGGCAAAATCGTTGTTTAGACAGTAGTTGTTCAAAATATTTTGTTGTTTAGCAGTAGTGGTTTAGGCAAGTAGTTGTTTAGGACCTAGTAGTTCAGGATGTTTCCCATGCATTAGACCACCTTCTGCAATGGCCAGCAGAATCTTGGCACAGGACATAGACTTCTTCGTGGGCCAACCATGCTCTGTGTCCACACCTGCCCCCTTATACTTTATGTTCGCCTTTCCCCTTCATCAGTTCCTTCATGAACTTATTATCAATTGTAAAATTATTTTGACTATTGATGCTATCAGTTGGTGAACTGGAAACACAAATTTGTAACTTGGTAGAGGTTCATAAAGTACCACAAATCATGTAAATTAAATATGACTCTTTAAGGCAATATTGACTTTTTTCTAAACATCTGGGTTGTGCCCTTAGCCACCTTGGGTTGGTTTGTGCTTGGATTGCCCCTACATGATCGCTATAAAAGGTCATTCAGAGTGAAGATTATGAGCTAGGAAAGCTGGTTTACAATGGCATATAGTAGAAAACATTTCAGCCAGTCAAACTCAAATCTTGCTTCAAGTTTTGCTACATGAATTGGTTCATAAAATCAACTTGCAAGATATCACTGAATCTTTTCAACTATTATATACATTTTTACCAAATCAAATAACACTAAACCAAGGAAAGCTGACCCAAGCATGATAGTTGAGTCTTTTTTCTGTAAACATTCTCAATAGTTTTGCTATTGCTGACAGCAAATGTAGATATGAGAGTTTGAAAGGAACTTTTTCTGTCTACAACTGAAATGCCAAAAATTAATTTTCAGTGTGTTGGACTTGGCACTCGCTGCAGAACCCACTCACCCCCAAACATTTTGCCTCAACGCCTCCTATTTTCTGAACCCAGTTTTGTTGACTTTTATAATTCTGTGCACTTTACCACTGCTAACCAGTGCCAAAGTGATTGTGCTCCCTACTTTAAAAGTGGTAAGATTAACTCACATTCAATTGGCACATATAATTTACTTGTAAGTCCCTAATAAAGTGGTACTACATACACAGAGGACCTGTAATTGAATGCTACTAGTGGGCCTGCAGCACTCTTTGTGGCACCCACTTTAGTAGCCCTCATCAAACATATCTCAGACCTGCCATTGCAACCTGTGTCTGCAGTTTTAAGCTACTACTTCTACCTGGCAAAATAAACATTTTGCCAGGCCTAGACTTTCCTTTTCAATATATATGTCACCCCTTGGGTAAGCCCTAAGTAGCACATAGGGCAGAGTGCATCGGATTTAAAAGGTTGAATATATATTTTTAGGTTTTATATATCCTTGTAGTGAAAAACTCTCAAAAATAACTTCTCACTATAGCAAGGCCTACCTCGCCCAGAGGGTAACATTGGATTACCTTATTACATTTAATAAGTGATAACGTTTCATTAGGAACAAGTAGAAAAGTCATGTTGGTGTCTGAGGAATTGTAATTTTAAATCCTTTTTAACAGTAAAGTCAGATCTTAAGTTGCAATTTAGTAAGTTTGCATTTACTTCTCCTAACCATTTGGTCCTACAGCCTGTTCCTGTGTCACATGACTAGGTATAGTTTGAGGTTGGCCTCCCAGACAATATCACAGTAGAGGGTTAGTGGTGTAACAAAAGTTCCCCCCAGCCCCTGCAGGGCAGGGGGGCCTGAGCTTCAAGGGGCCCCCTCAGGAAAACTGGTAGGTGGTGGGCCAGAAGGAGGGGGCCTCCTCCATGTACTTTGCAGGGGGGGGGCCTCAAGTTTTGATACGCCACTGTAGAGGGTCTGGATTTTGGAGAGATGGATCATCTCAGACTTGATGGGGGGATGCTGTCACCTACCACAGTTGCACTTCAAAGGCACTGGCTCAGCTCACACACAAACAAGTTCACACTAGCCTGTTCTACCCCAGACAGACTGGGACCAGGAGAGGCAGGATGGAAATTCCAGACACCTCTGTAGGGGGGAAAATCCGTAAGCTTCTTCCTCTTCAAAGTGGTACCAGGTATAAAAAAAAAGGCGACCTTTGGACCCACTTTTCAGTACAGCCCTTGACCTGTAGATACTACAGAAGAAGGATGCCCGCTGCCCTGCTGCTTGAAGCCTGCCCTGCTTGCTGAAAAGGAAGACTGGACCTGCACCCTTCATTCCAGGCTGAACTGACTTCAAAGGTCATCTGACTGACTACCTGTTCTGAGCTACAGGGACATAAGAGAGCACACCCCACATCTACCCAGCTGACCTTCAACTGGACCTGCAACTGGACCTTCTGTCACCCTTCTGGCCCCTGCAAGAATCCCTGCTCCTCAAGAGGTGCATCCCCACATGTGGAACGCTTGGCTGGCATCAGAGTGCACTCCCCAGACTCAAAAAAGAATCATCCTGAAGTTTTGGGCTCTTCACAAACAGGCACATTTGCACCAAGTTCTTGCTATCTGTGCTGACCCCCACTACGAAGCACTGGTGAACCTGACTCTTTGTGCTACAGTGACCATCAGTGATGATGACACCATGAGACCTGCACTTCCCTCTAGACAGTGACACAAAGGGGTCTAGGGGGTAGCCTGCATATCCTTTTGGGCCATCTGAGCTAGAGTGGAGGGAAGAGTGGTCGCTTACACCTGAACGGACTGTGCCTGCCCTCACACAATGCATTCTCCAACCCCCTGGTGTGCATCTGGGGCCTGGCCTGGACAAGGAAGGATCTTGCAAAACTTGAGACTTCGCTTTGAAGTTTACCAAATTCAAAGGCAGAATGGGGTATAAGAAAAAGGCCCAATAACCCAGACTTTTTAGAATCTTTCTGGAATCAAGAGGAACCTCTGCCCAGCTGAAGAGCTGAAGGAGGAGTACTGTCCCTTTGCTGTGTTGTTTTGCTGGACTGGCCTGCAGTTGCTGCTTCTGCCTCAAAAGAGTGCAATGGGTGAACTTTGCTGCATGTCCTGCTTGAGAAAGCTCTCCAAGGGCTTGTAGTAGTGCTTTCCTCTTGTTCGAAGTCTCAGGGACACCAAAGACTCCAGTTTCCTCAACCTGCAGCACTCGGGACTGTGTGTTTTTGTGCTGTTCAAGAGGAGAAACCATTGTGCCGTCACTAACGAAGCTGCTGGCCTGCACCGTGACGCTGCCCCGGTTCGCACCGCGACCCTGGTCTCACCGACACAGCTGGTCGCACCGCCACCTGTGGATCCCGCACTCTGGCATTGCCTGCTCACACTGCAGCCTGAGCATCCCCGACGACGACGCTCCTGCTGACACTGGCGCTGCTGCCTGCACCGTGGCCTGTGGACACCGCTCATAAGGTACACAAAGCACCGTCCCGTCACGCACCACAGTGCCGGTCCACCGACTCCAGTACCATCGACTCCAGTGTCGTCACCAGGCATCCCTGCCCGCACGGCCTGTGGAAACCGCTCATGAGGGTCACGAAGCACCATCCCGTCCTGAACCGCTGGCTTGGGCCTACCGATGACAGTGCTTCAGCAACGCAACAACGCTGCCTGCACCGTGACCTGGGGACAACACACGTCGCACCGCCTCACTTCACACCACAGCCCTGGCCTCACCGATGCTACTGGACGCCATCCCTGAGTCGTTGTCTGCACCGTGACCTATGGGCACCGCACGTCGCATCGTCCTGCTTTGCACCGCAGCCCCGACGCCATCCGCGCAAGTGCTCCTGACTACATCAACCCGGAGTTCGATCCGCAAGGCATGTGACAATCCCTGCACTGACTCCGGAACCAAAACTGCGACAACAGCAACGCCACTCTCCGGAGCGTACCACGAGGATCATGATGCCCTGCAATTCCAAAGGTACTGTTTGCAGGTCTTCCCGACACCGTAGTTGGCCCGCGACACCGCAGCTGGCCTGAACTGTTGATTTGTTGATCACAACGCAGTGACAGCCCCAGATGGAGCTATTGACTTCAAGGATCTGTAATTTTAAGTAAATCTTGCAGAAATCATATATTTATTACTGTATGGTGGATTTTTATTGTATTTGGTCTTTTTTTATAGATATATATTGGCTATTTTTCTAAAACTGGTGTGGTGTCCTTTTGTAGTGTCTTCATTTATTACTGTGTGTTATGTGCAAATGCTTTGCACATTGCTTCTGAGATAAGCCTGGCTGCTCGTGCCAAGCTACTAAGAGTGTGAGCAGGTGTTATCTGAGCCAGTATCTCCCTTATCCTGATTAGAGTAAGGGTCCCTATTTGCAAGGGTGTAGGAAGTGTGGGAGAGGTGGGGGATCTATCCCCCCAGATTTTGGAGTGTGGAGGACACGGGGGAGAGGGGTCGGGGGAACTAGGGGACAAAAGAATTTCCCCTCTAACTTAGCGCTACTTAAAATGGCCCTGTTTGCTGATGGCTGTCCTGCCATCCTCACACCTGCTCCTTCCTGCCACCTTGAAGACGAGCCCTGCAGGATAACAAGGAAAACTCCCCCAGGCCCAAAAAGTTGGGCCCCACTAAAATATGGGGGATTCGACCTGATGTATCTTGGCATTTTCAGAAGGGACTGCACACACTTTCAGAAGCGCTTTCATTCCTTCTGAGCAGCATGAAAGAGGGCCTTCTGATTTTAAACTTCTGCTGGCCCAGAGCAAAGGTTGAAATTAAGGGGCCATCAGGCCTCCTTTTGTTTGATTATTCTAGCTGGAAGCTTTCTGGAGCCTCACACCTAGCTGTTATTTAGGAAACAAAAGCACACAGCTTGCTATTACTTCACAAGTACCAAAGAGAGACATGGTTTTCACTTTGTTCTGTCGCTGCATATAAGAGATAGGTATGCACTGTAAGAATGTCAGATGTGTTGGTCTGATGCAGTGTTTACACAAATAACAATTTAAATACCACAATTTCATTTTATTCCTTTTATAGCGCTACTCAACCCAATGCAGGGTGTCCAAGCGCTTTACATCATACAAATTATTATTATTCCCTGAGATATACTGGGCACACAAATACCTATTCAGCACATGCCTTAACCCCCACAAGGTATCTTAAAATGCAGACTCTGCGCCATTTACGCAGAATTGATTTATTGCCACATTTTTCCTTTATGCCGATTTCTTTGTGGCACAGCCTCTAAAAAATAAATTTATAAACTGAGGCCCAGGTTTTGTCTCAAGGTTGTCTAACTTATTTGGCACAACCCGAAAGCAAAATCGAAATTGTTAAATATAGTAATGTGCTCAAATGTACTCTTGATCGACCCGCTAATCATATGACTTGAGGTGTTAAGATCTAATGCCACTTTCTGTGAGGTCATGGGTTGTGATGCCAAGTGCAATGTAATGCGTCATGATATAATGCGTTGTGATGTCACTTTCATACTGCCTAACTTGGATAGTCCCCCCACTTCTTTTTATTTGTTTTTTTCAGGACTTGTGCCCTGAGTATTTGTAGTTGCCTAGGATCACACCATTTGGTGAAACAGGGAAGGCGAGAGTTTACCTTTAAACACTATACAATTTAGCTAATAGATGGGTATCTCTTTCTAACATTTTCACGGAACGGAGATCTGCCCCGAGTGCAGACGTTGCAAATGCCCTTTGAATTCCTACAAATCATAAACTTAGACATTTGGTCTAAACTTATACCAAATATTTAAGTTTACCTTTGTGAATCTAAGTAACGAAGGGTTGGATTACAGCGTGGCTAACAGGGAGAAGCCACGTTTCATTTTGGGCAGTTTGGCTAGCGTTATTAGTTATGTTGTTGTTATTGTTACATACTTAAGCATATTGAAGTATATTATCTTTTCTGTATTTAACATTCTCGTTTGACTTGTATTATAATGTTTTTAATTAATTTTTAATTTTTATGAGTAGAGACAGAAAAAAATGGCAAATAAAGAATAACAGTTACATGAGGACACACTGGTAACAGTGAGTACCACTAGAATTATGCAGCAGGGGTGGGCCAAATTATGTGGCAGGGTTGACTAGGTTATACAGCAAGATGAGGCAAACTATGCTTAGGTTTCACCTCATTAGTATCAGCTTAACGCCTAAATATAGCAACAAGCAAAAGAGAGGTTAGCAGGCAACCTTTGCAAAGGGGCCTTCCACTGTGCACCAACACAGGTTGCTGCACTTTTAGTAACTTCTGAACCGTTTTTATTTAAATTTGCAAATTAAGCAGCAGATGATGGATTTTGTGGCAAATGCGGCAAACCCATAAATATGCGAAAAACACTGCAGCGCACAATCGCATAATTCCAGTGGCTCTGGTGATAACCAACCCAGGCATCAGCAATACAGTGTTCATATCAATGCATTTGCATAAATCTGCACACATTTCATAATGTTACAGGACAAAACAGTGAGTGCAGTCATGGCCTATAAGAGCATGTGTAAAAAGCCCTAATTAGCAAGATACAGTTTGACTGTCGCAGTGGTTAGATGACATATTTTATTATAGCCTGTCTGATCTCCGAGTAGTTGCTGCATTTATCTAATGGACATAGAGTACTTACTTTGATTTGTGGGTTAGGCCAGTGGAGGTCGATGGTTCAATGTGGAATAAAAATACATAGCAGACCTCAGATGTCTCTAGGTCTCAATGAAGGAAGTTGTAATTCCACATATATTTTAAACTGTGTTACAGAGGGCAAGATCTCTTACTCAATCTTCTGACGTGTTCCATTTCACACAGAGCCGCTCCAAGTGATGTAGGGGTGGTGGAATGTGCACAGGTCTGGGAGAAGGGACTATGGAGATTCAGTGTGCAGGTTCACCAAGATTTGCATGCGGTTATAACTTTTAGCATACAGTTCTTAATATAAGGCATAAAGAACCCCCTGCCATAATGGATACTGCAAGTCACAGAGGAGTTCCATAAAAATATATAGGAACGAGGCTGCAGGCTGAGTTCATTAGGTCAAAGTTGTCTGGTTTGCTAAAGACATTTAGGGGACATTTGGAAAGCTTCCCTGGAAATGTATTCCACCCATTGCTTACCTTTGGCTTTGTGCTTTGTAACTCACATTTGCTTGGTTTCTATTCGGAAGCTGTATTTAATTTAGGCTGTCCAGCTTGAGTTTGTCCCTCCTGCAGAGCATACCTTGTTTACTGTATTCTTCCACCACTGTTCGATGTCTGCAAACAGGCCTTTAAATATTGTTCTTATCTTGTCTCACTTGCTGTGCATTCAAAGACCAAGGTCAGATGACAGGGTCTGTCTTCCCGTGGAGCTTGGTGTTTATCTTTCTTTCTCTGGCTTCAAAGTGATAGGACTTATATGACAATCATGCTGGTTACTGGGGTTGTGGTGGAGGAAGGCTTTAGGATGCTATATTTTTTCCACCACACAACTAACTTAAAATGTCTGTAAATTAAATGTGCAGGTACACAAGAATATAAGTGTGGGAAAAACAAATATGTAAAGATGATCCAAACAAATCAATACACTAGGTAATGACATTTCCACACTTTAACATTTGTGTGCTATATATGTTTATCGGTAAAGCTGTATGTCTGTGCATATATGGTCATTTCAAGTGATGATGTGTTGTCTGTAATGGCAGTGTGCTACTGCACCAAGCATACTCCACTTTGTCACTCCACTCCATTCTACTCTGCACGACTTCACGCCACTGCAATCTTCTCTGCACCACTGCATTCTGCACCTCTCTACTCTACTCTGTACCACTCTACTCTATGCCATTGCACTCTCCCCAATTCAGCCTAGGCCACTACACTCTACACCACTGTAGTCTACGTCAATGCACTCTACATCACTCTACTATATACCACTGTACTTTATTGCTGCACTCTACTTTACACTACTTCACTGTATGCCACTCTATTCTACTCTGCACTGCTGCACTATACACCACTGCTCTCTAGATCACTCTACACCACTGCACTCTATGACCCTCTGCTTTGCAACACTATGCCACTCTATTCTACTCTGCACCACTCTGCTCTGTGCCACTCTATGCGACTGCACTCTACGCCAATGCACTCTATGCCTCTCTATTCTACACCACTGTCCTTTATGACACTCTACTCTGCAACACAGCAGACTTTGCCACTGAACTCTACAACACTGCACTCTACTCACCACCACTCAACTCTGTGCCAATCTACTGCACTCTGTACCAATGCACTCTATGCCACTCCACTCTACATCACTCTACGCTGCATCACTGCACTCTATGCCACTCTATTGTGCACCACTCCACTCTACCAATGCACCACATCACCCTATGACACATCACTCTGCACCACTGCACTCTGTGCCACTGCGAACTCTACTGTGCCACTCCACTCTGCACCCCGCTACTCTTCACCACTAAAGTAGTGCACCCTACTCTAAACCAGTGCACTCTACATCACTTTACTAAAACCCGATGCACTCTATGCCAATCTACTCTGCACCACTGTACTCTGCACCACTTCACTCTAGACCAGGGTTCTGCAAAGTCGGTCCTGGAGAGCCGGGTCCATGCCAGATTTTTAGCATATCCACATTTAGAAAAAAGATGTTTCAGAAATCTACATTTTTCTAAATGTGGATATGCTAAAAACCTGGCATGGACCCGGCTCTCCAGGACCGACTTTGTAGAACCCTGCTCTAGACCACTCTACGATACTACACTCTATGACATTACAATCCATAATACTCCGCTCCAACAATCTATTCCATTAAGCTTTACTCCACTGTGCCACTATACAAACACTTTACTCCACTCTGTGACTCTCTACACAACTGGCTCTATACCACTCCATGCCACTTTACTGCACTCTATTCTATGACACACTGCTCCACTCTATGCCACTCCATGACCTTCTATTCCACTTCAATCTGCGATACTCTACTCCACTTTACTCCACTCCACTCTTCTTTGTGCTTCTCTACTCTTCTCAATGACACCCTATTCAACTCCCTCTAGGGCACTCCACATTACTTTACTCCACTCTACGCCACTCCACTCTTCTTTATGCCTCTCCACTCTACTCTGACACTACTCCACTCTACGACACTCTACTCACTCCTCGACTCTCTATGCCACACCAACTGACAACATTCTATGACGTGTAATTCTCCTGTATGCCATTAACGTACAGCCATGCTGAACAGCAGCCATGCTAGTTTACATCATGGTTAAAACACACTGGCAAAGCCAATAGCTCTGCAAAGTTGAGACCTATTGGCTTTGTTGATGCTTGTTTATAAAGTATGGAACTCCAAGATGACTTGCAGCATCTTTATCATCTACACCGAGGGGTACAATAGCCCATATAATACATGGCCACACCATCAACTTACTCACAAGCCACTTAAAACCTTGGTGCAGCAGTTCCCAACCTGTGGTCTGAGGCCCCCTAGGGGTCTGTGACACATTCCCAGGGAATCCGCAGGCCTGGGCTAGCAGAAAGGCACTTCTCCGGCTGAGGCCTCTAGAAACACATCTGTTTTTATATTTATTGCTTCCTTTGTGCAGTAGTTTTAAAAGCACTGCAAAGTTCCCTGTACATCCAGCAGCTTTCAGCAGCAGCGGTTCTTTCTCTTAGGCAGAGGTGCGTCACCCCACTGCTCTGAGCAGTGAATAAAAGGAAAAATAAAATGATAATAGCACAATGTTATTATCATTTTATTTTTCAGAGCCGGTTTAGGGTGGGTTGAACTGGGCTGTGTCACAGGCAGGAGGAGTGGTATGTGCACCATAAGCACGCATGATGGTTTAGCCGGCTGTCTTGGGCCGGCTAAACAGACATGTGCACTAAGCATTTCCCACCCAGATGTATTGCACAGCCGGGTGGAGAACATGCACAGGCTCCCAACCCCTGTCTTATTGCTGAACCAGGCTGCTGAGACTAATCACAATGCTGCTGTAATGCTGGTGATAGTAGCATTGTGATTGGCTTAGGGGGGGTCTGGGAGCCTGTGTCAATCCGTGCTTCCGGGAGTCAGGAAGAGAAGAGGACAGAGGAGAGATGGCTGCCATGCACAGATGAGGTGATTTCATCCCCTGCCACCCCTGTTCAGTAGCAGCCACCATTGGCTTTCGGGCAAAAACAAAAGCATCAAGGTAACTTTGTGATTAATGTACCTGCTGGACAGAAGTAAGGGTTTTGTCTAGTGGCACTTTTGACTCATCTAAGGTAGCCCAGATGGTTAATATGCCTGCTGCACAGACCATATAACATGCAAAGAACAGTATTTTATGTGCCTAGCTCAGTGGATTAGAGATTCCGTTGCTACTGTGCAGGTCATAAGTTTCAATTTTAATCTAGCACAGCGATTCATGAACTGCCATCAAAGAGCTGCCTGAAATCTGCATTGCACAAATTAGAAAGTTATGTTTTGGTTTCCCAGTCTTTCAATTTCCTAATGCTGCTAAAAAGGTTTGCTTGTGTAGAAATATATACTTATTATTAAAGTCAAAGCTAGCCACTGTGTTATGTTCTGAATCCTGAGTTTGTGCTTCTCTACGCCAAGCACTCCTAGTAAATGCCTACCAGTATTGATGATCTGTGAATCCTACACCTTATAGTCCCCTCTAAAGTGCTCCAACACCCTACACTGGTATGAGAGGTGCTATAAAACAAATGAATTAAACGCGACAAAGAGGCTATGGAGAGATGAGAGGCTATTATGGTTTACTTACTTTCCCCACCACATATTTATGGGAATAAGCCTTCTCAGACCTTATGTACCTAAAAAATAAAAACAGAAATTGCACGGGAATTGTAGAATTTGACCCGAGGATACAGCTTTCCTAAATAAGACTAAACATTGAAAAGTTAGTCAACAGAGATGCAGCGCTTACCTTCTCATTAAAGTTTTTCGATTCTTGGATATTTTTCAATATAAAATATTTAGATCTTTAGTGTATTTTTTGCGAATTACTGTTTTCATGTTTGACATTTAAGTCATACAAGTTGCTTGGGGGTTCCCGGCTTCCAGTAGTGATTCAGTGGAGGTCCTCAGGAGTCAAAAGGTTGGGAATCACTGCTTTAGTGTGATGCTTCTGTCATTGTGAGCTATTAAAGTAGAGCAAAAGAAAGAAAAGCACCTTTCCAGTTGTTGCTTTAAACAGCTGCTTTAATTATGTTCTGTGTCCTGACCTGCCTTTCACCTTGGTCACTGGCTTTTGCAGAAGGCATTGTGAGTCAGAACTGGACTGTAATAACCTTATAATAGTCGAGTTCTGATTTCTTGTCTACAAAATCGGTAACTTGATGCATCAGAAGTAGCCGATTATATATAAATTAATGACTTCTGTTTATACAGGGATCACAGAATCCCATGTATTAAATAGTCTGTAACACCAAAAGCTTCTTCAGTGTAAATGCTCCCAGTTTTGACTGATGTGGCGCTGACCTGCCCAAGATCACATAGATGAGCAGAAGTGCTATAAGAACTACAATTTCAGAGCACAGTTTACAATTACTGTACCTGATCGCTTTTGATATCTCTAGTGTGGTTTCAATTTGCATGAGGTGAGAGGCATGATCAGTGTGGGGCACAAAGGGTATGTTCTTATTTTTTTTCCCTCCTACCTTTATTTGCTTGGTGCATGAAGATGCAAGGTTAATCAACATGTTTTTTCATATTTGGTCTAAATACTTTGTGAATGTAAATAACAATAAAACATACTTTCAACCTGTGACAACATGCTTTCCTTTCTCCCTATTTCACGTCCAAACTATTTGATTATGTACATTTATCGGAGCCTGCATTTCACAAACAATGGGCGATTTGTATAGGGTAAATTGAAAAGTCCCCAAAGCTGTCACTGTCCCCCCAAGAAATGTATTGTCTCCTATGCCCCTGCCTACTTGGTCAGGGTGCAAACCGACTGCCAACTGGAGACCCCATTTCTAACAAGCACCAAAAGATCCTTTCCTGTCTTCATGATGCCAATGAAAATAGATGCAAAACTGTAGAAGAGATAGCAAATTATTTGCATCTATTTTAGTAAGAAGAGTGGGTTTGATATTTTTAAATGAAACAGGAAATCCAAACACTGACGTTATACATACAGGACAATTCATAGAGCTGGTCCTCAACATTAGTATCAAAGTCTTTTGAAGAAATCCCTTTTGTTGCGACCACCCAAAAGAGCTTAAGACTGGAACGCACGTCTCGGGTGAGAGTTTAGATGACAATGGCTTTTATGAAATTCGCTGGTCCGTGATCACATGGCATAATGTTGCTGATAAACAAAACTTCTGCAAAAAGGCGTATTGCTTTGTTAAGAACCCACATCACTGCTCTCCAAATCTCCAAATGTCCTATTATTTGCGTACACTGTTGTAAGTGAAGTCGCTTAGTATAAAATTTGCATCCGAAACTCCCCAAATGCACAAAAAAATAAGGACTTTCATTGTTATTTATTTGCCAACACTCCTCGGTTTATGGCGTTTTTCCTGTATCACACTACAAGAAATAAAGGTGTGTGGTGTGCATGCTACTGTGTGTGCACGAGCCTGCGCGCATGTGCATGTTTGTGTCTGTGTGCCATCATCGATCTTGGTCCGTCCACCCCCTCTCCATTAATGGCAAAACAAAAATCCGCCTGTGTTATGCACGAACGTTAACAGTGGCCCACATAAAGTGCAAACCTAGACAATTAAATCTCCACGCATGGCCTGTTCCTTCGCTTTCTCAATCGATTGCTGCTATCTTAGATTTCGAGAGCTACTGTTTTCACCTTTCTCCAGGGCTTTTCCCCCTGAAACTTACTTCTCCTGTTGTTTTGTGTCTTCTCTCTAAGAGCGTGCCTGCTCTCTGCAGCGGAATCTTTATATGTGTGATGCTCCATTAAGTAGTCCCCTACATACTAGGGAAGGGATCGAATGAATTTACTGCCTTATGTGATAACATTAAAAACCCAAAAGTAAAGTTAAAACACAAATGATAAAACTTTGCTCATTTAATGAGGTTATCTAAACGCTCCATTTTGTCAGGGAACAGAGAAGCCTGTGGGATTGCCAAAGGATACTGGTGTCTTTCATTTCCTATTTTTTCGCACTAAGTGAAGTAGAGAAAAGAGGGAGGCCGACTAGAGTTGGATTGTTAAAGAATTCAATGAGCTGTGGCGAATATATTCAAAAGGTGCTTGAAAAGGCAAAGCTGCACAGAACACATAACATACAGACAGATACAATACCACCAGACACACACTATATAGCAATAGACACAATGCTGACAAACATGGCAGGAACACACACACTTTAGAGGCTCAAACACAATGTAGACACATTATACAACGGCACACACAAAGCAGACGTACCATGCAAGAATGCACATGCATACAGGGCAAACACAAAAGCATCTCCTAGGCTGATGCACACATTGATGCAGACTGGGCACACAGCTAGGCAGAAATGTATACAACACAGCGTCAAAATGAAAATCACAGAGCATGCAGAAAAAGATACAAGGAAGCATCCTATGCAGTAGAACACATTATGCCGAAATACACTTAAAAGGTTGTGCAATGCAGAAATACTCGTTATCCATAAAACCAGAGATGCAGACCTAATGCGGGCCAAGCAGTGGCAAAAATAATAATACACACACTGTGCACAACAACAAGTAATTCAACAAATAGGGAGATATAATTCGCACATTATTAGGGAGACTGGTTTCCTTCTTTTAATTCTCAGGAACATCTGGACGTTGTTCAGGCGAATGGCACGAACCCGACTGGTGGGGGCGTCTGAGTATACAGCTCTGCATTAGCATTTTAAAGTTCATGCCATGCGGAATCATCTGCTCTACAGATAAAGCTTTACACGTAGATGTCCAACTTGTGCAACAACATAGGAAAGGCAATGGACACATCCACATACTAATCAAACACAAATGTAGTCAGTGATATAGATATATCAGACACATATCATTAGGTTTGTGCAAGCAGACTCGTGACTTATACAATTATAAAAGAGAAGCAACGTGTACTGTTCAAAGCACTTATTTAGTCACTCACGCAGCCATTATAAATGTGTTTGTTCCCCATCATGTACGTACATGCAAACACACTTTTCAAGCAAGAGAATTTTACATACTTTACATCATAAACAAAGACACCAATTATAATGTAGACATGATCCCACACGTAAAAAGTGCCAGCATGCACATGAAGATAGATATGCGAGCAAAACTCATATGCCGATGATGCACAATATAGGTTTACACCCTATACAATTGAGACCGCGTACACAGTTCAGAGTCTCATTCTATCTTGGCTATTATTGACATCATACATTAATGCACACAACTCCCTTACAAAACATTACAAAAAGCCATATTTATTGTCAATAATCCGATGAAAAAAAACAGTATCTTGGATTAGTCAATTTGACATAATGCATAGTAAACAATTTCAAAACCCTAATTAAATGTTGCAGGATACAGCTAGCCAAATTTGTATCTATACTGTGAAGTACCAGAATAATGTCGGCTAAATACAGTCTGACAAAATAATACCCCATTCAGTTACTAACAGAAAATCTATAATCGATATTTTTGTAAGCAATATGTAGTACATTATAGTTATGTCAGCCGATATTTGTGTCTGACATATTGTGATGTAAAACCTATAGATACACGTTTCCATAGATTGAAAAGAAGAACAAAATATAATCTCATAGTTCTCACAAGAAAAACTGACCTGTGACAAAGATCATTAAATGAATACAAAAATCATACACTAGTACGTTAACAAGCTCACCTTACCCATTTAGTGCACAATATATCACAATTCATCATGTCTGTGTTGTTATATCCTTTAACCGTACTCTATCACAGTACTTTATTAAGTATGATATAAGTCCAGCTTCTACTTCAAACCTGTAGTTCTTCAGTGTGCCCTGTTGGACACTTAATAGTAAATATTAAAGTAACTAGTAACATTGATGCTACAGTCAATCGTTACTGAGCCTATTCTTTTTACACTCATTTTGCCGTAAAACATGAGCTCGACTGCCTTTCTGGCTACGTTGCACTATTTAAATGACAACTAACAAATCGGAAATCCAGTGTTGACATAGAGTAATGACTGTTTTAGCAAACATAGGGGCAGATTTCTTTACAAGGCAATACAGAAACTACAATGGATCCTGGGTGATTCGGTCATGTACCTCTTCAACACCTGACTCTTGGTGGTAGTAATGGTCGAGCAGTGCAAGGCTTCTGGAGGGGAGGTATATACAGGAGTGTGAACACAGGCTCACCACTCCAAATAAATTCAATTGCAGCAATAAATGATTGTCCAGTCTAATGTTTTTTTATGACAAAGGGACTATTTATTTATGACCAAAAGTGAAATATGGCATATTCAAACAATGCACACAGTCCCCTGAGGTGAGGGCTCTAGTGTTATCATGGCAGCCCCGAGTAACACTTTCCTTGCATTGCAGTAGTGGTTATTCCACAATCACTATAGACAACCCTAGCAGTCTGAGTCTTGGGAGCCCCACTCCGACTCTATTAGAAAAGTCAAAAGTGTTCCAGCGCCGAAGCACTATCTAGCAGACACGTTTCCTTGGGGCCTTCTGGTCCTTCGCTCAGTCTTAGCCCCACAGAATGAAGAGAAGCTCTTTTAGTACATACAAAAATCATTGTTTTTTTTTCACTCCTTTTCTGGGACTCGGCTGAGTCCCAAGATGGCTACCAACACTTCCTGTTTGAAGTACTGGCAGCCAATCAGAGTTCTGCAGATCTCTGCACTAGCTCTTATTATTCGCGAAGTTGTTGGGGAGGAACCGTAGCCCTAAATATACAAATATTTTCCCCGTGCCCCTGGGCAAAACGTTTTTTTAAAGTGGGGGAGGCCCTATGGCCCCACAGCCACGAGGGCCACCACCTCCCTGGGGTGAAAATAGAAATATAAGTGGGGGAGTGCGGCCCTCCCTTGCCCCAGGGACCAACACTCCACGGGGCAAAATGCTTTTTTAAAGTAGAGCGGCCCTACGGTCTCCCCCACAGCCCCGGGGACCACTACCTCCCCTGGGCGACTATTGCAACATAAGTGGAAGGTCACGCAGACCCCCCTCTCCTCACACCAGGAACCACCACCCCGTGGCATAATGCACAGCCCCCGGGACCACCACCTCCCCTGGGGGCACCCCAGGAACCACCACCCCCTGGGACATTAAACAAATTAGGCGCGAGAGCCGCTCTGGCTGACCCGCAGCCTGGGGATCACCGCCTCCCTGGGGCAAATACAAAATAATGTAAAGGGGTGTCTGTTCTGGACCTTCATTGGCCCTGGGGGACACCACCTCCCCAGGGATTCTTGTAAGTTGGAGGAGGGCCCAGAGGCCCCCCTCAAGGAGCCACTAATGGCCCTAGGGACTACCATCCACCTTGGCCGGCTCCTACTATTGCCTGGGGTGCCCACCTCTGGGACATAGTTTTTTGCTGTGGCCAAGTCACATCAAACATAGTCCACTTTTTGACAGCAGGACCTGTTAACCAGGTCCTGCTGTCAAGGAGTGGACTTTTCATCTCTGTTCCCTGCACGCATATAAGTTAAAAGCAGCTGCCTGCTTGCTGGATCAATGGAGCCGCTGGGGAGGCCTTCTGGTGCCCCCATAGTCCCAGATAGCCTGCAAAGGGCTTAATATAAAAAAACAAAATAAATAGTGAGGGACTGCGGGGAGGCCTTGAGGTTTCCCCCGTGGTCCCTGATTGCCCATAAGGACATATTACAAAGGAAGTAAAAAAACGTAGGAAGGCCTTGAGGCTTCTCCTGTTGTCCCTGATAGCCTTTTAGGGCATATTACAAAATAAATGTAAAAATAGTGAGGGGCGATGGGGGAGGCCTTGAGGCTTCCCCCGTTGTCCTGATAGACCATAAAGGGCTAAAAAAGAAGAAAAAATACATAGCTCAAATGTGAAGGCTGCAGACTTTCACATTGAGGGTTCGAATCCAGGTGTGTCCCTGGTCATTTCCCTTTGTATGTTTTTAATTCAAATGTTTAAGGCTTATACTGAAAGGTGACCTTACTCTTTTTAATTGGCAAACACAATTTTCTTTTCAATTTATGGAGAAATATCTCATTCTAAGTATATCATCCACCAAAGCCTAAAAAACTCTCTTGCTCCCTCCCTCCCTCTCACTCTCTTTCTCTCTCTTTCAGTCTCTTTCTCCCACTCACACACCCACTCACACACTTACCCACCTACTCACAGACCCACTCAGACACTCACGCACCCAATCACAGACCCACTCAGACCCTTGTGCACCCACTCACATTCCAAGTCAGACCCTCACGCACCCACTCAGTTGTGCACTCACTCACAGACCCACTCAGACTATTACAAACCCACTCACAGACCCACTTACACCCTCATGCACCCACTCACAGACTCAAGCATATACTGACGCACTCATTAAAACACTGATGTACGCACTCACTCACTCAGACAGACACTCTCACAGCCACTCTCATCCCCAGATAGCCCCTCTCAGATCTATTCTCACGCCCACAGAGGCTGTGGCAAACTCCTGCCTTGCACAGCCAAAGGCCTGGGCACAGCGTGGGGTTGGGTGGTTAGGGGGTGTTGGCCGCATGGTCTGGCTGCATGCCAGGTCTTGCAGACAACCTCCGCTGTGAATGGGTGAAGGTTGGGTGCTTATGGGGTGGCCAACCCCTGCCATGCACGACTGAAGTCCATGCATGGTGGTGGTTGGATTAACGTATAGTGATGAAGATTACTATAGGTTAAAAAAACATAGAAATTCACTAAAAACAAAGGTTTCAGGGACATTATATTTAGGAAATACTTGTGAAAAAAAACCTTAGAAATTCACTTAAAAAACAAAAGGTTACAGGGATGTTATTGTTAGGAAATGGAATTCAAAAAAAACTTGCAAATTCACTGAAAAAAACAAAGGTCACAGGGACGTTATAGTTATGTTCTGAATTTACTCGTACAAAACCTAAGGAATTCAGCAATTATAGTTACCTGAGCTAACTATAACTTGCGCTCCTGAAATGCACTGCTTATGACTTCACATATTACATCACTCATGGCATGGTCACTGACATAATTGATGACATAACTGATGAAATCTCAAATTACATCGCTGATGACATCATCCAGTGAGTGTAAGAGGTTGTATTGATGTATCAGTGGGTGTGTGAACGGGCATATGGGTGAATGAATGGTTGAATCATTTGCTGTATGGGAGAGTGAGTGGATCTGTAAGTAGCTGTATGGGTGAGCAAGTGAGTGTGTGAGTGGCTGTATTTTGTTGAGTGAGTGGGCGTGAGAGTGGTTGTCTGAGTAAGTGAATGGGTGTCACTGTACTGGTGAGTGAGTTGGTGAGTTAGTTACTGTATGGGTGAGTCAGTCAGTGTATGAAAAGCTGTAGGTATAACTGAGTGGCCCTGTCGGTGATTGTATAGGAGAGTGAGTGGGTGTATGAGTGTCCATATCCTAAAGTGAGTGGGTGTGTCATTTTTATATGGGAGAGTGAGTGGATGTGTGAGTACTTGTGTTGGTCAGTGAGTTGGTGTGCAAGTGACTACATGGGTGACTGACTGGGTGTATCAGTGTTTGTACATGTGAGGGTCTGGACGTGTGAATGGTTGTATATTTGAGTGATTGGATGGGTAAGTGACTGTATTGATGAGTGAGGGGCTGTGTCAGAGACTGTATGGGTGAGTGTGTGGGTGTGTGAGTGGTTGTGCAGCTGATAGACTGGATGTATCAGCAGATGAGTGATCTATTAATTGGTTTTGTGAGTGATTGCTTGGGTGTATGAGTGGGTTTGCGGGTGGCTGTATGGGTGTATGAGTGGGTGTGTAACTAGCTGTATGAGCCTGTGAATACATCACTTATTACGGTGTTGGTCGCTGACTAGTTGTGTCAGTGGCTGAATGAATGAGCTTGTGTATGTCACTAGTTTTATGTTTCTGTGAATAAGTATGTGAGTAGATGTGTATCTGTGGATATACAAGAGTTTGTATGTGTGAATGAGTGAGTGCGTGAGTGTTTATGTGGATGATGTCATCAGTGATGTCATTTGAGATTTCATCAAATATGTGAGGTCATACACAGTGCATTACAGGAGTGCAAGTGATAGTTAGCTCACGTAATTATAACTGCTAAATTTCTTAGGTTTTGTACGAGTAAATTCAGATCATAACTATAATGTCCCTGTACCCATTTTTTGTGGGTTTTTTTCAGTGAATTTGTAAGGTGTTTTTAATTCCATTTCCTAACTATAACGTCCTTGTAACCTTTGTTTTTTTCAGTGTATATATATATGTGTACATATATATATATATATATATATATATATATATATATATATATATATATATATATATATATATATATGTACATATATGTATAGAGAGAGAGAGAGAGAAAGATATAGATATGATCACATGACAGCCATCATTAGATTTGAGAAATCACAATAATTGTATCATGCACTTTAAAAACTTATTGTAGGGTCCTTGTCTCTAGACCTCTCATGGTATATTAACCAAATGCACAAAACTCCATCTTTGATTTCCATCTGATGAGTATAATTAAATGCACAACATGGAACTGAAGCCTAGATGTGCTTTCTTTACATGTGTTATTACTATGTGATGACTGCAGGGAAGGTGAAACTAGCATCATGTAGGGATTAGTCTGCTTTTCTCCATAAATCACCATTTGTGAATGCTACCCATTTTACTTGAGCCTAAGAAAGGGGGATACAATAGGAGTTTTTGCAGTTGAACGTAAAATGTTCACAAAAAAAGAAATACAATTTGCCACTGTCAAAGGCTTTGCAAAAGGTCAAGGTCCTTGAAACACTGTGCGGGTACCTTTTATGCCTCAAAGCTGTTCCTTGTCACTACACCATGGAATAGTTTAATTCACAAGGGACAGTGGGTTTCATGTTTGCCAGTTGATTGTTGGCAGGATGAATACTGTGCCCAAATAAACCTCTATAATGCTTTAAAGATGTGAATTTTCTGATCAATCATTTCAATTTGCGATGAGCGCCTGCCAAAGGGACACAGACAATCTGTGTCTTTGAAGTGGCCTGGAAGAAATAAAGACTTGGAGAGTGAAGTTGAAGAGTGGACAAGGTGTAGAATTAGGGTTACCCATTTAGTTACTTGTTTGATGTTTGTTGTAGCTCTCTGGACTGAGTCTGAGGAAAGGTGGCATTAGATGTTTTAAGTCAGTTTCAAATTCTTTCTTTAAGACAAAGATATAAGCTGGTAGTTTTTGATCACTTGTCCTAATGGGTGCAAGACAAAATTCATGAATGAAGCTAGTACAGAGATTGTAATTTAGTTGTTGAAAGGTATGTTTTTTAGGAAGGATATCGACATGTATCTAATGTATTCTGTTATGTATTTGATTGTTGTAAATGTGCCTTCTTCCTTTAATTGTATTATTTTGTACCACATTACTTTTTTTTGCTAAGGGGGGAGATATGTTGCGGCCGCAGGCTGTTCTATGAAGTACCAATATCATGGTCCGGCCTGATTCATTAGTGTCACTGTATTTGCCAGTTGGACGTTGGCACGCCTACAGGCTGGACGCTGTGCCCCAAAATACTTTTATACTGCTATGAACATGCAAGAACCAAAAAAGTGAACATCGATTTATGTTAGTTTAAATCTGGCTGGTCATCATAAACCATGTTGCATTCCCAACAATTGGTCTACTCAGGGCCACATGCTGTAGATCTACCGTGGTAGACATTCATCTCTGCTTGATATGTGAACTCCTGCCTCTCTAGCTAGCTGCCGGTAGCTTCTAGTTTTTGGTAAAACCTACATTAAGAACTATGATTTCATGAGCTTGGTAGAATCCAATGTCCAGTTTAATATTTCTACACATGCTCTTTGCACTGTGCTCCTCAACTGTAGCGCGCATGCCCGTCAGCTTCAACTTCAGTCAAATAAGGGCTAACTGCATCATTGCTGAGTCACTCTTCTTTTCCAGTGGCACACATGGATATACACATGCACACAGACACATGCACCACCACACCACAAATTAAAATACACACACATCATCCCTCTATGATCAATTTGGAAACAGTCAGGTTTGGGTGGAAACTGGTTAAAAAGCCGGCCCCTCTGAAAGCCAAGGCCCCTCGTAACGCAATAGCCCACCCACGCTCAGAATTCCACGTTAATTATAAAGCAATGAATTCATCATCACAGAGTGCCCTGGGAAAGTTGAAGCAGAACCCTACCCGCCAGTCTGACAATCATTCACAAAGTTTGACATTAAAAAGTGCTGACAGCACTCGCTGGAAAAGAAGGACCCACTTTCATTTCGACACAGCCCTCCCTCTAACCTGCGGGTCAGACGTGTCTCCTTAGACCTTTCCCTGCCCTCATGGTGTTCCCCTGCACTGGTCCTGCCTCCTCCTCCCTGCGTCTCACCTTTCCGACTCTTGGGCCGCTCGAGGTCTGATAAGAACTAGGCGGCGAGCCCACCTGGCCGACTCTCAACTCTTTCCGCAAGAGAGGGCGCGCGCACACAAACATACTTAACGGTTCCTGGCGTCGCGCGCAGCAAACATGGCAGCCTGGTGCCATGTCACGGATAAAGAAACCTTTCATGGTCTGGTTCCTCTTTAGTGAGTATGTTTGGGACGATGGGTCACTGCATCTCAAGTATATAAGGGCGCCAAGGCGCTAAAAGATGTTCCTTACTTCATCAAAACGTGAATTACTCTGCTTCTATATCGTGTACCGTGAGATTTTCACAATCAGTTATGTGTGGGTGTGCTGTATAGCCGTTCAATTGTAAGAATGCACGCCGCGGAAAAATATACAGCATAAGTGTGCAATATTACAGGATTTAAGAACACAACAAGACATAATAGCACCTGAGCTAGGACAGCAGTGTAACGCACACAAACTAAAATTACACAACATGGTAACAGCAAGACATAACGTAGGGACATGTGTCACAACATAACAACATGACATAACAGTACAAAAATGGCAAGGCATAAAATCACATAATGTAGCAAAACATCATTGCAATAGAAGAGAACCTGGCGTGACTTAATATAAAAGTTTAACAAGAAGTCAACATAAAAACATATGACATAATGCCCAACACAACATTGATCCTCATAACCACATACATGTAGACAGGCATGCGAACATCGATATATATTTGTATCTGTATATCTATCTTCATATATGTGCATTTATATTTTATTCTGCACTTTTTTTAGGTGTCTGAGGAGGTTGCTTCTGCAAGACTCCCGTGCGGTCTTTTGGATGTTTCCGCACCTCCTACGCCTTTCTTGGTCTCAAAAAGAATTGTTTTTCTAAACTTTCCCATTCTGTTTTGCAACTTCCATTCTTCCCCCTTCGCCCGAGATAACCGCCGCCTGCGAGGTTGCCTTGAACCTTCTTGTCGGAAATCACAATACAAGGGAATGGCCGGGGGAGGTGGAGCGAGTGGGAATTTCAGGGGGTTTTTGTGTGTTTTTCCAACATTAATTATCTCATTTAGTTGAAAGCGCAATGAAAAACGGAGCGTCTCCTTCTAAATTTACGATCCTAAAATGAGACGGCAGAGGAATTTATGGCTCTGATCTAATTTTATTTTGCTCATTTCTTCGGAGGAAGCAAAATATATCCACATTTAGGTCTAATATATCTAGCGCCTTAAAGGGAGTCTTGGGTCAGTTCATCATGAAGGATACCTGATGGAAGGAGACCCGCCAGGACATAATTTAGAGGTTGAAGAGGAGGAGAGGACGCAGATAAGAGTTAATGTTTGAAATTAAGACTTTGAGAATGGGAGGCCTTTTACAAGTGAGGAGAAGTACTGTATAATTAAAATTGATGCATCAGTTTTATGAGAAGACGCTGCCATGAATTAAAAGCTTCATATAAAAAACAACCACGAAAAAAAGTATGGCTTACTTTTTTCAACCTCTTGCTTTATAGTGAGCATATTTTAATTTAATCCATGAAAATGACGTGTCTTTCTGTTCTTGGCACAAGGAGAAAATTAAAGGTTGGGGTGCATTGCATATTTGTTGCGTATGTGTGTACAGAAAACGACTTAATATATATACATATATTAATTTATGCATGTTGTACATGCATGTAAACACATAACTAAATACCCTTTCAATGAACATAAATATGGTCCAATGGCACGTTCGTTAGAGGAAATGTAGTCATAAACGACCAGTCTCACATTTATTACTACACTACAGAGTTCAGTTTGCAGTTGATTTCCACAATAGGGCGAACTTGAGATGAAATATCACTTTACTGCCTCATAGATCTCATATTTCAAATGCTTTAAACATGGAAATAAATGTCTTATAGTTATGGGGCCTAGTCATTGTGTTTGTGATTTTACCTTACTGCACACATGTAACCCCTTGCAATGGAGTCTTGGTTAATAATTGATATTTCTCAAGACTGATGAGGAAGGGGACTAACAACATGGTCCACTTGAGGCTCTTAGGAGTCAAGGACATTTCCCACAATGAACAATGGTGATGGCATATGTACCTGCTTTATATATATATATATATATATATATATATATATATATATATACACACACATACACACACACACACATTACCTAGTGGCACTTGCCACTAGGTAATTATATTTTGGACCTTTTTTACCTAGACAGAGTTTCATTGTTTTACCTGTAACTTTGACGCAGTTTGATGAATATTCACGAAATTTTCAAAACTTAAATTATGGTCAGTTCAGCTGCTGCCTTGAAAGTTTTGGGGTGATCTGCCAAGTGGGGGCTGAGAAAGATGGGGGTGGGGCAAAACACTTCTTCCCCATTCTACGTCAATGGAATTTTTCAAATTTTTTAACACAACTACAGTCCAAACCTCTGAACACCAAATTTGGCAGAAAGCTAGCTCCTGGTCCAGAAAGCACACTTTTTGTGACTCGGTGTAAATCTGTTCAGTAATTTCTGAGATAACAGAGTTTAAAAGATGTATATAAGTGGGAATGCAGATCCACGGGTCCGGATCCACGGGAAAACAAGACCTTAATTGGGTGGCCGCAACCTAGCAGAAAAGTTGCATACACGATTTTGTTTGTCGCATCGGTCACACCGAAAACCCTGGTGGTAACCATCCGGCGACAGGAATCTCCATTCCTGTCGCCGGCACACGCACCCCCACTCATCCTCACACCTTCATACACGCACCCCCACTCATCAACACACCTTCAAACACGCAACCCCACTCATCAACACACTTTCATAAACACCCACACTCATCCGCACACCTTCATACACGCATCCCCACTCATCAACAAACCTTCATACACGCAAACCCAATCATCAACACACTCCCTGACATACACCCCCACTCACTTGTACGCACCCATACAAACACCACTACTTGCATGCATCCCAATGCACACACCTTTTCACTCGCACCCCAGCACACCACCCCTCCACTACCAATCAGACACACTCACATTCACGCACACCCGTACCCTCTGCACATACACACCACACACATGCACACAACCCCCATTCCCTTTCGGATGGTACACATACCTGTGTGGGCTAGGTGGTCGTCCGGGAGGGGATGGGTGTCGTGTTTTCACCACCAGTGCCGCACCGCCGCTCAGGAACTGCTGTGCCATATTACGTCTCGTAATACGGCGGCGGAGTCCTTTTGGTGTGGCGGTGCTGGTGGTGGAACTGCCTCTCACCCACCGTCGGTCATGCCGATGGTGTCGGATTTCTGCCCTTAAATGGGTGGAAATCCTTGGGTGAGTCCTAATGTGGTGGTCTTTGGGCCGCCAACACAGGTGGTCTTTGGGCACCCACGATGATGGCGGTCTTTCCAAAATCCTGCCAAAGTCGTATGGGGGCCATAAAGAAGTTTGATGTCTAAAGAACAGTTGTGTGAAAGAACTATAGTGTTGAACAAAGAAAGATGGTCCTTGTCGAGGATGGCACAATGTACATCACAGAATTATTTACATGCCATTCTCTTGGGTATTGGGCAAAACGTATTGATATCGTAAGAAGATATTATTGATACTATATCCTAAGCAAATGCTGCAAAATATTTCCCTACTAAGTGCTTAGAATGGAATATGAGAAAAGCACCATGAAGTGTTAAAAGACCCCGGGACCTAATAACTGTTCACTGAATATTTTTGCACTATCCTAATTCACTATAAAATGATATTTCACTCAGTCATCTCGTAGGCTATATTTTTTAAACTGTCACCTTCGGCTCTCTAAAAGCTATCCATCTAAAGCAACCGTCAATATTGAGTATAGATCCCCATTGAATTTCTTGAAAAAAACCTACTGAGGGACCTTCATCTCAGCTAAGCTAAGAGAAAGACAGCTGGTAACAAAAAGCACTGTTATTCGGACCCAGAATTATTATGAAGGGGACAATATTTATTGAAGTGTATAGGTCTACATGCTAACGCAGCACAGATAGATATGTGAAATGTTTATCGTATACAAAAGAAAAAATTATTTGAATCAACAATTCGAACACCTACAAATCAACATAAAAACTTGGTAATGGGTGGAAGAAAGAATGTTTGAGGACTGATTTCCCTCAGAATAGTTGTTAGTATACTTGTATATAACATACTGCGAGTTGAATCAGTCATAGACACTGACAACGGGTGGTGTCGTCATCCAACCTATGAGTCCTCTTTTTACCCAGCTCCAAACAACAAAGCGCATTTTGACCCACTGACTTTAGATCACCCCAGGTTTTGGGTCGAATACTTTAACCGATCAAGCTATAATTGAGCTTTCAGAGATGTTTATTAGTAGGCTATGCAGAAGAGGGTTCTAAGCAGAAGTTTTTGCTGGGAGCAATGCAAACCTGAAAATGATTGATTGCCAGCCCTACAAGGCATCAAGTGTCTGCAGTAAGTCTCTCCATTCTGCTCTAAAGGGGTGCAGGCTCGTCCTCTCCTCAGACTGCTTTTTAATAAATGGGATGAAACAATTTATTTTAAAGCGCATTTTTGGCATAATGTTGATGAAACATCTATTTGTTTCACAGGTTGCTCTTAAAAGAAGCCAATATTCTCACACTTCAGAGGCGGTAAGGTACCCAGGGCCGTGATTTCTCGGCAGAACTAATTCGTGCATGTGCTGATGAGAAAACGCTGTGCTCATCATCAAGGTTCCCTATCCACAGCGTATTAGTGTCTTCTTGTGGGACCCATGTAGCCGGTACAACAAAGACTAAACAGCCGGTACTCTGAGTGGCATGTAGTGCAGATTTTATAACGATCCACTTTCTGCATACAGCTAAGATAATTGGGTTTGGGATGCTCTTTGAGACCTATGCTACACCTAATGATGTCCGATTTACTCAACTTTATCTTGTTGCTTCTATGAATGATTAAACTGAAATGGTCGAACAGTGCATTTAATTCTCGTGTCAAGATTCTGGCACTCTCATGATTGGAAGAGTCCCTTATGGCAGTCGAAAACGACCTGAATGTAATTCTAAGGAATGGAAACTCTCTACCAAAGTAATGTCGCCTCCCCACGGGCCTCCATCCCTATGGGTTTTATCATATGAGAATTTTTTAAACTTAGCGTTTAAGAGACCCCAACCGAGAACACCAATTACATATGATAGTGTCGCACATTTTCAGATAAATCTGACTACTGTCTTTTTACTGTTTGGTTAAAATGGCCTACTCAGAAGAGTACCAGCAGCCATTTTAATATCTGATTTGTTTTACAGTTTTTTACGTGATTAGGCTGCGTCACTAACATATGGCCACGCCAAACTATTCATGCTTTCAGTAATGAACTAAGGCCCAGATTTGAGAAGGCCCAGATTTGAGAAGGCCTAGAACCTCCTTGCTCCACACTAACATAATTTTGTTTTACGTTAATGTGTCCAGTGGGGAAAATCTCCACACAAGATTTACAAAGTGGAGCAATGCATGCATTGCACCACTTTGTAACCCCTTGTGCCACATTATGCCAAATTTCTTTGTGTATTTTTTTCCTGCTTTTTTCAAGCCTGCTCACAGCAGGCATTAAAACAGGGCACAGTAAAAACAACAAGAAGTGATGGACGGAATGCTGAACATTGTCAAACACTCACCCCCAGTCACAGATCTGGGTTTAATCCATCGTTCTTTTGCTCACCATGCCACCCCAGTTTGGACCCAGCCATATGCAAATCAGTCTTGACCCTGTTCGTCATGGGACCAGTCCAGCCCGAACTGCCAAGCCAGGTCCTCACTGGACCGGAAACAAGCATCCTAGGACCGGTTTCGGGGTTTCACCCCTCATCAGCCAGGATAGCTTGAATCCAGTGGCATGGGAAGCACGGGACCCACGTCTGGGCATACCCTTCCCACTTAGGGCGACAAAGCAAAAACAACAAGAAGTGATGGACGGAATGCTGAACATTGTCAAACACTCACCCCCAGTCACAGATCTGGGTTTAATCCATCTTTTGCTCACCATGCCACCCCAGTTGGGACCCAGCCATATGCAAATCAGTCTTGACCCTGTTCCTCATGGGAACAGTCCAGCCCGAACTGCCAAGCCAGGTCCTCACTGGACCGGAAACAAGCATCCTAGGACCGGTTTCGGGGTTTCACCCCTCATCAGCCAGGATAGCTTGAATCCAGTGGCATGGGAAGCACGGGACCCACGTCTGGGCATACCCTTCCCACTTAGGGCGACAAAGCAAAAACAACAAGAAGTGATGGACGGAATGCTGAACATTGTCAAACACTCACCCCCAGTCACAGATCTGGGTTTAATCCATCGTTCTTTTGCTCACCATGCCACCCCAGTTTGGACCCAGCCATATGCAAATCAGTCTTGACCCTGTTCCTCATGGGAACAGTCCAGCCCGAACTGCCAAGCCAGGTCCTCACTGGACCGGAAACAAGCATCCTAGGACCGGTTTCGGGGTTTCACCCCTCATCAGCCAGGATTAAAACAGGGCACACCATTAGTTACATTAGGTCCCTATGTACTGTTCAGGGTTAGGGCCAAAATTTTGGTGCTAACCCAGAACTGTACATCAATAGCATAAACAATTCTGGCGGTATTGCCCTGTACCCTGCGCCATGGTGCGCCATATTTTAAAAACAGTGCACACATGGTGACGGTAGGGGGCGCACTTAGGGGCTCAAGGAAAGTGGCACTGCGCCGGGGGCAGCACTACATTTCTTAAATCTGCCCCTTAATTAAATGTTAAACTGTTCACTAAAGAGACAGTACTCTACGAACTTGGCGAGATAGCACCTTGAGGCGATGAGTTTGCGGCAAACTTCTCTGTGTTTGCTGTTTATGTACACAGATTAGAACCCTGTCAGTGCACTGATATCTCAGCTTTTTGTCCTTCCCATTTCTAAAAAAAGAGTGTGATTTTAGTACAAGGGTGATCTCTTATTAACGTGCCTAGATCTTCCAGCGGGGATTAAAGGCTCAAAAAAAGAAAAGTAAAGCACAACGCTACAAAAGCACAGAGGTCGAAGGTTAAATTGTCCAGGGCAGGGTAAAATGTTGCTGCTTTGAAGAGCTGTCAGTTAACTTTACAATGTGCACTTGTTTTCAGCATTTAGTAAACTTTACTCTTCCAGAATCTCAATGCAATTTGTTGACACCATGTTTGACTAGTGCAGTGGTGACAAGGCAAATAGTTTGTGATATTTACATAACTGCAAAACTGCCTGTCTTATGAATAGCAGCACATCTGGTTGCGAAATCATTGCAAAAAAGAATCTTACCCAGCTAATCCTCATGAATCGTGTTATGTGTGTTTTTTTAACAAGAAACCCTAGTGCATGTATAATCTTTTTTTTAAATGGAGCAAACGTATATGACACTATGCAGCTTACGTTTTAGGTCAGGACTAGAGACAGTCTCAACGTCTCGCCAGCCTGATGTCCACAAAAAAAATTAATGAATAGAAATACGTACATAAATAGAAGGGCTTTGGGTCAGTATCTTCATCCTTTGGTCTGTATAACTGTCATTCACAGTTTGCTCCCATCCACCAATGCATACAGCATGAAATAATTGGTTACTCAAGCAATTGGCTCTCTTGTCTTATGAGAGACAGCATTTTGACTGATACTTGTGGACATTCGCCTATACACATAGTTACAATTTGAGGTTAGGAGAGATAAAGGTGTCCATCAAAGAATCACAAGATTTTTTTAATCAAAGACCAAAGCCCATAATAGACCCCTTGGGCCACCAGTGCGTCACTTTTTATATGGGAAAAAGTGGCGCACCAGCGGTGCAAAGGGTTTGTAAATAAGCCCCAGTCTCTTTATGCTCCAACGTCAGAAAACAAGGCACTAGACCATAGGTTGTATCACAAAATCCGTAAACTGGTGCCAAGAAAGACATTCGGAACCATTCCTTATATTTTCGTTCATGCTATATGCAAAACAGGTGCTGTCAATGAGGGCAAAACATGCATCAGACTGATTTCATTGTTGCTGTATACAAGGTAGGAAGTCATTAAAACGCTATTGTTTGGACAATGTTGCTTTTTACCAAATTCTTCTAGCATAATTAGTGCATATAAAGAAAATTAACTTTCTTAAATAAAAGGTTGTTAATAAATTAGGATTTATTTTAATTAAAATCAATTCAAATGAAAGGTGTGTGGCATATAGTTTCATAAGTCGCTTTTCTCTATTTTTACAGTGATACAAAAACCTTACAATCATATTGACGAGCAAATTCTGGTTGGTCCATTTTGTGTTATAAAGCAGCAAAATAGTTCAAATGAATTTGCCAAGCTTTTTGCACAAATGGAAAGTTCATGCGCTATAGCCCCAAGGCTCCCTGCTTTACATAAAAATGGGAGGAAATATGGCCTACCTGCAGACTTTTTCAAGCAACTGTCCTTGAGTTGACATCCTGTGATGTGTCATGTCTGGTTCTCATGTAAAGTGCTCTGCTGTCCTATGACAACGTTTTCAATATAGAAAACTGCAAAAAATTAAGTAAAATAAAAAATAAATGTAAAACAGGTTTGTAGCTCAAGCCAAAGTTCCACACATAAAGCACCGAGAAACAAAAACAGATGAGACCACTTACTGAATAAAGAGCTTGTGATCTGCATGTCACAAGGTCGAATCCATCAGGTTCAACTAAGATTTTCATCATTCCATAGGTTGATATACTGGTAATACTGATACTAATTATTTATAGTGCTTAGTAACAGTAAAACTGTGGTATTAAGCACCACAGAGAAAACAGGTTGCTCCAATCATGATTGTTTGAGATCTTCTCTTCAAAGAGTAAACCCAGATCCACAGAGTTCCAGCTTTTTAATTTTTTTGTATGCAAAATAAAATCATGTTACAGGATCCTTATTTAGTTCCCAGCTTTTTGGAACAATTTTTTATTGTCCCTATTGGTGTGACTGTGCCTCTTGACATAAAGATTAGGAGAAGATTAATAAGATTTATTTCATATAGTGAAAACACAACACAAATAATATGAACTAAAGTTGCTCGTTAAGTGTACTTGTAAAACGCTTTAGCTCTAGCACTAATTTCTTAATTTTCTATTGCAAACATGTTATGAAACATGTTTCCAGTCCATACTTCAGGCAAAGACATGTATCAGTACTCGGTGTATTCTTTTTTTCGCACGTGTTTGTTGCTTCTCACATGTGGTGGGCACTTTATCATTTTGTAGAGACAGGATGATTTTGCATTTGTATTTCAATTTTCGTGACGGGTAGCTTGTGTTTTATCCACTCACTAAATTGGAACCTTCGTCTAAGTGGTACGATCAACTTTTCGGTCATCTGGGCTGCTGAGCAAGTTCCTTATGAAAATGTGTTGTCGTCTCGTATTCTCGAGTTGACCATGTGGGAAAGTCACTTCATCAACACCTGCCTCAGATCTTTTATGCATTAAAGTAGAGGGCGCTGAAGAGCAAGCTAACTTCAGTATTAAGCTCTGTAGAAAAAACATGGAGGTTTATATTAACAAGTAGGGTACGCAGAAAATTGAAATAAGCCAGCACTTCTGGACAGCCTTCAAGCTATGAATATAAAGTAGCTTGCAATTATTTTCTTGTATGTTACTGCCTGGGAGGTGGATGTTACTTCAACTTAACCCTGCCTCTACATCTCTGCCAGTGCCATTATTTTTTAAAGATGTGATGCTAACAGAACTGTGAAAGAAGCCAAGCATGCCTAGCAAAGACAGGCTGCATACAACCAGAGTTGAAATAAAATGTTAATAATACATAAACGTATAACTGGGCAATGCTAAACAGGGTAGCAAAGCCACTAACAAGAGAGCACACGATTTTCTTCCAGGCTTGTACGTCAAAATGAAAGGTACCCTATTTTTTTCTTAAAATGTAAAAGTGAGGGTTCAGAAACCAAACAAAGGATGCACTGCTCAGAACAAAGAACAAATGAGAAATGCAGGAAACTCAGAAAAAATACATAAACACACACAAACAAATCAATATTTAAATGTGTGTGTATTGGTATTCTATATAGTACATATGTAGATGTGCCGACTCTAATATGCTATTTATTACAATTGTTGAGTGTGGAGAGGGGATGGCTCACAAGAGGTACAGCCTTGAGTGAGTCACAATGCCCCTTCGTTCCCTTATCAAAGGTAATACCATTATACTCTGCATAGCTGCAAACATGGTTTAAGTCAAAGTAGTTTTCATGTGTACTTTCTTTTGTTTTTTGAAAAAGTAAATATATTTAACTAAAACAGAATGTAAGGGATTAAAATTATGCATTATGGTAAAATCACAGATAAGTGTCTCTAACGAGAGTTGTTTGCCTGTGTGAAGTAAGTGTTGCAGCCGATCTGTGAGGTTGTAAAAAGTGTTTTTTTCTTATTTTAATGTTGTTGTCCTGGTGTAATAAACTTAAATATGACCTTTGCACTGTAGTAATAAATTAATGAATTGTGTTTATACAGTTGCTCTAAATACTACGTTATTGGGCCACATTTTTTTTGACTGTGCATATAGTTAGGCAGACATATTTTGAGGGGACATCTGATGTCCAAAACGGTTTCGATTAAAAGTACACACAAACACACATACACCTGAGCAGTAAGAGGGTAACAATGCAAGCTTGCACAAAAGAAGAAATATGAATGTGGAGTGAAAAGCAGATCAGCAGTACCCAAGAGTCTCATCCACACTTCTTAAGCTTCAAGTTTGATTCCAAATAGAAGTACAGAAAAAAAGTAATAGAGCATCGTGTAGGTGTCACATATCTGACTGAAAGCTCTTGAATTAATTACACTGTACACTAAAGGCACTGCCCTAAACGTTGTATGCAAACATTCTCTAAAAAGAAATGACTGCTAAGTTTTAAATAAATGTTGTATATGATTTTGAACTGGGGGTATATGCTATTTTAAATCGTTGTCATTTTCATTACCTGGTTTGCTTTCATCCTTAAATATTTAGTAGTTTATATTACTGTTCACGGTGAGGGACTCAACCGGCAAACAAATTGCTCTGAATTTAAGCAATGATACGCTGTTGAATAGAACAGATAACGGCTGTTTTTGCATTTTTACTTAGTTTTAAGTGGATTTGTCTCCGAATTGAAAGCAAAATTATGCCTTTAAACGGTGCTTTGAAGGCCGAACAACAGTCTTGCTTCAATACAGATTCTTGATGTTTTCCTCTGGATAAATCGCAATTATAAAAAAAAAAAATCATCTCTGACTTCTGCAAATAATGTGAAATGCACTGAAGAACAACTTCACCCGAGTAAAGAGAGCGACGTGTTGCCACAGTGGCAAGAAATATAAGCATTTTACAACTGTGAAATAATCTGAAAATTGTGACGACGTTAAGAGGCAGAATTAAGAGCCCAGCGGAAAAATCTCCGTGCATTTGAACCAAACGTTAAAATGGCGAATTGTATCGATGTTGGTGTTTTTGGCAGAATTGTGGGAATCTACCTTCTTTCCTCATTCTATGGTCACCCTTTCATGTCCATAGATTTGGCACTTGGTATGTGACATTTTTTACTCTTCAGGCTCAGCGTTTGAACAGAAAGTGTGTGAGAAAAATAAATCGCTCCCACATCTTATGTCAGTATGTATCTATTTACACGCATATTTGTACACACTAGTGTGCACACTGCACAGACGCATTGTTGCACAAAGTGTGCAGTGGGACCGGAAACGTGCGTTCTTCTACCATTCATGATCCAATCAAGAAGGACTAAAATATATTTCCTGCGAATAGGTGTTTTTCTTCCTGGACGCTCCTGTGGTAAGTCAGCGGTGAATCTGCCTGGTTCCACCACAACACTCTCACTCCCTCCCCTCCCTCTACCCCGGCGAGGCCCCTTCCTCTCCAGCTGTAAGCTTCACTAACTCTCCCAACAGTTGTGTCCACTAACCCAGAACCTACTGCCGAAGAGAGCTCGGCTATTAACGCCCGCCGTCGGTGAAAAAAGCAGTCGAAAAATACATGCAATCAACCGGTGAAAGCAGGGAAATTCTGCGTTACATGATTTGCAGTGCCATTTCCCAACAAGAGAGGGACTTCAGTCTCAGAGAAATCAAGAGTGCCAGGCTAAAGACAGGAAACCAACAGCTCTCTTTAGCCCTACTCCACAAAATTGGAATGTAGGAAATGCATCATGTCTTACTTCACTATCAACGATGGTAGAATTTACAAACCTTGGCAAATTACGCAGTTTGTTCTGGCCAGTCTGTAGGTCTTACAAAAAGTCTTCAAAAAATCTTCAGAAACAGAAGACAACCTCAACTGCGCACTGATTGTAAATTGATCATTATGGCCACCCAGTCATTTAACGCACGGTCAAGCGCCAGTCGGTCCAGGGCGAAAATGTCTTTTTGAATAGAATTTAAGGGAGGAAGGAAAAGACAGGTGGCAACATCAATGGAATTGTGCACTACTGAAGAGAGTTTTGAAAAATGATATCATGAAAAGAGAATGACTTGGTTATTAAAGAAAAAGACCCCAGTGCAAATCAGTCAGCGCTGTGTAGATTAAAAAGGGAGTTTTTCCAATTTAGCTCAACGGGCAAAGAGGAGGCAGTGCAGATTTTCTGGCTCAAGTCAAATGATGGAAACGTTACCCGCTGCTACTCTGAATGTGTGTGCCAGGTTCTCCCCCGTCTCTCCACGGTCTGCATAAAGTCACTTCTTGGGCTGAAGGTTTGCACAGTTTGTACTGTGAAACTGTCACCCACTCACTCCTCCCCCACCCCTTACAACTCAACCTGTGTTCTTAAGCACAACTAACTGGCAAAAACCTGATAAGACGGATATAAAACGTATTCCGCAGGTTGAATCATGAGGACGAGGAAGGGAACCGACTGCCAAGGCTCTCTGCAGTCTAATAGGCGAATGCCTGAGGTTGTCTCCCAAACTCAAATAGCACAAACAAAGGGGCAGATTGTCAACTTATGCACAGCTGTTCTCTGAGGGTCATTTATAAAGTGACACACGCCCCTGTGCTTCAGCATTACAGCCGAAGAGTGAAATGTATAGGTTAATGCAATTCTATAGGTGCCTGGAAGAGTGGCCACAGCTATCAGCCAAGTACGAGTGCACTATATGCGTTGGCCAGTTATAATTTTATGGGAAGAATAGTCAGTGGTGCTACCATGTATGATATAACAAATTAAGCATGAAGCAGGAGACCTATTTTTACTATGACCATAACAGCATAAGAAAGTATAATTATTTGACACTACTTCACCACTTTCTGTACTGAACTATGCAAGTAAATGGGAGGGAGATCAATGAATGCTAAAAGGAAGGTTAGTGTTCCTGAGCTCTTAGAACGTATTATCCGACCCCACTCAACCACTAGACATTTAATTTTTGTTTAATATCATTATGTCATGTTGCTTAAGTATATTTGTTTGGGAAAAAGTTGATACGGTTTTATGCTTATTTCCTTCTACATTACTTTCACCATCTAACTTTTATTACCTAATTTGCAACTGTTTATAGTGAAGGATTGACGAACTAGAAAGATTCATACAATTGGTCAGATTTGCCTGTGTTGGATTTTGTTACATCAATAGTACAAACCATGCTACAGAGTTTAACATCCAGGGGTTGCTACTAGTGGAGACCTTTATTGAATGGTGGAAATCTGTTTAGAGGGATTTGAGAAACTCTGTTTAGAGGGTAATAAAAACCTATGACTGCATTTCTGTTGCCTGGGATTTATGCAAACAGACCTGCAATTAAAACCTAAAAAGTTAACTTAATTGCCTAGAGCGGATTAAAAGTGATTTTTGAAGAGCAATCTTAATGGATTTGTAGATACTTGACTGTAACTTCTAATCCTGTTGTAAGAAAGTAATTCAAAACGTTAATGCCCATACAAGCATGGCACCAGGGTAAGCAATGACTTGACACAGAGCCTTCCAAGATCTTCTTTCAATACATGTATATACTGGAGACCACACAAACAAGCTTGTATCAAGATCTACCGACTTTTAACTTCCAGAATGTTCTGCATTCAAACAGTCATATCCTCTATTTAGTAAAAGTATTGCAATACTTAACTGCAGAAAATAAAAGCTTTTTTCTATAGACTACTTTAAATTCTACTTGAATTCATTCATGAGCCCTTTTTCACTAGATACCTGGCTTATATTAGTTGATTATGCAAACCCACCACAACAAACCCTTCAACATGCAAACTGAAGGAACAATGGTCTAATGCCGTCTTAACTACACTCTTTTCACACTGCCAGTATAATGCACCATCCTTTGCATCATTGCACCAGGATCGAAAAGGTAATCATAAGGTTAAATATAAAGGATAATAATACCCATGCGCAGCAATAAGCATCCACAGATAAAAACAGTTCTAATACTCAATGATCAAATCAGATGATTCTTCAGAATCTTTTAAAAAACTGTTCCTGTTGGCTCTAGACATCTATCACCTTGCTCAAAAAGATATAACTCGATTCAAAAGCATTTTGTGTTCTAGAAAAGTAAGCAATAGTGTGCATCTTTCTATATTTAAGAAAAAGACACTTCTTATGGCAACATGGCATGCATTCGCTTTTAAGTAACATTTCTTACATGGTCTGCGTGGTGTACGTTTGGTACCCTCTGGAACAGCTTCTTGGGTAGCTGAAAGCCTTTCCCTTGATTAATTCTCCACTCAAAAGTGAGTATCAAAGGGCATCTTCCCTCAACTAGCTATTCAGCTGTTACTAAATTTGAGGCTCCTCTCACATTAAGTTAGAAGAACTGGTACACTTGCAAAAGGTTTTTGGAGAGGGCTAAAAAACCCTTCGCTGTTTGGCTGAGGGCCCCTTCTCATCTCCCAATAAACAAAAATACCTCTTTCTACTTTTCTATTAATGTCAATTGCCATGGCAATGTTTTGAAGTATTTTCAAATGCAATTCACGAGCCACTGAGCAAATAATATTGGTAATAAATAAATAAATAGATAAGTAAATAAACAAAGAGCAGTTTATTGTGTGCTCAGGGAGATCGTCCCCAACGATGTCCGAGAAACATATCCAAATTGCACATTTTCACGCACATTTGACCTAGAGCATTGACCTACAAAAACATTGATTTAATTAGCATTGTAAGGAGGAGGGGTCCTTGATGGTTCAACCCAATTCAAAATCGTATTTTATCCACCAAAAGCTTGTTTGGAAAAATGGTGGCAAATGCTGCCATCTGTAGCACACTTGGCTACTATGATCAACAAATACACTGAAGAATTCAGAAAACACTTCACATGAGAGGTTGGAGAGTCTGCTCCAAGGAATCGTTTGATGTTTTGTTCACAATAGTGCTCTGAAAGCTCATTGGGCCAATCAAGTTGGTAAAACTTCATGACTTAAAGACAACTTTCAGGAGGCTTATGAGGATTCCCTGGGGAAGGTTTACCAAAAGTAGTGCCAAATAGTATATTGTACAGCACACTAGGTCAATTACATTGGTAAGCTTATGACTATAAAGACCACTCTGAGTAGAAGTGGGTGTGTCACATCTACAAATGTGCCGAGCAGATAATACATTTTGAATGATATTTGACCAGTTACTTTGGGGAAGCACGCCAATTTAAAAACCATTTTAGAGAGGGTTCAGAAGTTACCCATCAATTATGTTTTTGGGAATATACTGCACATTGAAGTACATTGGCTTAATACAATTAGCAAAATATGAAAGGAACTTAAATTCCACTTATGGCGTTTTATCACCTTCCCCATCAAGCAATTTAAAAGATTTGCCAGCTTGTGCATTTTGAAGTAGTTTTGCTGAAAAATAGTATTTACAGTTTGGAGTTAAAAACCATTTTCTCAAGAGCTGAGATTCTCCTTCAGTATTTCATTTGGAGAACAACTACATAATATTGTTTTTAAAAGCACATTATGAAAATAACGTTGGTCAAGACATCATAAGACTACAGTTTATTTGTCAAGATTGAATGGGAATTTTAAATATTTTCAGATAAAGCAGATGTTTCCATATCCTCAGAGACCTTCAGATGGTCTGAAGTGGGAAATGCTTTGTCGAACAGCACCAACGACCATATTAGACATGTCATGCAAGAGGTACGCATGGCCTCCAAGTAGATATTATGAAGTGTCTGTACCTTTAAGGGGCACAACTTGTCTATACCATGGAAGGTGAACACTAAACACACACACAATTTTAATTATTCTTCAACCAGCCATAAATATTCTCACATTTATGATAAATAGATATGAACTTGTATCCATATATATGAGAAAGATATTTCTTCCTCATGTAAGGACACCTCCAAAGTCTCTCAGTAGCCTGTGTCAGTTGTGTCTTGAACCGAGGTCCCAAGGATAGAGGCTTCTCCACTCAGCTGTGCCCTGTCTCCTTCACTTGCCGGTGCAGATGCTGCAAAGACAAAGAGGAATACGGTCATCACTTGTCCATGATCACACTTGAACAACATTTCTGATTAGCAAACATTACCATGATGTCAAGTAGGCCCCAGCAACAAACTACACCTAAGTTGCCCATACATGTGCCATACCATATGCATGCATGTCACCTGAACTGGCAGTAGCTGCCAACAGGAAATCCGGATCTCACACAACCATAATTGCATGGCTGTAGTTGTGCAATCACAATAACCAGTCAACAAGTAGGAGATCTCATGATACGCAAAGCTTTGCCCTATGGAGCAGGTCCCAGTTACCTGTTGTCATACAATAGTAGGCCAATGCAAACTGCATTCTCACAGATCCCACACAAGGTCATGAACACATCTACTTGTCTCATACATAATGACCCAACAATAGGAAATGGTGCTCCAAAATCCTGCCATGTTGATGACAAAGGTAAAATAGCCTGGAGAAGGTGACATGGAAATTCTCATGTAACACTGGAAACATCAACAATGTACACTTCACCAAGTGACATTTGTCCCAATAGAGTCAAGAAAGTAGTATTGATGTTGCTCAGATAGGCCACACATGTGGCCTGGAGATGAACAGTGTAAACATCATGGGCAAGATGTCAGGGAGAGATGTCCCCAAAATACACAACACAATGATTCAGCAAGCCCCAGGGTGCTCATCACTAATGTCTGGTACCATTTATAATGAGATACTCTGAGTGCTTCAGTAGAAGCCTCTAGTCCTTTGCATGTAGGAGAGACACCAACATTGCAAGAACTTGTAGACGGCCCTCAACATGTTGCCCAATGGGAAGCTACATCACTATCCCCATTTTGCTTATGCAAACCCAGATGTCTGTCTGTGAATGAATGCCTGTACCCAAACACGTGTTTTAAGAATAATTGCAAGTTACTCCATGAAGCATGCCAACAGTCGGTTCACAAACCTTAACCATTTCACATGTGCAGTGCACTTTTCCACCTGATGCCACATCAAGGGCATAGATATTCACATTATAACTCAAACCTCTAGGCCTACCGGTTATGTCCCCATTGCTACTGCAGTTGTGCATGCCAAATGACATGCTATGATGCATGTGGGAATGTATCAGATATTAAACAATGGTGACACACTCCTGTATGTGGCACAACATGAAATATATACACATTGTAAATGTACTAATCCACAAACAGCTTGCCATGCACATATATTTAAGGAAATACAGACATCATCCCATCAATATATGTAGACAATGCATGAAACTACAGCTTACAAATGTTTTCTAAAGGGAAAGGGACACATGCTGACAGGTGGGCACAAAGAATGTTGGCAACAGTATTGGCACATAAATTATGTCAATGGACATTCCCCACTTACCAAGGGAAAATAGTGATCTATAGCTGCATCCAAAGAACAATGTAAGCCCTGTCACATGTATGATGGACACCTTCACATTACAGACCTCAGTGAGGTACCAGCACCCCTCATGCACTGAAGACAAGTGGCCTCTGGGTGGCAGATGCCAACAAATACATTTACCCAGACACTTGGCAGAGGACAGTGATTCATCACCTACAAACCATTTGGCCTAGAACACTGAGGAGTGGTTGCATAGAAATTACACACGAAACAACAACAAACAGCACATGATCGATATGTGGTCCCTGGAGAGCAAGTGGTGTGAGGATTCTGCCCAATTTTGTCCTAGGTCCCTGGTCCAATAGGCAAGTCACATCAGTATACAACAAATAACTTGTCAACACAAATAGACTCTCATCTAATGTATGACACATGGCTCATCCCTAATCGTCAGGGGGAGCTGTCAGAACTTCATCCAATCACTTGGCAGTGCGACATGCAAAAATATGCCCTGTACTCACCACCTTGTGGCTGCTGTGTTACCCTCAAACGCCCATCAAGTTCCGGATAGGCCACCACCAGAATGCAGACCATTAAAGGGGGTCATGGTCCAACAGGCACCCCACCCTCGTTGGCAGGACAGCCCCAGATCTTCCGGGCCTAGCTTCTCAAGTCCTTCCACCTTTTTCTACAGTGGGTGCACTGCCAGCTGTGGACACCCAGAGTCCAAAACTTCTTGGCGATGGCTCTCCATAGCCCCTTCTTTTGATGGGCGTTGACCTGCATGGATGCAAAAGACAAATCAAGAGATCAGGTTCACATTTTTCATCACAAATGGTTGAGTCACATACATGTCAGTAACATCAAGCCAGAACATTCCTATTTGTCAATACTCCCTGAGTGTGATACATACATGCCAATGAGTACAGGGCCATGACTACAGACATACATTTCCAATCTGCACAAAAACCTTTTACCTTTCTTAGGCCCTACCATGACTAAGCAAGCTTACTGACATTATGTGGGAGATACTCCAGCAACCTGACTGCTATGCGAGCCACTATGAGTCAAATCACACTTCTGTGGGGTCTGAAAGGTAAACTCCTAAGGCATGAAAGGGCCAACACATTCACACTCTGTGAGAATGACTCTCCGCATACAGTCCCTACAGGCTACTGCCAGAGTACATACTTCAACATTATACATGGAAAACAATGAAGGGACTGGCATGCTGGGTGCAGAAAGTGCCTAGCCTGTCCATTTGTGGACATTTGCAGTGACAAATGCAAACTCATGTCACTTCAGGTGATGAGGTTCTGTGTTATGTATCTGTACCACAGAACACGCTTTTGGATATGTGTTCATCCTACAGAGATGGAATCCAAGAAACAAAGGCATGCATTGTCCATTTTCTGCTATGTGACCAAGCTACAGAGGCACATATCATGGTCTCCCAGGAATCAAAACAATGTCTGCACTGTGGAAATGTCTGTTATTCAATAAGCCTGCACAGGGCAAATATGACCTGTGTGAAGGTGACAACTGGGCTATGGGAGTCGAGACCTGTTATATGTCAGATACAAACATTGACAATTATGTTAAAGTGCACAAGTGTAATATATCAGTAGCTCACTCTGTACCAATTCCTGATCTGATCAAAGGAATGAGGCATTTTGAGCAGCATATTACACCAGGGCCTCACATTAACCACATGATAGCATCTGCTGGGATACAGGGAGTGGGCACAGTGCCACGGTTGCATAGCCACAGTGTCTCCATCCCAGCCTAGACTAGGGGCCATACTAGGAGATACATGTAACAGGCCATGGCCTTTGCAGGATGAGCAGACAGAACCTACATGGCACTATAGTCCCATCACTTCCACGCAAGACAGTACATCATGTAGCCAACAGCCCAATGGCATGTGGTGTATGTGGCAACCTGAAGAGCAGAGAAAGTGATGACATGCCTTACAAACAACAGTCTAGCAAGGGGAGATGTGTGAAGAAATCTCTGTTGTAATATACACATAGCTCATATTACTCACACCTCACACATAGAACATGCATACTTAGATCCTGCTGCCATGCACACACATGCCGTCTCACATATACAACAATCATGAGGAAAGAGATGTCAGTGGATGGCTGTAATGTCACCTCACCCAGTTATGTGCATCCAACACAAGGTGGATCTAGTTACACAAAAACACACCACATTGTGATTTAACTCAACATATGGCACTGGCCAACAATACCTGCACATTGACCCTTCCGTTGAAGCCACACAGACTGCACCTACAGGCACATGAGTATTCAATCTGCACACATGGGCACAATCTATCCTGTGAGAAAGGAAAGGATGGTGAAGTACCGAGAAAACTGTGCACACAAGACACTTGCCTGCCCCCCTGGTGCACCATAGAGCTGTTTGTACAGGGGTAGGACTCTTTAACTAGCCTCTCCAGCTCCCCTGGAGAGAAGGCTGGGGCCCTATCTCTTGCTGGAGGCGACATGATTGCTCCCAGAGGCGGTACACAGCTGCTTGGTAGTGGAGGTGTTGCTGACAAAAGTGTCAGGAGTCAAGTGAGGCAATCTGCAGAACATGGCGGTCACGTCTGTCACGTACTGGGGCGTCACTGCCGACAGACACAGCCATTGGCCCACAACTACCACTGGTAACAGTGTTAGCCTATGGCTGTTTGCGCCGTGGTTGCAACCGCCTACCTCCATGGCGACTTCTTCCGGCGGTCGTGGGTGGTTCCCAATGTCCAGTGAAGTAGATCCAGCAGCCACAATTTTAGAGTCCTGAAATGCGGGATTGGGCTTCAAAAACTGTCTCACCTCCAAAAATGTTGTTTTGAGCAAGCAAACATACTTATCCTGTCTTACAATGTAGGTCCTAAAACTCACACACCATTGCAGTATGTTGCAGGCACATATGGCAATTTACAGTGGGGCACAGTTAACCCCCTTCCCTTCAAAAGTCATTTTTACGGGCAGGACATCCAGTCACATTCCAAAGGGCATTTGTGATGCACATCTTTGATTTAGGTCCAGATACATGATGTCTACACATGTGTGGTATACCAAGGGGGTCACATGTGAACCTTTTCTCATTAGCAGCTGTGATGTGTACTGTTTGCCATGTCCATCCCTTCTTAATTGTCTTGCCACATGTTATCATTGACATGCATCATGTATGTAGCTGGGGACACAATGACTAATGTCAGAACTAATTTCTTGTCATACACAGGTACCCGGGGGGAGAGAGGATGTGTCAACCACTTGTCTATCATCCACTGCCTGACCTACAGAGCATGGGAGAAAGCCATGTCAAAATCCTGTATCGTCTGAATCAGCAAACAATAGTAGACTTGTGTCATTAGTGGAAGCCAGATCTGATGCCAGCTATTAGTTATCCAACCACATACCACCCATTGTACAAGTCATGTCAAGTATCGCACTTCCTAGCTTCAGGGACCTTCCAACATACAGTGGCCCTAGCTGCTGGCATATCCCAACCTATGTTCAGTCTGGTGTTGAAGGATGCCCTATCAGCAATGTTGAAACACCTCAACAGGTACATCCAGTCTCCCTGACGTGAGGATTTAGCCCATGTGAAGGCTAACTTTAATGGTTTTGCATGCCTCCCACATGTGGTTGATGGCATGCATGCTGGTTTGGTCTCACAGCATGCCAATGAACAAGTATACCACTACTGAAAGCACTTCCATTCCATCAATGTCCAAGTTGTATGTTTGGCAGACCAATACATTTCACAAGTCTGTGCCCGTTATTTGAGTTCAGCCCATGATTACTTCATTTTGTGGGACAGCACAATCCCCCAGCTGGTGTCATGACTTTACACAGAGAGGGCCTGGCTCGTTGGAAAGTCACAGCTATCTTGTTTGTGTGCGTGCAATGTATCTTGTCACAATTCTGTGGGACTAATTGTTGCACATATGCCACATTCCTAAACAGGAGATTCTGCATATCCAAACCATCCATGGTTGTTGACGCTAATGAGGAATCCAACTACACCAGAGGAAGTCTGCTTCAATGAGGCCCCTGGACAAACACGGTGTGGAGTAGAGTGGGCTTTTAAGCTCCTGAAGGCCAGATTTAGGCATCTTGACCAGACTGGTGGAGCCCTCCTCTTCACACCTGCAACAGTGTGTAAGATCACTGTGGCATGCTGCATGCTCCAGAACCTTGTCCTGTTCCTGAGGAGGAATAGCCCATACATCCCAGAGGAGGGGCAGCCTGCAGTGCCACTGGGTGAGCCTCCTTAAATGCCAAGTGAGGATGACAGTGGTGAAGAGGAGGGACCTGACTAGCGGGAAGGTCTCATCAATAGCTACTTTTCTTGAATTTGAATATGTCATGTGACATGAGACTGTGACTGTACGAAGAACTATAGTTGTTAGAATATGCGGACTAGAATGTTTCTGCAAGACTTGGGGAGCTAATACTCTGCATTGTTCAGCAAAAAGGGGAGCATGGAGGATCAGCCTATAAAAGATCCCCACTTGATGTAGCCACATAATTTGTGTCAGTCTCTTTGAAATGTTGTATCCTTTCCAGACACTTGTCATATTAGTTGGGTAATAGGTATATCTTTAAGCCTTTATTTCTTGTTTTGCCTTTGTCCAGGTACTTTCACCATAACATCCTCATGTGGGCATTTCAGTGATGTGATATTGACAGGTGTCTAATGCTGTTCTGACATAGAGAGTGGGCATGGATTGTTTCAGGTAATGTGGGCCATAGATATGGGGTGTATGAGACCTGTGTTAGGTAGCTTGAACAGTGTTTGGGTGGAAGGTCTGTAGTGTACATTGTACCTGTTTAGTGTGCTGTGGTGGGTGGATTGCATCATGTGTGTGATCATGTGCCCATGAAATATGTTGTCGTCATGTGCAAGCAAGGCATACACCCTTCACATAGGTTAATCACTCTTCTTGTATGACCTATAAGTAGCTGTATATGTGTTTTATCATTGCAGGCCACAGTGCCTGTTCTATAACACTGACATATGTTTGTGCCATACCAATAGACGCATGTTCATTGGATCATGATCTGCCTGTGATCAGGGACTGTTGTACTGCTCTATGTCTGTACCTTGGGGTATGTGGTTTTGTATTGCTTTGGTGTGGTACGTGATAAGGCTTGAGATGGTGTCACCTTGAAATCAAATCAGGGTTTATAAAGTGCACCTAGTCACCTGTAAGGGTCTCAAGGCACTAAGGGGGTTTGTCCTCTGAACTTCAGTCAAAGAGCCAGGTTTTAAGGTCCTTCCTGAATTGGGGTAGCGATGGTGACTGCATGGGGTGCAGGGGCAGGGTGTTCCAGCTCTTTGCCGCGAGGTAGGCGAAGGATCTCCCACCAGCCGAGGTCTTTCATGTGCAGGGTACAGTGGCTAATGCTTGTTGAGTGGAGCAGCAAGGTCTGAAGGGGAGTAGAAGATGATGCAGTGTTTGAGGTAGGCAGGTCCTAGGTCGTGGAGGGCCTTGTAAGCATGTACGAGGAGCTTGAAGTTAATTCTCTTCTAGATAGGGAGCCAGTGGAGGTCTCTTAGGTGAATGGAGATATGTTCGCAGCGGGGAATGTCCAGGATGAGTCTGAAGGAGGCGTTTTGAATGTGTTGTAATTTCTTAAGGTTCTTCTGGGTGGTACCAGCTTAGAGGACGTTTCCACAGTTGAGTCAGCTGGTAACCAGGGCATGGGTTATGGTTTTTCAGCAGTCTTTTGGGATCCATATGTAGATCTTCCAGAGAAGTCGGAGTGTGTGAAAGCAGGAGGATGCGACTGAGTTGACTTGGCGGGTCATAGTGGGCGATGAGTCCAGGACGACGCTGAGGTTGCATGCGTGGTTTGTTGGGGAGGGGGCATGGGGGGTGACGAGGGTCGATGGCCACAGGAGTCATCCTAGGCTGATGAGGCCGGTCCCATGATGAGGATCACAGTCTTGTCAGAGTTGAGCTTCAGGCAGCTGTCCTTCATCCAGACGGCAATGGCTTCCATCCTGTTGTGGAACTTCTTCTTGGCAGTAGTGGGGTTTTCAGTCAGTGAGATGGTCATCTGGCTATTGTCAGCATAGGAGACGATGTTCACTCCATGGTCCCTGACGATGGATGTAAGAGGGGCCATGTAGACTTTGAAGAGTGAGAGGCTCAGGGAGGAGCCCTGTGGAACTTCTCAGCTGATCTCTATAGGGTCTGACAGGTAAGGCCGGATTCTGACTCTCTGTGTTCAGACCTGCAGGTAGGAGCATATCCATTGTAGGGACTTTCTGCGGATGCTGCCTATGTGGAGCCTGGAGCAGAGGGTGAGGTGTGAGACTGTGTCGAGGGTGGCCGACAGGTCCAGTAGGATGACGGCTGCTGTATGGCCGCGGACGAGAAGCGAGCGGATGTCATCTCTGGTGGCGAGGAGGGCAGTCTTTGTGCTGTGGTTACTCCTGAAGCCTGATTGGGAGGTGTCCAGGATGTTGTCCTCGATGTGCTTACGGAGCTGAGCATTGATGGCCTTTTCGATGACCTTGGCTGGGAAAGGCAGTAGAGAGATGGTGCAGTAATTCTTGAGGTCCATGGGGTCTGCCATGGGTTCCTTCAAGAGTCGTCAGATCTCGGGATGCTTCCAGTCCTCTGGGAAGGTGGCTGTCTCTATGGAACAGTTGAGGGTGTGTCAGAGCTCGGATGCAATGGACCTGTTGGCCTTGTTGAAAATGTGGTGAGGACAGGGGTCAATAGGGGCTCCGGAGTTGATACTGCTCATTATGGTGTGGTTCTCATCTGTGGTGAGGGTGGTCCAGTGGTGTAGGGTCTGTGATGGGCCGATGGGACGGATCTGTTTTTCTTTTGAGGGCTTGGAAGCTGTTGTATTTGTGTTTGATTTTCTGGTGGAAGAAGGTGGCTAGCCTATCGCAGAGGTCTTGAGATTGAGGGATGCTTTCTGTTTCTGGTTGGGGGTTGGCAAACTGACCACAACGATGCGGTCCTGCAAGGCAGCTTTCATGGTGACTCTGATGAGGTGGTGGTGGAATTTGGTGGCTGTTTTGAAAGCCTCAGAGATTTCTGGGGACTTGCTGTTCCTCCATCTTTTCTCTAGCTGTCTGCAGGTGCGCCTGGAGTCCTAGATTGTGGGGAAGAACCAGCTGGCCTTCTTGCAGTGGTGTTTAGCTGAGCTTTTACGGAGATTTGCTAGGGTGTTGGCTCATTCAGAGATCCATTGGTGGAAGTTCCATGCTGAGATGTTAGCTTTTGCAGTGAGGTGCGGGGGAAACTTGCTAAGGCTGTTGGAGAGCTGTTCCTCAGTGATCCGGTTCCATTTTCTGCTTGGACTACGTAGAAGTGGATGGTCTGTGAGGGGATGGTGAAGTGGATGCAGGAGTGGTCAGTCCAGTGAAGTGTGGAGGTGTTGTTGATGGTGAAGTTGTTGCTGGTGAAAAAAATGTCATAGAGCGTGTGTCCTGGGATGTGTGTTGGTGAGGTGACCAGTTGCTTTAGTCCTAATGTGGCGAGGTTGTCGAGCAGGGAAGCGGTGTTGGTGTCGTTGCTGCTGTCAATGTGGTAGTTGAGGTCACCGAGGAGAAAGTAGTTCAAGGAGGTGAGAGAGTGAGGAGAAATGATGTCGACGATGGAGTCACTCAAGGCTGGATGGGTGCCAGGTGACTATCCACTTTTCAGTTTGCCTGTTCTACAGAACAATGTCTGACAAAGCCCTTCCTTCCTTGGTCTGGAGGACTGTACCTTGAAACAATTTGTGTCAGCCATAATTACCTATGACAGTCCAGGCATTTCTACAGCCTATGTGCTCTACAGTGAATAAAATGTTTGGTGTGATCAGACACTTACAGCAATGTGTTTGCATGTTTTGGTTGTAATCCTTATCAGGACACTACCTGTAACACATCCCTTTCACTTGTATCTTGCGCCTTCATCATCAGCTTTACATGCTCTTACATCTCTGCATAGCGAAAGTTTTAACAGAAGCAAGGAGACACAAACTTTGCGATAGGTGGTTTTTAGTGTAAATTTATAAAAACAAAAATTAAGTATGTGATGGAACAGAATAGTGAAGAGTTAAGTCATGGTGGATGAAATCATTGTAGTACATTCTACAGCAATGTAAGTCCACAGTTCAGTGTACTCCTCCCATTGGAAATGGAAGGCGGTTGAGAAACAGTCAACAGAGTGAACATGTGGCACACAAAGGAGGTCATTAGGGAAAAGGTTACTTGCTGGCAGTTGTAGGTGTCTGGCCAACCACACCTCCCAGACACTTTGCTGGACATCCTAGCTTATGTTGGGGGTGATCTGCTGCTAGAGAGGCAGAGTTGTCTGAGGTAGGTTCTTCCACTGGCAGAGCATCCCTTCCAGCGGCTGGCACGATGTTGAGGTCCCAGGTGTAGCCATGCCAAGGGAAGGGGTGGAGTCTTGCTGTTGATCCCTGCTCAGGGTGGTGTTGATGTCCCTCAGCACCCCTGTTAGGGAGGCCATGTTGAAATTGTGGGCCTCCCACTGTGCACGCACTTCCTGTATGAATTCCCTCAACAGCTGCTTCAGGTTTCAAGAAGTTCAGTGATTAGCTGGCCTACCATGCCTTGGGACTCCTGATAGACCCACAAGCTGTGGCTGATGGTGTCCTGGCCAGGAGTATCCCCACTGGCCTCATCATGCTGGTCCACAGCATCACTCCCACCCACAATATCTCACAGGCATGTGCCCTTGCCACAATGTGTCCTCTCCCACTGGTTCCAGGACCTTCACTGTCAGAGATATTGTGTTATGACTCAGGATCCTCGACTGGGGGGCACAAGATGGTTGTCACTGTGCTAGGGGCATAGGTTGGGGAGGTGCATTGTTACCCATGATGTTGAGGCAACCAGGCTGGGTGGTGTTGATGTGGCCACAGTGAGACTCACTGGTGGCATCTGACCAGGTTGCCCAGATGGACCAGTATCGTCCTCCATGTCCAGATATTCAGGAGTGTTGTCATCACTGAGGGCTTCATCCTGGGGGGGTCGTGGCAGTCTCTTCAGTGGCCTCTGTATGGCCAGTGGCAGCATGACCTGTTGATGTGAAAGATACCATATTACTGGTTCTATTGTGACATGTACCTCCAGTCATTTACAGTGACATTTCACAGAGAATATGTACGTAGTTGTCTAGCATGTAAACATATTGTGACAGGTACACATGGTAATGGTTGTTTCGACATGACATTTGTGAAGCATGCCAGCTCTGCTTTTCTGTCACAGCTGCTGAGATGTGCAATACATTGTCCCTTGGGTGAATGGTCTGGGACTGTTAACTTGGCAACAGTGCAGGCCACACAGTGGTTAGTCAAGTTAGGTTTTTGGGCATTTTGAAGCCTATTTAATTGTGATACAGGCAGACCGAGGAGTTTGTAGTACATGTGACAGAAGTCATTATGTGGTTAGTGCAGCGTTAATGTGTGTGCTACCAATACCTATCTGTCAGAATTTGGAAGAAACCCCATCCTGTTAAGCCTTGGCGCGGTCGGCGCGGTCTCAATCTGCTTTCCAATCATCTTCTTTGCGGCAAGATTCATCTGCCTGGAGGCAGCGCCAAATGGTGGCTTCATTGCCCCCATTTAACATACATTGTATCACTGGGACTTCATGTCCCAGCAACTTTCAGGGGCAGCCATCTTTAGGGTGTGGCTTCTCTATAAATATAAAAGCCAGCCACACCCAAGTTTCAGTGCTCACTATTTTGGAATCCAGTCTTCGAGCGGTTTGTCCCTGGAGTCTTCCAACCCTTGAAATCTGAAACAAGCGAGTGGTCGAACTTGCTCCTGGTAAGCTCGTTCCAACTGGGCTTTTCTCCACCGGTGCTTATTTAAACAACAACTTTGGCTACAGTGTTTCATACTTAGATTCAGTAGAAATCGAACTTTCGCTCGCTTCTGAATTCCGAAAGTTTATTCCCTAGCGATGCTTTTATGAATACAACTGTTACTTTGTTTCTTTGAACAGACCAGCTGAGTCGCGCGGCTGTTTCTGTATTGAACAAACAGTAGCGTGTTCCGAAGAATTCTTTTGATACTGTGTAATATTTTGACAATCTTGCTGAGAAAGTCATGGACAGAACATTGATGTTTTAATGATGGAAAGATTGTATGTGACATTATGGGGGTCATTACAACCCTGGCGGTACAAGACCGCCAGGGCTGTTATGACGGAAGCACCGGCAATGGGCTGGCGATGCTTCGCAGGTCATTACGACGCGGTCGCACCCCGGCGGTAGTAATCCGCCAGGGAAGCGCTGCTAGCAGCTCTGCCCAGGGAATTACGGGTCCCCCTACTGCCAGCCTTTACCTGGCGTTTTGAACTGCCAGGAAAAGGCTGTCGGTACGGGGATTCACGGGGCCCCTGGTGGCCCCGTGCAGCTTTTCACTGTCTGGTATGCAGACAGTGAAAAGAGCGACGGGTGCAACTGCACCCGTCGCACGGCCGCAACACCGCCGGCTCCATTTGGAGCTGGCTCCTGTGTTGCGGCCGAGATCCCCGCTGGACCAGCGGGCGGAAACTAGGTTTCTGACCGCCGGCCCAGCGGGGATCTCCAATTGGCTGCGGCGGGGTGAGTCCGCATAGGTGGCCGCCCGGCGGTCCGATCTTGGCTGGCGGCTTCAGCTGCTCGCCAAGGTCGTAATGAGGGCCATAATGTTTTTTGGGTGAACATTTAATTATGAAAGTGAACTCTCATTGAGTCATATCTTGAGCTCCTGGCATATGCTCGTTTTTGGTGATCATTTTATTTATGAAAGCGTATTCTCATTGAATCACATCTTGAGCTCCTGGCATACGCTTGTTTTTTGGCAAACATTTGAATACTGAAGGGTTTATTCTCATTGAGTTATAATTTGAGCAACTAGCATATGCTCTCTGATTTTGGTTTTGGTCTGGAGTGCCAATCTTGTGAATTTTGCGTCACTTTGAGAATATTCATTAGCAGGAAAGAATGCAATATACAATATCAGGACATGCTTGATTCATGATTAATGTTCTTGATGTTTTTCCTGTCTCTAACCTTTTTCCTTTTCAGATCTCCCTCCAAGCTGTTCCTACCCTACTCACCCTTCCCCCTGCCTGGCCTCTCCAACTATCAGTGTTATTTAAAACCACTGAGTTGCTGCTGCTGCCTGGAGGTGGGCCTCTAATCAGCAACGCACAGATCTTGAGGAATTGGGCCCTGACAGAATACTGAGCCCAAGAGTTTTACATTTCTCTCGGTCTGTTTGGTGGTTGTTCAAGATGGTCACCTTAGATACGGTAAGGCAAGCCATTACACAGCTACAAAAAGAATTATTAGAGTCAAAGAACACTACAGCGGCTCTAGTTACTAAAGTAACTCAATTACAAGCTAAAGTTGATGGCTCAGCAGCAATACAACAAGGAGCCACATCTCAACAACGATCATCTCCGATTCCTAGTAACATATCTGTGACTGTACCCACACAGATTCCTCTCACAGCCTCCGAACGGTTCTCTGGAGACCCTTCAAAGGTACAAGTATTTCTTGCCCAGGTGGAGTTGCATTTCACATGTTGTCCGTCTGCTTTTCCAGACCCACAATCCAGAATAGCCTTTCTCATCTCATATCTATCTGGTGATGCTGCTACTTGGGCCGTTCCATTGGTACGTCAAGACAGTCGGTTATTTTACAACTGGCGTCTACTTGTTGAAGATTTTGAAAAGGTGTTCGACCGACGCGCAGTTACCATGTCAGCCGATAAAGAACTGTTGGAGATAAGACAAGGTAATAAAGACCTAATTTCCTACCTATCCCATTTAAACCGTCTGGTTGTGGAAACCTCTTGGCCGGAAGAGAAAATATCATCTCTTTTTTACCAAGGGCTTAAAGAGGAATTGAAAGATATTCTATCACAAATAGAACCTCAGCCAAGAAATTGTACAGATTTGATGAATCTCACCTTAAGGTTAGACCATAGACTCAATGAAAGAAAAGGAGACAAGAAACGTCCTGAACGCAATTCTTGGCGTACAGACAAATTTAGAAGTCCCTTACCTTCTGTGTCTTCAGAAACCGCAGGTGAACCTATGGAAATAGGAACCCTTCGACAACCATTAACAAAAGAGGAAAAGGATCTCCGTTGCCGCAAAGGACAATGCCTTTACTGTGGACGGAAAGGACATTTTGTAAAGGATTGCTTAGCCAAACCAAAGAATAAAACAGAGTTTACAAACACCCAGAAAAGACAAATAGCCACGTTGGATAACCCCGAGGAAAACTAGAAGACCCAGAAAGAAGGAAGGGGACCTCTTGGGATATTTAGGAATCCCTTCAGTACACTTCAATTCAAGGCAACATATCAGACATTTTTGGCTCTCCATACAAATTATGGTGTCAGGAAGGTGGCAAAAGGTCCAAGCTTTAATAGATTCTGGTGCAACCGGAAATTTTGTAGATGCACAAACAGCAAAAAAACTACAAATCATGGGCATAAAGAAAAAGATACCAGAAATCGTTCAAGCAGTAGATGGGAGTGAGTTATCCGGGGGGTCCGATTACCAGATGTACCTCACCCATTTCTGCGATATGTCAGGATATTGATGGTCATGAACATTCAGAGAAGATTTTGTTTGATATTATCCAGGCTCCCCAATATGGCTTTATATTAGGTATGCTTTGGTTGATGCTGCACAATCCACATATAGACTGGCGAGAAAAAACTTTAAAATTTTCTTCAGTATTCTGTTCAAAGAACTGTGTAGTTTACAAACAAAAGACATTGGTGGTCATTACAACCCTGGCGGACAGTGTTAAAGCTGCGGAAATACCGCAAACAGGCCGGCGGACAAAAAAAGAGAATTATGACCCGCGGCGGTCACCGCCAACAGACAGGCGGGAGACAATGTACCGCCCACAGTATTACAACCTGCCAATCCGCCACCTTTTCCGGGGCGGATTGACCGTGAATAAAAACACGGCAGAAACAGCTTTTGCTATGGGAAAACGCTCACCTGAACATATCCCACGAGGAACGAGGACTCCATGGAGCCGGAACTCCAAATACTCCCTGCCCTTGTGTTTCTGCTCCTCTATGACCAACAGCTACGTAGGCGCCGAAGACAACCGTGAGTACTGCACCTACGACACGGGGGAGGGGGGAGACAAAAGTTAGGGGGACACCCACCAAACACTCCCACCCTCGCATATTACAACATACACACCAATGCATTCACAAAAAATCATAGTAACAACCCACAATCCCCCCGGAAGAATGAAAACACAAAGCGAAAATCGGTCAAACAATGTAATGTGCCAATATACATGTCATACAAAAATATACAGATATATATTTGAAAATCAGTCATAATTATATACAATACGAGAAGTAGTGCAGATATGTACATAACAATGTCCGTGCACCATCAGTCCAAAAATGCATGGGTGAGGCCCACAAACCATACCTGACCACAATCGGAGAGAACACTGCCGGGGCATCAGATAGAAATACTACAGGCACCTCAGGGGGAAGGGACGGGGGGGCACCTCAGCCGGAGGAGTGCAAAACCAGATCCACGACGGGGCTCCATGCCCATTTATGCCATCCTGGGGAGAGCAAAGCCACAGTCTCTCAAGTCTATACAGTGGGTGTTTTGCCCACTGTGCCATCCTGGGGAGTGCAAAGCCACAGTCTCTCAAGTCTATACAGTGGGTGGCTTGCCCACTGTGCCATCCTGGGGAGTGCAAAGCCACAGTCTCTCAAGTCTATACAGTGGGTGGCTTGCCCACTGGGCCATCCTGGGGAGTGCAAAGCCACAGTCTCTCAAGTCTATACAGTGGGTGGCTTGCCCACTGTGCCATCCTGGGGAGTGCAAAGCCACAGTCTCTCAAGTCTATACAGTGGGTGGCTTGCTCACTGGGCCATCCTGGGGAGTGCAAAGCCACAGTCTCTCAAGTTGATGCAGGTCTCTACTGGTACTGGGGGGGACTGGTGCCCAGACTGGATGAGTCTCCCAGTGAAAGGTTGTGTCCTGTCACTGTCCCAGCTGCACATGGGATAAGGATGCCTGATGTGGCGGTCCATTCATTCCTACACGGTGCTTGCCCTGTTCAGCGGTGCTTTGCCATGGCGGTCTTTGCCCTGTTCAGCGGTGCTTTGACATGGCAGTTCAGGACTGTTCAGCGGTGCTTTGCCATGGCGGTCTTTGCCCTGTTCAGTGGTGCTGTGACATGGCGGTCTTTGCCCTGTTCAGCGGTGCTTTGACATGGCGGTTCAGGACTGTTCAGCGGTGCTTTGCCATGGCAGTCTTTGCCCTGTTCAGCGGTGCTTTGACATGGCGGTTCAGGACTGTTCAGCGGTGCTTTGCCATGGCGGTCTTTGCCCTGTTCAGCGGTGCTTTGACATGGCGGTTCAGGACTGTTCAGCGGTGCTTTGACATGGCGGTGCTGATAAGGACATTGGTGTGTGGCATGATGTTCTCTACACTCGACATTGGTGTGTGGCATGACGTTTCATCATTGCCCAGCGGGGCTGTGGCCACCAGGGCCCTCCAGGGCACTGACTCCGGCGGTGGTCTCCTGACCAGTGACGATACTTGGGCCCTCCTGGGCACTGACTCCGGCGGTCCTGACCAGTGACGATACTTGGGCCCTCCTGGGCTGTGACTCTGGCGGTGGTCTCTGGACCAGTGATGATACCTGTGCCCTCCTGGGCACTGACTCCGGCGGTGGTCTCCTGACCAGTGACGATACTTGGGCCCTCCTGGGCTGTGACTCTGGCGGTGGTCTCCGGACCAGTGACGATACTTGGGCCCTCCTGGGCACTGACTTCGGGGGTGGTCTCCTGACCAGTGACGATACTTGGGCCCTCCTGGGCAATGACTCCGGCGGTGGCGGTGGTCCCCTGACCAGTGACGATACTTGAGCCCTCCTGGGCAATGACTCCGGCGGTGGTGGTGGTCTCCTGACCAGTGACGATACTTGGGCCCTCCTGGGCTGTGACTCTGGCGGTGGTCTCCGGACCAGTGACGATACTTGGGCCCTCCTAGGCACTGACTTCGGCGGTGGTCTCCTGACCAGTGACGATACTTGGGCCCTCCTGGGCAATGACTCCGGCGGTGGCGGTGGTCTCCTGACCAGTGACGATACTTGGGCCCTCCTGGGCAATGATGCTTGGGCCCTCCTGGGCAATGACTCCGGCGGTGGCGGTGGTCTCCTGACCAGTGACGATACTTGGGCCCTCCTGGGCAATGACTCCGGCGGTGGCGGTGGTCTCCTGACCAGTGACGATACTTGGGCCCTCCTGGGCTGTGACTCTGGCGGTGGTCTCCGGACCAGTGATGATACTTGGGCCCTCCTGTGCTGTGATTCTGGCGGTGGTCTCTGGACCAGTGACGACGGTGCTGGCAGTTGTGTCTCGACCGCCGGAAATGATGGCGCACTTCTCCGCCGTGACACTCACAACAGGCTGGGCAGACTTCCTTTGGCCCTTCCCCACCTTTGGTGGAGTCACAGCTGACTCTCCAATCCCCTTGGAACCCATGTCAGTTGTTTTCCCACCAGAAGTCTTAACACGGTCCCGTCGTCCACTCTCCAATTTTAGAGTCTTTACAGTGGGTGGGCTGCCAGTGCCTTGGCTCCGGGTCCTACTGCCTGCCCTGGTGGCCGGTGCACTCCACAAACCTTGAACAGGCACCACTGGTATTGGAGGCTTTTTGGCTGAGGCGCTACGATGGGACTGATGAATTGGAGGGGGGGTGGGGGCAAAAAGGTCAACTTTACAGGGGAACAGTTTCTGACAAACACTGGGATGGGTAGCTGGAGGGGGTCAGGGAGTGGAGGAAGAATAGGTGGTTGTCGAGGTGTCACTTTAGCTATTTTGGGTGCAGGTGCAGGTACTGGAGGCTGTCGTGAGGTGGATGGATGTTGGGTGAGTGATTGCCGGCATTTGTGTACTTTGGGAGGGGGTGTCACAGACACACTGGGAGAGGACACAGGGGACGTGTAAATGGCAGTGGAGGTGGTGAGTGCAGGTGAGCGGCTTGTGGTGCTGGGTGTCCTGGTGCGATTCATGGTGCCTGTAGATGTGGTGCATGCAGGTGTGTGTGTAGACGAGACTGGGAGGGAGGAGAGGGAAGAAGAGGAGGGGGACACAGTGGAGGCAGTGGATGTTGCTGTGTCTGTATTTGGGTGAGGCTTGCGTGAGTGCCTGTGGTGTGTGTGGTGCCTATGTTTGCTTGAGCTACTTGTGTGTGTTGACTTGTGTGCATGCTGGTCTGTAGGTGTGCTTGGGATGGGCTGGGGTACAGGAGATTGGGTCTGGGTGGAGGAAGTTGGAGGGGGGAGGCTAGACACAGGGACAATGGCTGCCATCAGTGCTGAGGCCAGAGATTGCAGGGTTCGCTGAAGGACAGCCTGACCAGAATGAATGCCCTCCAGGAATGCATTACTGTGTTGCAACTCTCATTCTACACCCTGGATGGCATTCACAATGGTAGACTGCCCAACAGTGAGTGACCTGAGGAGGTCAATGGCCTCCTCACTGAGGGCAGCAGGGGTGACCGGGGCAGGGCCTGAGGTGCCTGGGGCGAAGGTGATGCCCACCCTCCTGGGTGAGCGGGCACGGGGCGAACGCTGAGGGGCTGCTGGGAAGGTGGGGCTGGTAGGGGAGGTGGCGGCTGTACCTGTAGAGGTGGGGGGCACAGATGGTGCCGCCACCACAAGGGAGCCCACATCGTCGAACGAGTCCGTGTCGCTGCTTGGTGATCCGGTGGCCAACGTGAAGCTCCCCTCGCCCTCCGTCCCACTGGTGCATTCAGAGTCCGTGGTGTGGCCCTCCATGGCCATGTGGGATGCAGCTCCCTCGTGCTCCGGTGCCACTGTAGCTCCACCTGTTGATGCTGATGTTCAAAAGGACAGGGAGAGCCGAAAAAGGGGGGGAGATAGAAGTAAGAGAGTTTTAGTGCATGGCATACCGCTACCGTTGGCGGACAAGACAAACGCAGCAGCCCCCTGCATTACGCCGTGCTCCTGCCCTCTGCACATGCAATTTCTGGGATATGGCCTATATGGCAATGGTGGACATCTGCGCACATGGATGCCACAGGGGCAACTATACCTCGACTTGGCACTCTGCTGAGGTGGGGTAGAGTGCCACATGGCCTACGTTACGGAGGGGCCTTGCCTACCTAACTCGCCCTGGCCTAGGGACACCCACAGCCCACCTCCCCCACCCAGACACCTCCACTGCACGCAAAGTCCGCAGAATGAGAGTGTACTCACCCCCTTGTGTCTGCTGTGATGCCCTCAAGCGCCCATCCTACTCAGGGTAGGCCACCGCCAGGATCCGGAACATCAGGGGGGTCAGGGTGCGACGGGCACCCCTCCCATGTTGGGAGGCCATCCCCAGCTGAGCCTCCGCCGTCTTCTTGCTGCAGCGGCGAATGTCCTCCCATCTCTTCCGGCAGTGGGTGCCCCGTCTCTGGTGGGTCCCCAGGGTCCGGACCTCCTTGGCGATGGCACGCCAAATGTCCCTCTTCTGGTGGGCGCTGACCTACATGACATGCACAAGGGAAGAGGAACAGTCATTACCAACTGACCCGTCATTGTGAGTGGTCCCCTCCCTACTCTGGCCATTTGGCCCATTCATTCACATGCATTAATGTTCTATGAACTCTGCCCCCTTCCCTCTTCCAACCAGCCCTCTCCACCCAGGCCTAGCCCATACAACGTGCTCCCTGTGTACTAACCTGTTGGTCTGGAGGACCGTAGAGTAGAGTGTACTGGGGGAGGACCCCGTCAACCAGTTTCTCCAACTCCTGTGCAGTGAAGGCAGGGGCCCTTTCCCCAGACGCAGCAGCCATCGTCGCTTCCAGACCGAGGTCACAGCAGCACTTGCAGTGTAGGTCCTCTCCTGTCGAAGGTCAGGTATCTAGTGATTGAACAGATAGAAAATGGCGGTGACGTCCGCGGCGGTGACGTCCGCGGCGGTGGGCATCATCACCACCAGCGCACCTGTTAATTGGCTCCTGGGACCCATAGGGTCCAATGTTAACCAATGCAGCATTGCGCCGCGGTCTACGACCGCCTACCGCCACGGTGTGCAATGGCAGCGCAGTTACCCCACAATCCCATTGTCCCACATTAGAGGTCAGGCAGCCGCCATTTCAGGGGCCCACATGGCTTCATTTACTACTGCGTCACACATAGCTAGGCCTACACTCAACACACATACAGAAAGGGTTTTGTGAGTGAAGTAGTCTTGTGTGTAACTGTGGGACATACCTTGAGGAATAATGACTGGTTCTTCGCTGTTGTCCTTCGTAGGCACCGTCAGCTGGGACATATGAGAAGATGGCGGAATCCTCCGGTGTACCGACCGCTGGTGGACCTGTTGACAATGGAAGAGAGACATGTCATTGTAACCTACCGGTTTGACCGTGCCACAATCCAATAACTATGTACCCAGTTGTAGCCAGACCTGATGTCACCAATCAGCCATCCGACTGGAATCCTCCTGACGTGCAGGTGCTATCAGTGCTCCATTTCCTTGCAAGTGGCTCTTTTCAGACAACAGTGGCCATGGCATCAGTGATGTCCCAGCCTATGTTTTCCAACGTGTTGTCCAGAGTGTTGTCTGCCCTGCTGAAACACATAAGGAGATACATCATTTTCCCTCAGGTGGAGGATTTGCCTACAGTGAAAGGTGACTTCTATGCCATTGGACATATCCCCAACGTCATAGGTGCTATTGATGGGACCTATGTAGCTCTGGTCCCCCCCCCACAGGAGTGAACAGGTGTACAGGAACCGGAAGAGTTATCATTCCATAAATGTACAGATGGTCTGTTTGGCAGACCAGTACATCTCCCAGGTAAATGCTATGTTCCCTGGCACAGTGCATGACGCCTACATCCTGCGGAATAGCAGCATCCCTAATATGATGGGTCAACTCCAGAGGCACCGTGTATGGCTATTGGGGGACTCTGGTTACCCCAACCTGTCCTGGCTATTGACCCCAGTGAGGAATCCCAGGACCAGGGCAGAGGAACGGTACAATGAGGCCCATGGGCGGACTAGGAGGGTGATCGAATGCACCTTCGGCCTCCTGAAGGCCAGGTTCAGGTGCCTCCATATGACAGGTGGATCCCTATTCTACTCACCGAAGAAGGTGTGCAACATCATCATCGCCTGCTCCATGCTCCATAATTTGGCTTTGCAACGCCAGGTGCCTTTTCTGCAGGAGGATTATCCAGATGACGGTGTTGTAGCAGCTGCGGAGTCTGTGGAGCCTGTGGACAGTGATGAGGATGAAGCTGAGGAAGAAGACAACGACAACAGGGAGTCAGTCATACAGCAATATTTCCAGTGAGACACAGGTGAGAACATTTTTATTTTTAGCATTACATTAACATTCACACATCTACCTCTATCCTGTTTCTCGATTTAAATCACTATTTGGTAACTGAGTTGTACCCTTCCGTTACGGTTTCACAGGTGTGGTTACCTACGTGTCAACTGCTTGCATCCTTCAATGGGCTTGTGATGTGTGACATAGGTATGTTAGCTTTACAATGGTAAACCCATTATGACACTGTCATTGATAATACATTTTTACTAAATCACAGACTGACTCCAGATTGTTTTGTGTTTCAAGGGTGTTTATTGAAGTGCTCAGAAATGGGCAGGGGTTGTAAATTGAGGATGGGTGATGGCGGAGGAATGTCCATGGCAGAGTCCAGTCTATTAGTCTCACAGGTGCACTGCCCATCTGGGAGTAGGAAGTGGAGCTGGGGCAGTTTAAGTATGGACAGGGTAACAAAGTGGCACAGTGGGAGGACAAACAGGGTGGTGTCATTTCCTGGCGGGGGTCTTGCCATCTTGCTCTGTCCTGTTCCTGGATCTCAGGGACCGCTTGCGTGGTGGTTGTCCGTCTGCAGGGGGTGGGGTGCTGGTGTGGTGGTCCTGTGGCGGGGCGTCCTGTCCACTAGCGCCGGCGGAGGTGGTGGGCAGTTCATCGTCCTGGCTAGTGTCAGGGTCCCCTTGAAGTGCCACAGTGTCCCTCAAGGTCTGCTGTATGTCCTTCAGCACCCCTACGATGGTGCCCAGGGTGGAGCTGATGGTCCTGAGCTCCTCCCTGAACCCCAAATACAGTTCGTCCTGCAGGCGCAGGGTCTCCTTCAACTTGTCCAGGACCGTCGCCATCATCTCCTGGGAGTGGTGGTATGCTCCCATGATGGAGGAGAGGGCCTCGTGGAGAGTGGGTTCCCTTGGCCTGTCCGCCCCCTGTCGCACAGCAGCCCTCCCAGTTCCCCTGTGTTTCTGTGCCTCCGTCCCCTGGACCGTGTGCCCACTACCACTGCCCTCAGGTCCCTGTTGTTGTTGGGGTCGTGGGTTAGCCTGGGTTCCCTGTAGTGGTGGACACACCGCTGATTGACCTGTCCTGGGTAGGGAGGTTTGGGCCCGCTGGGTGGGTGCTGTGCTGGTGTTACCAGAGGGTGGAAGGTCGGTGTTTGTCTGTGCCTGTACAAGGGGAACCGACTGTCCCGAGGCCCACAATGGTCCGGGCTGGTCATCATGATCCAGTAGGGCAGAGCTGCTCTCCTCACTGTGGGCCTCTTCTGGGGGTGGAGTGGTGTTGTCTGGACCCTCTGGTGTGGTGACGGTCCTTCGGGTTCCTGCAGGGGCATAAGAGCTAGATTAATGCATGTGTGTGTGTAATGGTGTGCAATGGGTGGGTGTTTGTGTACGCCAGTGCAAGCATTCCTGTGTGTGGGGTTGTGTGGTGATGGTTGGGGGGGTGTACTGGGTATGTGCAGTGGGCATGCTTTAGTGAGGGGTGTCCATGCTTAGTTGTGTCATGCAGGGCTTGGTGTTGGGATGGGTGGTTTGTGATATAAGTACATTAGTGAGGAGTTGTATGGATAGGGGAGGGGGTGAGGGAGGGGGTGTGTGATAGCATGCAGGTAGGGTGGGGGATATGATAGTTAAGAATTTACTTACCAGTGTCCCATCCTCCACCGACTCCTGCGAGGCCCTCAGGATGCAAGATGGTCAAGACTTGCTCCTCCCATGTTGTTAGTTGTGGGGGAGGAGGTGGGGGTCCGCCGCCAGTCCGCTGTACCGCGATGTTGTGCCTGGAGACCGTTGAACACACCTTCCCCCGTAGGTCGTTCCACCTCCTCCTGATGTCCTCCCTAATTCTTGGGTGCTGTCCCACGGCGTTCACCCTGTCCACTATTCTGCGCCATAACTCCATCTTCCTGGCTACTGATGTGTGCTGTACCTGTGAGCCAAATAGCTGTGGCTCTACCCGGACAATTTCCTCCACCATGACCCTGAGCTCCTCCTCGGAGAAGCAGGGGTGTCTTTGGCATGACATGGGGTGGTGAGGGTGATGTGTGGGGTGGTGTATGTGGTGATGGTTGTGGTGAGTGTAGTGGTGTGTGGTGTTTTGTGCGTGGATTTTGTGTGGGTGATGGTGTTGTGTGCCTCTGTGTATTGGGGTTGTCTATTCTGTGCTCTCTCTCTCTCTGTCGCCTTCGTCTCAAATTTTTGGTCGTAGGGGTTTGTGGGTGATGTGGGTGTGTGTTTTATATTGTATTGGGTGTGTGGGTGTGTTGTTTGTATGTGTGTCAGGTGTGTGTATTTGGAATTGTCCAATGTGGCGGTGTTTTGGAGATGTGTGTGTATTTTTAGCGCGGCGGTGTGTACCGCCAATGGAATACCGCGGTTGAAAGACCGCCGCGTGGAATCGTGGGTCGTAATAGCATGGGCGTATTTCTGTTGGCGTGGAGGTGGAGGTGGAGGATTTGTTTCCGCCAGTTTATCACTGACCATTGGTGTGGCGGTCTTGTGAGGGTGTCTGAATTTCGGCGGATTCCAAGATGTGTGTCATAATAGCTGTGGCGGAATGCCGCCTCCGCGGCGGTGTATTGGTGGTCTTTTGCACGGCAGTACGCGCCTTTTACCGCCAATGTTGTAATGACCCCCATTGTCTCAATGCATAGCTACTGCAGCAGAAAAATCCATTACCCTACCTGACATATATTCTGAATATGCTGATGTCTTCAGTGATCAAGCTGCAAGTACTTTACCCCCGCCCCATAGGCCGTACAACTGTCAAATAGACCTTATACCTGGAGCTGCTATGTGTAATTGTAGAATTTATGCTCTTTCTGAAAAAGAAAACTTATATCTGAAAGAATACCTTGATCAATGCTTAGAGAATGATTTGATTCGCCCCTCAACATTCACCAGCAGCTGCTCCGCTATTCTTTGTACCAAAGGCGAATGGTGAGTTAAGACCATGCATAGACTATAGAGCCATGAACAAAATCACTGTAAAAAATAAATACCATTGCCATTAATCCCAGTATTATTGGATCAAGTCAAGAATGCAGTGATTTATACAAAACTTGATTACGTGGAGCCTATCATCTTGTCCGAATACGGGAAGGAGACGAGTGGAAAACAACATTCAAGACCCGTTACAGGCTCTTTGAATATCAGGTAATGCCCTTCGGATTGTGTAACGTACCTGCGGCCTTCCAATATTTTCTTAATGATGTGTTAAGAGAATATCTTGATATTTTTGTAATTGTATATACAGACGTTATCCTGATTTATTCTGACTCAGAGGATGTGCACTAAGAACATGTTATACGTATACTACGCATCTTAAGAAATCATCATTTATTTTGTAAACTGAGTAAATGTGAGTTCCATGTTCAAATGGTAAAATTTCTGGGAGTCACCTTAACCCCAAATGGGATGCAAATGACTGAGCGAAAAATCCAAGCAGTAGTTGACTGGCCTATTCCCAAATCAGTACGAGATGTACAATGTTTTCTGGGCTTCGCTAATTTTTATCGGCGATTCATAGATCATTTTTCTCAAAAGGTAGCTCCTATCACCAGATTATTACGAAAAAATGCTCCCTTCCATTGGTCTACAGAAGCCAATGAAGAGTTCAGCACACTCAAAAAAGCCTTTACTACTGCTCCTATCTTAGCTCACCCAAGAGTTACAGAAACTTTCATTGTAGAAGCAGATGCTTCTGATGTAGCACTAGGGGCTATACTTTCACAGCGGCATCCTCACAATGGACAATTACATCCAGTTGCCTATATGTCACAGAAGTTAAATGCCGCTGAACAAAACTACACCATTGCCGAAAAAGAATTATTAGCCATCTGAGACGCTTTTAAGGAATGGAGACACTATCTATCTGGAACTCAACATAAAATCACAGTATATACCGATCATTGAAACTTACAATTCATGAGTTCAGCTAGAGTGTTAACTCCTCGGCAACTACGAAGGATGTTGTTTTTTGTGGAATATGACTTTGTCGTTACTTTATGCCTGGTACGGTGAACATAAAGGCAGATGCATTAACAAGACAAGATTCTTCTCTTACACACGAGGAAACGAAACCACAACCCATTATAGACCATGCAAAGGTTGTATGTTTAATAGACGCTGAAAACTTCCTAGATATCATTCGTTCTCATTTTCACATTACGGAATGGCAAAAATGGTTAAAACAAAGCACTAAGCATACTATTCAACAAGGCTTACCATTGTATCAATCTCGAGTTTTCTTACCAACTGAAGATTTAAGACGAACAGCTTTCCATTGGTTGCATACACACCCAACGGCAGGACACCCAGGTACTCAAAAGACTATAGATCTTATGAAAAGATATTTGTGGTGGCCTTCCTTTTCTAAAGATATTAAGTCTTTCATACAAGCATGTGAGGTCTGTGCTCGTTGTAAAAACACACATGGCAAACCAAAAGGACTACTAATTCCCTTACCAACACCAAACTACCCTTGGGAACATATTAGTATGGATTTCATTACTGGTCTCCCACAAGTTGACCATTTGAATACCATTCTAGTAGTCATAGATAGCCCCACAAAATATGCACACTTCATAGCCTGTAAAGGATTACCAACGTCCAGTGGATTAGCCAATCTTATCCTTCAAAACTTTGTCCGTCTTCATGGAATTCCCAAAAACATCCTATCTGACAGAGGAACACAATTTTCTGCCCGTTTTTTGCAAACATGGTATCAAGCATTACAGATAAATTCTGCCTTATCCACCAGTTACCATCCACAAACTGATGGTCAAACGGAGAGACTCAATCAGTCATTAAAACAATATCGCCAATGTTACGCTTCTGACACTCCAACCACATGGCCTAATCTCCTTTGGCTCGCTGAACTGGCATACAATCACTCATACCACTCATACATTAAAGAAACTCCTTTCTATTGTTTATATGGCCGACACCCAGAAATGTTGGCAGTTACTCTGCCAATCACAACTCAAAAATTACCAGCAGTTCAAGATGCTATATCCCACATGCAAAAAATTCATACACGATTACAAGCTAATCTAAAAAAGGCAAAAACAGCTTACAAATTACATTATGATAAAAAACATCAAACTGGTCAAATCTATAGAGAAAAAGACAATGTCTGGCTTTCCACCAAGAATTTTAAGTTTAAAGGTCACAACACGTTTAATCCTAAATTCATTGGACCATACGAAGTCCTACGACAAATTAATTCAGTAACATATGAATTGAAGTTACCCTCCTCTTTAAAAATACACCCTGTATTTCATACTTCATTGTTAAAACCCACTATCTCTTCTAGTATAACTCGGCCGCCCCCATTATTGGTCAAGGACAATGGGAATATGAGGTGCGGGCCATCTTAGATTCACAACGTCGAGGCTCTTCATTATGGTACTTGGTGGCATGGAAGGGATATGGACCCGAAGAGAATTCCTGGGAACCTGCTGCACACATACACGCACCCCGTTTGATACGACAGTTCCATCTTCTAAATCCCTCTAAACCTAACATTCGACTGCGCTCAGGGAGGGGTTGTACTGTCAGAATTTGGAAGAAACCCCATCCTGTTCAGCCTTGGCTCGGTCGGCGCGGTCTCAATCCGCTTTCCAACGGTCTTCTTTGCAGCAAGATTCATCTGCCTGGAGGCAGCGCCAAATGGTGGCTTCATTGCCTCCATTCAACACACATTGTATCACTGGGACTTCATGTCCCAGCAACCTTCAGGAGCAGCCATCTTTAGGGTGTGGCTTCTCTATAAAAGCCAGCCACACCTAAGTTCCAGTGCTCACTATTTTGGAATCCAGTCTTCGAGCGGTTTGTCCCTGGAGTCTTCCAACCCTTGAAATCTGAAACAAGCGAGTGGTCGAACTCGCTCCTGGTGAACTCATTCCGACAGGGCTTTTCCCTGCCGGTGCTTATTTAAACAACAACTTTGGCTACAGTATTTCATACTTAGATTCAGTAGAAATCGAACGTTCGCTCGCTTCTGAATTCCGAAAGTTTATTCCCTAGCGATGCTTTTATGAATACAACTGTTACTTTGTTTCTTTGAACAGACCAGCTGAGTCGCGCAGCTGTTTGTGTATTTAACAAACAGTAGCGTTTTCAGAAGAATTCTTTTGATACTGTGTAATATTTTGACAATCTTGCGGAGAAAGTCACGGACAGAACATTGATGTTTTAATGATGGAAAGATTGTATGTGACATTATGGTGGTCATTAGAACCCTGGCAGTCGGTGTTAAAGCGGCGGTAAAACCGCCAACAGGCCGGCGAAAAAAAAAATGGAATCACGACCGTGGCGGAAACCGCCAACATAGACAGACACATTAATACTCCGACCGCCACAGCGGTACAAACAAACAGCATGGTGGTCACCGACAACAGACAGGCGCAGGACAATGTACCGCCCACAGTATCACAACCTACCAATCCGCCACCTTTTTCGGGGCGGATTCACCGCAAACAAAAACACTGCGGAAACAGGACTTCAAAGGGAAAACGCTCACCTCTACACACCCCACGAGGAATCCGGACACCATGGATCCGGAACTTCAGATCCTACCAGCCCTTATCTTCTTGCTCCTCTACCAGGAGCACGAACGCCGGCGGCGAAGACCACGGTGAGTACTGCACCTACAACACAGGGGAGGGAAAAAACAGGGACACACACATGCAACACGCAACAGCTCCACCCCCACCCTCACCCACTACAACACACACACTAATATAGCATGATACATTACAGTTACACCCCCCAAACCTCCCGGAAGAATGCAAAGACAAAAGGAAATTAGTGTAACCATTGTAATATATTAAAATCCAGTACGCAAAAAATATATATACACCATAAACAAATATATACACCAAGAATAGTAGTCCAGGTAGTGCTCCATTGAAGTCTGTGGAACACTGGGCTCACACGGCATGGGCGAGGCCCACACTCAATCCCCGAACATGATGGAGAGAATAGTGCAGGGGCATCAGATAGCAATAAAACAGGCACCTCAGGGGGGAAGCGAAAGGGGGGGCACCTCAACTGGTTGAGTGCACAACGCCAAATCCACGAGGGGGCCACATGCCCACTGTTCCATCCTGGGGAGTGTAAAGCCACAGTCTCTCAAGTCTCTACAGTGGGTGGGTTGCCCACTGTTCCATCCTGGGGAGTGCAAAGCCACAGTCTCTCAAGTCTCTACAGTGGGTGGGTTGCCCACTGTTCCATCCTGAGGAGTGCAAAGCCACAGTCTCTTAAGTGGATAGCAGTCTGGAGGGGGGCTGGTGCCCAGAGTGCTTCATCCTGCCAAGGACTGAGGTAGTGGATGTTAATCTCCATTGGTTATGGAGGGGGCTTTGTGCCCAGAGCGCTTTATCCTGCTCGTGGCGGACTCAGTAGTGTCCTTGGCAGCGGTGCTTGTGGCGGCAGTGTCATGTTCAGCGGTGCTTGTGGCGGCGGTGTCCTGTACAGCGGTGCTTGTGGCGGCAGTGTCCTGTTCAGCGGTGCTTGTGGCGGCGGGGTCCTTAGCAGTGACTCAGCTGCTGGTGGTCCTGTCTGGCCCAGGGGGGCTGGTGCTGGCGGTCCTTTATGGCCCAGCGGGGCTGGTGCTGGCGGCCCTTTATGGCCCAGTGGGGCTGTTGCTGGTGGTCCTGTCCTGGGCAGCAGGGCTGGTGCTGGCGGTCCTGTCCTTGGCAGCTGGGCTGGTGCTGGCGGTCCTGTCCTGGGCAGCAGGGCTGGTGCTGGTGGTGCTAGCGGTCCTGTCCTGGGCAGCAGGGCTGGTGCTGGTGGAGGCCTCCTGGGCAGCGGGGATGATGGCGGTGGCCTCCTGGGCAGCAGGGCTGGTGCTGGCGGTGGCCTCCTGGGCAGCGGGGATGATGGCGGTCTTCTCCGCCGTGCTCCTCTTCCCAGACTTGCTGAGTTTCTTGTGCCCCTACCCCACCTTGGAAGGTGTCGCAGCTGACTCCAGACTCCCACCTGTACCCCTGGGAGCAGCTTTGGTTGCTGGAGAAGGGTAGCTGGGCAGCGGGGATGATGGCGGTGGCCTCCTGAGCAGCGGGGATGATGGTAGTGGCCTCCTGGGCAGCAGGGCTGGTGCTGGCGGTGGCCTCCTGGGCAGCGGGGATGATGGCGGTGGCCTCCTGGGCAGCGGGGATGATGGCGGTGGCCTCCTGGGCAGCAGGGCTGGTGCTGGCGGTGGCCTCCTGGGCAGCGGGGATGATGGCGGTCTTCTCCGCCGTGCTCCTCTTCCCAGACTTGCTGAGTTTCTTGTGCCCCTACCCCACCTTTGAAAGTGTTGCAGCTGACTCCAGACTCCCACCTGTACCCCTGGGAGCAGCTTTGGTGGCTGGAGACTTACCCCTCTCCCGCCGGGCACTGGCCAACTTTTGATGCTTGACAGGTGGGGGACTGTCCGTGCTGTGGCTCCGTGCCACACTGGGTGCCCTGCTGCCCGGTGCACTCCAGATTCCGGTGACTACAGGCACCACTGGTCCCGGAGATATTGTGGCTGAGGTGCTAGGTTGGGACCTGGAGAGTCGGGCCCTAGGAGACTGACGGGGTGGGGGAGGTGAGGGAAAGAGGTCAAGGGTGGACAGGAAAAGTTTCTTGGGAACACTGGGACGGGTAGCTGGAGGGGGTTTGGGAGTTGAGGAAGAGGTTGTGGTTGTAGGAGGTGTTCATTTGGTGACTTTGGGTGAAGGTGCATGCGCTGTAGGCTGTCATGAGGTGGATGGCTGTTGGGTGGGTGTGTGGCTGCGTTTGTGTATCTTGGGAGGTAGTGTTACAGACACACTGGGAGAGGACACAGGGGATGTGTGAATGGTAGTGGGGGTGGTGACTGCACGTGAGCGGGGTGTGGTGGTGGGTGTGCTGGTGATGGAAGTAGTGGCTGTAGATGTAGTGCATGCAGGTGTGAGTATAGACGAGACTGGGAGGGAGGAGGGAGATGAGGAGGAGGGGGACACAGTGGAAGCAGTGGATGTTGGTGTGTCTGCATGTGTGTGATGCTTGCGTGAGTACCTGTGGGATGTGTGGTGCTTATGTTTGCCAGAGCTTCCCTTATGTGTTGGTCTGAAGGTGTGCTTGGGGTAGGCTGAGGGACAGGGGATTGGGTCTGGGTGGAGGAAGTTGGAGGGGGGAGGCTAGAGACAGGTACACTGGCTGCCATCAGTGCTGAGGCCAGAGTCTGAAAAGCTCGCTGAAGGGCCGCCTGACCAGAATGAATGCCCTCCAGGAATGCATTTGTTTGTTGCAACTGCCTTTCTACACCCTGGATGGCATTCAAAATGGTAGACTGCCCAACAGTGAGGGACCTAAGGGAGGTCAATGGCCTCCTCACTGAGGGCAGCAGGGGTGACTGGGGCAGGGCCTGAGGTGCCTGGGGCGAAGGTGATGCCCACCCTCCTGGGTGAGCGGGCACGGGGCAAAGGCTGAGGGGCTGCTGGGAGGGCGGTGCTGGTAGGGGGGGCAGTGTCTGTACCTGTAGATGCGGGGGCACAGATGTGGCTGCCACCTCAAGGGAGCTCCCATCAGAGGACGAGTCCGTATCACTGGTGTCAGCTCCTGTCCCTGCTGTGGAGCTCCCCCAGCCCTCCATCCCACTGGTGAATTCCGAGACCATAGTCTCGCCCTCCAGGGCCATGTGGGATGCAGCTCCCTCCTGCTCCCATGCCACTGCTCCTCCGCCTGATGATGCTAATGCACACAAGAACAGGGAGACCACAAAAAGGGGGGGGAGACAGAAGAAAGACATGTTGAGTGCATGCATTACCGCTACAGTTGGCGAACACAACAGACACAGAAGCCCCATGCACTATGCCACGCACTTGGGGTCCACTGTTCAATCCCTGGGACATGGCCTACAAGGCTATGGCTGACATTTGCACATATGGATGTCACAGGAGCCTGACTAGGTGTAGTTGGCACTGTACACAGGTGGGGTGGGGTGCCACAGGGTCTGCCAGAACAAGGGGACCACTCTAGCATACTCGCCCTGGCCTAGGGAAATCCACAGCCCACCTCCCCCACCCAGACACCTCCACTGCGCAGAAAATCAGCTGAATGAGAGTATACTCACCCCCTTGTGGCTGCTGTGATGCCCTCAAGCGCCCATCCAACTCCGGGTACGCCACTGCCAGGATCCTGAACATCCTGAACATCAGGGGGGGTCATGGTGAGACGGGCACCCCTCCCACGTTGGGAGGCCATCCCCAGCTGGGCCTCCGCCGTCTTCTTGCTCCAGCAGCGAATGTCCTCCCATCTTTTACGGCAGTGGGTGCTCCGTCTGTGGTAGACCCCCAGGGTCCGGACTTCCTTGGCGATGGCACGCTAAATATCCTTCTTCTGGTGGGCGCTGACCTACAGCAATAGTACAGGGGAAAAGGAGAAGATATAACCGTCCGCACCGTCACAGTCATTGGCCCCCTTCCCTACCCTTGCCATGTGGCACATGCACTCACCGTTGTTTCATGCACGCCTCAATCTCCCCCCCCATCTTTCATCCACCCCACTCCACACAGGCATAGCCCATACAGCATGCTCCCAGTGTACTTACCTGTTTGTCTGGAGGACCGTAGAGTAGCGTGTACTGGGAGGACCCCATCCACAAGTTTCTCCAACTTCTCCAATGTGAAGGCAGGGGTCCTTTCCCCAGACGCATGAGCCATTGTCTCTTCTAGACCGAGGTCACAGCAGCACTCGCAGTGTAGGTCCTCTCCTGTCGAAGATCAGGTATTGAGTGATTGAACAGATAGAAAATGGCGGTCACGTCAGCGGCAGTGCGTACCGTCACCCCCGGCGTACATCGTTATTGGCTCCTGGGACCAATAGGGTCCAATGTTAACCAATGCAGAATCGCGCCGCTGTCTTCGACCGCCTACTGCGACGGTGTACAACGCCAGTGCAGTTACCTCACATCCCATTGTCCCACTTTACAGGTCAGACAGCCGCCATTTCAAGGGCCCACATGGCTTAATTTTTCACTGCGTCACATATACCTATGCCTTGCCTCAACACTCATACAGGCCAAATTTCGGAATATGATTCGTGTTCTGTGTAAGCTGTGAGTACGTACCTCTGAGTTGGTTGACTCTGTGCTCGCTGTTGTCCTTCATAGGCACCGTCCGCTGGGACATGTGAGGAGATGGCGGCATCCTCCGGTGCACAGACCGCTGGTTGACCTGTCGACAATGGAGGAAAGACATGTGATCATCACCTACAGGCTTGATCGTGCCACAATCCTGGAACTGTGTGCCCAGCTGGAGCCAGACCTCATGTCAGCTATCCGCCATCCCACAGGAATCCCTCCTCTAGTGCAGGTGCTGTCAGTACTCCATTTCCTTGCAAGTGGGTCATTTCTATCAACAGTGGCCATAGCATCAGGGATGTCCCAGCCTATGTTTTCCAAAGTGTTGTCCAGAGTGTTGTCTGCCCTGCTGAAACACATGCGGAGCTACATCGTTTTCCCTCAGGTGGAGGATTTGCCTACAGTGAAAGGTGACGTCTATGCCCTGGGACATATCCCCAACACCATAGGTGCCATTGATGGGATCCATGTGGCTTTGGTACCCCCCCGCAGGAGTAAACAGGTGTACAGGAACCGGAAGAGTTATCATTCCATGAATGTGCAGATGGTGTGTTTGGCAGACCAGTACATCTCCCATGTGAATGCCAAATTCCCTGGCTCAGTGCATGACGCTTACATCCTGCGGAATAGCAGCACCCCTTATGTGATGGGTCAACTCCAGAGGAACCATGTGTGGCTATTAGGTGAGCACCTGGAAGCAAGTCAGTGGGAATGGTTATCTGGGTCTGGGGATAGCCCCACAGGTTAGTGTGTGTCTAACAGTTGCCCTCGCCATTTGCAGGTTACTCTGGTTACCCTAACCTGTCATGGCTACTGAACCCAGTGAGGAATCCCAGGACACTGGCAGAGGAACGTGACAATGAGGCCCATGGGCGAACTCGGCAGATTATAGAGCGGACCTTCGGCCTCCTGAAGGCCAGGTTCAGGTGCCTCCATATGACAGGTGGATCCCTATTCTACTCACCAAAGAAGGTGTGCCAGATCATCGTTCCCTGCTGTATGCTTCACAACTTAGCTTTGCGACAACAGGTGCCTTTTCTGCAGGAGGATGGTCCAGATGGAGGTGTTGTGGCAGCTGTGGAGCTCGGTTATGCTGCAATATTTCCAGTGAGGCACAGGTAAGAATACAAACCTGCCTATTACATGTACTTTAACACTACTACCTCTCTACTGTCTGTCGTTTTCACTGAGTTATCACTTTCCCATACGATTTCACAGATGTGGGTCCCACTGTTTGACATCTGCTTTGTTTCCTCATGGACTTGAGCTGTGTGACATAGGTATGTTGACATTTTATTTGAAAGAGCATTTTGCCACTGTAATTGCTAATACACTATTTCGAAATCACAGACAGACTCCAGATTGTTTTGTGCTTTAAGGGTGTTTATTTATGTGCTCAAGATTGGAGGGAGTTGTAAAATGGTGAGGGGTGATGGTGGAGGAATGTCCATGGCAGAGTCCAGTCTATTAGCCTCACAGGTGCATTGCCCAAATGGGCATAGGAAGTGGAGCTGGGGCAGTTTGAGGATGGACAGGGTGACAAAGTGGGACAGAAGGATGCTAATCAGGGTGGTCTCATTTCTTGGCGGGTGTCTTGGCATCGTTCTCTGTCTTTGTCCTGGATCTCAGGGACCATTTGCAGGGTGGTTCTCCCTCTGCAGGGGGTGGGGTGCTGGTGTGGATGTCCTGTGGCTGTGCCTCCTGTCCACTAGCGTCGGCGGAGGTGGTGGGCAGTTCATCGCCCAGGCTAGTGTCAGGGGCCCCTTGTTGTGCCACAGTGTCCCTCCTGGTGTTGAGGACTTCCTTCAGTACCCCTACGATGGTGCCCAGGGTGGAATTGATGGATCTGAGTTCCTCCCTGAAGCCCAAATACTGTTCCTCCTGCAGGGGCTGGGTCTCCTAAAACTTGGCCAGTACCCTTGCCATTGTCTCCTGGGAATGGTGGTAGGCTCCCATGATGTTGGAGAGGGCCTCGTGGAGAGTGGGTTCCCTTGGCCTGTCCTCCCCCTGTCGCACAGCAGCCCTCCCAGTTCCCCTGTGTTCCTGGGCCTCCGTCCCCTGGACCGTGTGCCCACTGCCACTGCCCCCAGGTCCCTGTTGTTGTTGGGGTGGTGGGTTAGCCTAGTGGTGGACACACTGCTGATTGATGTGTCCTGGGGACAGAGGTATGGGTCCGCTGGGTGGGTGCTGTGCTGGTATTTCCAGAGGGGGGAAGCTCTGTGGTGGTCTGTGACTGTGTCAGGGGAACCGACTGTCCAGAGGCCCCCGATGGGCCGGGCTGGTCATCTAGATCCAGTTGGACAGAGCTGCTGTCATCACTGTGGGCCTCTTCTGTTGGTGGTGTGGACATGTGTTGACCCTCCATTCCGGTGACGTTGGGTAGGGGTCCTGCAGGGGTATAAAAGGATGTTTATTACATCTGTGTGTGCCATGGTGTGCTATGGGTGGGTGACCGTGTACCCAGTGCTTGTATTCCTGTGTGGGTCCTTGTGTGATGGTGGTTTAGGGGGGTGTATGGGTATGTGCAGTGGCCATGCTTTGGTGATGGGTGTCCATGCTTTGTTGTTGCATGCAGGGCTTGGTGTTAGGATGTGTGGTTTGTGATGTTGGGACATTTGTGGGGAGTTGGAGTGATGGGGGTGAGGGTGAGGGTAGGGGTATGTTATAGCATGCAAGTAGGGTGAGGGATGTAATAGTAAAGGTTTGACTTACCAGGGTCCATTCCTCCATCTACTCCTGCGAGGCCCTCAGGATGCAGAATCGCCAAGACTTGCTCCTCCCATGTTGTTAGTTGTGGGGGAGGAGGTGGAGGTCCACCGCCAGTCTGCTGAACCGCAAGGTGGTGTCTTGAGACCACGGAACGCACCTTCCCCCGTAGGTCGTTCCACCTCTTCCTGATGTCATCCCTATTTCTTGGGTGCTGTCCCACTGCGTTAACCCTGTCCACTATTCTGCGCCATAGCTCCATCTTCCTAGCTATGGAGGTGTGCTGCACCTGTGATCCGAATAGCTATGGCTCTACCCGGACGATTTCCTCCACCATGACCCTGAGCTCCTCCTCAGAGAACCTGGGGTGTCTTTGCCGTGCCATGGGATGGTCTGGGTGATGTGTGGGGTGGTGTGTGTAGTGATAAGTGGGGTGATATTTATTGGTGTGTTGTGTGAGGTGTGTGGAAGTTATGTGGGTGATGGTATTGTGTGCCTGTGGATGCTTGGTAGTTGTTTGTAGTGTCTATCTCTGGCCTTCTCTCGGTAATGTTGTAGGGGTTTCTGGGTGATGTGGGTGTGTTTTTTATATTGTAATGGGTATGTGGGAGTGGTGTGTGTATGTGTATCAGGTGTGTGTATTTCGAATTGTCCAATGTGGTTGTGTTTTGTAAATGTGTGTGTATTTTGAGCACGGCGGTGTGTACCGCCAATGGAATACCGCGGTTGAAAGACCGCCACGTGGATTTGTGTGTCGTGATAGTGTGGGCGTATTTCTGTTGGCGTGACGGTGGAGGTTTTGTTTTCGCCAGTTTATCACTGACCTTTGGTGTGGCGGACTTGTGTGGGTGTCTGAATTTTGGCGGATTCCGAGCAGTGGGTCATAATGACCGTGGCGGAATTCCGCTCCCGCAGCGGTGTGTTGTCGGTCTTCTGCACGGCGGTAAGTGGCTTTTACCGCCAATGTTGTAATGACCCCGTATATGATTATTGGTGAACATTTAATTATGAAAGTGAATTCTCATTGAGTCATATCCTGAGCTCCTGGCATATGCTCGTTTTTGGTGAACATTTCATTTATGAAAGCGTATTCTCATTAAATCACATCTTGAGCTCCTAGCATACGCTCGTTTTTTGGCGAACATTTGAATACTGAAGGGTTGATTCTCATTGAGTTATAATTTGAGCAACTGGCATATGCTCTCTGATTTTGGTTTTGGTCTGGAGTGCCAATCTTGTGAATTTTGCGTCACTTTGAGAATATTCATTAGAAGGAAAGAATGCAATATACAATATCAGGACATGCTTGATTAATGATTAATGTTCTAGATGTTTTTCCTGTCTCTAACCTTTTTCCTTTTCAGATACCCTCCAAGCCGTTCCTACCCTACTCACCCGTCCCCCTGCCTGGCCTCTCCAACTATCAGTGTTATTTAAAACCACTGTGTTGGTGCTGCCTGGAGGTGGGCCTCTAATCAGCAATGCACAGATCCCGAGGAATTGGGCCCTGACACTATCTTGGTATGCCTCTTGCGGCCTTTGGGATCATTGTTTAGCCTGCTGGATAAGCTGTCCTGCCTGTCCTCAAAGGTTTCATCTTGGGTTAGTAGGTCAGGAGGGAGCTAGATAGGCAGTTACATCTCAGAGTTGGGCATGATCTGTAGGTTGCTCACTCCCAGAGGAATGAACCTCAAATGTGACTTATCAGGCAAGGGAATTTGATCAGATGACCACTGGTGTGGTTTTTTGATACCTGGAAAAACAGTGCCTCATGGCAGTCAGAGTCATGTCACTGTGTCCACTGCAAACACTTGAGAATTTACATTGTCCAAGGTTTGTAGAGTTCCTTTGGGTCTACTCTACTCAATGAGTTTTCTTTGCATGTGAACACTGATTTTGGTTTTGGAGTATGTGGGACAGGGCCTATTGGGCATAGCTGTCCGATCAGTCTAACTACTTTACAACATTTCACAAATGGTATCCTCCCAGGTGAGTACACATCAATTGGGATTTCACAGACAAGGTTATTTATGCATATGGATCCTGAGCTTGTGGAGGGAGTGTGAGCTATATTGGCTTCTTGGCTTGCCAGCCCTGTCACTTCCTCTACTACACTCACTATAGAAACGGTATCTACATATCTGAGTAACTTGACATTTAGAGTTGGGAAACTATACTCTTTGATCATATGTACACTGGTCTGGTGTTTGTAGTCAGAGTAATAGTGCCTCCTGTGAGTTGCAGTCAGGGAAGTCTGGGTACATGACACATCTGACCAATATCATCCCCCAAGGTGAGCACACTTCATTTGTGAGTTGATGGACAAGGGTCCACTGCTCTGGTGTTTTAAGTTACAGAAACAATGCCTGCTGGGAGTTACAGTCTTGCCAGTCTCTGTAGTACACACACTATACATATGTGAACCCACCAGGTGAGTAGCCTTCATTTGAGACTTGCCAGACAAGGGTATTGGTAGCAGTGAACAATATGCTGGTGGTTGGATTCAGAGATACTAGGCCTGGCTGGCCTTTGCAGTCCTGTCAGTCCCTGTGGTACACACACTTTACAAATGTGAAGCCCCCAGGTGAATACACCTCATTTGGGAGGTTACCAAAAGGGTCTTTGGACAAGGGGACACTGTGCTAGTGTTTGGAGTTACAGAAACAGTGCTTGCTGGGAGTAGCAGTCTTGTCAGTCCCAGTAGTACACACACTATACATATGTGAACCCCCAGGTGAGTAGACTTCACTTCAGACTTGCCAGACAGTATTTGTAGCAGTGAGCACTGTGCTGTTGGTTGGATTCACAGACAGTGGGCCTTCCCGGCCTTTGCAGTCCTGTCAGTTCCTGTGGTAAACACACTATACAAATGTGAGGCCGCCAGGGGAGTACACTTCATTTGAAAGGTTACCAAAAGGTCTTTTGGACAAGAGAACATTGTGCTGGTGTTTGCAGTTACAGAAACAGTGCCTACTAGGAGTTGCAGTCTTGTCAGTCCCTGTAGTGCACACACAATACACATTTGAACCCCCCCAAGTGAGTAGACTTCATTTGAGACTTGACAGACAAGGGTGTGTGTAAAAGTGAACACTGTGCTGGTGGTTGGATTCAAAGAAACACAGGGCCTTCCTGGCCTTTGAAGCCCTGTCAGTCCCTGTGGTACACACACTATACATATGTGAAGCCTCCCAGGTGAGTACACTTTATTTGAGAGGTTACCAATAGGGTCTTTGGTCAAGAGAATACTGTGCTGGTGTTTGGAGTTACAGAAACAGTGCCTCCTGGGATTTGCAGTCATGTTGCTCTCTCTACTAAACACACCATACAAATGTTGGCCCCCCAAGTGAGTATACTTCAATTGGGAGTTCACATACAGGAGTATTTGGAGGGAAGAACTCTGGGTTGGTGAGTGGGGTAACAGAAAATTAGTGTAAAGAGGAGCTGTGGGCAGACATTGACATAGTAATTAGTTGACATTTTTCTTGTTGTGACTAACCAGACTCAAATACTCCAGGTATCCTGTCAAACCCTCTGGATGCAGGATGGCTAAGGCCTTCTCCTCCCAAGGAAAGAGTTGTAATGGGGCACTGGGAGAGCCACTGTCAGTCTTCTTGGCCTGCAGCTGGTGCCTGAAGGCCAGGGAACAGACCTTGACCCTGAGGTTGTTCCACTTCTTCCTGATGTCCTCCCTTGTGTGCAGGGTGTGCCTACAGCATTCACTCTATCGACAATCCTCTCCCACATTTCCATTTTGCTACTGAGAGGAGTGTGCTGGACTTGCGCTCCAAGCAATTGTGGTTCTACCTCCACCATGGCTCTTAACTCACCTTCAGAAAAACGTGGGTTTTTGGAACGTGACATGGTGGAACAAAAAATGGGTGTCAGGGACTTTCTAAACAGGAGAAGTGCAATGGGTGTGAATATACAAAAGTGTGTGCAGGGTGTTCAATGTGATGGTGAATAAAGGGGTGCCTAATCTATGTACTAAAAAAAGGTGCTCAAGCTTTGTTGTCTTGCAGTGTAGATGCAAAGGATTATAGTGTGTGAAGGGGTGTGTCCTATAGCCTCCTTTGCGGGTGTGTCGAGAGCGGCAATGTGTGTCCACTGTGTTGTTTTGAAATCCATCCAGTGTGCCATTGTGTATTACTTTGCTGTCTGTGAACCACTGTGATCCAGGCCCCCATTGGCTAACCGCCATGGGTGTCCGCCACTGTGATTTTGGACTTGTAATAATGTCAATAGTTGGTCGCGGGGCTGTCTGGGCTGGAAGTCAGACCACCTATTTTCAGGCCTCCATGCCGCTGCCAGTCTGGACTTTTGCTTGGCGGTCGGCGGTCCTGTGTGTAACTCATAAAGAGCAGTCTTAGAGACCGCCAACATGGCAGTCAAATTCAAATTCAAATTCAAAACAATCTTTATTCGGATTTTACTCCATAAAAGATAAACGATCTCTTTAAAATAAGAAGGTTATACAATAAAATACTTCAAGATACATTACTAGTAAATAAATAGATAAAAGCCTTTGCTGCAACAAATTAGGCGGTTATTCATTCTCATATCGGAGTTTTTCTAGATAAGACAACTTTTTCCTCTGTTCTATTGCATGTAGGATAAATGTTATCACTGCTTCACATTTCTCATTGGTATCCAATTTAGATGAATATATTTAAAAGCTTCTCTACAATAAAATAACTTGTTAATAATAAATAGTGGTTTTAAAAATTGTTTCCTAATATCATGATAAAATTTACAAGAGATAATAAAGTGCATTGTAGATTGTGCAAATCGTCCTACACAGGGGCACTTCGGTAGGCTTTGACTCCAAATCCTCACCTTTGGGAAGGCTACCAAAAAGTGCAACATTCTGAAACGTAATCGGGTCAGATAAAATCTATGCTGAGTGTTTACAACTGTCAATAAGTAATTTGGTATTACCTCGTTGTTTTCGATCATACAGAGTGCTACTGTTGATTTCATGCATTCTCTATTTTCTCTATCACTAACCCTCCATGCCATTAATTGGTTTTTCAATTCTTTCTTACTAAATTGGAGGACTATGCCTGGGTTGTCCAAATTTGGTGCTAGATTTATACCTTTCAACAGATCTTTTAAATGCATGAACCATGGGATTCTATCCCAATATTCTAATGTAAGACAATCTTTAATAATCTTTTGGGTAAAATGCGTCCCTTCTTTTGACCAAATACCATGCCAAGCCGACAACGCATTAATATATATTAAATCTTCCACGTAAGGGCTGCCCAGTTCCTTATGTACCATGCATGTGGAGGTGGTATTTGGGACTGCAAGTAATCTGTTAAAAAAATTGTTCTCTAGCACTTGTAATGAATGGATCTCAGGCATCAGGCCCCAAAGGGCAGAACCATATGTGATGCTGCTGATTGATTTGCTTTTGTAAATTTGCAGCATTTCCCTTAGGGGTTTATTACCAATTTTTTGGGAAAATCTAAAGACAGCCTCAGTTGTCCTAATATACTTCATTTTAATAATTTCTAGGTGTTGTTTCCAATGACCCATATTAGAAAATTGTATACCCAAGTATGTAAATCCATTCACCTCTTCACATTTATGGCCCTTAATAAAGTAAGTTTTCTTCCTGGCCTTTCCCTGTCCACAAGGCATTACCACTGTTTTGCTCATATTCAATATCATATCTCTTTCCTCCATAAATTCCACAAAGCTCTCAATTGACCGCTGCATCCCATTTGCAGTTCGTGACAGCAGTACTGAATCATCTGCGTATAAAAGAATTGGGATAGAGCATTCTCCTATTTTAGGGCTATCAATTTCTATATTTTTTAAGGTGGGCATCTACTCCATTTATGTAAAGGGAAAATAGGAGAGGCGCCAAAACACAACCTTGGCGTATTCCTCTCCCTATCTTAAAACCTGGGGTACCCTCACCATTTCTTCCATATCTCACCGTGCTGTTACATGATTGTATAGTTGCGCCAGGAAGCTTATTATATCTGAAGGCGCACCCATATCTGTTAAAACTTTCCACAACTTAGCATGATTCACCAAATCAAAAGCACTGCTAAGATCTGCAAAACAAAGGAACACATGACCCTTCTTTGCTATTGTATATTTACTTATTATTAGGTTAAGGTTTATACATTGTTCCAGGATACCAACCCCAGGCCTAAATCCCAATTGGGCCTCTGTGAGTATATAATTGTTAGTTGCCCATGATTCTAATATTTCTAAGAGTACTCTTCCCATCAGTTTAACAGAGGTATCTAAAAGTGAAATTGGCCGATAGCATTTGGGGGTCGCCTCTATCTCCCTTTTTAAAAATAGTGACAATTATACTTTCACTCCATGTTGTTAAAATATATCCCTTTGTCACACAAAAAAATACTCGGGTCAAAATAGGGCACCATAAATCAACATGTGTCAAATAAGCATCTACTGGCACCCCGTCAGGGCCCGGCGCCTTCCCTTTTGGGCATCTTCCCATAGCAGATTTCACTTCCCCTAGACTAACTGGTTTCAAGAAGGGTGGCTTGATCTCAATTATCCCAATATTTGATGGGTGAATAGTGAGATTATCTGGGTTAAAAATTGAGCCGAAATGAGAAAGCCATTCCAATAAAGGAACGTGTACTGTTATTTCGGGTACATCACTATTTTTTAGGAATGGTTGGTTAATTGTTTTCCAGAATAGAGTACTATCTCTTAATGTCGTTGCTTGCTCAAGATTAGCCCATGCCCTAGCTCTCAATTGTGCCTTCCTGGTCTTTAATGCATGTTTGTAGTTAGAGCGCTTAATAATTACTACTTCTCTATTTCTTGGTCGGGCCTGCAGGGCTTGTTTTAGTTCCTGGCTAGCTGATGAGCAATTGTGATCAAACCACCCCACTTTTTCACTCTTTTTGTTCCCCGATCTTCTCACTAAGCTTCCTGCAATGGCGTTTCTGAGCTGGTTGAAGGATCCTAAGATCGTATATAGATTTTGATTATATTCTGTACATGTGAAAATTTCTTGTCGGTGTTGTGTGACAACTTTATTCTTCACATCTATTTCATTTACCAAAGTCCATTTAATTGCAAATCCATTTTCCCTTCTTATTCCTATATCCATTGCTAATCGTTCACCTATATTAAAGGGTTTGGCTAATCTCATAGTCAGTAACAAGGGGTAATGATCACTCTAGAAAGTAGGATCAATCTTCAATGAATCGACCGTATCCACATAACTCTTGGACATTAGTATATGGTCGATTAATGAGAAATGTCCTCTTCCTACAAACGACCGAAGCTTCACTCCTTTATGCCCATCTTGTTCCATCAGCTCTAAGTCATGTCTAAATAATATTTGATTCAATGCGGTTCCAAAGTTATTATGCAAAAAGTGCAGTTGAGCACTTCCCCCATCGTCGATAAGTCCACATGTCTTTCCTATAGTATTCCTGCATTTCCCGGTATTAAAATCTCCAACCCATATTATTATATAGCTTGAAGTTATATCGTTTACAAAGGCCTGTAGGTCATCCTGAAGAGGCGATGCCACTACTCTATTGGTACCATCAAATTTATTATTGTAATAGTTTATTAATACAATTCCTAAAATCCCATCTATCCGAAAATATAAAAACTGGTAGTGAGGGGAATCAAGGGAGGATTTCACCAGTGTATGCGGTACCAGTGTTGAAATCAAAATTGCTAGTCCTCCCTTTGCCCTTCCCCTGGCTGAGGCCGAGGCTGGTGTAGAGAATGTGGCATAGCCTTCCATAAAAAAGGATCCCGTGTGCCATGTCTCTTGTAGGCAGATTATATTTGATGAATTTATTGTAGTCTGCCATTCCTTCTCAACCATTTTCGTTTTTACTCCAGCTATATTCCACGACATGAGTATAATTAGGTCTCCTACTAAGGGTCTCCCATCTATCTCAGTGTCGCCATTACCACTTAAAGATTTTGATTTGGGCACTATAGTAATAGGCTGTGTTTTATTGGATAAAAAAATCACTTTTCTACTCATGTTCTCCTGCAGTCAATCTAGATCCTTCATGTTACTCAGGGGGGCACAACGGTTGGAGTACTCTAATTTATTATGCCTGTCCAATGTACTGTATGTATTCCCTGTAGCCCCTGTATCTCTTGTGCCTGAGGTATTCATCATTCTGTAAAAGTATCCTAGGGGAACAGCCATAATCTCCCTCCTCAAGTTTTTACAATTTCGATGTCTTATATCCAAATCTGCTAGCAGTTGGCCCACAAAACGAGGATTACGAAAGTTGACCACGATACAATCTCCCTCTTCTTCCTCCAGATTTCCCACCCAGTCAACTCTCCTTGCATATAAGATTTCACAAAATAGTATATCTGGTGTGCATATATTCCCTGACATCCAGTGTACTACTTTATTGCGTAAATCTGGCCAGGTTTCAACGATGTTTGATCCCAGTTTGGGAACATTTTTGAGAATTATTGTATATGGAGTAGCATCTGGCGGTAGTTGTAACACCTCTTTCACAGATCTATTTCTAGTCAGGGACTGACATCTATGATTTCTATCCAAATGCTCCATTTGATTAATCATAGGTGCCTTGGACTGAAGGATTTCTTCCTGTATGGTGTGCCGGCATTTCATACTCCTTTTGTTTGGATCTGCTATCCCTGTTGATGCACTGTTCCTTGAGACTGCAGCCACTTGATTCTCGTTTGATATAAAATCACTGCCAAGAGGCAGAGTTTCCGTTTTAGTCATTGAGTTAACACTTACTTCTATCTTGGTTATGCGTTCTTTTATCTCCTTAAATTCTAACAATACTTTTGACTCTATATGGTCTAACTTGCCGTGCAGTTTCTTAAAAAGGGTTTCCATACATTTTTGTAAGGAACCATCGTTATCTGATGATAGTACTACTGCATGATCCCCATGCATTTCTGTAATTTTTTTGTTACTCTTGGGAAGCTGTGGGTGTACTAGCATGGACTTGGATTTAGTAATCTGACTGCTTCTTTGTTTCTTGGGTGGTGAAGAGATTTGGTCATCTGTACTGTTCGGTGAATCAATTTCCTCTATTATATCTGTAGGAAGTAGAGAGCCTTGGGAAAATCTAGGGTCCGGCCCAATAAATGTTTCTTTTGGGGATTTTAATTCAGAAGTTAAGCCTACAGCCTCAAAGCTCACTTCGGTGATAGCATCATGTAGGACATTTTTTGTTGCCACTAAACGTGCTTCAACATTAATGATTTCTTCATTTATTTTTCCCATTGCATCTGTAAGGTAATTGGTAATCGTATTAGTACTTCTCTGGGTTTTTGTATTAATACCGTTCCCTATTTGGTTTTGCTTTCTTTTCCCCGTTATATATAAGGGGTTAACTATGTTAGGCACTCTTAGCTAGTCACAGGCAGGGTATATGCAATTTCTAAATCAGATATCAACAGGGTGTGCCCAGCCCAGCCTTCTCCTGGCTCTGGCTGGCACAAGGCGGGGGTACAAAAGATTTATTTAGGGCTTCTGCCCTGTCCACAGAGCCAGCACCGGTTATGAGCTCACCCCGTAGGGTGGGAGTGATAAAAAGTTGTTAAAAGGGCTCCTGCCCCTGTCCACAGAGCCGGCACAGCTGCAAGTCTGAGTCCTTAAATGTCTCCTTACAGCCCTGTATCACGCTGAGTCATGGAATCCACAGGGGAGTCAGCCTGAAAAAACACATCCCAACCCTATATGTAGGTACCGATATCAGTGGGTGCCGAAAGAAAGGATGTCAGGGGGGTGGCCCAGCCCAGCCTCTGTCAGGCGCTGACGGGCGCAGGACGGGCCCGCCCTTGGCCCGGGCTTTGCCCGGGCACCACCCGCACGCGTCCCGCGTAGCGGGAGCGCAAACTCAGATTTAAAGGGCTCCTGCCCTTGTTCAGGACGCCGCCTCCTCCTGCTGTCAAACGCGCTTCCCGCGGTAGCGGGAGCGCGAACTCAGATTTAAAGGGCTCCTGCCCTCGTTCAGGACGCCGCCTCCTCCTGCTGCCAAACGCGCTTCCCCATGGCAGTCTTTTTGGGACCAGTCTGTTGTTCTGACCGTGAAACTCGTAATGAGGCCCAAAGTGTCTTTACAGAACACAGATTCCACTGTCATTCTGGATTATATATATGCCTGCAGCAGACATGGATGATCATCATGTGTTGAGGCGGGGTCAATATCTAAACCTTAGTATGATCAACTCAGGGCAAGGGCTCATGTTCTCCAGAGCCATTCAAGGCCCTTTCGCTGTCTCTACGCCCACTTATTACAAAACTCTTCATCAGGTACATTATACTTCTGCAAGATTCTACAAAGATTTTTTATGAAACTGGATTAACAAATTTAGGTATGCAACAATTAATAAAACACAATTATGGTGATTTTTGAATCTTAAATTGTATTCTTTTTGTTAAAAATGGGATTTGTGATCACTCACTGTAATGGATAATTATGCACACAAAATGTGTAAAAATATTCACACAGTAAGAATGTACATTTGGGTATTGCACAATTATCATCAGAATACTTTATTTCAGCAAGTTCCCATAAAAGCAGCAAATATAAAAAATAATAATACAAGAATTATAAAAAAATACATATTAAATCAATCAATAAAAATGGAAGAACATCAATAAATATAAATTGGTTAAAAAAAAAGAATGAAACCAGTGCACATCATTGTTAAAACAGAGGAAAATAACCCCAGTGCATAAATTATTGAGCAGTAGAGCATCTACTTGGGCAAATTGATAAAGTACAAGATAAAACAGTACATATCTGATGAGGAATAAAAGAAGGGACATTATATTTAGATCCTAAGTGACTTCCAGCTCATAGAGAGCCAAAAAGATGGAGAATTTCTAGCTTGAGCACAGCTTCTGATGAATTTTCCACATTGTTATTAAATAACGAGACACAGCAAACTCTGTACCCTGAGTAACGTCTATTTTTAAAATTCGCTGGGCCACAGTGAGGTTTCTCACCTCAAGGTCACGACAAATAGGTGTGAGCCATTTGTGTTTTCCCCAAGGCAAAAAAAAAAGTATGCTCCTCATTTCAGCCATACCCTGGGAATAATCTCCCTCCCACTGCAGACTAACACTACCAATTGGCCATAAAAGAAGCTAGGGGCAGCATGCCGTACCTAAACTGCAAGTACAGCTTCCTTGCTAGGGGAGGTTCTATCTCATTTAAAAAACATTCAAATTTATAAACATCATTAGATAATAGAATTGTATCAGTGAGCGTACTATGCGATACGTGTGCAGACTATTGCAGTCCATTAAATTGCCTATATTTCATTTTCAAAACCAATTTACTAATTGTTGAAGATTCCCGGGATCAGTCCAAAGATTACCACAATCTATCTTTACGAGGTTCTCCTTTACATATCTGACCCAGGAAAAACTTCCTGAACCCCGGATGGACAAAACCTCCTCCAATCCTTCCCATTAGATACCAAGCTCTTCCGTTGACCAGATATGCCTCCAGAACAATAATGTCCTGACACCTACCACTTCTGATATTGGATAACATCCATATCTAGCCTAATGGAACCTGTTGCAGCGCAGATCCTTGTCTCATCTATTTCATAATAATAGTGAGTGACTGGATGCTGCTTTAAGGTCGTTGAACCTTTAGACTCGTTTAGATTATATTGATTATCACATTGATTAACATATTGATTATTGACACACAAAACAACATCAAACAATAATAATAATCACCAAAGAATCAATATATGACACACCATGACCCATTTGGCCATGAATAACCACACCTTTTGGTATCAATTGAAATATTTATTTCCCTACATTAACAATGCTAAGGTCACAAAAATTATTCTCAACACCAAATGGCACAAATAAAGAATCATCGCAGGCTGACAAATGGGCCTGAAGAATCTTAGTTTAAACAGAGAAAATAAAACAATGAACTCAATAGTTAGAATGTATATCAATAACATGAATATTTGTGTAAGAGAGATAAAATACATGTGATTCAGTAATAAAACAATGTCAAATCTTAGGCATGGAGAAAACAACTCACTAACCTCAAACTTGCATTAGCATGTTGGGCATCATGCAAAAGTTTTAGTAACATTAATTTAGAAAACATCTACCTAAGGCACTATAAAAAAAATAGCAGCAGAATTTAAAACAGGAGCAGCTGGTACCTGTAAAACAAAAGACAAATAACATTTCACAGATCAATATAATTACCAATCCTAAAGGATTCAGCACCACAGCATAGCTTCATCAGGTGTCAGAAGTAACAGCATCAGGACAGGGGCAGGAAAAGGGGTGGCAATTCAGAAATTTGGACTCTAAGTTCTCTGAACCTTCAAGTTAATTATCTAAGGCAGGCAGCATAGCACTACAGGCTCTAACCATTGAGTGCTAAACTAAGCACCAGCATCATTGCATGGAGCAAAGCAAAACTAATTCAAAATAATAAAATACCAGAATGTCAGGAAACTGACAGGTGAAGCATAAAATTTCAAAGTGATAGATCATATGAAATGAGAAGTGAAGTCTCTAGAAACCAGGAATCAATTAACCCTGAGTGTCTGATTCACAAACATTAAATAAAACTTGCTAAACTTCTATGATTAGCTGGAAACGTCATATGTGCATAAATCATCCAATCACAAAACATTAGCTCAGCAGACAATATCCACACTATTAGTCTGCATGTTCTGTATTTTTCTGCCTCTTCCTTTTTGCGTAAACCCAAACGATATTAATTATTATATATGATGTATTTGGCGCACTGTTTAGTGAAGGTCTTCGTTCAACAAATTTCAGAATGCACTTGCTGCCTGACGATAGTCAGGAAGAAGTAGAATTTTTTTTCCAAATCAGATCTTCCCCTCGAGAGAAACAAATTCCATTAACACTCTTGATTAAGACAAAAGAAGCTTGTAATTCTACAGAAATGTTTTGTAGCAGTTGATACTTTAGCTCAGCTTGGTAGACAGATAACTACATGCTGTGATCTTGCTTGCTTGACACACAGCAGAGAATAAATGCTTTCTGTGAATTTGGCAGACATTCAACATTAGCTCTGGCCTTGCTCTGCCAAAAGGCACTGCATTCAATTCAAGAATTACTTGTATTATTTCAACATTTATTTGTGCAAAGAACATGTTCTTAAAGAGACAGAATATTTTTCTTTCATAACTGAGTTAACACATTTAAAAAAACATGTGCAGGCCTTTCAATCTGATGGCAGCCACTAAGTAGGCACACTTTTCAGGTTAACAGTTATTTTTCATTTGAAGCATTTCCCATGTTAGTGCATAAGTATGATTACATAAGAATAATTATTTCATATCAAAATCTCTGCTCTCACAATTCCTCCTCTGATGACTATATATGACATCACACCTACAGCCCGAATAAATGTATTTATTTAATTGTACTGATTTTCTAAAATTTTGTTTCTTTCACATTTTTATAAATTATTTTCTTCTTTTAGTTTTTCCCATGTAGTGTCTCCAATTGAAATTCTACCCTCCTCTGATTCTTTTAAAATCTTCCTCTTTTGATCTCTTTGTACAGTTTGCTTATTCCCCACATTCCAATTAGACAAATCACAATAATTGAAACTCCTTGTATTATTTTCTTTACCAATCCTTTTTCCAGGTTGCCTATCCAGTTCTCCACAGCAGTCATCCCTTTGACAACTGTAGCAAGATGGCTCTGTTTATACTAGCTCACAGTGAGAGATAGTGTGCACAGAGGCCCAAGGGTTCCTCTTATAGGTTGATAGTGGCAAAATTAGATAATACTAATGCTCTATTTTGTGGAAGTGTGGTCGAGCAATAGGCTTATTAGAGGGTAGTGTTAAGCATTTGTTGTACACACACAGGCAATACATGAGGAATGCACACTCAAAGACTTAACTCCAGGCCAATAGGTTTTACAAAAAAACATATCTTTTATTTTCTTAATTTATTTTAGAACCACACGATTCAAGATTTGAGGTAAGTACAAGGGGCCCCACGACACCCGTTCCCGCCAGCCTTACACCGCCAGGAACAGGCTGGCGGGAAGGGGGTCGGAATCCCTATGGCCACGCTGCAAGCAGCACCGCCATGGAGGATTCCCTGGGCCAGAGGAAAACCGGCAGGAAACCGCCGGTTCCCCTTTTCTGACCGTGGCTTTACCGCCGCGTTCAGAATGGCCCGGGAAGCACCGCCAGCCTGTTGGCAGTGCTTCCTCTGCCCTCCACCCTGGCGGTTTGAAACCGCCAGGGTCGGAATGAGGGCCTCTGTCTCCTGTGTCCGCATCACGGGTACACAGGTGTTTCTGACCAGGGGTCGTCAAAGAAAAGAGCTCAGCAAACTGCTGGAGGACTTTCCTGCAGTCAGCTTGCTGCTGGCCAGAGAGGGTGTCTGAATAGCTCACTCCATCTACTGAGCCATCCTTAGGGTCAGTGGAGAGGAGATCAGGGAGAGGTACACTCTCTGCTTCCTAGTCCTCATCTGTAACCGTTAACATGTTTACATCTGCCCTGTCATGATAGAGTTTAAGGCGGTTAACATTGATCATCCTCTTGGGGGTCCTGCTAGTGCCCAGGTCCACCAGGTAGGTGACCTGACTCTTTTTCTCTAGCACTGGGTAAGGGCCACCCCATCCGTCCTGGAGTGCCCTGGGAGCCACAGGCTCCAGAACCAAGACTTTCTGTCCTGGCTGAAACTCAACCATAGCGGCCGGTTTGTCATACCACATCTTCTGGAGTTGTTGGCTGGCCTCAAGGTTTTTGCTTGCCTTTTCCATGTACTCCTTGAATATAGGCCTAGTACATAGTCCACCACATCTTGTTTAGGCCCATGGAGAGGTCTCTCCCAGCCTTATTTTACAAGTGCCAGTGGTCCCCTTACAGGATGGCCAAACAGAAGCTCAAAGGGGGAAAACCCTAGTCCCTTCTGTGGCACCTCTCTGTAGGCGAAGAGCAGGCATGGCAAGAGGACATCCGATCTCCTTTTGAGTTTTTCAGGGAGCCCCATGATCATGTCCTTTAATGTCTTGTTAAATCTCTCTACAAGACCATTGGTTTGTGGATGGTATGGTGTGGTGAATTTGTAAGTCACCCCAACACTCATTCCACATGTGTTTTAGGTAAGCTGATATGAAGTTGGTACCTCTGTCAGAAACCACCTCCTTAGGAAATCCTACTCTGGTCAAAATACCCATGAGTTCTTCAGCTACTGCAGGAGCAGTAGTGGGCCTAAGGGGAATGGCCTCAGGGTACCTGGTAGCATGATCCACTACCCCCAAGATATATTGGTTCCCTGATGCTGTGGGAGGTTCAAGTGGACCCACTATGTCCACTCCCACTCTCTCAAAGGAGACCCCTACCTCTAGAAGTGGAATGAGGGGGGTCTTTGGATGGCCCCCTGTCTTACCACTGGCTTTACAGGTGACACAGGAGGTGCAAAATTCCTTTACCTTCTGGGACATATTGGGTCAATAGAAATGGTTGACTAATCTCACCCAAGTCTTGGTTTGTCCCAAATGCCCAGCAAGGGGAATGTCATGGGCTAAGGTCAGAATGAACTCCCTAACCTCCTGAGGCACTAAAGCTCTCCTAGTGGCACCAGGTTTGGGATCTCTTGCCTCAGTGTAAAGGAGTCCATCTTCCCAATAGACCCTGTGGGTTCCACTGACAGTTCACTTTTCTTGCTCAGCTGCTTGCTGTCTTAGGCCTCCAAGAGAGGGGACAACTCTTCTGTCCCTTACACAGCTGTTCCCTTGAGGGTCCCCCTGGGCCCAAGAGCTCAACCTGATAAGGCTCCAGCTCCATGGACTCAGTTCCCTCAGGGGATAGAACATCTTCCTGGGATGAGAGGTTCTTTTTCTGTAGCTGTGTAGAAGCTAGTTCCCCAGTCTTCTTTCCTTTTCTCTTGGAAGGTTGTGCCATTATTCCAGACTCCCAACACTTCCTTTTCACCCTGCTCTGTGCCCTTGTCTTGACACACACCAGTTCGGGGATACCCAGAATGCCTGCATGAGTATTGAGCTCTACCTCAGCCTATGCTGAGGACTCCAGATCATTCCTTAGCAGACATTCCACTGGAATTGCAGAGGAGACTACCACTTGTTTCAGGACAGTGACCCCTCCCCATTCAAAAGTTACCATTGTGATGGGATGGACTTTAGTTTGATTGTCAGCATTAGTGACTGGATATGTCTGTCCAGCCAAGTACTGTCCTGGGGAAACCAGTTTGTCTATCACCATGGTGACACTAGTACCTGTATCCTCAGGGCTTCTACTCTAGTCCCATTGATTAAGAGCTGATGCCTGTATTTTTGCATGTTAGGAGGCCAGGCAGCAAGTGTGACTAGATCCACCCCACCCTCAGAGACTAATGTAGCTTCAGTGTGGACCCTGATTTGCTCTGGGCACAGTGTTGATCCCACCCGGAGACTGGCTATTCCAGTGCTAACTGGAGTAGTTGTTGTTGTGGCACTTTTCTTTGGACAGGCCTTGTCTCCAGTTTGGTGTCCATGCTGTCTACAGTTTGGACACCAGGCCTTCTTGGGATCAAAGTTTTTACCCTTATACCCATTTGTGAACTGTGAAGAGGCTCGGGCCCACCCTACTGAGCAGGTTTTTGGGGCCCTGTAGAAGACTCTTTATTTTGGCCCTTGGATGTCTCACCACTCTTCCCCTGGGGAGGCTTTGTGACCCCTTTCTATTGGTCACCCCCAGTGGAAGTCCTGGTCACCCTAGTCTTCACCCAGTGGTCTGCCTTCTTTTCCAATTCTTGGGGAGAAATTGGACCTAGGTCTACCAGATGTTGATGCAGGTTGTCATTGAAGCAATTACTTAACAGATGTTCTTTACTAAACAAGTTATACAGCCCATCATAATCACTTACACCACTGCCAGTTATCCAACCATCTAGTTTTTTGACTGAGAAGTCAACAAAATCAACCCAGGTCCGGATCGAGGATTTTTGAGCCCCCCCTGAACCCAATCCTGTACTCCTCAGTTGAGAATCCAAAGTCCTCAATCAGGGTAGCCTTCATGAGGTCATACGAGTCTGCATCTTTACCAGAGAGTGTGAGGAGTCTATCCCTACACTTTCCAGTGAACATTTCCCAAAGGAGAACTCCCCAGTGAGATCTGCTAACTTTTCTGGTTGCACAAGCCCTCTCAAAAGATGTGAACCACTTGGTGATGTCATCACCATCTTCATATTTAGTTACAATCCCTTTGGGGATTTTTAGAATGTCAGTATTCTCTCTGACCCTATTTATGTTGCTGCCACCATTGATAGGAGTTAAAAGCATCTCTTGTCTTTCCCTTTCTATGGCTAGGAGCTGCTTCTCTAAAGCCAATCTTTTGGCCATCCTGGCTAACAGGATGTCCTCTTCATTGAGTCTGCCCTCAATGCTTACAGAGGCACTGGTCTCCCCTGTGGAAGAACCAGGCTCTCTGACTATTATTTGTGGAATCAGGGTTCTGGGAACCCTGTTCTCCCTAATTAGGACAGGAGAGGTGAGTTCTTCCTCCTGTTCACTAATTTCCCCGTCTGAAGGAGCATCCTCCACATCAGGGGGGTCCCTTGTGAACTCTGCCAGGAGCTCCTGTAGCTTAGTCTTGGTAGGGTTTGACCCAGATTTTATCTTGTTTATTTTACAGAGAGACCTTAACTCTGACATCCCTAGATGCAGGTAAGGGGTGAGGTTGAGTTCCATCACCATCTCCTCTGTCTGACTCATTATGACTCTAAAAGTTGGGATTACTTTTTAAGAATCTAAAAACTACTTCTAGAACTTAAATCCAAACGTTTACAAACTTTTAAACTCTAAAAGAAATGCTAACAGGGACTTACACGAGGCCCTAGCAGGACTTTTAAAAATTTAGAAAAATAGTAAAAAATTCAAAAATCTATTTCTAATGATAATTTTTGGACTTTTGTCATGTGATCAGGTATTGGCTGAGTAGTCCAGCAAATGCAAAGTCTTAGACCCTACCACTGATCCACCAATGTAGGAAGGTGGATCTGTATATACTATCTCAAAGTGAGAGATAGTGTGCACAGAGTCCAAGGGTTCCCCTTAGAGGTTGATAGTGGCTAAATTAGATAATACTAATGCTCTATTTTGTGGTAGTGTGGTCGAGCAGTAGGCTTATCAGAAGGTAGTGTTAAGCATTTGTTGTACACACACAGGCAATTAATGAGGAACACATACTCAAAGACTTAACTCCAGGCCAATAGGTTTTATGTAAAAAATACCTTTTCTTAATTTATTTTAGAACCACAAGATTCAAGATTTGAGGTAAGTACATAAAATGCAAGGTACTTCACACAGGTAAGTATAGAACTTTGATTTAAAACAGTAGTACACACAGTTTTGGTTAAAATGGCAATAAGCTATTTTAAAAGTGCAAAAATCAACAGTTCCTCGGAGAGGTAAATTTGGTTAGGTTTCTCAGGTAAGTAAAGCACTTACATAGTCAGTCTCCTGGGCATAGGCAGCCCACCGTTGGGGGATCAAAGCAACCCCAAAGCCACAGCACCAGCACCACAGGGCTGGTCAGGTGCAGAGGTCAAAGGAGGGCCCAAAAACACATAGGCACCTATGAAGAATAGAGGTGCTCCGGTCCTAACCTGCTTACAGGTAAATACATGCGTCCTCGGGAAGCAGAATAGGCGGGTTTTGTAGAGCACTGGGACACACACAAGCCCACAAAACACACCCTCCGCGGCACAGGGGCGGCCGGGTGCAGTAGGCACAGTAGGCGTCGGGTTTGCTATGGAAAGCAATGGAGGGATCTGAGGGTCAATTAGGCGATGCAGGCAGGGCACAGGGGGGCTTCTCGGGCCAGCCACCGACTGGGCTAGGATGAGGGCCGCCTGCTGGTCACTCCTGCACTGGTAGGTGGTTCCTCTCGGTCCTGGGGGCTGCGGGTGCAGTGCATGGTCCAGGCGTCAGGTTCCTTTGTTACCAGTCAGTCCCGGTCAGGGGAGCCTCTGGATTCTCTCTGCAGGTGTCGCTGTGGAGGTACAGGGGGGTCGACTCAGGGTGTCCACGTCATTGGAGTCCCCTGGGAGTCCTCTCTGCGGTGTTTGTTGTCCTGGACTTGAGCTGGGGGCGTCCGTTGCAGAGTGTGAAGACTCACGCTTCTGGCGGGAAGTGAGAGTCTCTTTAAAGTTGTTTCCAAGTTGCAAAGTTGTTGCAATTTCTGAACAGTGTCGATGTTCTACGGAGTTTCTTGGTCTTTGAGGTGCAGGGCAGTCCTCTGAGTCCTCAGAGGTCGCTGGTCCCGTTGGATGCGTTGCTGTGCAGGTTCTTTGAGTCTGGAGACAGGCCGGTAGGGCTGGGGCCAAGTCAGTTGGTGTCTCCGTCATCTCTGTGGGGCTTTCAGGTCAGAAGTCCTTCTTCTTTCTTTAGGTTGCAGGAATCTGATTTCCTGGGTTCAGGGTCGCCTCTAAATACTAAATTTAGGGGTGTGTTTAGGTCTGGGGGCAGTAGCCAATGGCTACTGTCCTTGAGGGTGGCTACACCCCCTTTGGGCCTCCTCCCGGAGGGAAGGGGGCACATCCCTATTCCTATTGGGGAATACTCCAAACTCAAGATGGAGGATTTCTAAAGGAAGGGGTCACCTCAGCTCAGGGCACCTTAGGGGCTGTCCTGACTGGTAGGTGACTCCTCCTTGTTTTCTCTCATTATCTCCTCCGAGCCTTTGAGGCTCACCGCCAGGTGTTACAGATCCTGCAGGGGGAGTTGAGAAGCACCTCCATCCAGTGCAGGCTTTGTTCCTTGCCACAGAGTGACAAAGGCACTCACCCCATGTGGCCAGAAACTCGTCTGATTGTGGCAGGCTGGCAGAAACTGGTCAGCCTAGCACTAGGAGTCAGACTGGTATTCAGGGGGCATCTCTAAGATGCCCTCTGGGTGTATTTTACAATAAATTCCACACTGGCATCAGTGTGCACATATTGTGCTGAGAAGTTTGATACCAAACTTCCCAGATTTCAGTGTAGCCATTATGGAACTGTGGAGTTAATAATTGACAGACTCCCAGACCATATACACTTTATGGCTACCCTGAACTTACAATGTCTAAGGTTTTGCTTAGACACTGTAGGGGCATAGTGCTCATACAACTATGCCCTCACCTGTGGTATAGTGCACCCTGCCTTAGGGCTGTAAGGCCTTCTAGAGGGGGTGACGTTCCTATACCACAGGCAGTGTATTAAGGGCATGGCACTCTGAGGGGAGTGCCATGCCGACTTAGCCATATTCTCCCCACCAGCACACACAAGCTGTGAGGAAGTGTGCATGTGCTGAGTGAGGGGTCTCCAGGGTGGCATAATACATGCTGCAGCCCTTAGAGGCCTCCCCTGGCCACAGGGCCCTTGGTACCCGGGGTACCATTTGAAAGGGACTTATCTGTGTGCCAGGGCTGTGCCAATTGTAGGAACAAAGGTATGGGAAAGAACACTGGTGCTGGGGCCTGGTTACCAGGGTCCCAGCACACTTTCAATCATAACTGGCATCAACAAAAGGCAAAACATTAGGGGTAACCGTGCCAAGGAAGGCATTTCCTTACACCAACCTTTCCCAAATAGTGAGCTCTGTTAGTTCTTTTAATTTAGTTTAATCTTTTGTTGAATTGTTAATCAAGCCTCTAAACTCTTCATTGTTGTCTGATATGAAAGTACAACAATGACTCAGACCTAGTAATTTGCAAACTACGCCCTCCTATACTAAAAGAATGCCTAACGCAAGGCTGTTCTGAAGAGACATAGCTATTACTGCACCCATTTCTGTATCCAAAAGGATAATAGCTCCTGAATATCTTGTCAGCATGTTATCCACAACTGTAGACACCTGTCAAATTTTAATAGAATTGAGAACAACTCCCACTTAAGGAATTATTGCTCCAAATATGTCTCCAACAAATTTAGAAACTGATTCTTGCTTTTGTCTCTTTGGTTGTAATGCAGTCATTTTAGGAAATTTACTCAAGTCGTCAAGTTGGTAATTTTTCACGAAGACTATTACCAAATAACATGTGCCATACCATGCTCTAGGAAGACGGTAATATGCATTTTTCTCACAGATGCAATTGACTCCAGGCAGAGGTGGGCCTTGACCATTTAACATAAATGTCCATTTATTCTCAAACAAAAACACGTCGACATTCATTTGTTCCCACAAATATTTTATCTACCCTAGATTGTGGTCTGTATATACAAAGCTTTTCTACATGTTGAACATCTAAAGTTAGTCTCCCTTGTTTAGTAATGTCAGTGTATGCATAGTCAATCCCAGGACTACGTGAAACTAATCCATTATCTATTTCAGCCTTGATCGCCCTCCTCCTATCATCTGTCTAATCTAAAAAGCTCTTTTCTAAAGATGAATGCAAACTGGTCAAATTATTCCTGTGTGCGAAAGCAGTTCCAAACGTTAATATAGGTTCAAAGAAACCCTTCACTATTTCTATGTTATTATCCTTAGCTATCTTATTGAGACCCCTAATGATAGGTACAAAAGAAAACACCAGATCTACATTAGAGTAAAAATACTGGATGTACTCCTGGTGACATAAGAAAGCGGTAAACTATGATAGGCGATTCCCTCCTCAACAGAGGCTGGAATCTGTGTGCAAACATAACAATCTCTTGCATCCATTATATCAACACACTCACGCAATAAGCGATAGAATACATCAGAAGAACGTTCTCCCTGTAAATGCAAATATTTCTCATCTCTTATAAATCTATCTATTGCTGAAAGAGTAGGCACTAATTTTGAAGAAGTTGTTTCCATAGCTATGGTATGGTTGGTCCCATTCTTATCAAAGACAATCACACCCACAATCAATACCAAACATACAATTGCACAAACAATCACCAAACCAATACCCATGTACTTACAGCATCTATTTTTAGTGTTCTGCTGCTTGTGGTTACCCACAAGAATCAGAAAGTAAAAACAGATACAAAAATATGCAGCAAAAAAAAAGAAATGCTTTACAAATGTTAAAGAATCTTCAGTCTTCAATCTTCAGTCTTCAATTTCAATCCCTCCTTATTTTTTATTTTTTTTATTTTTTTCAATAATGTTCACAGCTTCATTCACACAGGACCCTTTTGTCAAAAATTAGTAAAGTTGTCAAACTCAGTTCAGCAGCTTGTCAAAATCAGGTTATCAAAGTCTCTCCAAAATATTTTCTTTTCCACAAAGTCTTTCATTTAGCTTTCAAATTTTCAATTTTTCTCAACAAATCTCCATCAGTTTTCTTCATGTGCCAAAACGTAGACCTGGAATGTCTCTGTCAAAACAAAAATTCAAAAATTCTTTTTGCCATTCATTAGTAGTTGCATATGCTCATTCAGGACCAGAGTATCTTCAATTGGCAACGCCCTTTCTTTTTGATTTTCTACCATCACTTGATTCGCCATCACTCAGATCTTCACTTCTGGTGTTAACAACTTCTTCCTGCATTGGTTGCACCAGATTTGCCTTCTTTGACTTTGAACTTGTTTCTGGCCAGTTATCACCTTTCTGAGATTTTCTTGTTAATACTCTTTCCAGCACTGGACTCAAATTCTTCTCCGTCGATGTTCCCGCAACTTTTAGGAAGTGTCAAATCTGTTTGGCTTAGATCTTCCTCAACTCCGTTCCCGCTGGGGTCAGTCACTTGTTCACTCTTGCTTACCAGACCATCTGCTTCCGAGGATACCCTCCTCTAAGCAGGTCTTCTCTGGACCGGCTCCCCTTTTCGCTCTCTCTGGACCGGTTCTTTTACGGTTTCATTTGAGGACGTTGATGACGTTTCACCAACATTTTCCAGGATTCCTTCCAATTCGTCGGATACAGGAGTGGGCAAGTCAACTGGAGCTTGTTCAGGCACTGTCTCCAACTTGTTTGTTCTCCTGTCTTGTCCTGGAAAATGTTCAGGTGGTGGTAATCTCAGCAGCTCTTCTTTTTCTTCTGTTGGACTATTCACCTTCCTAGTATGGCCCGCGTGAGTCCAGTTCGGAAGTCCTGCACACTTCACAGCTTTAGTAGTGATCAATATCACCTGGTGAGGACCCTTTCACCGACGCTCCAAACATGATTTTCTCACATGCTTCCGGATCATAACCCAGTCACCTGTCTTCAGGTTGTGTCCTTGCTACTGTGACTGTTGCAGTGTGATAGCTTCCAACTGATGAGAGAAAGAGTGAACCACATCAGCTAGACCTTTGCAGTAGTCCAATACCATATCATATTAATGTTCACAAGAGCATTTGCAGATACAGCTGGGAATCTCATGGCCCTTCTCATGAGGATTTCATGGGGCGACAGTCCTGTTTTCTTGTCAGGAGTACTTCTCATTGACATTAGAACCAACGGCAAAGCATCTGGCCATTTCAGATTTGTAGATGCACACATTTTTGCCAATCTTGATTTCAAAGTTCCATTCATTTGTTCTACAATTCCTGTGGCTTCTGGGCGGTAGCTAAAATGAAGCTTCTGCCCCATGTTAAAGGCTGAACATAGCAATTTAATAACCTCAATGTTGAAGTGACTTCCTCTATCTGATTCTAAAGATACCAGAAAACCAAAACGTGGAATTAATTCCCTAAGTTGTAACTTTACTACTGTGAGACTGTCATTTCTCCTTGTAGGCTAAGCCTCAACCAATGACTGAAAATGCACACAATCACCAACACATATTTCTAGCCAGCTCATGCAGGCACCTCAATTAACTCCATTTGCATTCTGCTAAATGGTCCTCCAGCCATACCTATATGTCCCATGTTGCCAACTGTTCCTTTGCTCACGTTCATCTGCTGGCAGACAACACATCTGTGGCAAACTGCTTCAGCAAACTGTCAGATTTTGGATTAAACCAATATTGCTTAAATAGCCTAACCATGGCATCTCTCCCCACATGAGCTTGACCATTAAAGTATCTGGCCATCTGAGTCAGTAAACTATTTGGCAATATTACTTTTCCTTCTCTTGATACCCAGCTGTCATCATTTCTTTGGGAACACTTAGGGGGTCATTCCGACCCCGGCGGGCGGCAGGCGCCGCCCGCCGGGCGGAAACCGCCCAAATGACCGCGGGGACCATTCTAACTTTCCCACTGGGCCGGTGGGCGATCTTCAAAAGATCGCCCGCCGGCCCAGCGGGAAAGCCCCAGCAAAGATGAAGCCGGCTCCGAATGGAGCCGGCGGATTTGCTGGGGTGCGACGGGTGCAGTTGCACCCGTCGTGATTTTCAGTGTCTGCCAAGCAGACACTGAAAATCTTAATGGGGCCCTGGTAATGACACCCGTTCCCGCCAGCCTCTTCCTGGCGGTGTAAACCGCCAGGAACAGGCTGGCGGGAAGGGGGTCGGAATCCCCATGGCGGCGCTGCATGCAGCGCCGCCATGGAGGATTCCCCCAGCCGGGGGAAATCCGGCGGGAAACCGCCGGACCCGGCTGGGCGACCGCGGCCCAGGGTCGTAATGAGGCCCTTAATCTTAACCCAATCTCTATGCTCATCTTTCCCAATATTGTCTTGGGGAGTTTTTAATTCTTCCAAATTATCAATGACACGCATCACATAATTTGCATAGATTTCGTCATCTTCAGGTAACAAGTCCCATTCTCCTTTGAAGGCTATGCCTTCAATGCGCAAAGCTTGGCGACTTGGTCCGCATATGCATTTCCCAATGACACGTAATCTTGTGATCTCTGATGTGCACTGTACTTCACCACAGAAATCTTTTCAGGCATTTGAATTGCTTTTAACAAATCATGAATTCTTTCTCCATTTCTTATTGGTGAACCAAAAGAAATCAGGAAACCTCTCTGTAACCAGGATTGGCCAAAGTCATGCACAATGCCGAATCCATATTGATTATCTGTGTAAATAGTCACTTTCAATTGAGTTGAAATGTGGCATGCTCTAATAAGAGCCACTAGTTTCACCACTTGTGCAGAAAACACTCCTTGAAGCTGTGAAGCTTCCAGTTTGCCATTGATAGTACATAGTGCATATCCTGCTCTTAATGTGCCTACAATATCTCTCAGGCAGGAACCATCAACAAAGATAATTTGGTCATTTTCTTCCAAGCAAGTATCTCTAATATCCGCTCTGGGTTTTGTGCATAACTCTGTAACTTCCAAACGATCATGTTCAGCATCATCCAATTTATCAATATTAGCTTCCTCATTTGGAAGTAAAGTTGCTGGGTTAAGCACTGTACATCTTTGGATGCAAACATTCGGAGACCCCAAGATTGCTGTCTCATATCTGGTCAGCCTTGAGCTGGTCAGATACTGTGTCTTAGACCTGTAAGCAAAATCTCAATAGAATGGGGAACCATTATAGTTCATACAATCCTCATTCAACACTACAGGATCTGAAACATCCTTATGAGTCAGCTTCTGTAAGGTCTTTGAAAGAAATGAAAAAAAAAGGGGGTCCTTTGGCAGCAGTAGCCCACCATTCCCAAGAACATCCACACATGTTTCTGAGTAGTTGGTGCTGGCATTTGCAAATAGTTGCAACTCTCTCTCTAGAAATCTTTCTAATTTCTTTCTCAATCAAATGACCCAAGTATTTCACCTCTTTCTGACAGTACTGCAATTTATCAGGGTACACTTTATGTCCATTGTCTCCCAGGAAATTCAAAAATGCAATTGTATTTAATTTACATCCTTCTTTAGTCTGGGGCGCAATTAACAAATCATGAATGTATTGCACCAATGTTGACTGATGAGGCATCACTAATAATTCCAAATTCTTCTCAAGATCTGGAGGAAAATGGATGGTGAATCTGAGAACCCTTGTGGAATCCTACACCAACAATAGACTTTGTTCAGGAATTTGAAACAAAAGAGATATCTGCTATCCTCATGAAGAAGAACAGAAAAGAATGCTTGACACAAGTCTACCACAGAGAAACATTCAGGATCACATGGAATCTGAAAAATAATCACGGCTGGATTTGGCACAACTGGGCAACGCTTGACCACTATGTCATTTATTTTTCTCAAATCTTTCACCAGTTGAATTTTTCCACAAGACTTGCGCAGTCCCATTATGGATGAACTACATGGGCTGCTCAATACTTCTTTCAGAATCCCTTTCTCCACAAACTCTCCTATCAATGGTCTCACTCCCTCCGTTACATCTTTTGCCTTCAGGTATTGTGGAGTCTGGGGAAAAACTACTTTGGGCTTCACTACAACTCTAACTGGCTTTACTCCTTTTATCAACCCAATATCTTTTCCTGAAAGATCCCAAACTTCAGTCTTAACACTTTTCCGTAAGTCATCAGGAAGATCTTTCATTGCAAATATTGGAAAGAAACTAATCAAAGGAGCTTCCTCCTTCACCGGCTCATAAAATTGATCAAAGAAAATCCTTCAAACACTTACAGTAAGTGTTGGCTATTCTTCATCATCACTTTTTGAATTCCAATTCCCTCATCTGAACAAGAAATGCAGCAACTTGTTTTGCACAATAAATCCCTTCCCAGTAAGGACACTGGATTTGAATCACAAACAACAAATTTGTGCAAGCCTTTAAAATTGCCAATTTTAATCAAAACTCGTTCTGTAATTGGGTTTGTCAAATATTTATTAGCAACCCCCACAATCTGAACTGTCTTTCCTGACAGGGCAAATCTGGAACTTCTGCAGATCTCACTGTTGAGCGTGTAGCTCAAGTCTCAACCAAAAATGAAACTCCGTGACCATTCACCTTTCCTTTAACATAAGGACCTTTCTGATCCACTTCTAAAGAAGCTGCCATCACACATTCTTCTTCATCTGAACTCTCAGACATCAAGTAATCGTTTATTCCATCCTCATTGTGTAATGGAAATTGGAGTACTGTATTGTTACTCTGATTCACACTTGGACCTGTGACCATCTGAGAAAGCATCACCTGCTGCTGATCCATAGGGGCATGAGGTATCTGAATCTGTTGTCTAGGCATTTGAATTTGTTGTGGAGGCACCCTCTGCATCTGTGGCTGCATCCGCTGTAACTGGGACATTCACATTTGTAAAGGCTGTACATTTTTCATGGGCTGCCTAGGGTAAAAACCTTTCATTGGGTTTCCACTATTCTGAAAATTTTGAATTTGACCTCTCATTCTTGGTCCTCTCACATTTTGAAATTAATTGACATAATTTGCTTGCTGAATCACACCTCCCTGATTTATCTTAGGACACTGCCGTTTCCAATGTCCAATTACCCGCAAGCATGACAAGGTAACATTCTCTTTCCTTGCTGCTCCTCTTGAATCATTACTGTATTCAAATCCAAACCACGATTAACACTTCCCATTCCACCGTGACCTCTACCTCTGCCTTCATTCTGAAATGTACCTTGATTCTGTAACATGCCATTTCCCTGTTGCGGCTGAGGCTGAAAACTTCCCTAAAACCCTGTCTGTGCAGCCTTAATCTGCATCACCATGGCTTTCTCCTTCAACTTTTTCTGTTTCAACTCAATCTCATCACTACAGTATTTTGTATACTGCAGCACCTCATCAATCGGTTTGGCTTGCCAGCAAATCAAATGACGCTTAATCATCTGACTAATTTCTGGTCTGAGTCCCTCAAGAAACCTAAACACAAAATGAATCATGTATTTTAACACAATATTTCTGTACCACTGTAATATTTAAATGCTTTCAACAACCTCTCATAGTATGCATGAATGATTCTGTCGCTTCCTGAGCTGTTCTATCTATGCACTGCCAATCAATGTTTTAGGGCAAAATTCTTGTTTTCAGAAATTCAATGACTTTATAGTAATATTTCATTACTTCAGGGGATGGTGCACCTGTTGCTGCATCTCTTGGTGGCTCACTTGTTGGCCAATCTACACTCCTCTTGCATTCAATACATAAATCTGCTGGAAAAGTTATCTCTAAAAGAGTGTTCAAATCCTCCCACAGGCATTTTGTAAGTTTTACAAACCAATCTGTCTGCTGGTACCATTCCACTGGTTTCTCCTTCAACCTGGGGTAATCATTTGTAAATGAAAAAATATCACTTCTGCTCCAAGGGACATGTACACAATTCCCTCCTGGACTTTCTCTCATTGGAAAAACGTTTACTGCTTCTCTACCCCGCAGTGCTTCTGCAGAAGAATTATCAGGACCTTTTTTGCAGCTTGTCTCTTTTCTTCACCCATCTACCTTCCCATTTGTCTAATGCTCTCCATATCTGGATGACTTAAAGCAACTCCCAAGTGTGTGTTTTCATTCCTGCAGATCTCATGTGTTCAAAATCGTTTGCATCAAAATCGAACCTATAACTTCTTTTCAAATGTTTAATTTTTGATAAATCTGTCCCATACTTGTCTGCTACATCAGCTAACCATTAATGTATCTCATCTGTTTCTGTTGTAATCTCTGGACATAAGTATCTCAAGTCTTCCTCAGTATAGGACTCTTACCTATTTACACTCATGGTTCCCTCAACAAATTCACTTGCTTCAATTGAAAGTCTAGTGTAGTTAATATAAATCCCTCCACTAGAAACATCTTGTGAGGTATTCAGCTTTTCTAACCACTGGGTTAATTGTTGATTAATTGTTGAGCTGTCAACCCTTGTAATGAGTACTAGTTATTAGGCAGAGTACTAGGGAGCTGTTGTACAGTTAGACTCAGAGGTTGAGGTGTCATTGACATCGAATCAGCACCAATAGGTGACCCTGCGTCAGTATTCCGAGGACTTCTAAGAGGACATAAGTCTATAAAAGACCTTGTTCCATCAACAGTCTGTGTCACAGGTGTACCTATTTTGGCATTATCACTGATTCCTCCTTCCACTAAATTCTGATTCAGGATTCCCTGTCCATTTGTACAATTGTTACCCTGGGCATACAACGGTATGGGTGGATCTATAGTGACATGTACAGACACTTCATTTGGACTTATTCTGGCATTTACATTCTGAGACTGCATTATACCTGTGTTCTGCATTTGAGGTAGTAACAGTGGGGTTGGCTCTGACTGAATCAACATTGGTTTCTGGTAAGCCTGTACTGTTGGCACTATTAGATTTGTTGTTGCCTCCACAGTTGGCACATTTGGATAACTCGTAGGAGCACCAGGTTCTGTTGACTGATCTAATCTGTTAACAGATTTAGACTGCTCTGCATTGGTATGTGTACTAAAGGACTACTCTGCACTGAGCTCTGTGTCATGTTAGGGTTAACCAGTGTAGACCTCCCAATGAGGTTAAGTCTATTCTGTATTGAACTCTGTGATATGTTAACCTGTGTTGGTGCAGAATGATTTACACTAGTACTTGGACCATTCTCTTGTGTCACATATGGTGATGGTGGACGATTTCTCAATATTTGTAAAATAAACTCATCATCATCTAATTCCTCATTATTAATCAAAGACCTTTCAGGTTCTTTTGATGTCTGCTCTTCATCTGATGAAGAAAAACTCTTTTTAGATTTCTTTAAGCTTTCTTTGCATTTTCCTCACTGTCTTTAGACATTGCAGGAAATATCCCAATATCATGTAAGGTATTGAGTCTCCACTGTCTCTGGTCATTGTCCCACCTAGCTTCTGCTAGTGACTTCTCTACTCTTCTAATTTTCTCTCAAATTTCAATGCTTGTTGTTGTTTCGCTACTAGCTTCCAGATCGCTAATGCCTCAAACCGAGCTGGTCTTGGTAGAGGTTTTAGACCATACATTACTTGTCTCAAATTTTTTGAGATTCTCAAATTAAATGTCCATTTTGGGGAAACGCTAAGCTCCCTTCTTTTCTTGTGATTTTGAACCAATGTTTTAACCAAAGGCATGCTCCAGTACCTTCCTCTTCAATTGCAATATATGCTAGAGTATCTTCTGGCAAACAAATCTCTTCTTCCCTAGCTGGAATATATTCATCTCTACTAAGAGCAACTTTTAAAGCTTTGAAAAACTTAATTTTCACAAATTTATGTAAAAAATCAATAATCAGGAAGTGACTTTTAATCCCACAATCCTCTTTGTCTCCCTTCTCAACCAATTGCGCTTCCCAGTTGTCCACTAATCCGTTCGCGACCTTTCTTACTAACCACCTATTTCAGCGCAGCATAAATTGACATCACACTTACACACAGTGTCTGACAAAGTCTTGCAGCTTGTCCACCTAAACTCAAAAATATTCAAAACGAATGCAATATAATTTGCGAGCACTTCATCAAAACCAAAAAACAAACAACCAATTTGTCTATTTACTACAGGTAGGGTAATACAATCACTTCAGGAACCTTACAGATTTTCACTAAGGGCTTTTCACTCTAGCAGTTATTCTTCGTTCTCAGTTCCCCAGATTCGCAAGCAAAATTTGACCTGCAAATTTTACTCTCAACTGATCAAAGGATACTGTCCTGGCCCTCTAAGGACTCGCCAAATCTCCGTCAAAAAGAGCTTACACTCAATTTGACTCACAAACTCAAGTTGCCAACCACGCCCGATTGGCCTACTCAATAGACAAATTACAACAAAAACCAAGTGTCTCAATACACTTTTAATATACTGTGGAGTCTTAGACCTACCTCAGTGTCCGTATACCAAAAACCACGTGGACAAAATTTTGAGCGTTAAGTGCCACACTCATGTGAAATTCGCCAACATCCCTACTCTCACCCTTTGGAGTACACAAACCCCTTCTTCAACAACTACCCTAAAAGCTCACAAACAACTCAATCACCTGCAAATAATTAGCTAAAGCTGTGCAAGTGCATGATCTACTTCATTCAGCCTAACAACAGAACGCAGAGAACATTCCCCATCAACATAGGCAGACTCCAAGGACTGGGTACAGTTGCCTTGGGTGTTTAGGGACACATCTTCTCCATATTTTCGATCAATTAAAAAAAAGAAAATCTCAATCAAAAATCAATAATCAATAACAATCAATAATTAACAATCAACAATCCAAAGAGACATAACCATCAACTCTGGCTACCAAAACAGCTGCAGCGCTGATCCGTCTCTCATCTATTTCATAATAGTGAGTGATTGGACGCTGCTTTAATTTCGATGAACCTTTTAACTCATTTAGATTATATTGATTATCACATTGATTAACATATTGATTATTGACACATAAAACAACAACATTAAAAACAAAAAAAATCACCAAAGAATCACTATATGACGCACCATGACCCATTTGGCCATGAATAACCACACCTTTTGGTATAAATTAAAATATTTATTTCCCTATATTAATAATGCTAAGGTCACAAAAATTATTCTCAGCACCAAAAGGTACAAATAAAGAATCGTCACAGGCTGACAGATTGGCCTGAAGAATCTTAGTTTGAACAGAGAAAATAAAACAATGAACTCAATAGTTAGAACACAAATCAATAACATGAATATCTGTGTAAGAGAGATAAAATACATTTGATTCGGTAATAAAACAATGTCAAATCATAGGCATAGAGAAAACACCTCACTAACCTCTAATTAGCATTAGCATGTTGGGCATCACACAAAAGTTTTAGTAACATTAATTTAGAAAACATCTAGCTAAAGCACTATCAAATAAATAGCAGCAGAATTTAAAACAGTAGCAGCTGGTACTTGTACAACAAAAGGCAAATAGCATTGCACAGGTCAATATAATTACCAATCCTAAAGGATTCAGCACCACAGCATAGCTTCATCAGGGGGACAGCAGTAACAGCATCAGGACAGGGGCAGGGAAAGGGGTGACAATTCAGAAATTCTATGAACCTTCAAGTTAATGATCTAAGGCAAGCAGCATAGCACTACAGGCTCTAAGCACTGAGTTCTAAAGTAAGCACCAGCATCATTGCATGGAGCATAGAAAAATAACTCAAATAATAAAATACCAGAATGTCAGTAGACTGACTGGTGAAGCATGAAATGTCAAAGTGACAGATCAAAGGAAATGAGAAGTGAAGTCTCTGGAAACCAGGAAGCAATGAACCCCAAGTGTCTGATTCACAAACATTAAATTAAACTTGCTGAACTTCTTATGTTCTTAAATCATCCAATCACAAAACATTAGCTCATCAGAAAATATCACACTATTAGCCTAAATGTTATGTATTTCTCTGCCTCTTTCTTTTTGCATAAGCCCAAACGATATTAATTATTATATCTGATGTCTTTTCCGCACTGTTTATTGAAGGTCTTTATTCAACACATTTCAGAATGCACTTGCTGCCGGACGATAATCAGGAAGAAGTAGAATTTTTTTTCCAAATCAGATCTTCCCCTGAGAGAAACATATTCCATTAGTACGAACACAGAATAAACTTGTGAGTAAGACAAAAGAAGCTTGTAATTCTACAGAAATGTTTTGTAGCAGTTGAGTCTTTAGCTCATCTTGGCAGACAAATAACTACATGCTGTGACCTTGCTTGCTTGACACACAGCAGCGAACAAATGCTTTCTGTTAATTTGGCAGACATTTAACACAAGCTCTGGCATTGCGCTGCCAAAAGGCACTGCATTTATTTTTGCATTTATTTTTGCAAAGAACATGTTCTTAAGAGACAGGATATTTTTCTTTCATCGTTAACACATTTAAAAAACCATGTGCAAGCCTTTCACTCTGATGGCGGCCACTAAGTAGGGACACTTTTCATGGTAACATTTATTTTTCATTCGAAGTATTTCTCATGTTATTGCATAAGTATGATTACATAGGAATAAATATTTCATGTCAAAATATCTGATCTCATAGAATTAGTGAAGTGCTAGTAGGAAGCCCTACCAGCTAATGCAGAAAGCGATGTTTCCACTATTTGCAATTTCCCTATGTCTTCATGGCCCCATAGCTAAGCTCCATATAAGGATGAGCCAAGCATTTGCTGCTTGTATATTTGAATCACTGGAGCTATTGGACGTATACAGGACCTATTTAACACTCTAATCAGAGCCCCTGTGTTCTGCGGCAATCTAAGCTTGGATTTGGCTATATGTTGGGTCCAATCAAACTGGGTGCGAGGAATGCCGTAGCGAGCTTCGCCGTCTTTGAGGGATACTGGGGGTTTGAGTCCTGGCCCCCAACTGTAGCAGCATCCCCAAAATTAAGGAACCATTCTCTGTCTCTCCAGTTCCTCCAGTGTTTCAGAGTGGATGGAGCCCTCCATGGTTTCCAGGAAGGCGACTCAGGAGCAGGGCTGTGGGCATCTCTGGCTGAACCCACAACCAGACAGGTAACAGTAGCACCAGCAGATCACCGCTGCCAAGGAAAGTGATTTTGATTCCATTGTCCTTTATCCATGTTCACTGTTCCAAGTCTGGTCACAATTGCACAACTATTATTTTGTGTTCAATGAGGCCTAAGGCCTGCCAGGTGGCAACTTGGTGTTAGTAATTCAAGAGCTGTCCATTTTTAGATCTCTGTAGTATAGCTTGAGAATGGATTATTGTTAACTACAATGGTGGTTTTCTCACCAATATTAGTTATCCCACAGAGAGGTACTTCCACCTCAGGGAGTACAGCTATGCCAGCTGATGATTCCCTTGGTACAGGTGCCACCCCATGAGAGGTTTCTCCCACCACAGGAATGGTATCCTGAATGGCAGGGTGGGTAGAGGATACTGTGATACCCTTTTTACCTGTTGTTGGAGAAGGATCCTGAGTTTTCAGGCCTTTTTCTCTCCTTTGCATTTTCATTTCAGTAGAAATGAGAGGGAACAATTCCTCAGGGATACCCAGCATGGCTGCATGGGTATAAAACTCTACCTCAGCCCAACCTGAGGTCTCTAAGTCATTACCTCAGAAACAGTCTACAGGTAAGCTAGGTGATACTACCACCTGCTTAGGGCCAGTAACTCCACCCCAACTAAGCTGAACTACAGCTAAGGGAAGAAACTTAGTGGAGTTATGGACATCAATAATCTTGTACTGTTGTCCAATGATGTGTTGTTCAGGAGGCACTAGGTTTTCAGTTACCAAAGTGATACTTGCACCTATGTCCCTGTAGGCCTAGGCCTCAACACCATTTATTGAAACTGTCTGCCTGTACTTATCCATTGTAAGGGGACAAGCAGCCAGTGTGGCAAGGCCAATGCCACTAGGTGTGACAGAAACTGTCTTGGGACTGACTACCCCAGTTTCTATGATGGACCCATAAGTGAACCCAACTACACCCTTAGTTTGACTGTTGCCAGCAGTCCCACCACTATTACCACTACTGCTAGGGACACTAGAGTTTGATGTATTAGTGGTGGTTGGCTCAGGGGGTTTACCTGGACAGGACTTATCCCCTTGCCAACGGCCTTTATTTTTACACACATAGCACCAAGGCTTTTTAATGTGTGTATGTTGTGAAGAAGAGGAAGAATTTGTTTTATCCCCACCCCATGAAGAGTGTTTAGGATGTGAAGAAGGATCTTTGGTTTTCCCCTTATCTCCATGCTTATCCTGAGATTTCTCACCATCTTTCTTCTTGCCATCCTTGTCACCCCCTGTATGAACTTTTCTGTTCACTCTTGTTCTGACCCATTTGTCTGCCTTCTTTCCCAATTCTTGAGGAGACGTCAGATCTGAGTCCACTAGATATTGGTGTAACAAATCAGACACACAGTTATTCAGAATATGCTCTCTCAATATTAGATTGTACAGGCTTTCATAGTCAGAAACTTTACTGCCATGCAACCACCCCTCCAAGGCCTTCACTGAATAGTCAACAAAGTCTACCCAGTCTTGTGAGGACTCTTTTCTGGTTTCTCTGAACTTAATCCTGTATTGTTCAGTGGTTAAGCCAAATCCATCCCTTCGCTGCTTCCAAATGTAGGAGGCTGGCCTGGCTTGTAGTGGGAACCAAGGGGTACTTACACTCTGTACCAGGTCCAGTTATCCCTCATTAGTGTAGAAGAGGTGTTTCTAGCAGCTTAGGCTGATAGAAGGTAGCTATAGCAGAGCAGCTTAGGCTGAACTAGGAGACACGCAAAGCTCCTACTATACCACTGGTGTCATATGCACAATATCATAAGAAAACACAATACACAGATATACTAAAAATAAAGGTACTTTATTTTTATGACAATATGCCAAAAGTATCTCAGTGAGTACCCTCAGTATGAGGATGCCAAATATACACAATATATATGTACACAATACCAAAAATATGCAGTAATAGCAAAAGGAAGTAATGCAAGCAATGTAAAGTTACAGTAGATTGCAATAGGAGCACATAGCTATAGGGGCAACACAAACCATATACTCCAAAAGTGGAATGCGCACCACGAATGGACCCCAAACCTATGTGAGCTTGCAGAGGGTCGCTGGGACTGTAAGAAAACAGTGAGGGTTAGAAAAATAGCCCAGCCCAAGACCCTGAAAAGTAGGTGTAAAGTGCACTTATAACCCCCAGAGAGCACAGAAGTCCTGATAGGGGGTTTCTGCAAGGAAGACCAACACCAGCAAAGCAACCAAAGTGGATATCCGGACCTGAGTACCTGTGGAACAAGGGGACCAAGTCCAAGAGTCGCGACAATGTCGAGAGTGGGCAGATGCCCAGGAAATGCCAGCTGAGGGTGCAAAGGAGCTGCCACCCGATGGTAGAAGCTGTAGATTCTGCAAGAACGAAGATGGTTAGAAACTTCCCCTTTAGAGGATGGATGTCCCACATCGTGAAGAAGCTTGCAGAGGTGTTCCCACGCAGAAAGACTGCAAACAAACCTTGCTAGCTGCAAGGGTCGTGGTTAGGGTTTTTGGATGCTGCTGTGGCCCAGGAAGGACCAGGATATTGTCACTTGGATGAGGAGACAGAGGGGGTGCCCAGCAAGTCAGGGAGCCCTCACAGAAGCAGGCAGCACCCACAGAAGTACCGGAACAGGCACTTGGAAGAGGAGTGAACTGGAGTCCACCGGAAGACACAAAAGGGAGTCCCACGACGCCGGAGGACAACTCAGAAGGTTGTGCACTGCAGGTTAGAGTGTCGGGGACCCAGACTTGGCTGTGCACGAAGGAAATCCTGGAAGAGTGCACAGGAGCCGGAGCAGCTGCAAATCACACGGTACCCAGCAATGCAGTCTAGCGTGGGGAGGCAAGGACTTACCTCCACCAAACTTGGACTGAAGAGTCACTGGACTGTGGGAGTCACTTGGACAGAGTTGCTGAGTTCCAGGGACCACGCTCGTCGTGCTGAGAGGGGACCCAGAGGACCGGTGATGCAGTCTTTTGTTGCCTGCGGTTGCAGGGGGAAGATTCCGTCGACCCACAGGAGATTTCTTCAGAGCTCCTGGTGCAAGAAGGAGGCAGGCTACCCCCAGAGCATGCACCACCAGGAAACAGGCGAGAATGCCAGCAGGATGAAGCGATACAAGGTTGCAGTAGTCGTCTTTGCTACTTTGTTGCGGTTTTGCAGGCGTCCTGAGCAGTCAGCGGTCAATCCTTTGGCAGAAGGTAAAGAGGGAGATGCAGAGGAACTCTGATGAGCTCTTGCATTCGGTATCTGAAGAATTCCCCAAAGCAGAGACCCTAAATAGCCAGAAAAGAAGGTTTGGCTACCTAGGAAGGAGGATAGGCTAGTAAGAAAGGTAAGAGCCTATCAGAAGGAGTCTCTGACGTCACCTGATGGCACTGGCCACTCAGAGCAGTCCAGTGTGCCAGCAACACATCTGTTTCCAAGATGGCAGAGGTCTGGGGCACACTGGAGGAGCTCTGGGCACCTCCCCTTGGAGGTGCAGGTCAAGGGAGTGGTTACTCCCCTTTCCTTTGTCCAGTTTCGCGCCAGAGCAGGGCTGGGGGATCCCTAAACCGGTGTAGACTGGCTTATGCAGAGATGGGCAGCATCTGTGCCCATCAAAGCATTTCCAGAGGCTGGGGGAGGCTACTCCTCCCCAGCCTTCACACCTATTTCCAAAGGGAAAGGGTGTGACACCCTCTCTCAGAGGAAATCCTTTGTTCTGCCTTCCTGGGCCAGGGCTGAATGGACCCCAGGGGGGCAGAAACCTGTCTAAGGGGTTAGCAGCAGCAGCAGCTGCAGTGCAAACCCTGAAAAGGCAGTTTGGCAGTACCCGGGTTCTGTGCTAGAGACCCGGGGGATCATGGAATTGTCTCCCCAATGCCAGAATGGCATTGGGATGACAATTCCATGATCTTAGACATGTTACATGGCCATGTTCGGAGTTACTATTGTGACGCTATACATAGGTAGTGACCTATGTATAGTGCACGCGTGTAATGGTGTCCCCGCACTCACAAAGTCCGGGGAATTTGCCCTGAACGATGTGGGGGCACCTTGGCTAGTGCCAGGGTGCCCACACACTAAGTAACTTTGCACCCAACCTTCACCAGGTGAAGGTTAGACATATAGGTGACTTATAAGTTACTTAAGTGCAGTGGTAAATGGCTGTGAAATAACGTGGACGTTATTTCACTCAAACTGCACTGGCAGGCCTGTGTAAGAATTGTCAGATCTCCCTATGGGTGGCAAAAGAAATGCTGCAGCCCATAGGGATCTCCTGGAACCCCAATACCCTGGGTACCTCAGTACAATATACTAGGGAATTATATGGGTGTACCAGTATGCCAATGTGAATTGGTGAAATTGGTCACTAGCCTGTTAGTGACAAATTTGGAAGTAAAGAGAGAGCATAACCACTGAGGTTCTGGTTAACAGAGCCTCAGTGAGACAGTTAGGCATCACACAGGGAACACATACAGATAGGCCACAAACTTATGAGCACTGGGGTCCTGGCTAGCAGGATATCAGTGACACATAACAAACACACTTACCACATAGGGTTTTCACTATGAACACTGGGCCCTGACTAGCAGGATCCCAGTGAGACAGCGAAAATACCCTGACATATACTCACAAACATGCCAAAAGTGGGGGTAACAAGGCTAGAAAGAGGCTACTTTCTCACACCATATCAGAAGGCTGCAGTCTGGGACAAAACGACAGATCTCTTTTCCATTTTATCTTCACTTTTCTCTGAGTCTAGGCCTAGGGCCTTTGAAGAACCATTCCCTTGCCACTTGGCCAATCCATTTCAAGCTACTTTGTGGCCACAAAGCATCTAGCCATTAAAAGTTGATGTATATATAACTATCCTGGATTCTGTTCCTGTCCTTTTCAAGACCATTTTTCTACTCCACAGTCTCATATCAAACTAAACCCCCTGTCACATTTTGTGACTTGAAACCATTGCTTAGTGATGTTACATGTGAATCATCTCTTCTTCACTCCTGTTCCATCTCAGCCTCTCCAAAATCCTCTACCCTGAACTTCCAGGAATGAACTTGCAAAAGGCTCATAAGTTAAAAAGCAAAAAAGGTACCAAGAGATGAGAATGGGTGATGACAGTGTGAAGCAGATCTACTGGGGGCTTTGTCTTGGAGATGGTACAGGGGAGTTGGAGCTCCAGAGAGAAGTACGTTCCCTTGGTGAGGAAGCAAGAAGGCGGTTTAGGTTTATGCCAGGCCAGAGGGAGAGGGAATGAAGGACGCCATCTAAGAGCTACCAGTCCAGAAAAGGTACTTAGTTACACCCTGTTTCCTAAACATCACACACTTGTATTGATGTAGTAAGTATGATTGTGGTATTTATATAGTATGAACCTAGCCGAAAGGCAGCAGAGTGCTGTACAGGGTCTATATAACTTGCTTCCTCTCCTTGCACAGTGTTTTCATCAAACATTTTACTGCAAATATTACATTGTAATTTGTGGGGAAATTAGCAGTGCATGGCGAGGGAGTGAGTTAGAGTTACCTTAGGGCACGAGTTATAGTTACTTGAGGTAACTCTAACTATAACTGGTGAATTTCTATGCTTTCTTACATTTAAAATGTGAGCCTAAGTCTTTGTTTTTTTTAAGTGAACTTCTATGTTTTTTAAATGTATAGTAATTTTAATTCCTATACGTTAGTCCAACCACCGCAGCGCACGGCCTTCAGCCGCGTGCCATGGCGGTTGGCCACAGGCCGATTCCCTATAAGCACCCACCCTTGCACTGTGCACAGCCTTCACCCTTGCCCAGGGGAGCTTGCCTGCAAGACCAGGCCTGCAGCCAGACCATGCAGCCAACGCCCCCTAACCTCCTGAATCCACACTGTGCACAGCCCTTTGGCCGTGCGTGGTGGGAGTTGGCCGCACCTTCTCTGTGTGTGAGAATAGGTGTGAGAGTGTGTATCTGGAGGTGAGAGTGGTTGTCAAATTGTCTGTCTGGGAGTGAGGGTGCACACATCAGTGTTTTTGTGGTTGCGTCCGTTTGGGTGAGGGTCTGTGAGTGGCTGCATGAGGTGTCAGTGAGTCTGTGAGTGGGTGTGTGACTGTCTGAGTCGTTCTGTGAGTGGGTGCATTGCATGAGTGTCCGAGTGGGTCTGTGAGTGACTGCCATAGTGTCTGAGGGGGTGTGTGAGTGGGAGAAATTAAGTGAAAGAGAGAAAGAAAGTGAGAGGGAAAGAGCTAGAGCTTTTTTATGCTTTAAAATCTCATATACTTAGAATTAGATATTTGAGTTTGAATTAAAATAAAAATGTATTTATTATTTTAAATAAACTATAATTTTGTTTTAATTGAAAATAAAAAGAGGGAAATGTGTCCAGCTGGACTAGTGCCCCAAAGGCTCAGTGTGAAGGTCTGCAACCTTCACACTGAGCAATTTTTTTTGTACAAATTTTTTTTTGTTACCCTTCTATGGCTTTCTGTGACCGCGAGGGAGCCTTCAAGGGCTCCCCCGCGGTCCCTAATTATTTATTTATTAATATTACTTTTTTAATCAAAATAGTTTTATTTTAAATAAAAAGCCCTTACTGGCTACCCTGCACTGCAGGGGGAAGCCTTAAGGCTTCCCTCACAGTGCCATTGCTTCAGCAAGCACAGCGCTTCTTTGACAGCAGCTTCATGCTTGCTGAAGCATTTCATCTCTGTCCCCTGCATGCATGCTTTACAGGTCCCGCTGTCAAAACCTGAAGTGTTTGCTGTGGCTTGGCTGCAGCTGCAGAGCTGCAGTCAAGCCGCAGCAAACAGCTATGTCTCAGGGGTGGGCACCCCTAGACATACCAGGAGCAGGCTCGGGGGGGGGTGTTCCCAATGGCCATCAGTGGCTCCAAGAGGGGGGCCGTGCCCCCCTCCAACATGGACATTGCCTCAGAGTGTGGTGGTCCCCAGGGGCAGTGGGAGGGGGCAGGGTGCATCCCTGCATATCAGAAAAAAGCCATAGGGAGGTGGCGGTCCCCCGGGGCAGCAGGGAAGGGCCACAGGCCCACCCGCATACAACTAATAAGCCCCGGTGAGGTGGCGGTCCCCAGGGCAGAGGGAGGGGACCAGGAGCCCCCCTTGTTTTATACACATAAGCCCCCGGGACTTGGCCCACCCGGGGGCATGATACTAACTAAGCGTGGGAGCACAAGCTTCCTTTTTGAAAATGTTATGGCAGAGTCACAGATTCACTGCATATCCGACCATAAAATGAAAAATAATGCTGTTTAGCCATGGAGGGGGTCCCTTTGGTAATCCACCACCAGAGCTAAGGGGTCAGGGTGTTCTTACCCTGGTCCCTTTTCTTTAAAAAAAAATATTTTTTGAGGACTCAGCTTCAGCCGAGTCCCAAGATAGCTGACAACACTTCAGCGACTTCTGTTGTTGAAGTATTATCAGCCAATCAGATCTCTGCACAAGATCAGAAGGGTTCACAAATCTTTGTTGTCCCCAGATCTGCAAATTTAGATTTTCTTTAATTTCTTTAAAACTACTGAACGAAATTACACCAAAACAATAAAAGCACTCTTCCTGGACCAGGACCTGCCTTCCTGCCAAATTTGGTATAATTATATCCAGTAGTTTTTGTTCTATTGCTGTTCATAATCCCTATGGAAAAATGAATGGGAAAACGTGTTCTGGGACCCCTTCCCCCCCCCTCCAGTTGGATCACCCTGAAACTTTCCAGGCAGCAGGTGACAGGACTGGCAAACCTTTTTGGAAAGTTTCATGAAGATTTGTCAAGTGGCACCAGAGATATAGGCAAGTAACAACACATTTTATATGGAAGCTAGGTCCTAACTATAAATACCTAGTGGCAACCACCATTAGGTTTCATATATTTATTTATGTTTTTGGATTTGTTAATTGTTTCCTTGGCTAACGCAGCTCATTTTGATATGGAATGCATAAAGGCCACTTTTGAATACATGACTTAAACGAGCAGGGATTCCGCCCCGGATTTATGGGACGGCAGATAACCAAGTTGTTTTGATTTACGGTACAACAGGGAAGAGGTCAGGACCTCGATGTCTATCGGACGGCAATCGGAAACAGAAGGCACCGCTAACAGAGGAAAGCAGTTTCACTATATATAAGCCGTGGAAGTTTGAAAGGAGTTTGGCTCACCTGGTCCCGCGATCAGCAGAACGCTTACAAGTTGTGAATCTGATTTCCTTTTAAGACTGTCTGCACCTGAAAAACATAAAAGCAACTTTGTTACATTGTATTTGTAAAATATCATTTGTGAGGGTTTTAGGAAACTTGAAAACCGCCCGCGGTGGAATGGTGAACGAGGACTAAGGATTTCGTCACGGTAAAAAAGTATTGGCTTGGATGACATGATATTTCACTTTAACGCGGTGAGATTGTGAAATGACTAACCCTCTTATTTGCAATACCGTTCATGGTGAAATGGTGAATGTTGCTTTTGAACACCGCTTACGGTTAAAGCATGTATGGTTGAACGCTGTGAGGACAATTCATTTAATGTGGTGAGACTGTGAAATGTTAATTGTTTCAATTGTAAAGCAGCGCCTTTGACCAAAGGAAATATGGTTACAGTGAGACGAAAAGATGCTGATGTTATGCGCTGCTGATGTTACGCTCTACCTCTCTTTTTTCTCTCCTTTCAAAGTCTTTATCATCAAGAAGTGACATTTTTGTCTGGTATTTCTACTATATAAGTGACTTATCATTAATACCTGATGGTCCATGGTGCAGCCTGGTTTCCGAATTTGATTTGACTATAACAACAGTAGGTGATTCTCTCTGGCTCATCCTGAATAACCACAGTAATTGGAATCATGGTAATTTATGATTATCAGTTCTGTGACCCCTGGTGGGACAACAGTACAATTGGTGTCAATAAGTGTGTCAGACTGTACAAAGAACTGTATGAATATCAATTCCTTGATTGACACATTTTGCCAAAGTCCACATCATGAATGAAGCTATTCGTTCCAGATTGGAGGCAGCGTGGGATTTGTTTGACGAGAACATTACAAGTTCAACCAGTGACATGTCTTCAAAAGGAGAGACAGTTTGTGATGGATCCATGTCTCTCAAACAACAGTTATGGCATTTCGAGAAACTCTGTAAGAAGGAAAATAATAGAAGTTTGGAGGTCATTTCCCTGAACAATTATATAGAGGTTGGCAGTACCACGTGGTCTAAGAATATTGATTACTCCAAAATCCTCAAACCCACGTCCCAAATTACTGGAAGAATGGTCGGCTTTAATGGCACCTACATGTAAGAGCATGTTGGAGCTTTTGTCAAAATATGCAGCAACTGAATTAACACAAATAAGTGAAGAGATTAAAAGTCTCAAGGCATCTTTGGAAAATCATGCAGCCCAAGATGAAATTAGGAGTTTCTGTAAGGATATGGGGATACGATTGAATGAATATGAGGAAGAGATCAAGACAAAAAAGAAAATAAAATTTCTTAGAGATAAAATTGACTATGCTTCTGGTCGCATTCTCACATTCGGTAGAAAGTTTGATATGGCAAGGAAGGATTTCCGACAACAGGAGAATTTAAGACTTCAAGAGACATTATCATCTGAATCCAGTGTAGAGAATGTTTCAGATCTTGAGGAACAACCAGGTACCAGCGGGACAATCTTTTACAACCTTGGAGGAATATCGTTTTTTACAGCTATGTCAAAGACCATGCAAGAAACCGCCAAAAAGAAAAGGAGAAATTGGAGATGAAAAAAGAACAGGAGGGGGGGAACAACAGACAGGAACCGAACAGCTATATGGAAGAAGTTTGCGACAAGTCAGGAGGTGAAGATAACAAATTGACAGTGATTAATCTATCATCTCATCCCCTATCCCGGGATGAACGTTCGGTATTGGAATTAGGATTATCCTTTTGTCCGGTGGCCAATTTTGATTATATTAAAACTCGTATTGATATCTTTCAGTTTGTTAGAAAACTGAAGCTTCTAAAAATCTTTACACAACAGAAAAATAAATCTGTTTCACAACAATTGGATACGGGCAGAGTCACACCAGATCCATCTTTTAAATTGTCTATAGGTTACATTGATGCTTTAGCTGCCATGAGAGAATTGGAGGCTGGTGAAAAACTATGGGATACTGAAATTGAATTGCTGCGATATCTGGGTTTGGAGACGGGTAGTATCAGTGTGAGTAAATTTAAGCCAAAGTCTAAGTACAATCCCTCTACCCCGCATGATAATATTGACGCTGTTTATGAAGCGGTAAACTTTGACCTGATGAGATTATGGAAGAATAGTAGGGACACCATTGCATATAATTTGACATCAGGCCAACGGAAAGCATTAATCTTATTAAGCAAAGCTACCTCTTTTGTCATTAAACCAGCTGATAAGCGTGGAAACATAGGCCCTCATTACAACCCTGGCGGTAAATCCCACTTACCGCCGTGCAGAAGACCACCAGCACACTGCTGCGGCGGCGTAATTCCGCTACAGCTATTACGACCCACAGCTCGGAATCCCCCAAAATCCAGACACCCACAAAAGTCCGCCACACCAAAGGTCAGTGATAAACTGGCGATAACAAAACCTCCACTGTCACGCCAACAGGAATACGCCCACACTATCATGACACACAAATCCACGTGGCGGTCTTTCAACTGCAGTATTCCATTGGTGGTACACACCGCTGCGCTCAAAATACACACACATTTATAAAACACAACCAAATTGAACAAATCGAAATACACACACCTGATACACATACACACACCACTCCCACACACCCAATCCAATATAAAACAACCACCTACATCACTGACAAACCCTTACAACCAGAATTGCGATGGAAGGCCAGAGAGAGACACCCACAGAAACAACACTAGCATCCACAGGTACACAACATCGTCACTCACACAAAATCCACGCACCTCAGACAACACACACAAACACATCCCCTCACACATCACAACACACACCACCTCACACATCACCCACACCACATCATGGCACCTCAGCGACACCCCAGGTTCTCTGAGGAGGAGCACAGGGTCATGGTGGAGGAAATCTTCCGGGTAGAGCCACAGCTATTCGGATTCCATTGCTAGGAAGATGGAGCTATGGCGCAGAATCGTCGACAGGGTCAAGGCAGTGGGACAGCACCTCAGAATGTCATCCTTCTGTCCCACTTTGTCACCCTGTCCATCCTTCAACTGCCCTTGCTCAACTTCCTATGCCCTTTGGACAATGCACCTGTGAAACAAATAGATTGGACACTGCCATGGACATTCCTCCACCATCACCCCTGACCATTTTACAACCCCCTCCACTTATTTGCACAAAAATAAACACACATCAATCACAAAACATTCTGGAGTCGTCTGTGCTTTCACAAATGTCTAATTGCAATAACTATGGAATATAGCAATGTCAATTCAAATGTCAACATACTGATGTAACACAGCTCTAGTCCATGAGGAAATATAGCAGAGGTCACAAAGTGGGACCCACATCTGTTAAAAGGAAAGGCAAAGTGACAAGTCAGGGTACAAACTCTAGGTGAAAATGACAGACTAATGATAGGTCAAACAATAGTATGAGATGTGGGAGGCAGTGATATCGTCTTACCTGTGTCTCACTGGAAGTATTGCTAGATAACGTTGTCATTATCCTCTTCTTCTGCCTCCTCTTCTTCACTGACCACAGGCTCCACAGCTGACACAAGACCTCCAGCTGCACCATCCTCCTGCAGAAAAGGCACCTGTCGTCGCAAAGCCAGGTTGTGCAGCATACAGCAGGCCACGATGATCTGGCACACCTTCTTTGGTGAGTAGTAGAGAGACTCACCTGTCATATGGAGGCACCGGAACCTGGCTGTCAGGAGGCCGAAGGTTCTTTCTATAATCCTCCTAGTTCACCCATGTGCCTCATTGTAGCGTTCCTCTGCCCTTGTCCTGGGATTTCTCACTGGGGTCAGTAGCCATGACAGGTTTGAGTAACCAGAGTCACCTGAAAATATTGAGGGACAACTGTTAGACACACACTAACCCGTAGGGACAACCCCAGACCCAGACAACTATTCACAGGGTATAGGGTCCTTGTCCTCACCTATTAGCCACACACGGTGCCTCTGGAGTTGCCCCATCACATAAGGGATGCTGCTATTCCTCAGAATGTAAGCGTCATGCACTGAGCCAGGAAACTTGGCATTCACATGGGAGATGTACTGGTCGGCCAAACACACCATCTGCACATTCATCGAATGGTAGCTCTTCCGTTTTCTGTACACCTGTTCACTCCTGCAGGGGGTATCAAGGCAACATGTGTCCCATCAATGGCACCTATGATGTTGGGGATATGTCCCAGGGCATAGAAGTCACCTTTCACTGTAGCAAATCCTCCACCTGAGGGAAAACGATGTAGCTGCGCATGTGTTTCAGCAGGGCAGACAACACTCTGGACAACACGTTAGAGAACATTGGCTGGGACATCCCTGATGCAATGGCCACTGTTGTTTGAAAAGACCCACTTGCCTGGAAATGGAGTACTGACAGGACCTGCACTATAGGGGGGATCCCTCAGGGATGGCAGATAGCTGACATCAGGTCTGGCTCCAACTGGGCACACAGTTCATGGATTGTTGCACGATCAAGTCTGTAGGTGACTATTACATGTCTCTCTTCCATTGTCGACAGGTCCACCACCGGTCTGTACACCGGAGGATGCTGCCATCTCATCACCTGCCCCAGCAGACGTGCCCTATGGACGAGAACAGCGAGCAGAGAGTCAGCCAACACAGAGGTATTACAAAATGTCATTTGCACACATTTATTAATCCGCAATGTGCCTGTTACTGTGTGTATGCAAGACCTAGATAGGTGTGACGCAGTTATTATTAATGCCATGTGGCACCCTGAAATGGCGGCTGCCTGACCTGTAAGGTGGGACAATGGGATATGAGGTAACTGCGCTGGCGTTCAACACCGTCGCGGTAGGCGGTCGAAGACCGTGGCGCAATCCTGCATTGGTTAACATTGGACCCTATGGGTCCCAGGAGCCAATGACGATGTATGCCGGCTGTCTGTTCACTCATTTGATACCTGCACTTCGACAGGAGAGGACCTACACTGCAAGTGCTGCTGTGACCTGGGTCTGAAAGCGACGATGGTTCATGTGTCTGGGGAAAGGGCCCCTGCCTTCACTTCGGAGGAGGTGGAGAAGTTAGTGGATGTGGTCCTCCCCCAGTACACGCTACTCTATGGTCCTCCAGACATACAGGTGAGTACACTTTGAGCATGCTGCATGGGCAATGCCTGTTTGGAGTGGTGTGGATGGAAGATACCTGGGGGGGACTGAGGCCTGCATGAGCGGACAGTGAGTGTATGTGCGTCAGGGCAAGGGTGGGAACGTGGGCCAATGAGTATGACGGTCCGGACGGGTAAAGATTATCCTTTTCCCCTGTACTATTCCTCTAGGTCAGCGCCCACCAGAAGAAGGATATTTGGCGTGCCATCGCCAAGGACGTCCGGACCTGGGGGTCCACCACAGATGGAGCACCCACTGCGGGAAAAGATGGGAGGACATTCGCCGCTGGAGCAAGAAGACGGCGGAGACCCAGCTGGGGATGGCCTCCCAACGTGGGAGGGGTGCCCGTCGCACCATATCCCGCCTGATGTTCCGGATCCTGGCGGTGGCGTATCCAGAGTTGGATAGGCGCTTGAGGGCATCACAGCAGCCACAAGGGGGTGAGTACAGTCACAATCATTTGACTCTGCGTGCATTACGAGGTGTCTGGGTAGGGGAGGTGGCCAGTGGGTTCCCCTAGGCCAGGGCGAGCTTGGTAGGCAAGGTCCCTTGTGAGGCAGGCTCAGTGGCACCACAACCCCACTAGTGGTTAGTGCCATCTACACCTAGTCAGGCTCCTGTGACTTCCATGTGTGCAGCAAGCGGGCATAGGCCTTGTACCTTATGGCCCTGTGAATAATCTAAGAACTATAAGTGCATGGCGTAGTGCACAGGTCTGCTGAGTCTGTAGTGTCTGCCAAGCGGTAGTGGTATTGCATGCACTGAACATGTCTTTCTTCTGTCTCCAACCCCCCTTTTTGTGGTCTCCCTGTTCTTGTGTGCAATAGCTGCGCAAAACCAGGGGGAACCCTATAACCCTAACCTTCCCAGGGTAAATACAACATCAAAAAGGAAAAGATGACAGGTAGGGACAAATTCAATCCTGAGTTGTAAGAACAGTCCTTAATTCTGTTACTTCTGAGTTTATTTCTTTCTCATATTTATTTTAAAAAAAAATTTTAATTAGCAAAAAAGGATCTATGGTAATATAATACAAGACTTAATACACATCACATAGAAAAGTATAAACAAAATATTACTCACAATACACACAAAATAAACCACATATAAGATTTAACAGTATAAAAACCCATCCTAAGATGGTGCCCTACATAGTGACGTCTCTTAGCAACGACTCCCACACGGAAGACGCGCTCTGAAGGAGACTCGCCGAAGTGTCAGTAACATTAGGACGCGCCGGACTTGATAAGACGGGAGCCGATATGAGCCGCATTGTTTGACTTCGGATAAACAAACACAAGCAGCGTGGTTCACCGCTTAAATTACTTGAGGATGATATACAGGATTTTTTGTTTTCCCGTCTTCTCCCTACAATTAAGTACTACTATTGCCCTTCTCCAGTCCTGATGAGGCCCTAAATCAGTAGGCCGAAACGCGTTGACTTCTTTGTATTGCAAGTGTATTGGGCTTGTCAAATAATGGACTATATTGTAAAGACTTGAGATGCACTATATCACGCTTGTGTGAAAGAAATACACAATACGTTGATAGTTGAGTGTACAAAAAGCCCAGTGCCTTAGTAAATAGAAGTGGATCACATGTGGAGTTACACAATAGTGACCACTATCCAAATACGTAGGGCACCATCTTAGGATGGGTTTTTATACTGCTAAATCTTATATGTGGTTTATTTTGTGTGTATTGTGAGTAATATTTTGTTTATACTTTTCTATGTAATGTGTATTAAGTCTTGTGTTATATTACCATAGATCCTTTTTTGCTAATTAAATAAAAAAAAAAAAAAAATATGAGAAAGAAATAAACTCAGAAGTAACAGAATTAAGGACTGTTCTTACAACTCAGGATTGAATTTGTCCCTACCTGTCATCTTTTCCTTTTTGATCTTGTGTGCAATAGCATCATCAGGCGGAGGAGCAGTGGCACCGGCTCAGGAGGGAGCTGTATCCCACTTGGCCCTGGAGAGCGAAACAATGGAGTCTGAAGCCACCAGTGGGAATGAGGGCCAGGGGAGCTCTACGGCGGGGACAGGAGGTGACAGCAGTGACAGCGACTCCTCCTCTGATGGGAGCTCCTTGCGGTGGCGGGCCCCTATGTGCCCCCCGCATCAACAGGTACAGCCGCCACACCCCCTACCAGCACCACCCTCCCAGCAGCCCCTCAGCATGTGTCCCGTACCCGCTCACCCAGGAGTGTGGGCATCTCCTCTGCCCCAGGCACCTCAGGTCCTGCCCCAGTCAGCCCTGCTGCCCTCAGTGAGAAGGCTATTGACCTCCTGAGGTCCCTCACTGTTGGGCAGTCTACCATTGCGAATGCCATCCAGGGTGTTGAGAGGCATTTGCAACAAACAAATGCATACCTGGAGGGCATTCATTCTGGCCAGGCAGCCCAACAGAGAGCATTTCAGATTCTGGCCTCCCCAATGATGGCAGCCATTGTCCCTGTGTCCAGCCTCCCCCCTCCAACTTCCTTCACCCAGACCCAATCCACTGTACCTCAGCCTATCCCAAGAACACCATCAGACCAGCATGCACACACCTCAACACACAAGGGTGGCTCAGGCAAACATAAGCACCACACATCCCACAGGCACTCACACAATCACCATACCCATGCAGACATACCAACATCCACTGCCTCCACTGTGTCCACCTCCTCTACGTCTCCCTCCTCCCTCACAGTCTTGTCTCCACTCACACCTGCATGCACTACATCTTCAGCCACTACCTCCATCACCAGCACGCCCATCACCACACACCGCTCACGTGCACTCACCACCCCCCCTACCATTCACACATCCCCTGTGTCCTCTACCAGTGTGTCTGTGAGCCCTCCTCCCAAACTACACATACGCAGGCACACACCCACCCAATAGCCATCCACCTCACAACAGCCTCTGCCCCATGCACCTTCACCCAAATTCAGCAGACGTACACCTCGTACAACCACTACCTCTTCCTCCACTCCCAAACACCCTCCATCTTCCCGTCCCAGTGTGTCTAAAAAACTTTTCCTGGCTAATATTGACCTCTTCCCTACAGCTCCCCCCCCGTCCGTCCCCTAGGGCCAGGCTTTCCAGGTCCCAACCCAGCACCTCAGCCACCACATCCCCAGGCACAGTGGTGCCAGCAACTGCGTACTATTGGAGTGCGCCAACCATCAGGGCTGCCAGTGTGCCACGGAGCGAGGGCAAGGACATTCCGTCACCTGCAAAACTAAAAAAGTTGCCCACATCCCGGAGGGAGAAGCAGAAAACACCTGCCACCAAGGGCTCAGGGAAAAAGAAAGGCGATAGTGGCAAGACAGCTGCTCCACCATCCAGGGTGGGGAAGGGCTAGAAACTGAAGGGCAGGTCAGGAGAGGGCATGGTGGCACCAACTGAGGGACCAGTGTCACACCTTCTGTCCACGCCGGCACCAACCTGTACGGCGGAGAAGACCGCCACCTGCACCGCCACCTGCACTGCCACCTGCACCACCACCTGCACTGCCACAGAGCCCGCTGCTAGCACCACTGTCATTGCGCCCAAAACCAGCACTGCCGCCACAGAGCCCACCGCCAGCACTGCCGCCACAGAGCCCACAGCGAGCACTGCTGCCACAGAGCCGGCAGACAGCACCGCTGCCACAGAGCCCGCAGCCAGAACCGCTGCCACAGAGCGCGCAGCCAGCACCGCCGCCACAGAGCCAGCCGCCAGCACCACTGTCATTGAGCCTGCCACCAGCACCGCCGCCACAGAGCCCGCCGCCAGCACCACTGTCATTGAGCTCGCCACCAGCACCGCCACCACAGAGCCCGCCGCCAGCACTGCCGCCAAAGAGCCCGCAGCCAGCACCGCTGCCACAGAGCCCGCAGCCAGCACTGTTCCCACAGAGCCCGCAGCCAGAACCGCTGCGACAGAGCCCGCAGCCAGCACCGCCGCCACAGAGCCCGCCGCCAGCACTGCCACAACTGTCACTGCCGCGACTGACACCGCCAAAAGCTCTGCCAGCAGTCCCGTGAAATCCTGAGCCAGTGGCACCACTGCAGACTTGGCTGCCATCCCCAGTGTTCATTCGTCCGATGAAGCACTCTGGGCATCAAGCCCCCTCCAGAACCTGTGGAGAGATACATCCACTACGTCAGTCCTTGGCAGGATGAAGCACTCTGGGCACAAAGCCCCCTCCAGAACCTGTGGAGTATCACATCCACTACCTCAGTCCTTGGCAGGATGAAGCACTCTGGGCATGCAGCCCCCTCCAGAACCAGTGGAGAAAGGCATCCACTACCTCTGTCCTTGCCAGGATGAAGCACTCTGGGCACAAAGCCCCCTCCAGAACCAGTGGAGTATCACATCCACTACCTCAGTCCTTGACAGGATGAAGCACTCTGGACACAAAGCCCCCTCCAGAACCAGTGGAGAAAGGCATCCACTTGTGATACTGTGGCTTTGCACTCCCCAGGATAAAGCAGTGCCCCCCCCCTTGCGACACTTGAGAGACTATGGTTTTGCACTCCCCAGGATAAAGCAGTGGGCAACCCACCCACTTGAGACACTTGAGAGACTGTGGCTTTGCACTCCCCAGGATAAAGCAGTGGGCAACCCACCCACTGAAAAGACTTGAGAGACTGTGGCTTTGCACTCCCCAGGATAAAGCAGTGGGCAATCCACCCACTTGAGAGACTGTGGCTTTGCACTCCCCAGGATAAAGCAGTGGGCAACCCACCCACTGAAAAGACTTGAGAGACTGTGGCTTTGCACTCCCCAGGATAAAGCAGTGGCCAGCCCACCCACTGAAAAGACTTGAGAGACTGTGGCTTTGCACTTCCCAGGATAAAGCAGTGGGCAACCCACCCACTGAAAAGACTTGAGAGACTGTGGCTTTGCACTCCCCAAGATATATCAATGGGCATGAAGCCCCCTCGTGGAGCAGTGGCGTCGTGCGTTCATCAGACTGAGGTGCCCCCCCTCCCCCTGAGGTGCCTGTTTATTTTCCATCTGATGCCCCTCGAGTGTTCTCTCCGTTTGGAGTCAGGTATCTAGTGTGGGCCTCACCCATGCATTTTTGGCCCAGTGGTCCTCAGACAATGATTGGTGCACTATCCGGACTTGTGTAGTTGGTGTACATAATTGTATATACTGTATTTAGAGTTTTGAGTACTGGATTTTTATTGATTACAATCGTTCTAATCAATTCCTTTTGTCCTTGCATTATTCAAGAGGGGGGTCGGTGGGTGTATATGTAATGTTGCAGCATGTATTTGTGTGTATGGTGTTGTGGGGGTGGGGGTGTTGCGTGTGTGTGTCACTCTCTTTTCCCTCCCCCCTCCCCTGTGTTGTAGGTGCAGTAGTCGCCGTGGTCGTCGCCGCCGTCTTTGGAGCTCCTGATAGAAGAGCAGGAAGACCATCGCTGGCAGGATCTGCAGTTTTGGCTCCATGGCGTCCTGGTTGCTCGTGGGGTGTGGAGAGGTAAGTGATTTCCCCTTCTGTGTAATGTTTCCACCGTGTTTTCGTTCGCGTTGGTTCCGCCCCGGAAAAGGAGGTGGATTGGCATCTTGTGATAGGGTGGGCGGGACATTGTCTTCCGCCTGTCTGTTGGTGGTTAGCGCCGCGCTGTTTGTTTACACCGCCATGGTTGTCGGAGTGTTAAAGTGGCTGTCTATGTTGGCGGTTTCCGCCGTGGTCGTAATCCCATTTTTTTTCCCGCCGGCCTGTTGGAGGTATTACCGCCGATGTAACACTGACTGCCAGGGTTGTAATGAGGGCCATAGTGTTGTGGGACCTAAAGAAATATCAGCAAGAAGCAAATAGGCAGTTGCTTCTTTCAAAGTGCTATGAGAAATCATCAGTGACGGCATATCGGAATTCAGTGGTCTCTTTCTATTATTTTCTGTCAGGGAATTATAATTATGGTCTCCCTTCGAGAGGTGAGTTGCAATTTTTGACAGTAAAAAAACCAGTGGCACCATGTTTTTATATGCTGCCGAAAATTTATAAGAATAGTAGCTATCCACCTGGTAGACCAATAGTATCTGCAAAAGGGAGTCTTCTTGAGAATGCTTCCATTTATCTTGATTCTTTCCTGTGTCCTTATATTTATAATTTGGCCTCGTATTGTAGAAACAGCATGGATTTTATCACTAAGATACCGGATATCCCTTGGAAATCTAGCTATATTATGGTGACCATCGATGTAGTATCCGTGTATACCTGTATACAACATGACTTAGGTATCCAGGCATGTGAATATTTTCTCAGGGAAAAACCCATAAGGCTATATGAGCAATTTAAATTTTTACTAAAAATGTTGAGATTTTGTCTGGAGAATAATTTTTTTCTTTTTGAGGATCAGTGGTACAGACAGGTTACAGGGACTGCGATGGGAAGTTCTTTCGCTCCAAGTTATTCATGTCTTTTAATGGGATGGTGGGAGACACAACATGTGATGCTGGATGAAAATGAAAAATGGTTTAAACACATTATTTTTTGGACAAGATATATTGATGATATTTTTGCAATTCAGGATGGACCTGAGACAAAATTATGTAATTTTTTGGATTGGTTATCTCACAATGATTTTAATTTGAAGTTTACACATAAAACACATAGACAAATCATGGAATTCTGGGACGTAGAAGTGACAGTGGAAGGGGGTATGTTACAGACTAGCCTCTTTTGGAAGAGTATGGCAGAGAACAGCATTTTACATGCCCGCAGTCATCATCCCCCTAACTTAAAGTGGAGTATAGGGAATTACTTAGAGCTAAAAGAAATTGCAGTTCATTTCAGAGTTTCCAACAGGAACAGAACAATATGGTGGGTAGATTCAAATCTAGGGGATATCCCTTGAGAGTGATTGAGGATGCCTGTCGAAAGGTAGCAAATGTGAAAAGAGAAACCTTATTAGTCCCCAAAAGTAGGAAATAGAATGAGAATGCTGTGAGATGCATCACTACATACAATGCATATTCAGGTAAAGTGGGGAAAATTTTAAAGCAATATTGGCACCTAATAAAAACTGACAGGATGCTTGGAAGAATTGTGAGTCCCTATCCAAAAATAACATATAGGAAGAGTAGTTCCCTATAGGATATGTTGGTACACAGTTACTTGTATATATACATATATATAAATCATATGTATATATATATATATGGATAACACCTACTAGAGGTCACCAGTAGATAGTTATAGTTAAGGTAGTTATAGTTAGGGCATGTTTCCATAGAAAAAGCAAGCATTTTTTTACTTGCCTATTTCTTTGGCACGTTTGACGAATCTCCACAAAAGTTTCCAAAATACAGTGTTGCCGTGATTCTTGTTGCGCATTGAAAGGGAGTTAAAAAAACATTGCGTTTCCCATGTTAATTTCCATAGGATTCTTTAGACACGACTACAGACCGAACCACTGGATGGAATTACACCACATTTGGCAGAAAGCTAGCTGTCACTACTCAGATTACATTTTTGCTTATTTGGAGTAAATCCATTCAGTAGTTTTTGAGAAATGTTGGGAAATTCAAATTTGTATATCTCTAGCCGTGAAGTATTTGCGAATAGAGACCAGCCTTTGCAGGGAAATGAACAGCTCTGATTGGCTGCCAACACTTCAAACCAGGAAGTGTTGGCAGCCACCTTGGGACTCGGTTAGCCAAGTCCCAGAAAGAAAGTAAAAATATAATAAAAGGGGCCAGGGTAGAGATCCCCTGACCCCATAGCACTGGTGGGGGGGGGGGGGTCCCAGAGGGACACCCCATATCAAAAAACATTTTTTAAAATTATGTTTTGGCTCCGAGTTTGCCTCAAAATGATCCAGGTTCAGAGGGCATTAAAAATTTAGGGCCATATGTACGAACACATTTTCCCATAGACACAGAATGGGCAAAACTGCTTGCTACATCAGGCCCTTAGTGTGGTGGGCCTTTCACCTCCCCAACAGCTCTGGGGACCACCACCACCCTGGAGCTTTTCTTTTTTTATATGTGGGGGAGCCTGCAGCCCACCCACTGCCCTGGGGACCGCCACCTCCCCAAGGCTTTCATTTTAACATATGCAGGGGTCCGTGGCCCCTTGCTGCCCTGGGGCCCACCATCTCCCATGGGCAATATTTAAGGGACCCCCAAGCCCCAGGGACCACCACCCCCAGGGCTATGTACTAGTTGGAGGGGGGCCACGCGGCCTCCCTCCTGGAACCACTGATGGCCCTGGGTACCGCCACTCCCCAGGGTTCACCTCCTTCTGTATCCCAGGGTGCCATTCCGTGGGACATAGCTGTTTGCTGTGGCTTGGCTGCAGTGCTGCAGGAAAGCCAAGCCACTGCAAACACTTCGGGTTTTGACAGTGGGACCCTAAAAGCAGGTCCTGCTGTCAAAATCCAAAGTTTCATCTCAGTCCCCTACACGGGTGCAAGGGACAGAGATGAAATGCTTCAGCAAGCATGGAGCTGCAAGCAATGGCACTGCAGGGTAACCCTGTAGCTGGATTAATTTCATTTTTTTAAATTTTTTTTTAATTATTTTTAAAAAAACATTTTTTATTTTAAATTGTAAACAAATAACTCATTCTAAGTAGATCAGACATCAAAGACTAAAAAACTCTATCTCGCTTCCTCTTACTTTCTTTCGCTCTCTCTGTCTCTCTTTCAATCAATTCATCCACTCACATACCCACTCAGACATGCACCCACTTACACACCCACTCAGATTCTCACGCACCCACTCAGAGACCCACTCAGACCCTCATGCACTCACTAACAGCCCAGTCAGACCCTCAAGCACCCACTCACACCTAGTCACACAGTTATGGACCCACTCACACACCCACTCAGACCGTCACACACCCACTCGCAGACCGAATGACACCCTGATGCACCCACTCACAGACCCGCATACATACTGACACACCCACTAAAACACTGATGTATGCACTCTCTCACCCAAACAGACACTGACAGACACTCGTACCCCTAATACAGCCTCTTACACTTATTTTCACACCCAGAGAGGCCGCAGAAAACTTCTGCCGTGCGTGCGCAAAGCGCTGTGCACAGCATCAGGTTGGCTGGTTGGCTGCAGGGCCTGGCTACAGAGCAGCCCTTGCGGGCAATACCTACCGCACACAGGAGAAGGCTATGCACTGCTGTGTGCGACAGTGGTTGGATTCACGTATAGCAATGAAAATTACTATAGGTTAAAAACACATAGAAATTCACTGAAAAAAACAAAGTTTACAGGGATGTTATAGCCAGGTTCTGAATTTACATATACAAAACCATAGAATTTCAGCAGTTAGAGTTCTTTGAAGTAACTAAAATGCACACCCTAAGGTAACTGTAACTCACACCTTCACCATGCACAGCTAATTACTCCACATGGTATATCATTGATGACATATTCTATGCCATTGTTCATATTGTCACTGCAACAGTTGCAATGAAATTATTGATGAGTGATGAGACTACTGTGCATGGTGAGGGTGCAAGTTATAGTTACGTTAGGGCACAAGTTTTAGTTACTTTAAAGAACTCTAACTACAACTGCTGAATTTCTATGGTTTTGTATGAGTAAAATTTAGAACCTCACTTTAACGCCCATGTAACCTTTGTTTTTTTGTGTGAATATACATATATATATAATTTATTTTTCCCACAATTGACAAACAACTCAGGAATGTGGCACTCCCAGGATATGAATTATCTTATTCTTATACGGAGCCCAAGTCCAGAAAACTACTATCGCAAGGAAAATGGAAATTTGGAAAGGATAGTTGACAGAGTGAATTCTGTAGGCACTTCCCTGCGTGCAAGGCATGACATCAGGAAAAGTTGGAAGGACCTCAGGGGGAAGGTCCACCCCATGGCATTCAGGCACCAGCTTGCGGTCCTGAAGACTGGTGGTGGTCCCCCACCTTCTCGCCTACAGCTCACATCATGGGAAGAGAAGGTCTTGGCCATCCTGCATCTTGAGGGCTTGACAGGATCACCTGGGGGAGTGGAGCTGGGTAAGACACAACAACAAAGTATCACGATTATGTATTGCCATGCATGCCCACTGATCACCATTTGCCAACTTCACTATCACCGCACTCACAAGCCCAGTCACCACCTGCCCAAAAATCAATGCCTGCCATCTCACATTGGAACTAGACTTACCTGGAGGAACCACATCTCTCTATACTGTCTGTAGCACAGGGAATGACAGCACCACAATTCCCAGCAGGCACTGTTCTGTCATTAAGAAAACCAGAACAGTGTATCATACTCAAAATTACCTTGTTCTGCAAATCGCTAGTGAATGGTACTGACCGGAGAGAAGGATACTGTACTGTACAGAGTTGGAAGTAGGGCAGGCACTGACAGAAATGCCAAGGCCAGGGGAGAACAGTAATGTAACCCCCCAGCCAACACAGTGTTCCCTGCTACTCTCCCATGGAACTCTACTCACCTGAGAGGAGGACAACTGTACAATGTGTGTGATAAAGGGAGTGAAATGGCTAGAACTCATAAGAGAATCCCTTACTCGCACTCCAAGCAACAGTTCACTGTATACCACTTCTTGGTAGTTCACACAAGAAGTGCACACGCCTGAGGGAATTATATTGAACAACTGCTTGTGGTACAGAGAGTCACATGACTGCTAATGCCAGGAGGCTTTGTCTAACCAATCCAATGAAACAGCCCATTCTAAACATTTCCAAATATCCTTGTTGGCATACCTGCAATGGAAGTCTACTCACCTCAGAGAACTAACAATGCAAACTGTGAGTTCTGTCTTGAGTAAGTTCACTGTATATCCCAGGAGGTCCAGGCCATGCAAACTCAAACACCAGGCCAGTGTCCATATGGCATTATGCCACTGTCTGTGAACTCACTTATGAAGTTAACACACCTGGGAGAGACAAGGATACAGATCATGGTACACCCTATGATGTGGCAGCACACCCAGATCCATCTTGAGCCGCTATGTTAAGATGAAAATAGTGTGGACAGGAAGGACAGCTCAAAATGTTTGGAAAGAACATCTAAGACAGATCTAAGACCCCAAGATGTGTCATCTGAATGGCATTGGCAGCAGTCAAATCCACAATGCACTGAACACAGGATGACAACTATCACATAACATGACACAGCCTGCATAACAGACAACTAGGTCTCAAGATGACCCAAACAACATCCTGCCCAGCCACTATTTTGCATGCACTGCTGGCAAGGTATAAGTCCATGACCATCCCTCCAATAGGCTAAAAGTTCAGACAGTCTGAGGCTAGTGTGCTGAACTGGAATTGATATGTAACCCAAATGTCAGGTCAATAGTATGTCTACCTGTCACATAAGGTAAAACTGCAAATCCAATGTGAACATGGCCCTAGCCCAATGTCACTGTCAACTATTGGAGGTAGCAGTCACAATACAACCTGTAACATTGTATTTCTCACATCAACAGGTTGAGCAGCCACTGCAAATACTGAATCCACTGAAGAGCCTGCTACTTTCCCCATGTCTCAAAGCACTCAGTGAGAACACCACATCTGGACCGGTGGATGTTGAGGACAGTTCTGGCACATCCAGGCAACTTGGTCAGACGACACCTGTCAGCCTCAGCTTGAGCAAATCAGCTCTTCCCAGCCCCATGGCCTCTACATCTCAGGCAGCCACTCAGTCCCAAACCTGTGTCCCAAAAACAGTCCCAAACATCATGTGCCCCCAGTCCAGGTTCCTGAGTCACAGCCAGCCAACTCTGACAATGAAGGACCTGGAACCAGTGGAAGGGGGCAGGCTACACCTAGGACGCAGGCACCTGGGGGTAGGGTTGTGGGGGGGATTGTGTGACCCAGCGGCCAGAGGCTGTTGGTGATGCCCCTGCCCAGGACACTATCAGTCAGGTCTTTGGAGCCTACCAACATTCCCAAGGAGTGAGGGGCCAGGTACTGACCAAACTCAGGGAAATCAAGGAGCTGCAGAGGGACTTCTATCCAGAAATGTGTGAACAGTGGGAGGCCCACAATAACAACATAGCCTCCCTAACAGGGGTGGTCATGGACATCAACACTATCCTGAGCTGGGATCGACAACACTCCACCTCTTCTTTTGGTGCATCTACACCAGGCCCTTCATGGATGCCGCCTCAGACACCCCTTCTTCTGTAGTTAATGAATCCCCCCACCACATGCAGGGACGTCCACCAAAGACTCCAAGGCTGCGGATGGCAAGACACTAACCGCTGCCAGTAAGTGACCACTTCCTGATATCACTCCTTTGTGTTTGACAGATTCACTTTGTTGACTGTTCCCTAACCACTTTCCATTTTCCATGGTAGTAGGGCACTTGACTTTGGACTTCAAATGATGTGGCCTCTACTCCATTGATTACAAACACCATGACTGATCCCTTCACTCTACTTCTTGTTTTACATTACCACTAAGATTTTATGTAAATATATAAATAAACACACCCATCACCAAAACACTGCTTACTATCTCTTCTGTTAACTTTTGGAAATGTTGAATGGTAATCACATGTGAAGCACATGAGTAAGACATAAGAAGGTAATGGAAGGAGGGAGATGTCTCAGGTAGTGTCATGCTGAGGATGACTAGCAACATAATGTCACCAGTGTCTGGTCATACCGAGTATTTTATTGCACTGTACTGCACATGTCTGGATAGTCATAGCAAAGAACGTCGGAGCCAGAATGAGTCAGGCTAGATAACCCAAATGTACCACCCACCAGTCCACACAGGAAAGGCCTTCGTCAGACCTTTCCCCGTGGATTCGGCTAACAGAGTAGTAGATGTTCTCACAAGCTTGAGCCTTATCACATACCACACCAGATCTGTAAACTTAACATACATCATGGCACAGACAGAGGGCAGTACAACTTTTCCTGACCCTAGATCCTTTCCAAAGGCACACTGTCTTGCAATGAGAAAACACATCTACAGCCACAAAAAGATCTGACAGGATCAATTTTGACAGTGTGAAGGTAGAATGCATAGATTGCACAGGTTGACATGTTGCAAAGCCACATGATCACATACATAAGACATTTGAACCAACACACTGTAATAAACAAGTGTATTGTATATTTCAGATTCCTACCCACCCTCTGTCCAGACTGCTTAAACACAGGACTCATACACCCTACATCTTTGACCAACATTACCTGGATCAATCCATGTCCACTTAATGTCAGACCAGCAACACCTACCTGCCAATGACACAACTCTGAAATGCCCACATGAGGATGAAATGGTGAAGACACCTGGAAGAAGAAATAAAACACATGGAGTTCAGGCAGGTAAAGACATACATATGACCCAATTATAATTTCAAACCTCAGTTGGTCCACTGACAATGCAATGAGACTGAGACAAAAAAAAGCAGATCATCAAGGTAGTCACTTGTTATAGTCTGACTTAGCTATCAAACCTTGCCTGTATAATGCAAAGCAGGAGATGCCCTGTCTCTTGGAAAAAGAGATACCCTACTCAGCACATCCTGACCCTTGCAGTTCCCCATACAGGCACAGTAATTACATAACATCACATACTTACATTCAAGTCAAGTAGTGATTGATGAGATCCACCCGCATGTCTCCACCTTCATCCTCATCACTGTCATCCTCACTTGGAATTTCAGGTGACACTGCTAGCCCCCCACATCTGGAATAAAGGGTATATTTCTCTTCAGGGAAATGTTGTGGAGCATGCAGCAGGCCACAATAATCTTGCACACTTTTCTGGGTAAGTAGAGGGGGGCTCCACCAGTCTTGTCCATACAACAAAATCCGGCTTTCAGGAGCCCAAAAACCCGCTTCACGACACGCTGTGTCCTTCCATGAGCCTCGTTGAAGGGGACTTCTCCTTTGGTAGTCGGGTTCCTCACGGGTGTCAACAACCAAGGATGGTTTGGGTATGCTAAGTCACCTGTAAGAGAATGCAACATATTTGCAACTATGAGTCCCAAGTATTGTCTCTCTAGCAGCAAACATTGTATTTAAACAAACAGGACATATGTGACTTACCAACCAGCCAGGCCCTCTCTGGGTTCAGTTGTGTCATCAGGTGTGGAATAGCGCTGTTCTGCATGATGAAGGCATCATTGACTGAACCCAGATAATGGGCACAGACCTGGGAAATGTAGAGGCCCGCCAAACAAACAACTTGGACATTGATGGAATGGCAGTACTTCCTGTTCCGATAAACTTGTTCATTGACATGCAGTGGAACCAAGGCTACATTTGTAACATCAATGGCTCCCACCACATGTGGGATGCGTGCCAAACGATAGAAGTCAGCCTTCACATGGGCAAAATCCTCACGTTGAGGAAACCAGCTAGAGCTGTCCAGGTGTTTCAACATTGCTGGGAGTACATCCTTCAAGACCAGACTAAACAAAGGCTGAGAAATCCCAGCAGATAGGGCCACTGTATTTTGGAAGGACCCTGTGGCCAGGAAGTGCAAAACTGCCATGACTTGAGTGATGTGTGGTATGCTATTAGAATGACTGATGGCAGGCATCAGATCTGGCTCCAACTGATGACAAAGATCCATGATTGTCTTCCTATCCAGCCAATTTATCTGGATGATGTGTTTGTTCTCCATTGCCTGAAGATCTGCCAGTGGACGGTACACAGGCGGTTACCTGATACTTCCCCTCCAGGGTAACTATATACGACAATAGGAGAGTATAGCCATCATTCAATGTGTCCCTTGCAAGATACATAATGCATATCATAGATGAAGAGTGACATGGCAGAGGAAATGATACACAATACACATCACCACTTTTAATTACACAGAAGCGACATATTTCCCCCTTGCATTTCCACAAATGTGTACACATCATCTATCTGGACAGCAACAATGTGTAAATGCTGAATGTGACTTGGAATTCTGACTGTGAGTTAATGCCCCCAAACCTAAATTGCCCTGATGGTAGGGGGTGTGGGCACCTCTGCCCCTAATCATGTTGTCACATATGCTTGCCGTCATACCTAGATGATGTACAATACGATTGATCTACATGACAGTACGATGCCAGCACTCATAATTCATATGAATGACATTTTCGGATTAGTGACACATCTAAAACAACTAAAAATGCCATAGTATGCTTCTAAAATGGCGGCTGCCTGACCTACTTCACTGGACATTGGGAACCACCCGCGACCGAAGGCTGAAGTCATGGTGATAGGTGGATGCTAGGCTGGTGGACATAGCCATAGGTTACCATTGTTGCCACTGGTGGTATTTGGCCAATGGCTGTGTCCGCCGTCGGTGACGGTCGCGTACATGACGCACGTGACCACCATGTTCTGACAATCCCGCACTTGACTCCTGACACAACTGCCAGAAGACCGACACTACCTGAGCTGCTGTGTACCGCCTCTGGGGGCAATCATGCTATGTCCAAAAGGTGATAGGGCCCCTGTCTTCTTCCCTGAGGAGCGTCAGAAGTGTGTGGAGGAGGTCCTACCCCTGCATGAACAGCTCTATGGTGTACCAGAGGAGCAGTTAAGTGCCCCATGTGCACAGGTTCCTCTGTACTTTGCCATACCTTACCTTTAGACGGGCCTAGTGTTTGGCCCAGTTTATCAGATTGTGTAGTCAAAGCCCTTTAGATGCTGTCAGTGTGCCTCAATGGGTGAGTCAATGGGCATGTTTCTGTATCAAGTTACAGTTACAGTTCTGTTCAGTTACAGGTATTAAATTCTGAAAAATTGTGGTGAGTGTGTATTGAATGTTCCCTGACCCAGCTTGTGTTGGATACACATAACTAGGTGAGGTGTCATGACAGCCATCCCCAGGCATTTCTTAGCAAAATATGTCATCAATGTGCAATCACATGTGATTGCATGATAGCAGGAGTGGAGAATGCATGTTGTATGTGTTAGTTGCTTGTAATTTGAGATCTGTGTATGTTGACACAGCGATCTCAAACCACATTTGAGCTTGTTAGACTATTGTTTGGAAGCCAGTTCATGACTTACTATAGCCTTCAGCTCTGCACTTAGGCACCACATGCCAATTAGCTGTTGGTTACATGATGTACTGATAAGCATGTTAGTGGCGGATATGGTGTTTCATGTTGGTTCTTAATGCTCAGTCTTCAAAGACCCAGGTCTGTCTGTTTCTCACAGTACTGTATATGTCGTAATCTGGGCTGGTAACAAATCCCTTTTGCTATGCAAGTGTGTCAAGGAGACCAGATCCTCTGGGCTTGCGCATGTTCCCAACATGTCCACCTCTTGGCAGCTCCAAACTCCACTAGTTATATAGCACAGAGTTAAAGAATGGCCAAGTGGGGGAATGGGTTTTGGGTTGGGAACAGCGGGGAAGGAGACCTCTGGAAGCAAGAGTTAAACAACACAATTGCAAGATTCATCACAATGACTTTCAATAAGTTTTGTTTCAAATAAAACACTTATGCTGAAAACATGAATGGCCTAAGGCTTCACAATAACTAGGCCTCAAGAATCTAGGTACCTGGAAATCAAAAAAGGTTATGCAAGGTTTTCACATGAACATTCCAGACTTAGCATATTATATTTTGAACAATAAACTCTCTCCAAAATACTGCTTAGAACAATCTCTGCATTGTAGCAAGAATCAAAGAGCACATGTTTTTTTCTCTACATGAATGAACTGTACAAATACCATGAATAACACTTCTACATCACTCTCTGATTAAGAGTTTCAAGACTTAAATATTCAGGGAATATTATGCACTTTAATCAAAACTGCTCATCTAAGTTTCAATTTCTAGAAATAATTGCGCACTCCGCCGATCTGTATTTCAAAAGTTAAACACCAGGAAAGAATTGCGCACTCTGTTGCCGATTCGAACATCTAGATTTTTATCCAATGAAATGATCGTGCACAACGGCAATCTATGATTCAAGATTTAAATGCAGGGAAAGAATCGCACACATTGGTGCTGATTCAGAATTCACGATACAAATGTCATGAAATGATCACGCACACTGCAGATCTGAAGGCCACAAAGTAAATGCCTGGAAGGGATCGCGCACACTGTTGCCGATTCGGAATTCACAATGTAAATGCCATCAATTGATCGCGCACACTGTCGATCTGAATGCCAAGAAATAAATGCCTGGAAGGAATTGCGCACACTGTTGCTGATTCGGAATTCACAATGTAAATGCCATGAAGTGATCGCGCACACTGCCGATCTGAATGCCAAGAAGTAAATGCCTGGAAGTAATTGCACACACTGTTGCCGATTTGGAATTCACGATTCAAAGGTCATGAAATGATCGCACACACTGCGATCTGAATGGCAAGAAATAAATGCCTGGAAAGAATCGCGCACACTGTTGCCGATTCGGAATTCACAATGCCAATGCCATGAAATGATCGAGCACACTGCCGATCTGAATGCCAAGAAATAAATGCCTGGAAAGAATCGCGCACACTTTTGCTGATTCGGAATTCACAATGCAAATGCCATGAAATGATCGCGAAAACACGATTTCAAGTTTAGGCCCAAAACTCAAATGTCACAGGAAAACAAAGTTGGGGGCCTAACCTGACCTCCACCTTACCGCCCTGCCTGAAGTTCACCAAATAAGCAAGTGCAGGCCTGGAAATGACTGGATAGGGCTCCGAGACAGGAGCTCTAGAAAATGCTGCTGCTCTGCACCGGGACCTCTGAATAGTGAGCACATGGAGCTGGGCTGGCTCCCTTATATAGAGCCAAGCCCCACCCACGAGCCACACCCAACCATGCTGCAAGAAAGGCTTCTAGAAAATCTTAGAGTAAAGGACCACACCCTGTAGTCCTGCAAACAAGCCTTGCAAATGAACAATGAATTACAAACAGCATTAATGACTTTTCAAGGTGAAGGCTCTGCAATGCAAAAGGTTAACATACTGCATAGAAACACAATGCATGAAATATGCCTCTGCATAAGGACTGGGTTTTTGCATTTACGTCGCCCGTAGAGCGCGCACTGTCCTGATGTTGACAAAGTGTGACACTGTGCCCACACCCTGTATCCATGCACAGCATGGTCAGACGCAATATCATGCCTCAGTGCCAATAGCAGCTTATTTAGCCTGTGTCCACTGAGTAGAATGGAAATTATATTAGGGGCGGGCTGCCGATCTGTGAAAAATGTGCTGTTTTCATCTTTTTATTTTTTTTATTAGTCCTCATATTCATCACCCCTGCTTTGGTTGAGTAGAAAAGGCACTGACGCGGCAAGCGACAACATGCCTCCAAGTACATAGTTCAAACCTCGGTAGATCATCCCATCTGATCTACTAATTATACTTTTCTCATATGGATGTCATTGATCAAAAGTTGTTGCTTTCAATCATAGCCAAAGCAGCACCTCCAAAGAGAGGGGGGGAGATCTAATCATTGGACTTTAAAAGTTCAAAAGTACAAAAATTGTTTTTTTTTAAGGAAGAAACAAAACAAGGAGCCTACATAACAAAGAATAATATGTTAATGATACACATTTTCCCAATACAACCAAAAATTATCTCTTCTAGACAGGGGGCCCCGTTGTTCCAGTGTACAAATTCGATTTACAGATATTTGCCAGTCCAACACACGAGGAGGAAAAGGATCAATCCATTTACGACAGATTTCTCGCCTAGCTAGAAGGATTAATATAAACAGCAAGTACTCCTGCTGAGCTGACAATTTCTGATAGTTTGTATCCTGTTCCCGCACCCCAAACACCACTAATGCTAGGTTTAAAACTAAGTTGACATTAAAGATTACCTTAAAAGTACTCCCTATATCCCCCCAATAATTCAACAACTTAGAGCATTGCCAAAACATATGGATATCATCCGCCTTATCTTCCCCACACCTTGGACAATTTTTCTGAGTTTTCCCAATAGCTGTTAATTTGGCCGGAGTCCAGTAAACCCTATGGAGTGTGAACAAATGATTTTTCTTCAGCCCCGCAGGACTGGTAGTAAGCCACAATATTGAACAAGACTTTTGCCACAGTGCAGTAACATCTAAAGCTGGAAAAATCGTTCCCCACTTCGACAAGGGAAGGGAGGAACTATCATCTGATGTTTCTAACAAAGCGTGGTACCATAATGCAACCTCTTTATTGATGGTTTTCTGGTTTAGCTTCCCTTCCCATATACTCCTCCCTATTTCTCCATTTCGACGGGACTTTACCCAACTAGATATCTGAAGATATTTAAATCTAGAAACTGTCCCACCAGTACCTTCCTGGAATGCACACCAACTTAACACTTCAACTCCTTCTATTAACTGGCCCCATCTTTCCATCCCACTTGCTCTCAAAGGCGTTGATAGTTTGTCTATAAGGCATTCCGGAGTGCCAGGAGAATCCCAAATGGGAGCCGAACTACAAAAATAAGGTATCTCTAAAGCCCTCCGAAAATACATCCAAACATTACATGCATGTCTAGGGAGTTTCAAACGAACTTACTTAAAGTAGCTGGGATGTCCAAATTTATATAAAAAATGGTCTGCTCCTTCTTCAAGGTGTGCCGTTAATGCTCTCCAGACTAAATCGTGCTCTGATTTTTTATTCAATAAAAATCTAATATTTTTTAACTGGAAAGCCAAATAGTACTTAAAAAGGTCTGGAGACGCAATACCTCCCCACTCTCTCTTTCTACTCAACTTTTTCCAAGCAATCCTAACTCGCTTGGAAGCCCATACAAATGAGGATAACTCCCCCTGTAGTTTTTTAAACCAACTCTTCTCGAACTCTAGTGGGATAGTATTAAATAAAAAAGTAAATTTTGGAAGGATACACATCTTCAAAATATTAGATCTTCCAATTATCGTAAGTGGAAGAGCGGCCCACGCCTTTAACAGTTTTTTGGTTTCCCTATATACTATGTCAAAGTTCAATTTAGCTACCTCGTTAAGATCAGCTGCTAATCGAATACCCAGATATCTGATCTCTTGTTTAGCTAAAGGGGAAGCATACGACAAGTTCCAACACATTATTTCCGTCTTTTCTGCGTTTATGCTGTACCCGGAAAGTCTACCAAATTGTTCCATCAAGGCAATGACCCTAGGTAGAGTAGACCTAACATCACTTGTGTATATCATCAAGTCATCTGCGTATAATGCTAGTTTTTTTTCCCAGCCCCCAGTTCGAAATGGGATAGTCTCCTTAGAAGACCGAAGTAAAGTAGCCAAGGGTTCAATGTATAAATTGAAAAGCAAGGGAGATAAGGGGCATCCCTGTCTCGTACCCCGCCTGATCCTAAATTCTTGTGTTAATTGGCCATTAACCAGGATTCTTGCTAGGGGGCATCTATACAGTTCCCCTATCGCCCTAATAAAAGGGATTCCCAAGCCCACTTTTTCCAACACCACCTTTAAAAACAACCAATTAACGCGATCAAAGGCCTTGGCCGCATCAAAAGACAAAATCGCCAATGGCGCCTTCTCGTGTGCCGCCAAATCAACTGCAGCAAATAACTCGTGAGTTATCTCGTGAAGCTGCCTCCCCTTCATGAAACCCTTTTGGTCCGGATGGATCAGATTGCCGATGACTCTCCCCAATCTCTTGGCTAAAATTCCTGTATAAAGTTTATAGTCTGCGTTCAGCAAGGAGATGGGCCTATAGGAGGAGCAAGACGTGGAATCCTTACCCGGCTTTAACAATAAGCAGATTGTCGCCTCTCTCCAGGAATTGGGAATTTGGGCCCCTTCTATCAACATAGAGTTAAATAGCTCTTATAAAAATGGAGTAAGTTCATCCCCCAAAGCCTTGTATAATTCATTAGGAAGACTATCTGGCCCCGCTGCCTTACCTTTTTTTAATGCCTTTAAACCTTCAGCCAACTCAGCCTCATTTAACTTATCATTCAATAGGAGCATCTTAGACTCCTCTAGAACTGGGAGGTCTGCATTATCTAAAAATTCTCTTACCGGTTCTTCCAGGTTAACCGAACTTTCTGAATATATCTCCTGAAAAAAAGATACGAATGCCCCCTCAATCTCATCTTGCTCCGTGCAAATCTGATTCATAAGCTCTGATTTGACCGATAAAATGTGCCTTTTGGAAAGGTCCGACTTAACCTTCCACGCTAACAATTTACTGCAGCCTTCTCCATATTCAAAATGTGCATACTGACTACTTTCCCACTTTAACCTACAGCGATTTTCCAAAAAAGCGTCTAAACTAGACCGAACCTTTTCCTCTTGGCAAGACAGCTCCTTTACTAAGTCCGTTTTCCCTTCTAACTGCGCCTTATACAATGCGACTTGAAGGGTTTTTAATAACAATTTCATGTTTCCCAGCTTTCCCCTCTCTTCACGATACTTATAAGCTGCAAGGTTAACTAACCTCCCTCTTATATAAGCCTTAAATGCATCCCAAACACACCACAAACTTGCTGTTCCTTGATTCACCTGAAAAAATTCTCTAGTATCTTTTTTTAACACTTCTACTAATGCGTCATCTAAAAATAAAGCACGATTAATTGTACTCCTAGTAGTCCTGTTAATAACCCTAATATCTAAGTGTAGTATTACTGCAGAATGGTCTGACAAGTGTGCAGTGTTGTGGGCTACCCTTCTTACCTCCGGGCATAGACTTTTATGAATTAAAAAAAAATCTATTCTGGATCTATGCCCATATTTTTTATTGTCAAATGTATATCTATCTCCTTCACCCCGTCTCCAGTGCCAGGCATCTACCAAGCCTAAATCCTACATCGCTTGTTTCACCAGTGCCCTTGTTTTAGGTGAATTTAACGTACCCCGAGGGGTTGACTTGTCCTGTGCAGGGTCTAGCAATATATCAAAATCCCCACCTAACACCACTGGGTACCTAGCTGAAAGTAGAATATTAAATAAGTCTTGAAATGGCGTTGGGTCATCAATATTTGGCCCGTAGTAACCCGACACTGTGATCCAGTGACCGCATACACACAGCTCTACCACTACCCACCTCCCTCTGGGGTCAACATGTACTGTTCCTACCCTGAACCTCATGGATTTCTTAATCAAAACTGGCACACCTTTTATTGTACTAGTTTGAGAAGAGCATACGCTAAACGAAACCCAATTCAGCTGTTTAAGCCAGGTCTCCCATTCAGTTCGGTGAAGATGGGTTTCCTGCAGTATAATAATCTCCTCCTCAACCAAACGCAAGTACTCAAAGATCTTCCTCCTCCTACCAGACACCCTTAACCCATTCACATTCCAAGAGAGGAATCTCAACCTTTCAATACCCTGCATGATCGTTCATAAAGCGAAGGAAGAAAAAGGGAGAACACCGACCCTCCCGACCTATGTTAGCAACATATGAGGACTTTCTTATTTTATTATTTTCAACCCACCAAACCCAAAACAAACCCCAACCCCCCGTGCCTCCCACCCCTACACCCGACCCCAACATGCCCCCAAACCCCCCCCCCAGAGGAACCCTCCCTATTTCTACTGGGATACCCATCCTGTTATCCCATCTTCGAACCCCTCGCCGGACGGGGGCTTTCCACTAGATCTTATTGAGACGCCTTAATCTGATCTATAAATATGCTGACCTCCCCAGGGTCTCTCATATTGTACATTTTATTCTTCCACATTATACGGAGAGCTGCCGGGAACCTTAGTTGGACTGTTGCCCCAAGTTCACGAAGCTCCAGCATGAAGTTTCCCAGCTCCCATTGCCTATCTAACGTTGCCTTAGACACATCTGATCTCATCCTAAGAGACCATTCCCCCTTGGGGAAAGCCCCAACCTTGAGGGCTTCAGACAAGATTCTTTCCTTAATAGAGTATGTGTTGAAATTTATCAGAATCCTCCTGGGGTTTTTCCTTCCTGGATTTTTCTTAAAAGGATCACGGTGGACTCTCTGAATGTCGTCTTCCAGATTGAACCTTGCCATATTAGGGAGGACCTCCTTAATCAGTGAGATCACATAGCCCTTAATATCTTCCCCCTCCAAACCCTCTGGGACTCCCAGGAGCCTGATATTATTTCTCCTCATGTTATTTTCCAATATTTCCAATTTGTCTTGCAACAACTTTTCTCCCCGTTTCAATTGTAAAATGTCCTTAGATTGAGCTAACACTCGCTCCTCGTGGGCCTCCACCACTGCCTCTAGCTTCCCCAGCCGGTCTGATAACAGGTTGATTTTACTTTCCAAGACCTCACAGGCTTCCCGAATCCTAGTTTGATTAGTTTCTGAAATCTCGAATTTTCCCCTAATTTCTTTAGTAAGAGAGATTAACAGAGCCTGTACATCCAAGTTGTGTGGTATTGATCCACTAGAGAAATTACCATCAACTTCCAGCAAGGGTAGAGTCTTAGGAGGGCCCTCTCTCAGCGTAGCTGGTTCCTTGTCTAATAGTTCTTGTGCTGGGCCAACAACTGGACCGCCTTCAACTAGCTTAGAAACCCCTAACTTGCCTAAGACCGGTTGAGCGTTTGCCATGTCCTGTGGTGGAGGGATTGTAGTCTGAAAGTACCTTGTGATCAACGAGTCGCTCCTCCCCTGGATCTCGATTTGACTCTCCTCTCGGTGGGGTAGAGGGTGATCCACGAGTAATGTTGTGTAGGATGACCCCTCGCCATAGGTTTTAGGATCTAAGACCGCTATGCCTGATATTATAGTTCCAGACACCTGAGTCCGAAGATTAGCACTTGCACCACGGGTACCGGGCTTACTTTTCCTGGCCACAATCACGTCATTGACTTCTGCCCGGGCACCCCTGGGGTGACGCTTGATTGATGACATATACTGTGGGGCTCCGACACTCTCACACTCCCTTCTTACCCCCTTCCCACTTAAGTTATTTCTGGTGAAGACCCCCGGGGTCTCCGGGAGGCTCCCACGAAGAGAGCAGCGGGAGGTATAAGATCTCCCACGTCGCACACCCCTCGCCGCTTCTGTCCAAATACTGGAATTTAGAGTCTGTTTCCAGGGCACCCCGCCACCCCTCCCCGTAGTCAATGACCCCCCCCTTCTTGTTCGCCGTTTTCCTCCTAGTTTTCCTGACAAAAGTCGGAAAAAAACACTGTAGAGAGGTAAAATGAAATTAATGAGGTGCAATAACAGGAGTATTTTTCTTACCCCCTCTCTCTCTTTCTGACAACTGGAAATCCTGGAAAACACAGTACAAGATGTGAGGGTCCGAGTACCCCACCCCACGGGGAACCTATCCAAGCGATGGCCCACCTCTTTTCTCAAGACCCTTAAACCTGAGAAACTCTCAGTTGAAGCAGCAATTTACAATCTCAGCCCTTCCAGCAGACGGCGAACCACCAAGAGTACAAGAGCGCTGAATATTCGGCGTCCATCTGTACTTCACATCCTTTCTGCACAGAGCAGCGAGTTTGCACAGGTTTTGTGTTTATGGGGTGACAAGGAGCTGAAACTTAACACTCCCTGGCGAATATGCGGTTGTAAAACGCGATACCAAAGCACGAAATTCCTCTGGTCCATAGAAGACTCTTGCACCTGCTTATTTTTACAATAAGCAACACTTGCATATATATACGCGTTAACCTAAGACCTCCGCTACTCCTGGGAAGGCAGCCTCGATAGTATTAACTGCCTCTGCCTGCTAGAGACAGGCTATAACCAATGGACTAAATCCCCCGGGCTCCCCCCCAAGCCGCCAAAATAATGTCACCGTCTTTTGCCGCTCCTCGCTCTGCTGACACAGCTCCAGGGCTTCCCCCCAAAAGCGCTGAGCGGGCGCTCCAAGTTTCCAGGCTCCCGGTCCAGTGCGCGAAGGCGCGAGGGGGGAATCCTCTCCCTCGCCCTCCTGTCGATCGGGCCGTCACCAGGGGGCCGGGGGCACCAAACAAGCCCGAAACCAACAGAAAAAAACAACTTCTGCAGCCCTCCCGAGCGCAGACCGATCCAGATCGCGCGATGTTTGGCGTCTCTCGTCCGTCCGACGGGAGTTCACGGGCAGCGCGTTAGCTGGCCGTCATGTTCCTCCTAAACTCCACCTGTTCCTCCTCATTCATGCTTCCCGCTAAATCTTTTGTTGTGAGAAAGTCGCTGTTTTCATCTTTGTCAATGTCTTTTACATAGCCTTGACATGTACCTTGATCCCACAGCCCTATTGTCACCTTCATCCAGCTCACATGTGTCCTGTTCAGGGTCATTGCATAAGTGCAAACAGTGTGTTGGTTACCGATGAGCCATGATATGTGACTCTGTTGTTTGCTTGCCCATGTCTTAGCAAAGGTACCCTAAGTTAAGTGAACACTTGTGCAGAAGTGTTTTTTGTGTTGTTGACGAGACACACAGAACCCCACCCCCTGAAATGTTGTGTGCCTGCTTCTGTATCTGCACATGTCCACACATGACAGGCTTGACCCTCTGTGTGTCCACCATGCCACTGCCTTAATTGTGAGCCAAGGGTGACAGTGGAGTTTGTAGGCTGGATGTGGCCTGTAGGGATTGTATGCAGCAGTTGATAAACTTGGATAGTGGATGTTTATGTGCATTCTTGGCTGAGGAGTTAACCTTTCAGTAGCCACTTGGTGTGATGTGTCTCATTGTGTTTCTGATCTCTGTCAGGTTGCTAGCTCATGTCCCACAGACGTCACAGTTGACATACCTAGTCAGTGCAGGGCCTGAGCTGGGTGGTGTAGGGCAGCACATTGGGGAGTGATTGTAGTCATGTCCCTGTGCCCAATGCCTTCTATGTGCCCCAAGTATATGGTCCGGACAGGATGTTAGTAGCTTGGCAAACTGACATGTATGTGACTCAGCCATCTTGTATGGGGCTTTTGGACATGATGTTTTGTCTTTTCTTTTGCATTCATGCAGGTCAAGGCCCATCAGAAGAAGGGGATTTAGAGAGCCATCGCCAAGAAGGTGCGGACCCTCGGGGTCCAGAGCTGGCAGTGCACCCACTGTCGGAAGAGGTGGGAGGACCTGAGACACTGGGCCCAGAAGATTGCGGTGGCTCAGCTGGGGCTGTCCTCCCAATAGGGACAGGGTGCCCATCAGACAATGGCCCCCCTAATGGCCCGCATTTTGGCGGTGGCCGCCCCAGAGGTGGATAGTTGTTTAAGGGCAGCACACCAGCCACAAGGGGGTGAGTACAAGGCACATTCCTGCTTGTCCCTTTGCCAGGTGATTGAGTGAAGGACTGATTGCTCCCCCTGACAATGAGGGATGTGTTATGTGTCACAGATCATATGGGAGCCTATTTTTGTAGATAGGTCATGTGTTTCCTAATGGTGTGTGTTGGACCTGGCCCTTTTACAGGGTCATTCCCCAGACTTTTTGCTTTTTGCCTCCTTATTTTTCTGACCTTTGTTGGCTGACGTTTGACTCTGAGCACTTTTTCACTTCTAACCAGTGCTAAAGTGCATGTGCTCTCCCTTACAAAATTGGTACGATTGGATTATACCTAATTGGCATATTTAATTTACCTATACTTCCCTTGTAAAGTGGTATCCCTGTACCCAGTGCCTGTAAATTAAATGCTACTACTGGGCCTGCAGCGCTGCTTGCGCCACCCACTGAAGTAGCCTGTCAAACCTATCTAAGGCCTGCTAGCGCAGAACCTGTGTGCGCAGTTTCCTGCCACAGGGACCTGGCATCTAAATTTACTTGCCAGGACCAGAACTCCCCTTTTACTACATGTAAATCACTCCTAAGGTACGCCCTAGCTAGCCATTTTGGCAGGGTGCCATGTATGTAAAAGGCAGGACATGTGCCATGTTGCGTGGCCTGTCCTGGAAGTGACAAACAGCCGAACTTGGTGTCTCACTGCTGTGAGTGCTGCCTCATCATAGGATTGCATTGGAAATGCCCTGCCTTATGTGTAAGGTGTATTGTCTGATTTATGAGGGGTAGCGTAGGCATGTTTGGTATGGTTGTGATAGTGGTGAGAAATGCTGCTTACTGGTGTTAGTGTATTTTTTATTACTATCACAGAAATGTCACTTCTAGAAAGCGCACATTTATCTGTGCTTATGACTTTGGTGTTTTTCAGCTTGCCTCCAATCCACGTCTAGGCAGACTGACAGTTGGGGCTTTGTGCATACTTCTCAGACAGCCTGAACACAGGGAGGGTGGAGGTGTCATGGAGGTGCATCTACATATTGTAAAGCCTTCCTGGGCTGAGAGAAGGGAGAGGAGGGGCACACCTACATTTGTAAAGGCTGTGCCCTGGCCTCACACAACAGGGTTGTTTACCCCCCACTGATGTTTGGAGCCTGTGCTGGAGGAAGGAAAGGGCACACCCAGAACCAGTTGTAACTGGTTGGAACCCCCTCTCCTGGCCATTGCAAAACACACTGTAAACCTAATGTAAGTACAGGGGAATTTTCCCCACAATTTAGACATCTTTTGGACATTCTTGAGACTCCAGGAACCTTACCTGAAGCTGGACAGGACACTGTTGAAAGTACTCACCAAGACCACCTTGGACTGCTGCTGCTGTGCTGACCTGTGACCTGCCTGGTCACAAGGAGGAACTGCCACTGCTTGCACACCCTTGTTGTGCTGACCTGCTGCTGGGTTCTCCAGCCCTGCGCCCCCTTCCTCATCAGTTGTCTGCAGAGGCAGGGTGCTGTGGCCCCTGACCTCTGTATATTTCTTCCAGCACGAGGAGTGGTGTTGTTGCCTAGCGCTTGGGAGTGCTCTCTGGTGCCCATAATGGCACTTTTCTAAAAGCACGCTTTTATTGCCAGAAGAAAATCACTGCCACAGCCCGGGCTGCAGATTTGCTGGTAGCGCTTTGAAAAGCGCTCTATTCATTCCCCCCAAATCACCGCCGCAATCCGGGCATCTCAAGTATAACTAGCGCAAGGACCGGGCTCCGCCCAGTGCCCCTGGGGCACATGAAGAAGTAAAGCAGAGCAAGCATGCTCCTCTCGCGCCCCTGGGGCACGGTCCGCTCCTGGGAGCGCCCCCAGGGCACCAGCTGCCTCTGATCTTCCTGGGATCACAGCGACAGCTCGGGAAGCTCCTTCAATCCCTCGTGAAACGCATTGGGTGCGGGCGAGTGTTTACTCGGGCCCCAGGAGGGGTCCGACCCTTACGAACCTCAGAGCAGGACTCTGGGGAGGGCGCGGGGAGTGCCCCCTTCCCTCGGTCTCTACAGTAGGAGCAGGACACTCCTTTTCTCTTCACCAAGAAACGGGCATTGTTGGGAAACCGGGAAGGGAGACCTCAACGGAGGTCCCTTCTCCCTCGCCCCTAATTGTTGCTGGGCCTCGCATGGCCCCCACCCTGAGGACAGGGTGTGAGGAGGCCGAGGCAGGCCCCCATTCAAAGCGCGGGGCCCCGGACGGGCCCGTTTCCTACTAAGAGAGGGTGCAGACAGCCCCTCTCCCCAAGGAGACCTGCGTGGCCTCCATTTCGCACATAGGAGCGCCGGGGGCCCCCCATACTCCTTGTTCCAGGCACTAGGAGTGTCTTTATCTCTAACACAGGTACTCTTTTTGCGTAACCTATGATTTCCCAATGTCCCTGCAATGGGCATTATGGATATATGTTTTGGTATGATGTATTCATGACAAGTGCATAGAATTCTTACTGTAATTCCTGACTACTGCTTATGTTGCAGAATCCTGAGTACTTACGTGTTCTAATGTGACAACTGCGAATTCTTGCAGAGTATTAGTAACTTGTGTAACATTCTGACAACTGCTAAGGTAGTAGGGTATTACTTACGTGTAATGTTGGTCTAATTATGTTTTGTGCAACACAGATTATTTTTACATAACTCAGTGTTGTGTTTACTTTGTAGTATACATTTTGCGTTACATGTGTTGTGTGTGTTGTGCAACCGCTTTACGCATTGCCTCTGGGATAGGCCTGACAGCTCGTGCCAAGCTACCAAGGGGGTGAGCAGGGGTTATCTTGGACGTATAACTCCCTTGCCCTGACTAGAGTGGGTAAGTTCTGCCTGGCTGAGGTGCATACCCTAGCCAACCAGAAACCCCATTTCTAACAGTGTGCTTTTCCTTTTGGACCTGGAACTTAGGACAAAACTTTTGGTTATCCTCAGACCTATTACTATGCAGGTACCACGAATGGCTTTGTAAAGTTAACAAATATTTACTATTTGTTCTGCTAGTGGGTGTTTTCCCCAACAGATCACTCCTCCCAAATTTACAGGCCAAAGGTTAGTAGGATGAGGATCACTGTCCTCTGCCATGTGTCTGGGAATATGTGTAGTTTGACATCTGCCACCCAGGCGCTAGATATCTTCAGTGTATGAAGGGTGCCAGTGCCTCTTTGTAGACTGTGATGCATAGCTGTCCATCACAAATGTGACATGACTTACATGGCTAATTTTTGGCAGTTGTAGCAAACTACTATTCCTTGGTAAGTGTGGACTGTGCATTGACATGAGTAATGTGTCATCACTGCTGCCACCAATCCTTGTGCCTACATCTAAGCATGTGCTCCATTCTCTTAAGGATACATAGATATGCTGCTGTTTTATGCATGTGCTACCCATGTTGATGGGATGATGTCTGGAGTCTCTCACAAACATGTGCATGGAGAATTTTTGTTTTAATAGTACACCTACAATGGTGGTCCAGTTCTTGTGGTGCCACCTACAGGAGTGTGTCACTGTCATATGTTGCCTGACAGATACTGTCATGCCCCATAGCATGTCATTAGTCATGTTAAACTGCAGTAGCAATGGGGGAAATGACTGGTAGGGCCAGAGCGAGGATTCACTTCATGTTTGTATGCACCCTTCATGTGGATTCATGTTGAGAAGTGCACTGTACCTGGGTAATGATTGGGGCTTGTGCCCTGACTGTTGGAATGCATCATGGAGTGACTTGCAGTGATGTTTGGATCGCATATGTTTGGGGACTGGGATTCATACACCGCCAGATGCCATGCTTGCTATGTCTGAGATGTGGGTAATGATTTGGCTTCCCATTGGAAAAGAAGATGATGTCCTTCTGTTGGTGATTGCACGTTCCGTGTCTCGCCAACCTGCCCGGTACTGTTGTTCACTGCAAACACACTCAGATGTGAATTGTAGCGGGTGTCAGACATTGGTAGTGGCTATCCTGGTCCTTCCTGGATAATTTTTCTGTGTATTCCGGAGTAGGTAGACATCTCTCCTTGAGATTTAGAACATGGCTTCATTGTTGTTCCTTGCAATGCCACAGTTGGGGGATGTCTGAGTGCCATTGCTTCTACCTCCTAGACTCATTTTGTATAGGTGTCACTTGTGGAGCTGTAATTGTTGTAATGTGTCCATAGTGGCATTGTCATTTTCATGTCACCTACTCCAGGTTTTTGCAACATTGTACCTGTGTCAGCTGCATTACCTTTGCAACCTCTTATATAATTGGTACACCACATCAGTGCAGAATAGATGTGTGCCTGAGCTTGTGTCTGTGTATTTGGTAGAGAAACTTACAATCGCATCTATTTGTTGGCTATGAGTTCACTGGGGTCTGTTGCATGTGGCACAGGTTTGAGGATGGAGTGGTAACCTAGTTGTGGTGTGGTTAATGTGGTTGCTAGACTTCATCCATTCAATTGTAGTTGTCTGAGGTCCTGCTTTTCACGTGTCACTTTTGTATTTCCAAATGGCATACATGGTTATGTTATCGCACAGGATTTTGCCAATTAGATGGCACTTTTTGCAGGGGACTACTTGACATGATGTCATGGTTGGTCTCTCAGAGTTGCGAGTGAAGTGTTTTCATGTCCATGTTGTGATCCTATTTCTCTTTATTTTGGCAGCATCAGCACAGGCAGATAAAGGAGGTAGGGCACAGCTGAGTGGGAAAGCATCTTGCCACAGGACCTTGGGTCAAGAGCCCACAGACATGGAGGAACCCAGTGGCCCGGAGGGTGAGGGGAGTGCCACGGGAAGATCAGATCAGCCTCTACATCATCGGATTCCTCCTCCAGTGGCCACTCCCTAGTGGTGGCGGACCGATTAGGGAACCCTTCAGCACCATCATTGTCCGCCAAACTCCGTTCTATCACTGCCCTCCGTGTTGCTCTCCACCCAGTTGGCCATGCCTGCTCACCCAAGAGGGTGGGCGTCTCCTTTGCCGAAGGCACCTCCGCCTCATACCCTGTTCCTCCTGCTGCCTTCAGTGAGGAGGCTATTGACCTCCTGAGAATCATCTCTGTGGGTCAGTCCACTGTCATGAATGAAATTCAGGGACTGTCGACCCAGCTACAGCAGACAAACATGTTCCTGGAGGGCATTCACTGTGCAATGGCTGGCCTACAGAGATCTTTTCAGGCTCTGGCCTCCACACTTATGGCAGTCAGTCACCCCTTGTCTTCCGTCCACACTCCACCTCCCTCTTCTCAGTCCAAATCCCCTCTTCCCCGACCTACTCAAAGCACACAGACAGATTCCCATGCATCCACCTCAACAGACACATGGAGCGCTCACAAACACAAGCACCACAAGACACACCGGCATGTGCACAAACAACATTCACCCACAGACACAGCAACAGTCACTACTTTACCTGACATCCCCATCCTCAGCATCACACACAACACATTTGGCATACCTACAGACACCACCACAACAGTCACTGACACAGGCACCACATCCATCCTACTTGCAGACACAACCCCAGCAGACCCTCAGATATCCACGCTTCTCACCACACCCACAGACACCACAACTACAGAGACACCTACATGTACCACATCCAGCATGCCTGAAGTCACTAACACCTCAGACTCCCACCCACCACAGCATCTCCAGCACCTCCACCCCCCAGCCCAAGACACATGAATGCCCTCACTCACCCACCACACACAAGCATACCTCCCACAAGCACTCATCTTCTGATGGCCATCCCCGTGTGTCTAAAAAACTTTGCTTTGTGATATCGGCTTTACCCCTGTCCCCCCGTCCACACCCATAAGGTCTTTATCCCTCCTGAAGGCCATCCCTTCCACCTCCAAAGCCTCCCCTGTCCCCTGCAAAGACCCATACCCCTCCCCCACAAAGAAGAAGCCTCCCTTCCAAAAAGGAGCCCCTCTCTGAAGCCCAAACTCCTCTTCCCAAATCTTTTTTCATAAAAGATAGCTTCCTAGCATTAATTGTTTGTTTCCAGGAGTCATACTTCTCAAACAAAATACCAAAATAGGAAAAAGAAGTAGTAAAATGTATCTTTGTGCCCCGATTATAAGGTCATGGCACTTCACCTGTCTCTTTCTACATTTCATTTTGTAAGTTTTAATTAAGTTAACTAGTAGACCTAGATCCTGCAAATAGTCAATGAAGTAGATGAGTAACCTTTTGTAGACCTAAGGGAGTACGGACTATGATTAAGGCGTCATCCACATAGAGAAGGGATGGAATCGGGTGCTGGCCAATTTGAGGGAGATCACTACAGTTCTCTGCTAAGACACTGCCTTAAGCTTAAGAGTAAACAGGAAGGGAGAGAGGACGCAGCCTTGTCTAACTCCCCTCTCTATATTAAATGAGTGAGTGCATTCTCCATTAAGGCCATACCATACCATTGCCCTACTCCCCTAGTACAACTCCTTTAGAAACTCTATTAAAGGTGGGTGTACACCAAGCTCTGTCATATTAGGCCGCAGTTTATCAATTAAAACGCAATCAAATGCGCTTGATAGATCAACAAAGGCTAAAAACTTTGAGGTTTAATCCCTGTTCAATCCCCTCTAAACCACTGAGGAAGCCATATTGGAGGTCGGAAAGATTCTCATTGTTTTTGGCCCATTCTTCCAATCTGTCCAGAATGATATGACCTACCACTTTCAACAGAGAATCAAGTAGTGAGATGGGATTGTAGCAGGCTGGATTAGAACAATTGCCTTTCTTAAAGATGGGAACAATTAATGAGTCTGACCAGATATTTATAAAAAAGAACTGCAGCAAACCCTCAGCACTCGGGTCAATATGGGGACCCAGAGATACACGTTTGCCTTAAATAAAATAAGTTGAGGTGTATGCCTTCTGGACTTGGTGCTTTCCCACCCTTGCTGGCCATAAGACCCCTATTAACCTCATCTAAGGTGAATGTAAGATCAATAGAACTATGAAGTGGGTCCACAGGTACAGGAGCTAAGTAGAGGGATACCATCTCTACCAGTACAATGTTAGGGCTAGAGTAAATTTTAGAGAAATGGATCACCAAATCAGTTTCAGTGATTGCAATCTGTATACTTGGGCCACAGTTATTGCCTCGATGAGGACCATTAATAATGCACCAGAAAGCTATGCTCTCCTTATTTCGGCTGGCTTCAATGAGGGACTTCCATGTTTCATCTTTTGGGCTTTTTTTCCACTTTAGGCTAGTTTATGTTCACATGTACACATTTGTGCTTCTTGTGTGCACGTTTGAGAATTGTGGAGAGCTTCTTCAAGATATTTATAAGCACTAGAGCAGGAGGAATGAAAGCAGACTTGGCTGTTGCAGGTAGATTGTCACCCGGATACCATAAGACATTCCTTAATTTCCTCTGTAGTAGTAAGGAAGGCCTCAAGAATATTGTTAGAACAATAAGCTTCATCCACTCATGTCTCAAAGAACTCAGTAATTTGTCTATTTGAGTAGGATATTTGTGAACACCTTAACTAACCTCTAATTAGCATTAGCATGTTGGGCTTCATGCAAAACATTTTAGCAAACACGAATTTGGAAAACATCTAAACTATGGCCTCTATCAAAATAGCAGTTGGTACCTAGAAAGAAAAGGCAAACAGACAATTACAATTTTGCATCATATAGTTACCAATCCAACAGATCAGCAAACAGCGTCAGTCTTCGTCCTCAGGACATCAGTCGTATTCATCATCAGCAAAGACAGGACGGGGCAAAGTCTTGATATAGCATAGCTAAGGGGTAGGATCTTCCCTCATATGGAGGAGAAGTAAGTATCAGGTAAGGACAGGTATAGGATGGTTTAAGGTAACAGGAAGAATAAACGGCAAAGTCTCAAAAGAATGGCCCCCTTTCTCCTTGGGTTGTGCGTTTAAATCAAAACTGTCTAATCTGCTCTTAATTCCTCATTGGTTCATAATTGGTGCATCGTTATCTCTGTCCAATAATTCTCCATGCACTTCACCAGAATTTTCCACAAAACCCAGTTCTCATGTCGCTGATTGGCCCATGTTATTGACGTCTTCATCCACTTTACGCTTCAGTCAGTGGCTACATTGTTTTCTCCTACTCCAGGCAGCCTTGCACCTGTTACCAATTACACTGTTGCGTTCAGCAAGAATGTCTCCTTCAGCAAGTCGGGTCTCATGAGAAAGAATTTCCTACGGCTAAACACATAACTTTTGGAAAAATACAACTTCATGTCCTTCAGGAAAACAGCACATTGCACGTTCGAAAAATGCAGTTTAATATGAGACCAAGCAACTAGGCCCAGACCCTTGCTAAGCTAAGGCCCTAAATTAATAAACAACTTGTAATACATAACTCTAATTATTATGTGCTAATACAAATTAAAAACATTATTACATAGATAATTCTGAATTAGCAACTTTCATTAGTCCTCGTATACATTGGTAGCCTCTCCCCGTGGGCACATTTCAAACGCGAGCATTATTTTTTAAGTTAACGCATTTTCTATGCAGCTTCATCACACAATATATTGCAAGCTTTTCATGTTAATATTGCTTTTAAAAGACACACTCCAACACCAGTTAGTGTTTTAGAACCTCTACCGATCCATTTTACCCCTTTAGCCATTTTGAAGTTATCAAAGAGGATCTAAAATGAGCCTGTCTTATTGATCAACCAGTTTAAGGACTTATTTCTTAAAGATTCCCAGGATTCAGATACTGCTCTAGAAAGGACAGGTACATTTGCCAAGATTATGATGTAGGGAGTCGCTTCCGGAGGTAGGTCTAGAAAATCAGATCTCCTGCCCATCATTTCTATGGAAAACTCCCTGCAAGATTGTATGTTGGCAGCTGATGGTTGACTCTTGAGGTGATTTATGGGCAGGACATTAGCACCACAAGCAGGAATCCGCTTCGGAAGTTGAACACCCAAGTTACAATGCTTGGACAGAAGGTTAGCATCAGAGATAGAAATCTGAGGTGGATCACCCATAACATGCTGAGGGGGAGGGAGAGGTGTAGTGGAAAGAGACAGAGGAGAAGCACACTTTTAATTGCATAAAAGTATACTGGAGCTGATAGTCCTTCCTTGTTGTGATGCAGTAGGAAAAGGCGCTAATAGACTGTATCACTTACCTCCTCCCCTGGTCACAGAAGACAGCCACAGCCACCACCCATAGGCGCTACCCAGAACTTGAGCACAAAGCCAACACCGTTCGAGCAATAAGCTCTAAATTCCAAAGTCAAAGTGCACTTCAGCTATTCTCTGGATTTCTCTCCATACGGGTTTCCTTTTCTTTAGTAAGGGGACCCCTGGATGCCTATGGTGAACAAGGAGTGAGGCACTCACCATGGAACCACTTCCCCCTCTGCAGCGTGAAGCCCTGGACTGCAAAATATCCTGCTGCCCTGCTGGACACCCAAAACGTACTTGACTCCCCAAATGAGCTGCACACAGTGGTGGAGGCAGTAACAGCTGTGGCCTATCAGCAAAGCAGAGAGGGCAGGATCTAGGAAAACCACATGCAGCAACAGCGATTTCAGTGTTCTTCCCTGATGATCTTCTCAGAGCCTCCCAGCCTTCCCTGCGACTTCCCATGCAGCTCCCCAAGCAGCGTCTATCCTGTGCTCACAGCAATGGCAGACGACCGCATGACCTAGCCTGTGGTGGGAACGAGCACGGCATGGGGAGGAGTGTTTTCCATTCAGTCACAGGGAGCAAATGGCAATCACATCTGGTAGGTGTCACAATGTTGGGACAGAAAAGTCCTCTGCATGGTAATGGATGTTCACCCATGCCCTGAGTGCCCAACTGTACTAATCTCTGGAGCACTGATGCTGTTTGTTTTTGCTGTCACAGTCAACCATGGATTATGCATATGTGCCATGACATAGGGATATCTGATAGATTGCAGTCTTTTTCTACTGGGTGGGGTGTCCAAAGTGCTACCCTCAGTGGTGAAAGGGTACTCCCTTCAATTGAGTCAATGGTTTCCAGTACTCAGCAGCAGCACTTAATTGTCAACACTGGCACTGATAGTCTGCCACATGGTGATGTTGTCTGTCTAATGTAGAGATAAACACAACAGTTGTTTATTATATTAAATACAGATAAAAAGTGACTAATGTATGCTGCCCAAGCCATTTCTATATCTTTGGGGGTATGGACTAGTCTAAATTGTCACACTTGTAGCAATGTGATGGTTAGTAGTTGTGTTGGTATTGTTATTGGCACTGCTATCAGTGGCAATGGTTATTCAGAGCTGCAGGGGCCTCCTGATAAAGTCCCTGGCACTTTTTCTTTTTACAAACTAAGCACTGTCGCCAGAAGTTAAGCAACACATTTACTGCGGTGGAAGCATACAGTGTAGTGATCGGTAGGAGTGAACAGGTCCTTTTTAACCTGTGTCACTGTAGTGAGGCTTACAGGCTCACTAACCATGGAAAAGTTCCACTGCTGTGTGCTTAATTCAGCCTTGGCCTACACCAGTTAGAGGTAAAGTGCTGCACAGTGAAGGAGTGGTGACTGAATTGGTTGCATGTGTGCCTGGGAAGGGTACAATACTGAATGTATGTATACCTATGATTGTTACATTACATAGAAGTAGAGCTGTGGTGCAGGGAATGTACAGTGAAAGGATGTGCTGAGTGTATGTGTGCTTGCAAAAGGTACAATATTTGAAAGGTTAAGTGCTGTACTGTGCACACATGAAGAATGTGTATACTGGCAGCATGTGTGCTTGCTAGTAGTGCACTATGGCACAACACAGACAGGCCACAGTATTGAACAGTGCACAGAGTGAATGTGTGTGCTGAATGTATCTGCGTCTGTGCAGGAACAACGTATGGAGGTAACATTACTGAATAGTATGTGTTCTGTGTCCATACACAGAGTGCAAGTGTTGCTCAGGATCCATAGTACGTTGGGCCCCAGGACATCAGAAGTAAAAGGCCACAACTATCACATTAGTCCCAGTAGCCCCTGTGGCCCCTGTAGGTACTTGGCCCTCTTAAAATGGGGTTCTCATAGGAAGAAATATGATGTCTCCAAAGGAGTGCCACGGTAAACTGAAATTTATTAATTGAACATTCATAAAGTCATACATTTACCTAATTTACTAATATTTACAGTATTTATTTTTAAGCCAAAGGCTCAGTTGAGACAGTGTCTATGTAAAAACGTAATCAGAGTTACCACTCCACCATTTCCTCACCACAGTTGCTCATAGCAATGCCCTTTACTTACAGGGCTGAAGGGGTAAGGTGTGAGAATGACAGGGCAGTGGCAGGCATCAGCTCCTTCCTAACATGTGTTATTAGAAGAGAAGCTGCTGTGAGGAACCTGCAACTCAGACCCACTAGCCCTGGGGAGATCCCAAGATTCCTAAACACTGCTGTCTAATCACAAACAAGCAAAGCAGTGTGGGTGCAATATCGATGTTCCCATAGGACCTGGGTGCCAAGTTAGCAGCAACATTGTTAGGATTGCCTACCACCAGTGTGGAAACACCCTTCAGGAAAAAAGAGCAGCCCAGGGTGTCGCTCATCGCTATTGCTTGCAGGTGGGTTTGGGTAATTTGGGAAAATTCCATTAATACCCCAGAGGAGGGTATGTGGCTTTCTCACTTGGAACTATGCTGTTCACAATAGGAAAAATAAAAACAAGTGCTAAAGCATGCATTTCCGACCCCTGCACCATGATGCTCTGCACAGGGACAGCTGGAATTCCTTTCTGTCTTGAAGTCCTCAAAACGTGTAGATTGTCCTTGCGTACTCTGATTACCTTGGTAAATTTTAAAATAATATGCAAATGCATATTTTTTATGTATGCCTAGGCCTACCCGGATTTCCTACTTGTTTGTGCTTTTGGTTGTTAAATGATTTTTTAATTTTGCGGTATGATCAGAATAAAATGTATATTGTTTTCTCACTAACCTACCTCCTCTCCCAAGTAAGAAAGGTCAGCTACCATTGCATATATTTATGCCCAATAACCGGGTCACTAGCTTGAAAGGTGAAAGCACACTACTGCTCTTCTGAATAGCCAAAAAGTCCTGGATTCTGCATACAAGGCCCCAAGAAGGACTGGTTAGAATATGTTCTTGCAAGCCTGTCCTCGCAATTATTTTTTTCCTTTCCGACGTAAAAGTAAAATGCGCTCACAGGCCACTATAGAGTACATCCTCTGGGGTTTTCATTTATCAATACTCCATGCTAATAGTTGGTAGCACCCCCAAAGCCCTCCTTTCATCTGTGCAATTAATCAGATCCATTGACCCCTGATCTCCAAAGCACTTTGTGACCTTGACAAAAGGTATGGAATGCTCTAATAGGCACAATACAAACGACAAAATAGGTGCTAATGAGGTGAGTAGCGTTACTAAAAGTCTTTTATGATGTATAGGAACTCGAATATACATGTATAAATGATGGTCACTTCTGATCACTTCGGATTTCAGGTGATTTGGACTACAAAGAAACAGGGCGCCAGACAGCATTGGGAACGAGGTTCCATTGCATTGCCAGAGGCTTCCACAAAGTATCCAGTGAAAAATGGCATGCATTGCAGTCTGAATTATCTCTCACGGCTAATGAATGGGGCAATTCATTTGCTGCAGCTTTTGCAATACATTAGCAGGGCATTGGAGGGAATCTTAAAAGCGGCTGCTAATGTATTTCACAAGGGAAGATGATGGAAGGCTGGGCTCTTTAATGCACATTTAAACCAAATATTGTGGCAGGGGTGCCAGCTATCTGTAAATCTCCTGACAGTAAAAAACAGGCATTCATTCGCACACAGTGGCATATGTGTCTTTCGAGGACTACCTCACTTTTTGTTCTTCTGTATGTCGATTTCAGTTCAGTAACGACATTCAAAGTAGAGTGTCATCCCATCCCAAAGCTTTCTTTTCACTAAGCCACGAAAACATCCCAACTGCCTTTTGTCACACTTAGCCAAGTAGTTGACATATTCAATTTGTTTTACTTCCATGATGTATATAGAAGTATAATGAACAATAGTGGTACATATATCTATTGAAATTCTTGATTTAGCTACAGCCATTTTTGTCACATACTTGACTGCTCCACCATTGGCTTGCCATCCGCCATGTTAGGTGGAATAGTTGATCATTCCACCAGACTTGTGTGCAAATGGCCCTCCCTTTAAGGAGTGAATGTTAACCACTCTAGCTGAAATTTTCCCAGAGTAATTATAATTTTATGAGAGACATTTGATGACACCGCTAATAGCAAGTCCACTTTTACTGCCATGTCAAGAGTAATTATATGTGTTGCATCAGTCAATGGAATAGCCAGGAACTTAAAATTGCCCCCCCCCCCCCGAACCAAAGCTCTGAAGGCACTAGCAGGCAAAGCAAGTGTGCTCGACCATCCCTTTAAGAGATCCCTTGTCATTTCTATCCAAGCAACTATCCATTCATCCTTTCATTCTTTTATCCACCCACTATTTCACCTTTACATTCTGTCATATATATTCTTTTGTCCACCATGGTTGTTCGCCATTCTATCCATCCATCCATTCACACATCCATCATCTGTGCATGAATACATCCACCATTTGACTTAGCCACCCATCAATAAAGCCTTTCAGCTGTCAATTGTTCTTTTTGTCCATCCATCCTCTCACATTTCCATTTATTCTTCCATCCTTTCACCCACTCACCCACCTGCTCAGTTTTCCATTTACTCTGTCATTCTTTCACAACACATCCTCTCATCACCCTCTAGGTTTACCATTTCCTCTGACATCATTTCACCCACCCATTCAACATCTCAGATTTCCATTTACTCTGCTGCCCTTTCACACACCGATCCTTTCACCCATTCATCCACCTATCCTCTCACGCACTCCATCCATCCTTCTACCCATCCATCCTTCCACTCACTCACCCATCCATCCCTTGACTTACCATCCTTTCACTCACCCATCCATCATTTAAGATTTCCATTTACTCTGCCATCCTTTCACTCACCCATCTTCTCACTCACCCATCTTTTCACCCACCCATCCACCTACCCATCCTTTCATCCACTCCATCATTTTACCCATCCATCCTTTCATTACCCATCTATGCATCCATCCACCCTTTTCCTTCCCTATCAAGCCATCTTTCTTTCTTCTTTAAAGCAGACATTAATTATGAGCATTTAGCTGCCAAGTGGCAGACAGACGAGGCCCATACGGAGCCCCACTCCAGCTGTAGCCGCCAATGCAGGGGGATTCACAGCGCCCCTGGCGTCTGGTAAGAACTCAGCTATTCTCATACTATAACTAAATAGCCATGAAAAATTAAGTGGTCATATTCACACGTTTGTCTTACTATTCCAATGGAATGATATATAAGAAAGGTGGCCTGTCTCACATACTAACCCATAACCAATGTCCACATTTATTCCACTCACTGCAGTAGTTATAACGTGAGTAGTAAGGTAAATGAAGAGGAAAACTAAAGTACTATTATTTTTCTCACTGAAAGTGTAATTTTAGTTAGGTATGCAACCTAAACTTCTTGTTATCATTCTGCTGAGTTAAAAAGGAGACACGTCTTACTTCTGTTCTCCTACCCATCTATCCTGCTGTTGCTTCTCTGTTCCTCAGCAGATACTGATACCTCATTTCAAGTATGTTCTTCAAGTAGGAATATTCGTTTGGATCTGGATATCATCGCTCGGATTGGCAATTGTGAATTTAACCTGCATTTAGAGACAGGATTTGCAGTCATTAAGGTTCTTGATTCAGATTCAAATTTTGAGCCCAAATTAGTGGTCCCTAAGAACTTTGATCGCAGTGACCAGAACAGCTGACCACAGCTAAACTAGAACTTGTAGTCCTGAGCATGACCATCTGATTAAAAGCGAGTCCCTTCAAACAGACTATAATGATCTGTCTATCCTACAGGGACTTCTTTCCCTTGCTTTTGTTTTTGGACCTCTATCACAAAGCCGATCTCCTTAATATGAAGATTACTAAAGATGAAGATTTGCTAGTCAAATTTAGCTCTGGCATCTCTTTCATTAATAAAGCCTAGCATAGGACCCCAGTCAAAACCACAACCCTCGCCACGATGGGCTCCATTGCTATCAGTCCAAGGATGATAGTTTTACGATGAAGTTTGAGAGATCCAGAGTTCACCATATTTCAGGTTTATTTATTTTGCTATTGAGCCCCACCATGTTATCCCTAGGCCAGATAGTGGGTAAAATATGTGCAAAGATGGACCTTTTTTACCTTTAAATTGGATTAAGACAAGTTCTTAGATTCTTGATGTATACAACTTTAGTTAGAGTCTATTATGGATTATTTATAGACCAAAATAGTACTAGAGAAATCTGCTGTGCCCTATAGAAATTGTATTTCAAAGTATTTGATGTGTTCAATTGTATACTTTGAGATGATACTGTACATTCATTATTAAACACCCAGCACGTTTTGCCCCATCTGAATAATAGTACATAAAGCATGTAATATATTTTGTATCGTTTTTGTACTCCCCTCAGGGAACACAGCAATTCACTATTCTTGTAGTGCATCTCAGGCCAGGTGAATAGAAAGTACCATGGGATGATCAATCTATATACATTTGTGCCCTTAAGAGAAGTGAAGAGACAGTAAAATGTGTTTTAATACACCTTCCAATGTCTTAGTCCTCTTCATAATGAACATTAAATTCATGACGGCCCACTGACGTTTCACCTGTGCTGTGTGTTCCTCTGTCCCAGTTCATTAGTTTTTCCCAGTTTACAGGCCAACTGAAGTAAAGTTCTGCTTACATGTACTACCCAGACTCATGTTTGTTTGTGTGTGGATTTATGGTGCCTGGTAGCAAGACTCAATGGTTATTGCAGTACTTTGTTCGAAGAGACCAGTTAGATCCATTTTTGATGCCCCTGGTAAAACATAGCACACAATGGAGGTTGTAGGTAGCCTCCCCAGAAAGCAACAGTGTACTGCTCGAATTCTAGAGAAGAAGGTTGTGGCCTCAGACACTGAAGTGTGGAAGGATAGGAAGAAGTCTGCTTTAGAAAGGCAACAGTGACCTTTGTCAGCAAGTGACTGTTGACGGTTGGTGTTGATAGGTAAGAATGGGGCTCTCTTTTCTTGTGTAGAGAGAATCCTTTGGGCAGTGCCAAGACTGCTACTCCAGAAGGCTAATGACAGTCAATTGCAGTCGTCACACTTCATTATTCTTATGTTTTAGGTGCTCCAGTATAGAGGCAGTGTCATTTCTACTTCATTTGAGAACCAGCATCTTCAAAAAAGACTGTCTAATCTGCACAAGGAGAAGGTACCTTGGAAAAGAACAGCTTCAAACTGGTTACATAACAGCTACAGTGGATTCAACAGTTCCCTTATAAAAAGACAGATTTAAAAGTGGGGCTCAAACCATTCCACTTGTGTTCAGCCCCAAATTCTTCATAACTAATGGAGGGAGTGCTGCATAGAATACTCGAATAACTACCAAGAACCAGGGCTTGTGACCTTGACAGAAAGCCTCCCAGATGTGAAGGGACTTCACCTGAAAACTGCACCATCATGCTGTAAGAGCTCTGGGTCTGCCTGGTGCCCAGGAACCTACTAGGCCTGCCAAGAGAGGTGAGAATGCCTGCCCCTGCAGTGAAATGACTGCCCGAGAAGGAGAATCTAGTGTTCAGAGCATGGGGCAGCCCGGAAGAACTAAGGAACGTAACCATCACCCATCCAAGTATAAGAGTGGGTCTCTCACCCTCCCTATAAGTTTCATTACCAAACAGTGTAAGCTTAAACAGCTGATAGTCTGAGAGTGTGGGCAGCCATGCAACTTGACACTACAACCCACCAAGAGTTGACTGACTGATGCGTACTCTGTCGGAAACAAACACTATGGTCAGAGGATGTGTGACTATTTTGTGTATGATTATGATGTTGTGTGTAAGAACGTACATTCTTCTACCGATAAAATCACTAGGCTATTGCAAAACTTTGAATTTTGAGTGTCTACCCCTCACAGTTCTTCAGTGAGAAGCCTTTGACTGACTTGTTGTCGTCACCCTGAGAGTCAACTGCAGAAATGATGTATTGGTCCCTGATAAAGCTTTCCTACTCCGTGGTCTACAAACAGCTTCTAATAAGTGTGATACATTTTTTGAACTATTGTCCATTACTATTTTGTATTACCTAGTAATTATGAGAATTCTATTGCCTATTTTTGTTTTCAATTACCCCTGAACTGAACATTCAAGACCGGGCCTCTGATGTGTCTCACTCTTTTTTCAGTATTTTGGTTTTTAACCAAAATAGTATGCAAGCAAGACCGAGTTTTGCCAGCCTCATTTCTCCAAATTGATATTAAACAATTTGGAATGCCCTCTCGATGAACTACAGCCTTGGTTCTTCATCTGGGGCTTCAAAGGGGTCCAATATCCTAACACTGTTCCCACTGGTCAGCCCTGCGGGAACGTGTATTACAATATTCCCACTGGTCAGCCCAGCTGGAACATTGTAATATGCTCAGGGGGAAAGTCACTGCTATGACGGTCAAGTCCTCCCCGTAGGTTTGGGGGTCCTGTAGTGGCACTGCCAAGCTCATAATGGGGCCCTAAGTTGGTAGTCATAACTTGATTTGAGAGAGCAGGGCTACTACTGCAGTGTCTGTTATGAACGTTTGGTGGCAGCAATTGAAGCACTGGCGTGCTTGGGCCCTAAGAGCATGCATTAAGGGCGAAAGTATATTCTACCAAAAAGCTTTGTCTTTTAGAAATAAAGTGACATTTTAAAAAGCTCCAACATTTCAAGTAAAATTAACATTTGGAATTTTTGTGAATTAAATACATTATCTAGCAATGTGTGTATTTATTTGATGTATATTTATCTCTGTATTTCTTCTGTACTGTTTTGAGTTTTAAACTATGTGAAATTGCTTAAGCAAGGGCCCCTGGCTTCCTGTAGTGATTCAACAGAGGTCTATAGAAGTCAAAAGGCTGATTCCCTTGGTACCTATCTATTTTTTACCAAACGTTTTTGTTTATCTCCAAGTTGCTGTGTCTGTGAGACTCCGCTTCCTTGTCTCTCAGGCCCTTTGTTTGAGTCTTTCAAATCATGTGCATCCAAGCTCCAATTACGGTCTCTCTCATAAATTTCTCTCTTTTGTGGTGAGATATATTCATCTTAGTGTAGAACATGTCGAACAGGAAAATACATGGGCCCATAATTACACTTTTTTTAGCGCCGCATTTTTTTATGCAAAAGCGTGCGCAAACTTACAAAATATAATTGTATTTTGTAAGTTGGCGCCTCTTTTGCATAAAAAAATGACACAAATGCGGAGCTAAAAAAGTATAAATATGGGCCATGGTGTCTCTGTCGTGAGGACCTCTAAGACCTGAGTTGGTCACCTCTGTTTTAGCTTTGTTTTATTCTTTATATTTTATTCACTTTAGTAAGGCTGCTTTTAGTGTTTATTTTTACATATTTTATTAGCTTGCTTTTATTCTAGAAAAATGAGGAAGAAGCTCCTTCTTTAGTTAGCCTTTTTACAACATGTAATCAGTACTTTTTATGCAAGGCTAAAGCACCCTGTACACAATATGCTTGTTATGGGGCCCATTCAGAAGAAAGCTTATAACACTGAGACGCAGCATTGCATCAGAACTATCAGTACACTATGGTTTATTATATAAATGGCACTCAGCCCCAGAGGTGCACTGCACAATCGGTAACATCAAATACTCAAATGGCTAATGAGTTGTAGAATTTTCCAAGAACCTGTAAGTTTTCGAAGGACTACTTAAACAATAAACAGAAACAGTCTGAGGTGAAAAGCCGTGGAGATTTCCTAAAATTACATTTGCATTGATGTTACTTTTGAAGTAACTGTGGCCAATCTCACTGTACCTCAGGACCAGTGTAAAAAAACATAAATAAATGTGTCTTTAGGACACCCATCTCTCACCCATTCCACCTCCAACTCTTCTATCCCATCCATATTTCTTCTTTCTATTCCCTCTCTGATAGTTTTACATAGGAGTGCCTAGGGACACCATAGTCATTTAATCATAACCACTTTATGTCCTTTCTACATAAATTAAGTCCTCATTAGAGAAACAGCAGCATACCTTAAATGAATTGCAGGTTGAAAGAAACATAATAAGAACAAGGTAATACTAGGTCTAACAATGGAACAAAGTGTAGAAGGCTTGTGATAAATCCCATCGCTTTTTGGACTGACCGCCTCCCTGTTACTAGTATTTGTACTCTGAACTCTGGGAATTCACTAATCAGGTTCTCAGTGCATGTGTTTCTCTTACAATGTGTTAAAAAATGTCAAGATCTATCACACATGTGCTTGTTACATGCCAATGTCATATGTTTAGTTCCACAGCCTAAATGTATGCTACCTGTCTGTCTTTTGCATTCCTGTAGCACCCCTAAACAGGCGCTGGGAAGAGTCAATCCTGCCCCTTTGCAAGATTCATGAATAGATGCATGATAGAAGAGTTGAAATAGAAGAATGTGTAGTAGGATGCTGTGCCAGTCTGGGGCCACAATGCTGTTTCCAATGGTTTAGTTGTTTGAAATTGAGAAGACAATGGAACAAAGTGTAGAAGGCTTGTGATAAATCCCATCGCTGTTGGACCAACCGCCTCCCTGTTACTAGTATTTGTACTCTGAACTCTGGGAATTCACTAATCAGGTTCTCAGTGCACGTGTTTAGCTTACAATGTGATAAAAAATGTCAAGATCTATCATACATGTGCTTGTTACATGTAAATGTCATATGTTTAGTTCCACAGCCTAAAGATATGCTACCTGCCTGTCTTTTGCATTCCATTAGCACCATTAAACAAGTGCTTCCCATATTTTGACTGTTTGCTGGACTCAGTTTTTGCTGTTTTTGGTACTTTGAGCACTTAACCACTGCTGACCAGAGCTAAAAGACAAGTGCTCCCTGTATAAATTTTAAGTGTAAGTGACTTTTCCATGATTGGCAAATTTGATTTACTAGTATGTCCCTAGTAAAGTGCACTAGAGGTGCATAGGGCATGTAAATCAAATACTACCAGTAGGCCTGCAGCACGTATTGTGCCACCCACATTAGTAGCCCTGTAGACATGGCACAGACCTGCCAATGCAGTGTCTGTGTGTGCAGTTTTAACCTGCCAATTCGACCACACAAGTGTACCCACTTGCCAGGCCCAAACCTTCCCTTTTTATACATGTAAGGCATCCCTAAGTTAAACCCTGAGTAGGCCCGTGGGCAGTGTGCAGTGTATGTTAAAGGTGGGACATGTACTGATGTGTTTTACATGTCCTAACAGTAAAATACTGCCAAATTCAGGTTTCAATGTTGCAAGGCTATCTTTCTCACAGGTTAACAAGGGGGCTGCCTTTAAATATCCTTTACGGGCAGTTTCCCTTCGGGAGCAGATAGAAATGTGGAGTTTGGAGTCTCTGAATTCTCAATTTAAAAACAGATCTTTTGGCAAAGTTGTTTTATAACTTATCCTGCACCTGCTGCTTCTGCCTGAGGAAGGGGACAAAGACGGGACTTTGTGGTATATTCCTGCTTGTGAAGAATCTCCAAGGGCTTGGTCTGAGCTTGCCTCCTGTTTTGAAGACTCAGGGCCATCAAAGACTTCCTCCGCCAGCACCTGGACTCTTTACTGAAACTCCAGCCCTGCCAAGTGGTGCCCAATCCAGTTCCTGGGCCCTCGAGAGGAGAAGTTGGCAGAACAAGGACTGAAATCCACACACAGGACACCGTGCAGGGAAAATTTTGACGCACCACGTGCAACACAGCTGTAAAAACGACGCACCACCTGCTTGGCAGCTGAAATTGACGCACCATCTTATCGCAGCTGGGACATTGGCGCATCACCTGCATCATGGATGGAGAAACAACACAACAACCTCTTGCAGCTGCTGATAATGACGCAAACCCGTGCAGCATGGTTTCCCAACACCGTTAAGCCGGACTTCTCACACATCATAGCTGGACTTCAAAAATCAACACAAGCCTGCGCGGATCCGAGGAGCCCCATCTGGAAATCAATGCATCGCTCTCTTGTGGAAGAGAAAAACGACGCATTGGCTACCCATTGTCGTTTTGGTCTTGTTTGATTTAGATAAATATTGCCTATATTTCTAAACTGGTGTGGTGTCCATTTTGTAGTGTTTTCATTGTCTTTTCACTGTCTTACTGTGTGTTGGTACAAATACTTTATACATTGCCCTTGGGATAAACCTGACTGCTTGTGCCAAGCTACCAAGAAGGTGAGCAGGGGTTATCCATGTGTTCATCTCCATTGCCCTGACTAGAGTGAAGGTACCTGCGTGGACAGAGTGCAAACTGAATGCCAAACAGAGACCTCATTTATAACAGTGGTGCTGAACTCAGATGCAGTGAAGAGATTGCTGACACAGTGGAGAAGGATTGTAACCTCCCAGATCAAGATCTGTGAGTGTTCTAAAGGAGGATCTGTCAGCCAATCTCCTGGTGGTACCCAAAGACACACAAAAGGGCTGTGTCCTCAGTGGCCAGTCTCTGATGTCTGTGAGCATGCTTTGCTAGAACCTGAAAGTGAATGACAAAGCCAACTTCCACTGTTTGGTATCTGGAAAGACACAACAGCCACCTTTGAATTTTTATTCTTCAACTTTTAGAAAGAAAAAAACAAGATGGCTGCTGTGTGCTACCATCTAGGGAAAACAAAGAAGTTGCAAATATGTCATGGGCAAGACCAAATAGATTTGCAACTGTTTGTTAATTCATTTTTCTTAATGCTACCATTTAACAGCATGTGCACCAACCTTGGAAGAGGTTAGCCAAAGGATTAACCCTGGTTAAGTTCATGTTAGGTTGTCCTGTTTTCAACGTTTCTTTTTGTGGATTTCAGTGGTGTTTTCCAAGCCTTTTGAAAGCATTGCTTAAGATTGTATAACTAGCTGTCTAACCACAATAAATGACAAAAACAGCCTTCTTTTATTGTTTACAAAACATGTTTTGCAGTGATTGGTACAAAGCACATGTTTAATTGAAAGGAGAAGTAATTTTGGGTATGTAGTATCTTCCCATTGACAATGTGTCCAATGGGTTTATATTATATAGTTTAAGCATAGAAACTCTGCGCATTGCGCTCACCTGCACCTCTCTCATGCCTCATTACCCCTCACACTCACTCTATCAGGGCATTGTCTGGTTTACAGGACTATTATTGGATTTAAAAAAGTAAGGTTGCTATATTCAAATGTTTTAACAGAAATATTCCTGGACATAGTTGGGTGTCACTCACCCACTCCTTAATGAATATCATGACTTTGTAGTGGCGGTCAACTTTACCAATATCACAGTACCTTGTGAAACCTTTAACATTTTGAATTACCCACACTGATGTGTATCCCCATGTTCAAAGGCACCTAAAACCTCAGCAGTAAAGTTCAGTTGGTTATAAAGCCAGGATTTGGTGAATGAATCACACATACCAGTTGCACACATTGGAGCAATGTATTTTGTTTGTATGTGGAAAGTCTTGTGTCATGTTTTCATCACTATCCCATGTGCATGATGACAGCAATCTTTTCACATCTTGCATTGAATGTCTAAAGCCTGGGGTGTTTGGCAGGGGATCTGCTATAAATAATGACATTTAAGAAAATGTGGCTATTGTATCAAAGGTGTTACCCATTCTGTGTCTGCTGCTAAATGTGGCAGTACATAATGGCAAACGTTATTATGAACTAACCATGTCACCAAGCAGTGAAATAATTAAATACTGCAAAGAGATCAAATATGATAACATTCCCAGATTCCCTACAGTGCAGAAAATAATTAGATCTAAATTTTGCCTGATCAAACCACAAAAAAGTAAGGGAAAGAAAAAGAAGAAACTATATTTTAGTGGCATGCCTTAAAAAATAAAGCCCAAGCACAACAGTCTTAGATCAGACTTTCTTGCTGCTACCTTTATTAAAAAAAGTTGTGCTGTGCTGGTCTCTTCAGAAATAAATAAAAGTGACTCATTCTCTCTCACTTTTGCTTCTTTAAATGGCATTTTAGTTTGTGGTTGTGCAGGTGTTCATCTGTGTTTATATGGTTACACTAATCAGGTTTGTTTCCCTTTATGCATGGTTTTATCAGCTATTACAGGTTTAACCTTAAACAGGATAGCCTTGCTGTGATATAGTTTCCAGTTATTACATCTCAGAAACAGTGGTGATATAATGTTGCCAGAAAAAACATCATCATTAGGCTAACTAGTCATTCTGAAACGTGAAAAAACATGTTTGTCTGTTTAACTAGCCAGTTCCGATAGGCAGGTAGCCTTACAACATGTTTTCTTTACTAACTTGGGCATTGCTGATTTCTTTAGAATGCTTACTTATCACGAATTCAGGCATGGTGGCATTCTTTACAGTAGATTTATTGGAGTGTTTTAATGCAGGGTGTGGTAAAACCTAGATGTTATCTTTAATGTGTAAAATGAATTGCAACATGTACTCTCATTCCATCTAAATAATATTTTTGTTTTCTTATTAGAAATTAGGGGAAAATCATCATTGATGGTCAGCTCCTTGGACTACAATATGCCATTGACGTTCAGGATAAATATAAGTTCTGAGTAAAAATGTAGCCACTGATTTTGAAAAGTCCACCAACTATACATCCAGCATTAAAAAGATATGGGCCACTAAGACAAACAAACATATTACATTCTATTTATCTCTTTTCTAATGAGTACAAAAATAGTTCTCAATGGCCTTAAAAAATCACACCAAACGTCGGTCACAGTTTTTTCTGTTGACTAATTCCCCTCATAGTTTAACTGAAAAACAAATACAAATACTTCTTATTTTATTTTCATTAGAATGATGTTTTGGAAAATCTGTTTTCTTTAATTATGCTCCATAATCCATCACAGCTCCCAGAACAACCCTTTAGGTTGTACTGAGGTGCATTGTCATCAATTAAACCTGAACTAACAGAATTCATACTGTTTAGCATCTCAATAGCCAGTCCTGATCTAAAATCATTGTTTATGCAGTGTGACCATGTTCATGCATTGGAATCATGGACCCATGCAACACTTCCACTGCAAATGTCCAAAATATGCATGAACAGAACGCTGGGAACATCGGCGGAGGGTTGAGTGTCCGATGTATTAGGGATGTGATTCCTTTTGGGGAACTGCTATCTACTTCTTTTAGAAGACGATGCTACAAAGAGACCTAAGCTGTACCTCAGTCTACAGTAATGTTTCAGTAAGACAGCTAATGGTTACTGCTTGCTGGTTATGTAAGTTTATTATGAAACCGGTTGGTAAAATCCTACTTTTGTAACTGTTCTCTGGACAATATACTGATGAAGTGGCTTCCATCCCATGTGTTCAAAAGTATTTAATGTCTTCCCAGCATTATGGTGTTTATTCATCTGGTGGGTGTTTGTCAGTGGGTCATAACTTGAAAGAGTGCTCATTCATCATTAAGAAGTAGGAAAAGTTCAGAAGAGTTTGTAATGGTCTCTCCAGGATGTGAGAATGGACAGATGTTTGTTTAGACCAGGCATCCTCATGGATCAAATGATGGATCGTTTTGTGGGAACACTTCAATCAAGCTAGCACTTTATCTCCTGGCAATGTCTTGAACGTTTTGTTTGACTCATCTAGTCTGTACATTTGTAAACCTCTGGTTTTCCACTATAGAGCTGGGAGTGGGGTGACATTTTTATCCAGTTCACTACCCAGTGATTAGAAATGTATTTGCACCTATCACTGAATTCCGACCACAAGTCAACTCTCTTTCAGTACTTTCTGTCAGGCTTGTCTGCAACCCGTCCAGGTTTTTATCCAAAAATTGCAGAAGTGATGGGAAAACTCCAAATGATGTATTTTCTCACATTTAAACACTAGTGGTTTCAGTAACCTCTGGATAAAACAGTATGCATTCTCATATTCTATCACTTCGTTTGGTCTGATAGCTCTCTCTCCCAATTTCCTTCCCCTGGTTCTCTTCTGTTTTTTCTACCCTGTCTCCAATTTCATTATTGCCATTTTTGCCATTGGGTACTTAAGGCCTTTTTTACTGCTTCATTTACATAATTACTGTACTTGGTCTGATGTGTTCTAGTGGAAGGCATAATTGGGCCAGTGAAGTAGCAGTGCTAACAGTGTACCAGTGTTTACTGGTGGAGGGCATCAACTTATTTATGGAGATCAGAACTTATTTTTCATCCTCAGACTAAGACTCAGCTCAAGAAAAAGAAAAACAATAGGGGCAGATTGAATAATTTAGAGAACAATGGGAAAATGCCAACAAAGGGAAATGCCTGGATGAAAACCTGCAAGAGTGAGATAACGAGACAGGAATTGTAGGGTATTGGAGGAAATAGGCATGTGGTGTTCTCAAATGTAGGCAGCCTTGGGATTTGCAGCTGTGGCATTCAGCAGCCTCCTAAAAAACTTTGCGACCCTGATCTTCCTGAAAATAAAAAAAACTAAATACAAAATAATGAAACTGTGTGGATAATTAAAGTCGGCATTAGGGTGTTTAGAGGAGAGATCATGAAAGACTATGGGATTTTATAATAATAGAATGGACCGTGATTCATCCCCAACAGTTTTATATTCTGCTAGTAAAAGATCATGTGTTCTCATTAATGTAATGTTTATTATTTGTTAGCCGTCCATTAACAAAAAACTGTCAGTGCTTAAAATTCAAGTCTAATCCATCGGTAACATTTTACTGTGCCGCAGGAAATAGTATTACTCTAGTATACCAGATTTTTGGTACAGCCACAGAAGGGCGTCAAGATTGCAAGCTTTCAATTGGTCAGTCTGTTATGATGTGGTTTACGCTCGAGAATGTAAGGTGCGCAGGATTCCAGGGTTGCCAATTGATCGGAAACCTCTGGAATAGTCTGACGCCAGGATGTGTCACTTTTGAATAAACTTTGAGGTACAAACTTTACACTGCGTGGCGCTTTGTTCTTAACAATTTTGGCGACAATTTTACAGTTGAGAAGACGAGCAGACACAACCTGACGTGCGTGCAGGGGCTGACGACCGATAAAGAGGACCGTAGTGAACCAGCATATGTATTTCAAGGCGAGCACTGAATGTGGTCTGAGAGAACTCACCTCCTGTCTGAAGTTTGTCTCCTTGATGAACTGAGTGACGGAGCATTATAAACGACCTCCGGTAGGAAAGGAGCATCGCGTTTAGGAACTCACATTTCGACGGCCTTCACGCGCATGCACGCATGTTCTTGGATTCTTTGCAAAAAAACTAGTGCACCTACCTCTTTTGGTGCTGTCGCTCTGTAGTGGCCATCTTAATGTGCATAAAGAGAGTTTAGACTGCCTACCTTGGATCAGAACAGGAAGAACAACAAATATTATTATTTCTAAGGTTTGCTGTACTTATGGAAGTGTAATATGGCTTCTCTTGGGAATCTTCTTATTACGCCACCCTTTTTCTTGCAACAAACGGGACAACCTGACATTTGCTGGGAATATTGGGTTGAAATTTTAGAAAACTATATTATAGCCTTTGATGGACAAAGTTTTTCCCCAGCTAGAAAGAAAGCCATTTTACTGAGTGCTCTTGGCACTGAGGGTCAAATAATTTTTTAATATTTGCCGGTAGCGTTGGTTCCCAATGGTCAACCCATGGAAGATGTCTACAAGAAGGCTATAAAAAGATTGGAGAACAGGTTTGCGAAGGAAGTGAATTTAGTCATGGCCAGGTACAAATTTTACACTCAGCCTCAGGTTGAACATGAGTCCATTGATGAGTTTGTGTCCAGACTAAGGGAACTCTCTGTCAAATGCCGTTTTGGAAATATGACAGAGGAATCGATACGAGATCAGCTAATTGTTCAGTGCAAAGAAAAGAAAATAGAAGAAAGATTGAGGGCAGCGAAGGATCCCACATTCATGGAGGCTGTTGGTATGGCTAAATTAACTGACGAATCGCAGAGGTGCATGAAGGAACTGAACAAGGGGGACAGGACTACTGATGTATCCTTGGTCAATTCAGATAATCAGGATTGTGTTGGGAATCATGTGTGTGTAATTAAAATAAAATAAAAGAAGGAGTATTGATTCCCAGCATCCAGTAACAAAGGGGAACAAGGTCTTCAGCAGCTAGAAGCAAAGGGTAAGGTGCTCGTTGTGGCAGCATCTTTGATGATACAGATTCAAAGAAATGCTTTGCGAGCAACAAGATTTGCAGGAAGTGTGGACGGAAAGGGCATTATTCGAGGGTCTGAGGAGATTTCTATAACAGAAACAAAAATGTGAACCCTAGTGTAGGGGTGGTTGAAAGTACATCTGAAGATTTGTTCGCGGACAGAGTTATTATAGTGAATGATGATTTGAGGGTTAAGAATACTGTGCTCACTGGACCTCCTGAGACTAAAGGGAGGATGTCTAGACCTACTGCTACTTTCACTGTGTGTGGGAAGAGTGTCGAACTCATGATTGACTCTGGGTCTATGTACACCATTATTCCTGAAAACATTTTTAAAATGCATTGGCAGGATGTTAAACTTTCACCTAAAGACATACATCTGGGTGGGTATCAAGGGGAATCCATAGATATCGTAGGATACATGGAAGGCGACATACAGTATGGCTCAAGACGCACCAGGGGCAAAGTGCATGTGTCAGTAGAATGACCACCGATTCTGGGGTGGATGCACCAGTTTGATTAGAATAATATGTTACACCCTAGAGCCCCCAATCAGGTGTTGATCATAGATGAACTCACTTTGGAAGATGTGTTAGCTGGTGCGAAAAATGTTTTTAACAAGAAATTGGGATGTATCAGGGGTTATGTCCACAAGGTAAAGGTGAAATCAGACTCTACCCCATACAGCAAAAAATTGAGAAGGGTGCTGTAATCTGTTTGTGATGGGGTAAAGAGTCTGTTGGGAGAAATGCTGGAGGATGGTGTCATTGAAACTATAGAGGCATCACAGTGGATTTCACCTGTGGTCATTACTCAAAAATCTGACGGTCGCCTGACTGAACCAGAATATTGTAGTTGATGTATTTCCCCTTCCTAACATTAATAAATTGCTTACTTTGGTGAAGGACAGAAAGTAATTTTCCAAACTTGATTTGAGGAGTGCTTATCACCAAGTTAGGTTGCATGAGAGTTTAAAATCACTTACATCCTTCGTTACCACAGAAAGAACCTTTCAATTCAAGCGCTTACCGTTTTGGTTGGCATCTGCGGCCAGTGTATTTCAACGGGCAATGACTAAAGTCTTGGATTGAATAGATGATGTAATTTATTTCCAAGATGACGTCTTAGTCATGGGGAAAACTAAAAATGAACATAATGCCACTTTGAGATTGGTGTTGAGGAGATTAGAAGAGTATGGTCTCACATTAAATCAAGAGAAATGTATTGTTCTGACTGAGCAAGTAGAGTATTTGGGCTACACTGTTTCTATGGGGTCGATTACACTTAAACGTTCTTTATTAGATGCCATTAGCAAAGCACCGATTCCAAAAGATAGGGATCAATTGAGGTTGTTTTGGGGCTAGTAGATTACTATGGTAAGTTTGTTGAAAGTTTTGCAAAGAAGACAGAGTGTTTAAAAAAAATGTTGCATAAAGGCAATAGATTTGAGTGGGAGGAAGAACAACAACTCTGTTTTGACAACATTAAGAGGGAGATATGCCAAGCAGGGACTTTAACAGTTTTTGACAGGAGTCTGAAATCTGCACTCACAGTGGATGCCAGTGCAGCTGGTTTGGGGGTAGTTCTTTCACAGTTTCATGACAGTGATGAAAGGACGGTGGCGTTTGCCTCTCGGACCCTGACATCGGCTGAAAGAAATTATTCGGTCATTGAGCGGGAAGCTTTGGCAGCAGCATGGGGTGCTGAATACTTTCATGGATATCTGTGGGGGCTAAACTTTGTCATACGGACTGATCATAAACCGCTAGTAAGGATCCTAGCTTCAGGGGGAGCAGGCAAAGGTTCAGCTAGGTTAGCGAGATCGGCAGCCAGACTTCATGAGTATACCTACACTATCGCATTTCTACAAGGCTGGAAGAATGTTCAGGCTGATTGTCTGTCAAGATTGTCATTGGATTGGGAAAAAGTTGATAATGTTGGTGTGAGGAACGCAGACAAGGAGGGTGCTGTTGCCACTGTTCAGGATGCTGTGGACAGTGGCACAGGATCCTTTTCGATTTTGCAGCATAGAGAGGAAATGGAAGGGGATGCAGTGATGAAAGATGTGGTCAGGATGATTTGGTGTGGAGAAGTGAGAGAGAGCACTCTTGCATTGGCTGTGAGACCTTATTTGAAGGTGCTTGAAGAGCTGTCTGCTTGCAGTAATGGAGTGATTATGAAGGGGGATTGTTTTATTCCTCCTGTAGGGTTGAGGTTCTGGATTTTTCAGCTGGTGCATAAAGGTCATCTTGGGCAAGGCTTAACCACCAGGAGAGTGAGAGAAAACTTTTGGTGGCCCGGCATGGATGGTCAAAATAAGGAATGGGCACGATGTTGTAGATTGTGTAAAGAAAGTGAGAAGAGACTGGTTCTTGAGAAGTGTGCAGGTGGACACTTAGGAGATCCTGGGAGAACCTTGGCACACGGTCTGTTTGGATTTTATAGGACCGTTAAGAGTATTGTCTTCTGATATGAGATTTGCCTTGGTGGTGGTGGATGTTCATTCCAATTGGTTGATAGAATTTTTGAGGGATATCACCACTAAAACTACAATTGGTGTCTTAGAAATAATTTTCAAAGGGGAAGGGGCTCCAGTAGTTCTTATTACTGACAATGGTACGCAGCTTACTTCTCATGAGATGGTAAAATGTTTGAAGGCATGGGGAGTCAGGCATTCTTGCACCTCATTGTACAATCCCAGGGGGAATGGGATGGCCGAGAGAGCTGTTAGACTCATCAATGGAACTTTGCAGTTGGCCCTGGTAAACCGTTGTGATGCCAACAAGACCATTTCTGATATGGTGTGCGTCTACTGCACCACACCACATAACGTCTCACATAGAATACCTTTTGTGATCATGCGGGGACTGTTGCCGGGTACCAAGTTAATGCCGGCTTGGTTAAAGGAAATGTTGCATGACCATGCGGGTGTCAGGGGTCTAGATGGTGCCAAGTCTCTTAAAGAGGGCACTGTGCGTTCCAGATTACGAGTGGAGGTAGGAGACTGGGTTAAGGTGAAATCGGGTAGGATCCAGGGAGGTTTGACCAAGTTCAGGGGTCCTTTTCGTGTTGAGCAAGTTGGTGCATTCTTTGTGATTTTGGACAATGGTGAGAGATGGAATTTTCGGAATGTGGCCTTGTACCAAAGGAATAGTATGTCTAAGGAGGATGTTGACAAGGGGGGGTAGGGAATGATGGTCATGAATGATGATAAAGTTGTCAATGGGAGGAGTGCAATGCCTCTGGATGATCGTGTTGTACACAACGGTGTGGTGAGACGAAGGGATGAGTGTGGGAATGAGTGTGGGTATGATCCTGCACTGGGAAAGAGGATTAGGAAGCCACCTTCTTCTTTGAAGGATTTTGTTAAATAGTAAATTTATCATTATTGTTATTTATCTTCTTGCTTTTCCACTTCAGTTTTTGTACATTAGTTTTATTGTGTTTGTTTTCCTTTAGTTGTTATTTGTTAGTGAACAGGGGAGGATGTGTTATGATGTGGTTTGAACTTGAAAATGTAAGGCACGCAAGATCCCAGGGTTGCCAGTTGATCGGGAACCTATGGAATAGCCTGACGCCAGGTTTTGTCGCTCTCGAATAAACTTCGAGGTGCAAACTTCACACTGCGTGGCGCTTTGTTCCTAACACAGTCCTCTCTTATCAACATCTGTGTCTATTTAACTAGCATAAGGCAAATGTGTAGCTGCAAGTAACTATTTACAGTTGTGGATTAGAGAAGTACAAAATTGCAAAATCCTGGACCTCGCAACTTCACAACTATAAGAAAAATCTTTGCCAACTCTGTGACTTTTTTTTATTTTTTTAAATGGGGTAAAGCATGGTGGCATGCGGTGCAGTTAGAATATTTTCAATTTGTTCGCAAAGCTGCAACTGCACTGCTTGAAGGTCACTTACCACTGCTCTGGAGCATGTCACTCACCTCTCCTTTCCTCATTACCAGAAAACCAGGCAGGAGGAAACAAGGCGGCAGCCAAGTAGAATCGATTGTGTTTTCTAGCTGCCCCTGGAGCTAGGTGGTAGAAAGCTGCTAGAGTGAGCTGAAGGGTCAGGGAGTGGCTGTAAATGGATTAAAGAGGCCCGAGATGGCTTCAGGCTCACGCTGCCTCAGTATTCCGTGTTCCCACATTTAATTGCAGCAGCTGGGTGTTTAAGAGGAGGGCTTTGTGCACCGGCACGTTTTTATTTACAAATTAAGCACTGCTTAGCAGGCGTCAGTACTTAACTCGTAAAGCAGGTGTTCCTGGACAAGACTGAAGCCAAGTTATCCCCCTCATTTTCTTCTAAATATACACTGAATATAACTTGAGGATCTTATTAGAAAGAGTTTGAAATAGCCGGAGGCATACACTGCCTTGGAATCTTTTGGTGACCAGTACTTTAGATGAGAGTCAGTAGGCCAAGATACACAGTTCTTGCTGACCATTTCGACCCTTCCCAGGTTATGTGCAGGGTTGCAAGAAAAACATCTTCCAGGCAAGGATACTTTCAAGTTCTGACTGTGATTTGGCAAAATATACAATTTCCCCACATATGGACTTAACTTTGTGGATCATGAACTGTTATTAGTTGGCCAATCTCTTGCACATTCGTTCCACTAGTACAGGACAGGGTATAGGTGGCATTTTGTTGCTTGGGGGTAGAGCTCTAGGCAGTCGTGTATGCTTGTTTTAACTGGAGCACCAGATGTGCACATATGATCAACCTCACCGCTCATAGAGATACCCAACATAGAGCATGCCTGCTAGTCTCCGCTTTCTATCCTATTTTCACTCTTCTTTCCCAAGACGAATAGCGATATTTTGAGCCTAAGTAACACGAGAGAAAATACAACTTTCCTAAAACGGAACGTTAAATTCCACTGATCATGTTTGTACAAAACGAGGTAAAAAAGAATTTGATTCAGGAAAAACGGCTTTTTGAGATTATGTCCATACTTACTTTTAACATGAAAATATTCATTTTCCAAGAAAGATAATCTAAAGATGTGGTTGCGTTTTGAAATGCAAAGCTACATTTTACCCTCAAGTTTCAACTTCAGGTCTTGTGGCTTTTCAAAAAAAGCGTCACCAGTGCATGGCAGACATTACATTATCCAATTTCTATTTAAATATAATATTAACCGCTAGCACTTCTATTTGATTTGAAGTAACACATTTTCAATACAGCTAAAACGCTTTTGATATGCCTTTTCTTTCTGCCTTCACTTCTATGGTTGGCAGACCGTGATTTCATTTGTTTCCACTGCTCGAGGTCCTCCCATAATACCATCAGGAGGCTGCAGCCCGTGGCAGTGCTCAGGCTGCCAACAACAAAGCATGGACAGAATCCTGGTCTTGAGCTTTTTGCGCAGAAGGATTTTTCTTTTTTTTCCTTTTTTTTTGCTAATTCATACCCACTCGGGTCATCATTTCGAGGTTTTAACACAACCAAGGCAAAAAAAACAACCTGTTCTCTGATATTTTTTGTCTTGCCCTGGTTTTTACACAGCATAACATTGGAGATTACGCTGAGCACGTGAATTTAAGTTTGACCGACTCAGTAATAAACTTAAATTCTGAAAGAAAATCTGGAACCAGAATGCTCCGATAAAACGAAGGTAAGGCGAAGGAGTAGTTTTTATAAAATCAAAAAGGGAGGTGATTTCTATTAGCAGGTTTGGATTTCAGCCTAGCAGAAGATGAAAAAGGCATTATACAGAAGAACACAAAGCGACATCTCAAGAATAAATTATAGCAATTCATGAAGGATATCCGACGAAGGCTCACTGATTTAACCAACCATGTTTAAGATCAAGTCTGACTGTCGATTGCAATTAATTCAATAAAACAGAAAAGATGAAACGCCAGATGGCTTGAATCAGTCTAACATGGCTTCTGTGTAGTTGTAAAACCTAAAAGCCTTGGGGATAAAATTTTAGATGAAAACTTTAATCCAGCTCTCAAAAATTGTTAGTTTAGAGGTACATGGCAGATAGCAGCCCACATGTGCCCTCCCTGGGCCCCAGGGACACCCCCACCCACACCAGAGGGACAGCGGAGGATTGGGGACCCCATCTCAGGTAAGTATAGGTAAGTACAGGTAAGTATTTTTTTAAGTGCCATTGGGGGCCCTGAAGTGGGCCTCCCTACATGGCACTGGGTGCAGTGGCCATGCCTCGGGGACCCTGGTCCCCTTTGCTGGCCAGTGGGGTGGAGGGCATGACTCCTGTCTTTTCTAAGATAGGAGTCATGTGGTATAGATGGTTTTGCATCAGAAAATGATGCTAGGCTGATTAGTCTTTTTTTTTTTACTCTAACCTACCTAACGTCATTTATTGGTGCAAAACCCCCACCTTCCATACAGCCAGCCCCACCCGGATAACGTCATTTTTTTACGCTAACCTACCCTTTGCACCAGCTTGCACCATTCCATAAATATGGTGCGCCCGGCTGGTGCTCAGAAATGGTGCAAGCCGGTGCTAAACATTTTGGTGCAAAACTGCATTGGTGCAGTTTTGCACCAAAAAGTATAAATCAGGGCCGAGGTTTCCGTGGAATAGTGACAAGACCACAGTCTGTGATGATTGTTGCATTAGAGACTGCAGACCTACAGTCTAAGAGAGCAGATATAATGTAATATGTAGAAGAAGGATCACTCCGCTGAGAGAGAGATGATTTTACTGGGGTTTGCTTGAGCATACTAATCTTTCTTTTCCCTTTTGTTTTTGAATTGACTTAAGCATAAAGAGAATATGCATATGTAAAACCAAATAATAATGCCATCACTAAATATGCCACAATGATTAAGCAGCTGATATGTACATTGAATACATAAGGATATATTGCATACCTTAAATACGTTGCGCTGGTATGATTATCTAAAGTGCATAAACTTTTGAGCAGAATAGAGATGTTCTAGATTTTGTGAAATTTTTTGATTACCCTAAACTGCAAGGCATATATATATTCATGCTTTTGAAATCTAACCTTTTTTTTTTTTGAGCTACCGGCACACATATAAAAATTAAATTATAATCAGATATAAGTAGCCACAACGAAAGTGCAGCCTTACAAGTATATCAAATGACGTGTTTTAGCTCCTTCACCCAACACTATTTGTATACATTACTAAATACTCTTGCAAAAGGGACAAGATCTGGTCATATGGAAACAAACTGTTCTATTGTAATTTCCACATCTTGTGTCTTTTTCCGCTATTAAATCATTCTATTTGTTGGGTTGTTCTAGTGTATACTAAAACGGTCAAGAATGTAACAATTGTTTCCACCCTTACCCCTTGTATGTAACTTATTTGGGCCTGTGGCGTAGTCTAAAAACCAAGGTTATTCAATATTCTAATCCCTTTCTTACACAAATATTGTGTTTTGGCATAGAAGTGCTCATTAATGGGAAGAAAGTACCCAGAGCACTTCAGTTTGAATGATACATCATAGGAAAGCTGGATGTTTAGCAAAGCTCACACCCATCTGAAGCAGGCATGTACAGCTACATTAATGCAATCTGAGTTTATTTTTTTTGTATTTATATAAAACTTGATAGGTCACTCTCAATACTCCTGAAAAATGTAAACCGTAGGAAACATGGCAATAGCTAAATACAGAAAAATAAAAAGAGGCAAAATAGTCCACCTTAGCAGGACTGCACAACCTCATAACTGATATTAGGGATCTCCCCAGTAACACCATCATTTCCATACAAAGCTGAACATGATTGATAATTTAGAGTTCATTTACATTTTTTAATATCTAAACTCATAGATATGTTTTAGGGCCCTGGGAATATCCAGCTTGTATTTTCAATGCCTCAGAATATCCAGCCTGTGTTTCACATACCTTGGTTTTTGAAGTATTCACTCAAAAGCTTCAATTAAGGGTAGTGTTGCATTAATGTTTCCCAGATCGGAATGCAGAAAGATAATCATATTGTCACGTAGGTTCTCATTATCTTAATGAGGATACTGGATTTGGGCAGCAGAATCACCTGAATTGTGTGATACTGAGTACAATTCCACACCATGTGATGCCTGTCTGCCTAATCCGGGTTTTCCGGCTAACTAGCAGTGCCTCATCTCTGCCCAAGAACAGGGATGGTTGTGGCAACCGGGCGCATGACAGGAAAGACTCTTCAGGGAAATCGTGGTTGATCAGATCCCATCCTTTTCTCTCGGTTACATATGTCTCACACAGGCAAAGACAAACAGAAGCAGAGTATAGTTCAATAAGGGTTTATTAAAGTAACGTTATCTTAGAAAAAATGGCATGTATTGCCATAACTAGGAGGATAAAACACACTAAAAGAAAAATTGTGACATGGAGGTTGAAACACATAAACAGTCCCACCATACTGTCACTAGGAGTTATATATGTATATTTTTCCTACCAAAGCTATTTTAGAGCACAGCGTGATAAGCCCTAATCCTCCCTTCAGGTTTCCCCCCGGGAAGACATCATCCCTCATACATGAGCAAGGAAGCCTGTTGTCTAAAAAGACACCGTCCCCATGTAGGCCAGGGATTCGGCAGTTTAAGCAAGCAGCTGTAGCAAAGACATTCAGCAATCACCATGCAGTCCTGGTCATCTGACTGGTATCTCCCTCTAACCTGTATGGGACAAAGAAGTTTTTTTTTATAATAAAACAGTTGATATTATAAGAAAAGGTCCCCACAGAAGAATGCGTATGTTTCTGTAAATGTTGGAGACACAGCATTTGCTGGCAACCCTATCTGATTGCAGCCTTGAGGAAAGCACAGAGTGCAATGCTTAGAATGTGATTCTTTCCTAGGCAAAAGAACAAATAGATAGAGAAAATAAAACACCGCAAATGTGGCTAATGGAAAAATAAAGCAATGTTGAATAAAAGGTAACTGGGCTAAAGTGCACAATGACAGGCCTAGTGTGCTTAAAATAACCTAATTAAAATATGGCTAAAATAACTATGCAACACCCCCCCCCCTTGCCAGTTCAAAGGTGGTTCAAAAGCCGAAAATGAATAAAAGCTACTAAGATCTATTTATAAAAACATATAAACATAAAGGTCGGTAATGATAAGTTAAAAGACACTTGAGCAGGAGTTAAAAGAGGGCAATTTAAAACATCAGTAGTGGCGCCAATAAAACCAAATTCAAAAGTCAGTGTCAGTTTTAAAATCGCCAATTACATCCGGGAAAATAGAAGCCAGGAAATATTCCACTTCTGATGGTGTTAAAATATCCAAATTGTTGCCAAGGAAAACTGTAGAGAGTGTGTGTTCCAAAGCCTGAGCTGAGGCAGCAGCATTCTGTTGTGTGCCCAATGTTGAGTTAAGAGTTGCATTATCCACAAAGGGCAACTCATAGACAGCCTCCCATAGCAAGCGCACCCTCAACCCGCATGTCTGGTAATGAACCCTCAGCTAGAACATCAACAGATTAGCATCCAATAAAAGTAAGCGCCATGTAGAAAGACAGACTTTCAGTGCACATTCGAACAGGCACCAAAGGCATCAAAACACGTGCTTCACACAATCCAAAACCGATCGGAATGACAGAGACCAGTCACACTCCAGTGGTTCCAGGAGTGGTGCTCCGAAATACTGCATCATGCATTCACAACACAGTTGCACTGGTGGAAGCGCTTGCAGTTCTCCTTGTTGTAAAGGGACAGCCATTGCACAGAAATAAATAGCAACAGCAAGATGCCACCTATTATAGCCAAAGTAATTGGAAATCCGTCAAAAACATTTGAAAATATTGAGTGTATGGCTGAAGGTATTAAGCCAAATATAGAGGAGAAGTTGTGAACAAAACTAGAACCAACAAACTTTAAAACCTCATGAATATTAATGAGGTGGGCCTTTGCGACCCCCTTGCGAGTCGCAGATGGTGTCAGGGACACCATCCTACATTCCAATTTTCGACTCGCAAATTGCGAGTCACTCTGACTCGCAATTTGCAAGTCGCAAATTGGAATCTACTTACATCTGACCCAAATCTCTGCTACTTCCTTCTGTTTGATAGGAAGTAAAAGGACATTACTGCAACAGGTGACAATTTGCGGGACTGAAACGACATGATCTATTCCGGCTCACATTCCACAACAACTCTCACTATTAAGTAGCACATAGCTACCACTTGAGAGCACCTGGAAAGCAGGTCTAATCAAGAGGACTGAAACTCCCTTCAGATAGCAAGCCAAGTTCATTGGTGAGGCATTACATGCCTGTGTAAGGACAGCTGCTTACAAACCATTGAATGGCTCTCAGAAGTCTCACCTCCACTGCCGATAAGAAAGACCTCTTTCATGCCATTGAAACATTTGTATGAAAAGGGAAGCTCCCACACTGTGGGTATGTAGCTATACCTAGCCTTTCATATTTGCCTACTGGAATGTGTTTCAAACAGGATGTGAATTGAAGTGTTAAAATCTGCAGATTAATAACCCTGTGCATTAACCATTCAGCAGATGGTATTTCAGACACAGTAAAAGGCAACTTTTCTAATTTCTCAATGTTTAGCATGACATAAGTCCTTTCCTTCTTAGCCACTATTTGTTGTTGTCACACTAAATTAAATGATACAAATACATCCCTTGCGCTAACGTGTTGCCAGGGAAAGCGACCTGCTTTCAATGTTTGTAGTGTCCAACCTATCTGAATAATGGACCTTAGCTGACTCAGTCCATGGTGTAAAGATGACATGTTATTCTGTACTATGTCTATTGCAGGAGATACAAAGTTGTTTAAAGTGTATATCCGGGCAGACAAGGTATTAATACCATTATGTACAATAGCTAATGCTTTCTGTAAATGTTCCTGATCTATTTGGCTTAACTGGGCAGCCTCTTCTTGTTGGGAAAGTTTCCAAATCTCATTATATACGACATCTAAGATGTGCTTTCTGCATTGTCTCCAGGGGCCTAACAGGAAATCCTGTAAATCTGTATCGTTAGACAGGAGACTGAGGTGTTCTTTAACAGCATCTAGTGAAGAACTTGTCAACCATTGCTGGCATAGTTTCCCTACATTGTGTGTTGTCACTATAACTGAGTGTTCTGAGGACACATAGCGAGGGTCCGGCCTCCTTGTTCTAAAACCCCTCTTGGAGTTGACAAAATGTGTATGACGCACATTTGTGTCTACTGACCACAATAACCACCCACCAGAATGTGAAAATAATGTGTTAAATGTTCCATTCTGGACCCATTCATCAAGCTTTTCTTCAGATGCATTTATATACTTTTGCTATTTATAAACTTTTGCAGGGACTGGATTGCTGGGCGCATTCAATTCCTTAATCTTAGCCAAGCCTAAACAACTTTTCTGTTCTACAGTTTCATTCAAAAATATCATTTGAACAGGTATCAGGCATGCTGTACATAAAGCTTTCTTTCCCCTTGTTCGCCAGTTTTTAGTTCCCCACACACTTTTCAGGTCTATCGACTTAAACCAATAATCATACCCTTCTATAGCTAACTGGTTACAAAGGAATCAGAATAAATCAATTTTGTATCAGTCAATAAAACACGTTGACTTTCCATTACTACCAATTTAAAATAATATGACTCAGCATTTTTAACATTGTGCCAAGAGAAATATGCAAACATTTCCATATACGTTTTGGAACTCCCCATTGGTCAAGTCAGACAGTGTTCCTACAGTGTATAATTAAAAATAGTCTTTGGGGTACTTGCTCTGTGAATAAAATGATGTGCATAATAATTATGACAGAACATATTTCCATAGTTTTCTTTGGATTTATACACATCCTTATTTTCAAAAACTGTAAAATATATCAAATCAGACATCATAGAATCAACTGTTTTCACATCCCAATCATCAGAAACTACTCCGAGTGTAATTACATTGTTCATCGAAAGTTTGAATACATACGGAATTTGAATGACCTCTGTCGAGCCATATATATATATATATATATATATATACACACACACACACACACACACACATATATATATATACAATATATAGACAGGTCATGGAATTTTTGGATGTTGAGGTCATAGTCGAGGATGAGATTCTTCAGACTAGACTTTTCTGTAAAGGTATGACAGGAATAGCATAATACATGCCTGGAGCCATCACCCACCTACATTTAAGTGGAGTATACCTTATGGGGTATTACTCAGAGCCAAAAGAAACTGTAGCACACCCCAAGGTTTCCATAGTGAACAGGCAAATATGATTAGAAGATTTAAGTCTAGAGGATATCTCAGAATAGTAATTAAGGAGGCCTGTGAAAAGGTAGCTGGAGTACAAAGACCATGGTTCGTGTTCTGCTACTCAGGATACGCTTAGTGAGCAGGCATCGTGCAAGTTGGAATATTTGGGGTTCGCCACCCAACCACAAGCACACCATGTCCTAAATGGCTGGAGTATGGCGAAGCATAACTGAATTTATAAATATATATATATATATATATATATATATATATATATATATATATATATATATATAAATAAATATTCAATACATAGACAGATCATGGAATTTTTGGATGTTGAGGTCATAGTCGAGGATGAGATCCTTCAGACTAGACTTTTCCATAAAAGTACGGCAGGAAATAGCATATTACATGCCCGCAGCCATCGCCCACCTAAATTGAAGTGGAGTATAACTTATGGGGAATTACTCAGACCCTGTCAGAGTCACCAGATCCTCGGGGTCTGTGCACGTTCCCAACACTTCCACCACAAGACAGCTCCAATACTCTGATTAGAATTGTCACAGAGTCTAAGAGAGTCCAAGTGGGGAAAAGGGGATTAGGAAGGGAACAGCTGGGAAGGAGACCTGTATGAAGCAAAACGGTTAAAACACACAATATCAAGATTATATCATATTAATCAGCACTAGGCTATGACTCTAAGCATTGTCATTCTGAAAATATGGACAACCTAAGCATAGACTTAAATAACTAGGCTTCAAGTTAACTAGATACCTGTGAGGGAATCAAGAAAGGATTAAATGCAACTTTCAAATTCAAATATTATCTTTTGCATGAGGATCAAGAAATAATCTGAATGATTTCTAATCCATCATATGAATCGTGCTTGAGGAATTTATTATGTTCATACAACATCACATCTAGAACTCTAGCATTTTTTGTTTTCACAAAATTGCAGGAACATGAATTGCGCACATTGCAGATTTTCACAAAGGTTGTAAATACCATGGAATTATTGTGCACCATGAATAACATTAGTTAGACTCAAGCAATAAATTGCGCATCTTGCCGACTCGGAAGTCACCAAGGAAATGCCATGAAGTGGTAGCGCATAATGAACACCGTGATTTGAAACACAAGAAATTAATCGCGCGTATTGCCGATTCGAACACCCCCAAGTAGATGCCATGAAATGGTAATGCTCGCTGAATAGCAAATGTGCATGTGTGACTGTTTAAATGTCTGTAGTCTAAGACTATCCTGTATGAATGGTTGGGTTCAGCTACGGGGAACAATGGATTGTTCATTGGTGAGACACAGGGTTCAATTATGCCCTGGTATTCTAACTATGTGAGTATTTCCCTCACGGGTGCTTTAGTTTCATGCTGTATTGAATGTTGGGGTTGAGGTTGAGATTTGATTGATATTACATTATAGGGAGAATCTTTATCTCACCCTACGTGGTTGCCGTATAATGCAGGTGCCTGCGCCACTGCCCAATCAGGGGCATGAATTTCTACGAGCTTTCTGGGAACAAAGGGTGAGAAAGATTTTTCAATAATCTCTTCTCCATAAGGGAGATCACGGACATATTCTGGTGGGCAATCCTTTTCGGGCAGTAAAATATCATAAATGGTGACAACGCGCTCACAAAAGATAACGTTGATTGTGCATTCAATGTCTCACTCTAAGTGTATAGTTACTTTATACACCATGTCGGGCGTGGAGACACGCATGTCCGCTGCCTCAAGTTGTAAGAGGTCAGCAGTTGTTTTTCACCTCCAGATGCTCTTGAAGATCCAGGCAAACTATTGTGACATCTGCTGCAGTCTAGCAGTGCCAATGCCCACTTCCTGTTCTTCAGTAAAGCCCTCTTCCTGATTGCACGTCATAACGCTGCTACTTTTTTTTTTTGTACTGGGGTTTTTGTTGGGGAAGTTCCTCTTCTTTCTTATGAGAAATTTCAGATGATCCTTGTAAGTCCTGTCTTGGTTTCACGTACTCTCTTCACCGCTCTGACCACCCAACTTTTTCACTGTGTTTTTCCTGTGATTCCTGAATGGAAAGAGATTGGCGTGTATCAGTATATTGATAACCATCAGGCGTTTTTATATTATCTCAATTTCTAAGATTAAATCTGTTTAGAGGGGTGTCTGAATGCAGAGATTTGCCCCTTCCTTTTTTAGTTGCTAGTTTGTTATTTAGCCCAGTGTTTTTTATGAACCTTCAGGTGCTTGCTTTGTAGAGTCTTTATTGGATCTACCCTGTAACTGTGGTTTAATGGGTCTGGCCCCCAGATTATCTCAACCAAAACAAGAGTAAGTCTCAGTGATAATCTTTGGCAACTCCCGTTCTTGATCCTGTACAGGAACTACTAGTGCATTTGCTTCCCCTTTAAGGTTACTTAATATGATTGAAAACACAGTGGCATAGTTGCCTATTAATTGCATCTCCAAGTCTAGGACCGGGACAGCCCCTATTGGTCTTGAATTTCTTTTAACACCTCCGGAAGATTGGCAAGTGTTGGTGTACTGTGTGCGGTAGTATAGAGCCTGCCAAATATTGTGCCCCAAGTGTTGCAGTTATCTACTGTGGGAACCATCCCAAATGGCAAACACATAGTGAGTATTCTATGTTTGTCCAGGGGACCCATTTGGGGAAAAACTGATTCCAACGCATTTAATACTCAATTTATGCCAAATTTACATCATTTTTTAATGCAAATTAAGTGCAAAACTTACTCCATATTTATATTTTGACGTTAGACCGTCTAACGTCAAAATATTCGAGTTTTCACCATTTTTAGATGCATGAACCTACCTTGCGTCAATGAGATGCAAGGTAGACGTTCCCAACTAAAAAATGGTGCTAACCCCATTGCCCCATATTTATCCCTCCATGCTAAAATGAGGCACGGGTAGGAGGAGGGGGCTAAATAATGGTGCAAAGCTTGCTTTGCACCATTATTTAACACCTGGGTCAGACCAGGCGTTACAGGACTTGTGGATCCATTTTGATGGTTGAACACTATGGAATGGGTCCACAGGTGCCCTCCTCAAGCCCTAGGAACACCCTCAACCACACCAGAGGGACACCAGAGTGTGGGGACCCCATCCCAGGTAAGTATAGGTAAGTATTTATTTTAATTAAAGTGCCATCGAGGGCCAAAATTGGGGCAATGGCCATGCCCATGGGACACTGGTCCCCTGTGCTGGCCATTGGGGTGGTGGGCATGACTCCTGTCTTTTTTAAGACAGGAGTCATGTGGTATGGATGGTTTTGCGTCAAAAAATGACACTAGGCCGGTTAGAGGCATTTTTTTGCCTCAACTAGCCTAACGTCATTTTTAGGTGCAAAGCCCCCTTCTCCATACCCCCACCCCCATCCAGCTAACATATATATATTTTTTTATGCCAGCCCACCCTTTGCACCGGCTTTTGACATTCCAGAAATTTGGCACCCGGCTGGCGCTTGGTAATGTCGCAAGCTGGCACTATACTTTTTGACGCAAAACTGTGTTTGTGCAGTTTTGCATCAAAAAGTATAAATATGGGCCTTGTTTTCTAAGCTAACCAAAACTGAATTTCCTCCCGCTGGGAGGGTACTTTACCCATGATCGAATGTACAGTTGCAGGATTAATACCTGGCATAACTGCATGTGGTTGCGCTGGGGCAGCGCGTGCTGGGTTAGTATTTAATATTTTCATTACAAACGGTACTAACAGTCTGTATAGTGCTGTGAGCTCTGCATATAAACAGCGAACCTCAGCTACTGCCAAGGTTCCGGTATCAGGGTGCAGTGTATATGTGGCAGAAAAAGGCTAGGTAGGGCCATCATTGCTCAGAGGACCTAACCTAACATAATAAAATCGAGGTATTTCTAAATATGCATAAGCTCTGTATTGTGCAGGTGTGTTAGCAGGTGTGTAGTGATAAAATGTATTTGTGTTCCCATCAACTGCTGGAAAAGTGACCCCAAAATAAAATGTTTCTGTTTCTGTTCTGTAGGCTGGATGAGCCTCAACAACAAATGTAACTTCCTCCCCTTGCCTGTGAGGCCATTTGCCAATAAATGTGCTGTGAGGGGCGGCCGCATGTTTACTGCAATTGCTACCCGTTGCACATTCGCCCTGGTAAGGGTAAAGGTGTTTGTTCAGAGATAAGGACACCGAGTGGAGATTAGTATTTTTAAGGTTCAAGCTTGAACCACCTACAGCGTTACTTAGGTACTACGTACGGAGCAGAGGAGGAAATCCTCAATCCCATGGACATCGCCATTTATAGTATAAAGGTGCCTTTAGCCTTTATTGAGACTGAGATACTTAGGAGGATCTGAAAATTAGGCCTGACCAAACGTTGGTGGCACCATGTCACAAAGGTTCTCATTATCCTAATGAGACTACTGGATTTGGGTGGTAGAATCACCTGAATTGTGGGGTACTGAGTACAATTTCACACCATGTGATGTCTGTCGGTCTAATCTGGGTTTTCTGGCTAACTGGCAATGCCTTATCTCTGCCCAAGAACAGGGATGAATGTGGCAACCGGGAATCGTGGTCAATCAGACCCCATCCTTTTCTCTCGGTTACATATGTCTCGCACAGGCAAAGACAAACAGAAGCAGAGTATAGTTCAATAAGGGTTTATTGAAGTAACTGCATCTTAGATAAAATGGCATATTTTGCAATAACTAGGAGGATAAAACACACTAAAAGCAAAATTGTGACAAGGAGTGTGAAACACAAAACAGTCCTACCATACTGTCACTAGGAATGATATGTATATTTTTCCTACCTAAGGTATGATAGTGCACAGCGTGATGAGCCCTAAAACGGCCTTCAGGTTTCCCCCCTGGATATACATCATCCCTCATATCTAAGCAAGGAAGCCCGTTGTCTAAAAAGACACCGTCCCCATGTGGGACAGGGATTCGGCAGTCTAAATAAGCTGCTGTAGCAAAGACATTCAGCAATCAGCATGCAGTCATGGTCATCTGACTGGAATCTCCCTCTAACGTGTATGGAACAAAGAAGTGTTTTTATAATAAAACAGTTGATATTCTAAGAAAAGGTCCCCATGTAAGAATGTGTATGTTTCTGTGAATGTTGGAGACACAGCTTACCACTTTTGCCGGCAACCCTATCTGACTGCAGCCTTGAGAAAATCACAGAGTGCAATGCTAAGAATGTGATGCATTTCTAGGCAAAGGAACAAATAGATAGAGAAAATAAAACACTGCAAATGTGGCTAACACTAGAAAAATAAAGCAATGCTGAATAAAATGTAACTAGGCTAAAGTGCACAATGGCAGGCCTAGTTTGCTTAAAAGAACAAGTCAGATATATGGCAAAATAGCTATACAACAATATCAATTGACTAAAAGATTTAGGGGGTCATTCTGACCTCGGCGGTAAAAGGCTCTTACCGCCGGTCAGAAGTCTGCCATTCTACCGCCGCGGCCGCGGTAAACCGCCACGGTCATTCTGACCCACAACTGCCAAACCGCCAAAAACCCGACATCCACGGAAGGCCGCCTCATCAGCGGTCAGCGATAAACTGGAGATGGCCAAACCTCCACCGTCACGCCAACACAAACACGCCCACGAATCCACGCGGCGGTCTTTCAACCGCGGTATTCCATTGGCGGTACACACCGCCGCGGTCAAAATACACACACCTTTACAAAACACAGCCACATTGGACAATTCGAAATACACACACCTGATACACATACACACACCACACCCACACATCCAATCAACTATAAAACACCCACCCACATCACCCACAAACCCCCACTACTAGAAATTCGGAGAGAAGGCGAGAGAGATAGAGAGAGAGCACAGCTATCGAAAACCCCAACACACACAGGAACACAACATCATCACCCACACTACATCCACGCACAAAACACCACACACCACCACACACACCACACTCATCACCACAAACACCACCCCACACCACCCCATGGCACCCCAAAGACACCCCAGGTTCTCGGACCAAGAACTCAGGGTCATGGTGGAGGAAATAATTAGGGTAGAGCCCCAGCTATTCGGCACACAGGTGCAGCACACCACAATAGCCAGGAAGGCGGAGCTATGGCAAAGGATCGTCGACAGGGTCAACGCTGTGGGACAGCATCCCAGAAACCGGGAAGACATCCGAAAGCGCTGGAACGACCTACGGGGGAAGGTGCAGTCGATGGTGTCAAGACACAACATCGCTGTGCAGAAGACTGGCGGCGGACCCCCACCCACTCCACCCAAATTCACAACATGGGAGCAAGAGGTCTTGAACATCCTGCATCCTGAGGGCCTCGCTGGAGTAGGCGGAGGAATGGACTCTGGTAAGTCTAATCTCAACTACTTCACCCCCCCAACCACTAGCATGCCAACCCCCACCCTCACCCCCAACCCCCCAGCACACATCCTCCTTGCCAATGTCTCACCAGCACAACCCACCCAACACAACACCAATCCCTTAATGCCAACACAAACCATGGACACCCATCACCCAAGCATGACCACTGCACATACCCATCCCCCCCACAAACCACCCTCACAACTCCTCCCACAAGGGAATGCCAGCACTGGGGGACAAGGGCACCCACAAATCGCACGCCATGGCACACACAGAAGCAATAACCATACTCTTTTACCCCTGCAGGGCCCGAACGCCAACACACCGGCCAGGAGGGTCCAGATTTGTCCATCCCGCCCCCAGAACAGGCCCCCAGTGATGACAGCAGCTCTGTCGACCTAGAACCTGATGACCAGCCCGGACCATCGGGGACCTCTGGACAGTCGGTTCCCCACACACAGACACAGGCCACAGCAGACCCAACCCCCTCTGGGGATACCAGCACAGCTCCCACCCAGCGGGCCCATGCCTCTGTCTCCAGGACGCGTCAATCAGCGGTGTGTCCGCCACTACAGGGCACCCAGGCTGACCCACCACCCCAACAACAACAGGGACCTGGGGGCAGTGGTAGTGGGCACACCGTCCAGGGGACAGAGGCCCGGGGAAACAGGGCAACTGGGAGGGCTGCTGTGCGAGAGGGGGTTGACCGGCCCAGGGAACCCACTCTCCAAGAGGCCCTCACCACCATCATGGGAGCATACCACCACTCCCAGGAGACGATGGCGACGGTACTGGCCAGGTTCCAGGAGATCCAGGCACAGCAGGAGGAACGGTACATGGGGTTCAGAGACGAACTCAGGAACATCGGTACCGCAATGGGGACCATCGTCCTGGCCCTCAACCAGATAGTCACCACATTGCGGGACAAAGGGCCCCTGTCACCAGCCCGGACGACGAACAGCCTACCACCTCCGCCGGCGCTAGTGGACAGGAGGCCCCCACACCACGACAGGCCACCAGAACCCACCTCCTGCTGAAGATCAACCACCCCGCAAGCGGAACCTGAGATCACACAAGAAGACAGAGTAGGATGCCAAGACCCCCGCCAGCAAACGATACCCCCTGATGTCATCCCACTGTCCCACATTGTCACCCTGTCCAACCTTGAACTGCCCCTGCTCCATCCTTCCACAGGCATATGGGCAATGCACCTGTGCTACTGAGAACTGGACTCTGCCATGGACATTACTCCACCCCCACCCATCACCGTTTTACTATCATGGACCTATACACAGCACTTAAAATAAATCACCAATTGCACTTCAAATGTCAGGAGTCTGCTTGTATTCTTTACAAATGTATTACACATAACGGTGCAATAATGTTCATTTACATTGTGATGACAACATACCAGTGTCAATAAGCATTAGTCCATGGGCAAACAAAGCAGAAGTCACGCTGTGGGTCATACAGCTCTGAAAAGGGAAGGGAAAGTCAAAAATCAGTGAAAAGGAACTGGGGGGAAACACAGAAAGTAGAGATGCAGGAGGCCAGAAGTAAATGTAAAATGGCGTGGGTGATTCTTACCTGTGTGCTACTGAAAATACTGTTGTATAACTGTGTCCCTGTTGTCCGTGTCGTCCCCGTCGTCTTCCTCCTCTTCACTCTCAACAGGCTCCACAGCTGCTACAACACCACCATCTGGACCATCCTCCTGCAGGAAAGGCACCTGGCGTCGCAATGCAAGATTGTGAAGCATACAGCAGGCCACGATGATATGACACACCTTCTTTGGTGAGTACATGAGGGATCCCCCTGTCATATGCAGGCACCTAAACCTGACCTTCAGGACCCCGAAGGTCCGTTCTATAATCCTCCTAGTTCGCCCATGTGCCTCATTGTACCGTTCCTCTGCCCTGGTCCGGGGATTCCTCACTGGGGTCAATAGCCAAGGCAGGTTGGGGTAACCAGAGGCACCTATTAGCCACACACGGTGTCTCTGTCATCACATAAGGGATGCTGCTATTTCGCATGACATACGCGTCATGCACTGACCCAGGGAACTTGGCATTTAGATGGGAGATGTACTGGTCAGCCAAACAGACCACCTGGACATTAATCGAATGGTAATTCTTTCTATTTCTGTACACCTGCTCATTGTCTTTTGGGGGTACTAAAGCCACATGGGTCCCATCAATGGCACCAATGATGTTGGGGATATGTCCAAGGGCATAGAAATCACCCTTCACAGTGGCCAAATCACCCTCCTCAGGGAAAACAATGTATGTCCGCATGTATTTTATCAGGGCAGACAACACTCTGGACAAAACCTTAGAAAACATAGGCTGAGACATCCCTGATGACATGTCCACTGTTGTCTGAAAAGACCCACTTGCCAAAAAATGGAGTACTGACAGAACCTGCACCAGAGGGGGAATCCCTGTGGGTTGGCGGATGGGGGACATCAGGTCTGGCTCCAGCTGGGCACACAGTTCATGTATAGTGGCTCGGTCAAGTCGGTATCGAAGTATAATATGTCGTTCTTCCATTGTCGACAGGTCCACCAGCGGTCGGTACACGGGAGGATTCATCCTTCTCCTCGCAAGTCCCAGCGGACGGTGCCTAGGAAGGACAACATGGAGCACAGAGTCAAGCAACCCACAGGTTCGTTCCCACAGCTTGCACAGTACACGAATCGCTATGCATTGAAAGGCTTGTATGAGTGGCAATGCAAGGCCTAGGCCTGTGTGACGCAGTAGAAATCATGCCATGTGGGCCCTTGAAATGGCGGCTGCCTGACCTGTGAAGTGTGACAGTGGGATGTGAGGTCACTGCGCTGGCGTGGCACACCGTGGCGGTAGGCGGTCGAAGACCGCGGCGCAAAGCAGCATTGGTTAACATTGAACCCTATGGGTCTCAGGAGCCAATGACGATGTGCGCCGGCGGTCGCGGTACGCACCGCCGCGGTACGCACCTCCGCGGGCGTGACCGCCATTTTCTATCTGCTTAATCACTCGAGACCTGATCATCCACAGGAGAGGACCTATACTGCAAGTGCTGCTGTGACCTCGGTCTGGAAGAGACAATGGCTGCTGCGACTGGGGAAAGGGCCCCTGCCTTCACTTCAGAAGAGTTGGAGAAACTTGTGGATGTGGTCCTGCCCCAGTATGCGCTACTCTACGGTCCTCCAGACCAACAGGTAAGTACACTGGGTGCACGTTGAATGGGCTATGCCTGGGTTGTGTATGGTGGACGTAAGATGGTGGGGTGGGGAGCGAATGAGGAGTGCAAGGCACGACAGATGAGAGGGTGTGCCACATGGCAGGGTTGGGGAGGGGGGGGCAATCACATCTAACATGCAGAAAAATTTTGAAATTTCCTTTCCCACCCTGTACATGTCAAATAGGTCAGCGCCCATCAGAAAGTCGACATTTGGCGTGCCATCGCCAAGGAAGTCCGGGCCCTGGGGCTCCACAACAGACGGGGCACCCACTGCCGAAAGAGGTGGGAGGACATCCGCCGCGGGACCAGGAAGACCGCCGAGTCACTGCTGGGGATGGCCTCCCAACGTAGGAGGGGTGCCAGTCGTACCTTGACCCCCCTGATGTCCCGGATCCTGGCGGTGGCCTACCCCGATTTGGATGGGCACGTGAGGACATCACAGCAGACACAAGAGGGTGAGTACCAGCACATTCTGCTATGTTTACACGCAGTGGAGGCGTCTGGGTGGGGGAGGAGGGCTGTGGGTGACATTAGGCCAGGGCGCTTTCTGTAGTGTAGTCCCCTCCTTTAGGCATGGCCCTGTGCCCCCGCCCCCCACCTCTGTAGGGTGCCATGTACAACAATCCATGGTCCAGCATCACCCATGTGCGCATTTGTTGTCCATAGACCTGTTGGCCTAGTCACAAGTACTGTGTAGTGTACCCCGATTGCGCGGCGTAGTGCATGAGGCTCCTGTGTCTGTCCTCTCCGCCAACGGTGTTGACAATGCATGCACTCAACCTGTTTTTATTTCTCCCCCCACCCTTTTTCTTTATCTTCTTGTGCATGTGTGCATTAGCATCATCAGGCGGAGGAGAATTGGCATCGGAGCACGAGGGAGCTGCAACTCACAAGGCCCCGGTGGGCCATGGTACAGACACCGAGGTCACCAGTGATACGGAGGGCGAGGGGAGCTCCACAACGTGGACCCGTGGTGACACCAGCGACACTGACACGTCCTCGGAAGGGAGCTCCCTAGCGGTGGCGGCAACATCCGTGCCCCCGCCTCAACAGGTACAGCCGCCACCCAGCGCACCAGCTCCGCCCTCCCAGCAGCCCCTCAGCCTTCGCTCCGTGCCCGCTCACCCAAGAAGGCGGGCATCTCCTTCGCCCCAGGCACCTCAGGCCCTGCCCCAGTTACCCCTGCTGCCCTCAGTGAGGAGGTCATTGACCTCCTACAGACCATCATTGTTGGGCAGTCTAACCTTTTGAATGCCATCCAGGGGGTAGAGAGGGAGGTGCATCGGAGCAATGCATACCTGGAGGGCATTCATTCGGGTCAGGCTGCCCATCAACGATCGTTCAATGCTCTGGCCTCAGCACTGACGGCAGCCATTGTCCCTGTTTCCAGCCTCCCTCTTCTAACTGCCTCCACCCTGTCTCTGTCTCCTGTTCCTCAGCCTATCCCATCCACACCATCAGACCAGCCTGCACACACCTCAGCACCCAAGGGCAGCTCATCCAGACATAAGCACCACAGATCACACAAGCATTCACCCATGCAACACCCAGATGCAGACATGCCAACAGTCACTACCACCCCTGTGTCCCCCTCCTCCTCGTCTCCCTCCTCCCTCCCTGTGACGTCTCCACTCACACCTGCATGCACACTACCATCAGCCAGTACTTCCATCACCAGCACACCCTCCAGTACAGTCCGCACACGTGCAGTCACCACCCCCACTGCCATTTACACGTCCCCTGTGTCCTCTCCCACTGTGTCTGTCACGCCCTCTTCCAAGACACACAAACGCAGGCAGCCACCCACCCAACAGCCATCCACCTCACGACAGCCTCCGTCACAAGCACCTGCACCCAAAGACAGCACACCTGACTCTCCTACAAACACATCCTCTTCCTCCACTCCCATACCCACTACACCTACCCTTTACATTGGTCCTAAAAAAACTTTACCTCTCCAAACTTAACCTCTTTGCCCCACCTGACCCACCCCCTCCATCTGCTAAGAGTCCCAAGAACACCTCAGCCACCACCAGCCCTGCTTCAAGTGTCACCATTGTGCACGGGTTTTGGAGTCCACCCTTTCCCAGCACTAATACATCGGCCAGCAGAAAGGGGACAGCCAGCCCCCCCCCTGGAAAGAGGACCCGTAAAATCAAGGGCCGCCGCGAGAAGACTGACATGGCTGCCCCCAAGGAGCAAAGTCCTGGGCCATCACCTGCCACAACATCCAGGGGAGGCAAGGGCCAGAGAGCCTCATCGAAGGAGGGCAAGGGCAGCAGGGCGGAGAAGTCAGCCAGCAGGGGCGCGGACCAGGAGGGCCCCACAAGCCCCATCCCGGGTGTGAGGGAGGACACCCACGGGCCGAGGACTCCGTCACAGAAGGGTCCAGCAACTGCACGGTCGGAGGGCGACTAAGCAGGGAGTCCTGGCCAGGTCTGGCTCCCTTGATTGACTGGACAAGCACCGCTGAAGAGGGCCCCGCCGGGCAGAAAGGCACCGCTGAAGAGGGCCCCGCCGTGCAGAAAGGCACCGCTGAAGAGGGCCCCGCCGGGCAGAAAGGCACCGCTGAAGAGGGCCCCGCCGGGCAGAAAGGCACCGCTGAAGAGGGCCCCGCCGTGCAGAAAGGCACCGCTGAAGAGGGCCCCGCCGGGCAGAAAGGCACCGCTGAAGAGGGCCCCGCCGTGCAGAAAGGCACCGCTGAAGAGGGCCCTGCCGTGCAGAAAGGCACCGCTGAAGAGGGCCCCGCCGGGCAGAAAGGCACCGCTGAAGAGGGCCCCGCCATGCAGAAAGGCACCGCTGAAGAGGGCCCCGCCGGGCAGAAAGGCACCGCTGAAGAGGGCCCTGCCGGGCAGAAAGGCACCGCTCCGCTGGGCCCCGACGTCTCAAGCACCGCTCCGCTGGGCCCTTCCTGTCAAGCACCGCTCTGCTGGGCCCTTCCTGTCAAGCACCGCTCCGCTGGGCCCCGCCGTCTCAAGCACCGCTCCGCTGGGCCCTTCCTGTCAAGCACCGCTCCGCTGGGCCCTTCCTGTCAAGCACCGCTCCGCTGGGCCCCGCCGTCTCAAGCACCGCTCCGCTGGGCCCCACCGTCTCAAGCACCGCTCCGCTGGGCCCTTCCTGTCAAGCACCGCTCCGCTGGGCCCTTCCTGTCAAGCACCGCTCCGCTGGGCCCCGCCGTCTCAAGCACCGCTCGGCTGGGCCCTTCCTGTCAAGCACCGCTCCGCTGGGCCCTTCCTGTCAAGCACCGCTCCGCTGGGCCCCGCCGTCTCAAGCACCGCTCCGCTGGGCCCTTCCTGTCAAGCACCGCTCCGCTGGGCCCTTCCTGTCATGCACCGCTGGCCCATTGACAGTGCCGGTTCTGTGTCGAGCTAGTGTTCACGCTGCACTCGGGGCACCCTGCCTCCTCCATTACCTGTGGAGTCTGTAATCCACCTGATGGCCTGTGTCTCTGCACTCCCCAGGATGGCACAGTGGGCAGACCACCCACTGTAGAGACTTGTGAGACTGTGGCTTTGCACTCCCCAGGATGGCACAGTGAGCAGACCACCCACTGTAGAGACTTGTGAGACTGTTGCTTTGCACTCCCCAGGATGGTACAGTGGGCATGGTGGACCCTTCGTGGATCTGGCGTCGTGGACTCATGTGGCTGAGGTGCCCCCCCTTCCCTTCCCCCTGAGGTGCCTGTAGTTTTGTCATCTGATGCCCCAGCAGTGTTCTCTCCAACGGACTCAGGTCTCCTGTGTGGGCTTTGCCCATGTGTTGATACACTTTGGCCCACGGACAGTGGAAATTTAAGTGACTGTGCAGGACTTATTGCCTATGTTTATCGGTTTCGCTAGGTTCTTACTTGATTTTTTACAATTCATATTGCTATTTTACCATGACTTCAATGAACCTCTTTTATACATAAATTTTGATTCTCACTTTAATTATGTCTTTGCATTATTCCGGGGGGTTTGGGTGGTGTCACTGTGACTTGATGCTCTGCATTGGTGTGTAGATAGTTGGGGGGGGGGGGGTCGCATATCTGTGTGCCCGTAAGCTTTCCTCCTCCCCCCTCCCCTGTGTCGTAGGTGCAGTACTCACCGTTGTCGTCTGCGCCGGCGTTCGTACTCGTGGTAGATGAGCAGGTAGACAATAGCTGGTAGGATGTTTAATTCGGGTTCCATGCTGTTCTCCGTCCTCGTGGAGTGTGTATAGGTGAGCGTTTTCCCGTTCGTAGTCTGTTTCCGCCGTGTTTTTATCAGCGGGGCTCCCGCCCCGGAAAAGGTGGCGGATTGGTGAGTTGTGATAGTGTGGTCGGTACATTGTCTGCCGCCTGCCTGTTGGCGGTGACCGCCTCGCTGTTTGTGTGTCCCGCCGTGGCGGTCGGAGTGTTAAGGTGGCGGGCTGTGTTGGCGGTTCCCGCCAGGGTCAGAATTCCATTTTTTGAACCGCCTGCCTGTTGGTGGGGTTGGCCGCCGCTTTATCACCGACCGCCAGGGTCAGAATGACCGCCTTAATTTTGACAGACATGGAGAAATGTATTATATATCTAGGGCAGTCCATAAATAAAGCAACAGGGCTCTACGTACATCAAACAAAAAAAAGTAGAGGAACCTGTCAAGGGTGTCCTCCTTTACCATCTTAATGGAACCTGCATTCTCTTAGTTTAGTAGTACTTTGGAGGTTATAAACGTATATAAAGATTTTATGAACCATGTGAAATTGGAAGCCACCCCCAACAAATATCTCTATTCCACCAGATTATTTTGTTTGTACTCAAATGAGAGGAGTCACTGTTGGGATCTTATTTGTGGCTAGGTCAATCACCTCTTGAAAGTAGTGCACATTTGTGGCTATATTCCTGCCAAGAACAAATCTATTCTGCTAGGGAAGCACCAGCTTGCATTAGTGGTGTATGTCTATTTTCCTGTCAATGTTTAACAGCACAATAGGTATAAAAATCAAGAGCAGCCCTAGGTCTCACATGCTTGTGTAAACTGACCAATATATCAATCTTAGGAGGAAGGAACATCTCACTCCATGAGAAGATAATTAAAGGTGGTGGGAAGAGGGTCAACTAGGTGTTCCAAAAATGTTTTCAAAAATTGTGCCAGAAATCCACCCCAGCATGGTTTAACATTAGAAAGTTGACTACAACCTCCATTGTATGTTTCATTCAAACATTTAGTGAAAGAAGAGGAATCATGTTTCTGGAAAAGGCGGGAATGGAGAGACTAGACAATAACATATTATATTTTAGAAGATATCTGTTGGAAATAACCACCTTTGCACTGTATTCACCCAAATTTTTGACTTCACTGCCCTAATTTTTGTTGAACCATTTTTTTGGGGGGGGAGTGTTACGATTTGGCACACTTTAGCGCTTCTAACCAGGGGTAAAGTGCTTGTGCTTTCCATTCCAAACATTGTAAAATTCATATACACCTAGTTGGCACAGTTTATTTACTCAAAAGTCCTCAGTACCTGGTACAACATGTACACAGGCCCTGTAAATGAAATACTACAGGTGAGCTGCAGCACTCTTTTGTGACACCCAATAAAGTAGCCCTGTAACACATGTCTCAGGCCTTCCACTGTAGCACAGTTTTAAACTACATTTTGACTTGACAAAATGAACCTTTTGCCAAGCCTAAACCTTCCTTTTCTAACATATGTAAGTCACCACTAAGGTAAGTCCTAAAGGCTGATATGACAGGGTGCATACTATTTATAAAGAAGGACATGTGTACTTAAGTTTTACATCCCTGGCAGTGAAAAATACACAGTCATTTTTCACTAGAGAAAGACTTACCCTCCTATGACTAACACTGGCTTACTTTATTACTCTTAATAAGTAATAATTTCAGTTTGGGAGCAGATAGATAAATACCTATTTTTCTCTTTTGAATTGCAAGTTAAAACCCTCTTTAATGATAAGGTCAGATCCTAAGTTACTATATCAAAACACATAACTTTGAAAAAGTTGGTACTTTTCTTCCTAAACCAAATGTGCCTTTCAGCCAGAGCCCAGAGTCACATGAATGATAATGGCTGTTCTGTGGTATGATGTATTACTTCCAGACTGGTGGTAAAAAAGGTCTTAGGTATGAGATAGAGTGTTACCCTCCTGAGGTGGATAGTCTCAGGGGTTACACTCCTTCCTTATTTATCTTCTTATGGTAGCCTGAGGGCTGTGCCCACCCCCTTTCTGATGCCTGAAGCTTTATTACCTGTCATTGGCAAATGCATCCCGCTCCTGGTCCTGCATGCCCTTTTTTACCCTAGACAGGTTAAATCCAACTCAGAGGAAGGGGAAAAAAAAACCGCCCCACCAACACACAAGTTGGCACTGGGTATAAAACCTCTCATCAGAAATCTCTTGGACCTCAGACCTGGAAGAAGGGCTGCTCTGCTGTCTGAAGAAGAAAGACTGGACCTGCATGCCTTGAACTCCAAATCCCAGTTCTACGACCTCCTGTTTGAGATACAGGGACACATCAAGTTTACAGAGACCTCCCCCTACAACTGCCCAACAACAACTGTACCTTCCTGGACCCAGCTGCTTCCCTCTGCCCGAGTAAGTCCTCACTCCAAAGTGGTGCCTTCCTCGTTCCTGCAGCCTTGGTTGAGTTGCTATTTGTCATAATTAGTGTCAGGCCTGTAGATATGAATGAAACTGTTGGAGATATTGTTTAAACATCAGCATGTTTGCTGTGGCTGACCCAAGCAACACAAATTTTATGGTAACATCCTCCAGGGCAGATTTAACATAGTTCTCCAGACCACTCTTGTGAGTACACAGATTTCTTTTTATAAGGTAGTTAGTGTCCTCAACCATTTCATTCTTCTTTTGTGCAAATGTTTTAACTTGTGACCTTTTCTTTTTAGCTCATGGACGGCAAGCAATAAGTAGAAGAAAGGTAATGATAGGAGACAAACGGGCATTTGAGGCACATGTGTTACTTTTGCTTAGCATGGTGGTAGAATCTGTATGTGCTATCATTTGTACCACGCTTGGCCTCAACATCAAGACCAACAACGATTTTTTATGGGCCTCAGTTACTGACCATTGCATCTCCTCAAGTCAAGGTCTAACCCATGGTCCAGGAGAGAAAATAATTTATGATAGAGCTGAAGGTACTGCTCTTCTTACTGGTTCCTCTATGTGTTGCTTTCTTTTCCTCAACTATATGATTAGGACAGATGACAAATAGCATTAGCTGGATTTGAGGTAAGTAGCCATATATCAAAAGCTGTGCTTTGGGGTTAAAGGCCAGATGTTGGAGGGGTGGCTCAGCCTTGTATGGGTTCATTCAGGCCCATCTAGGCTGGATGTTCACACAGATGCAGCCCGCACACTTCTTGTGGTGCAGGAAAGCATGTTCCCTTAAGTGACGCCATCCTGTTTGCCACTTGAATCTCACAGCACACTGGGCAATGAAGTCCTCCTCAGTGTGGCCAAAATGTAAAGAACAGCCCAATACTGTGTGAAAGCATGTTTCCCTAAGTAGCGCCTCCCCGCTTGCCTCTTGGACCCTGCAGCAAGGGTTAGCCAATATCTTTTGTATCTGAAACACACAATTATGCATGTCTACCAGTACATTTTATATGTAAACCTGTCTATAATGCTTTCAAACCAATAGGTTACACATTTCAACCAGTACAATACTATGCACAAACTAGTGGATTAAAAGGGCTGTTATAGTATGCGTATGGAGCAGTATATTAAGCTTTTGCACCCCTGTTAGTCCTGCAAAGCAGTGTTTTAGGCAGGTGAATCAGTATTGTAGGAAATTGGTGTATTAGTTGAGGGGGGCAAAAATCTGTCTCCAATAATGTTCACAATCATTGTCAGGGTGAACCACTAAAGTTGCTAGACAAAGCTTAGTCTCAAGAGGCTTGGCACAAAACTGGAGAATATTCATTTTTAAAGTTTAATATAAAAATAGCACCAAAAATCTCAAAGCACTAGCTGCGGTTATCAGGTTGCATTAGACTGGGTCAAAGTCAAGAGTTAAGGCAACCAAGAGGAGTGTGCTTCGGATACAGGGCCCAGCTTCATCCCTGATGTAAAGTTTACCTTCTGACTTAGAAACTTTTATAGGAAAAAAGTGGCCTGTGATGAGTTCGAGGGGACAAACTGCAAGCTGGATCAGACACGGGACTCGACGATAATGGGATGTTGAAGTGCAGGATCTGCTTGTAGACATAAATGAAGCCAGGAAAGCTCTGTGTGGGTGTCATTCAAAGTCTGTGCCATGGAAAGCCTTGGCATCCATCCTGATAAAGCCCTTTACTTTCTAACTTAGGAACCTTTCTGGAGATCAGATCTCCTTCAACAGCGCAAACCAGCAAGCTTAGGCCGACCAGCGATGCAACATCAATGACTGTGGCCTTGACAAAGATTTTGGTATTCAACTGTTCTTCCATATGAAAGTTGGCAAAAAGTCTCTCTTCTTTTGGTTTGAGGAGAGAAGGATTACACTGTAACACCAGCCAGGGCTCGACGACCTGGGGGCATTACTTGGGGGTTAGAATATTTTTTGATTCCTCACAGATCTAGAAGTGCTCTAAGTAGATGTCTGCCGGGGTCACTTTTATGTCTAGTGCCAGCCTATGGAAGGAGGTCAGTTCCTCCACTCCCACTGGGTTTGGTGAGAGCCTGCCTAGAGAGACAATGAGGCAGACCTGGGTGTGAGACGTATCTGCCAATGACAAGGACGGTATCATTTGAAGCTCAGGAATGGGCTGGATAAAGGACTACAGGCCATCCTGTCAAGGTACAAATCGCCATCCCCACACCCATAACCCTTTGTTCACTGTCTCAGAGCAGTACACGTCCCCATCTCAAGGGAGCCATCAGGGACCACGTGTCAGCTGGGTATTGGAAAGGAAAACCTTTGGTTTTAGCTAGGAAAGTGATAACTGTTTTTAATTGTAATGTCCAAAATAGTGATATTAAGTCTGACTAGATCATTACATTGGATTTTAAATTACTATTACAATAAGTCCTTGAACTATTTTTCTAGCTATTCCTAAACTTGCTTTAGCACTTATTAATGGTATTGGTGTAAGCAAGTTTTTACTTATGGGAAAGACAGCCTTGTTAAAGTGAAAAATGACTTTGGAGGTTGTTCAATGCCTTATATGTAAGTTATTAAATATATATTTGGCCTAGTTTTTAAATACCATGCACCCAATTCTAAGAGGCTTTTAAGGCCTACCTTAGCGGTAAAGTGTGCAGAGTCCTGTGGCCAGCAAAAGCAGGCCATGCAAAAGAAGGCAAAAATCTGGGGAAATATCATGCAAAAGATGGTAATGTTCAATAAGTATCCTATGCATCAAACCGGTAGCTTATGAGGCAAACTAATATATTGTGCATCACAATCAATATTTTGCATATCTGAGTCAGTGGGTTATTAACGCACTGCAGCATGCACATTACAATGTTATGCATATGAACCAACATATTACGAGGGTAAGCCAACAGAGTATGCCCACAAATTAATACACAATGCAAGCACACCATAGCATACATACAGCAGTATTTAGTGTGCATGAACCGATGCACTAAATAGACCCAGAAGTGTGCTGTTGATTCTATCCAGTATATTGGCATCATGAACCGATTTTATGTGAAAAAAGCATATTTCTTAAAATTGTATGCCTTCATACCAAAAACAACGTTTTTGATTGGTGCACAAATAGTTTGACTGTGCATTAACCAACAGATGAATTCCTCAAACCAATGTTAGTTTATAGTAATCCGTATAGGTGACAATCCAATGAAACTTGTGTGATCCAATATAGTGTGCACGAAGGCACAGCCAATATATTTCATTCATAAACCAATGTTGTTGTTATGGGAACTCCTATAATTGATATAAACCAGTATAGGTCACATAAGAGATAGATGAATTCTGACACCTTGCATGATTTAAAACATGATTGACGCATCAACAAAGCTCCTCTCTGTGCATATTTTTGGTTTTGATGACATTAGCTCTGGTATCCAGCTAAAGCGATCTCTAGCCAAACCGACTAATTACTTTTGCCAACACTCAGATACTGTGACGATTACTGCAAAATTGGTCTGGCAAAAGTGCTATCTATGTAATGCACAAAGGTTGATGAAAGATTGCACCAGTTCAAGGTGTGTAATCTGGCCCAGACGTGACACATCCATATCTTTTTACCTTCCTGAGTAAAATCCTTATCAGCCTAGTTATTTCCATATTCAATCATTAATTTCCCCACATGGTCTTGTCATTCGGTTTGGCCCATCAGACACCCTCCCCTTCGGGCTTCGCGCAATGACTTCAGGCACTAGATTTCAAGAAGAATGTTTGCCTAGGGAACATTGGTGGAGAAGGGTCTAGGATTGGACATGGAGAATTGGCTGAAAGCGTGAGTACGGTTGAACACAAATTTCGGTAAAGTCTAACTATACCTATGGTAATTTGTTTGCTTGCTTACTTTGCATGGCCCATATTTTTTCATAGTTGTAAATGTGCAGCTAAACAATAGTCTATTAATGGAGAAAATAGGCAAAAGCACCAGAACCCGAAACCGATAACCTCAAAATACTAATCTGCATGTGAAAGACCCTCTCTGATCCAGACGCTCTACCCTTTCATTAACCCCTTCGGGTGGTGAATGAAGGTTTATCAAATGCGAATAAATTACATTCCTTCACCTCTCCACAACATCGGTTAAAAGAAGTAAAACTGAGGGAAACTCTATCCAGTTCCCCATCTCCTTTCATGCCTTTCGGCACAGGATGAGGTGCAGCAACATCCACGGAAGACCTATTCCTTGCTACTCAGATTCGAATGAGCAATACTGAGCCAAGAAAGGGGCCACAAAATGTGTATGTAGTGAGCCCCTCCTGAAAGAGACCCCTGCGCATACTGTGTACCAACCATACAACAAAGTTATAGGCAAGTATTTATCAGAGTGGGTGGGACTCACTAACAAGGGACGGAAAAAGTTATTTCCTCAGCATAGTACCTTTGCTATAGAAGGTTAGTAAAGTTACAGAAGAAACCGAATGATCCCAAAAATTGGATTGTGAGCATTAGTCTCTCACAGTCGAAGTATGACAAATACCCAGAAGAAACTAGAATACCCACACTAGTCACCTTCACCCACAGTTAGGGCTTGTTCTATTTTTGTTTTGCAATTTTCACTATTTTTAGTGTACTCTTGATCACAGATTATTTTGAGAGGTGTGTGTATATATATATATATATATATATATATATATATATATGTTGGACTTTTTTTGCTTATGCAGGATCATCCCCAATCTTTTTGCCTCCTGCCTCCTATTTGTTCTGACCTGTTGCTGTTGGCTTTTGAACTCTGAGCACTTTACCACTGCTAACCAGTGCTAAAGTGCATATGCTCTCTGTGTAAATTGTATGGTTGATTGGTTTATTCATGATTGACGTATTTGATTTGCTAGTAAGTCCTTAGTAAGGTGCACTAGAGGTGCCAGAGCCTGTAAATCAAATGCTACTAGTGGGCCTGCAGCACTGGTTGTGCCACCCACATAAGTAGCTCTCAAATCATGTCTCAGACCTGCCACTGCAGTGTCTGTGTGTGCAGTTTTAACTGTAAATTTGACTTGGCAAGTGTACCCACTTGCCAGGCCTAAACCTTCCCTTTTCTTACATGTCAGACACCCCTTAGGTAGGACCTAGGTAGCCCCAAGGGCAGGGTGCAGTGTATGGTTAAGGTAGGACATATAGGCCCTCATTACAACATTGGCGGTAAAAGCCGCTTACCGCCGTGCAGAAGACCGCCAACACACCGCCTCGGCAGTGGAATTCCGCCACGGTCATTATGACCCACTGCTCGGAATCCACCAAAATTCAGACACCCACACACGTCTGCCACACCAAAGGTCAGTGATAAACTGGCGAAAACAAAACCTCCACCGTCACACCAACAGAAATACGCCCTCACTATCACGACACACGAATCCACACGGCGGTCTTTCAACCACGGTATTCCATTGGCGGTACACACCGCCGCGCTCAAAATACACACACATTTACAAAACACAGCCACATTGGACAATTTGAAATACACACACCTGATACACGTACACACACCACTCCCACACACTCAATACAATATAAAACACACACCCACATCACCCACAAACCCCTACGACAAAATTACAGAGAGAAGGCCAGAGAGAGACACTACAAACAACTACCAAGCATTCACAGGCACACAATACCATCGCCCACATAACTTCCACGCACCTCACACAACACACCACTACATATCAACCAACTTATCACCACCCACACCACCCCATGGCACGGCAAAGACACCGCAGGTTCTCGGAGGAGCAGCTCAGGGTCATGGTGGAGGAAATCGTCTAGGTAGAGCCACAGCTATTCGAATCGCAGGTGCAGCACACCTCCATAGCTAGGAAGATGGAGCTATGGCGAAGAATAGTGGACAGGGTCAACGCAGTGGGACAGCACCCAAGAAATAGGGATGACATCAGGAAGAGGTGGAACGACCTACGGGGGAAGGTGCGTTCCGTGGTCTCAAGACACCACCGTGCGGTTCAGCGGACTGGCGGCGGACGCCCACCTCCTCCCCCACAACTAACAACATGGGAGGAGCAGGTCTTGGCGATTCTGAATCCTGAGGGCCTCGCAGGAGTAGATGGAGGAATGGACTCTGGTAAGTCAAATCTTAACTATTACATCCCCCACCCTACTTGCATGCTATCACATACCCCCACCCTCACCCCCACCCCCACCCCATCACTCCAGCTCCTCACAAATGTCCCAACATCACAACCCACCCATCCCAACACCAAGCCCTGCACGCAACTACAAAGCATGGACACCCATCACCAATACATGGCCACTGCACATACCCACACACACACCCCTAAACAATTATCACACAAGGTCATACACAAGAATGCAAGCACTGGGGTACACGGTCACCCACCCATTGCACACCATGGCACACACAGATGTAATAAACATCCTTTTATACCCCTGCAGGACCCTTACCCAACGTCACCGGACAGGAGGGTCCACACATGTCCACACCACCAACAGAAGAGGCCCACAGTGATGACAGCAGCTCTGTCCAACTGGATCTAGATGACCAGCCCATCCCATCGGGGACCTCTGGACAGTTGGTTCCCCTGACACAGTCACAGGCCACCACAGAGCTTCCCCCCTCTGGAAACACCAGCACAGCACCCCCCCAGCGCGCCCCTACCTCTGTCCCCAGGACACGTCAATCAGCAGTGTGTCCACCACTGCAGGGAACCCAGGCTAACCCACAACCCCAACAACAACAGGGACATGGGGCAGTGGCAGTGGGAACACGGTCTGGGGACGGAGGCCCAGGAACACTGGGGAACTGGGAGGGCTGCTGTGCGACAGGGGGAGAACAGGCCAAGGGAACCCACTCTCCACGAGGCCCTCTCCAACATCATGGGAGCCTACCACCATTCCCAGGAGACGATGGCAACGGTACTGGCCAAGTTTCAGGAGACCCAGTGCCTGCAGGAGGAACAGTATTTGGGCTTCAGGGAGGAACTTAGATCCATCAATTCCACCCTGGGCACCATTGTAGGGGTGCTGAAGGAAGTCCTCAACACCAGGAGGGACACTGTGGCACAAAAAGGGGCACCTGACACTAGTCTGGACGATGAACTGCCCACCACCTCCGCCGGCGCTAGTGGACAGGAGGCACCTCCACAGGACCACCACACCAGCACCTCACCCCCTGCAGAGGGTGAACCACCCCACAAATGGTCCCTGTGATCCAGGACAAAGGCAGAGAACAATGCCAAGACCCACACCAAGAAATTAGACCACCCTGAATGTCATCCCTCTGTCCCACTTTGTCACGCTGTTCTTCCTCAGACTGCCCCAGCTCCACTTCCTATGCCCGTTTGGGCACTGCACCTGTGAGACTAATAGACTGGACTCTGCCATGAACATTCCTCCACCATCACCCCTCACTATTTTACAACCCCCTCCAATATTGAGCACTTAAATAAACACCCTTGAAGCACAAAACAATCTGGAGTCAGTCTGTGATTTCGAAATAGTGTGTTAGCAATTACAGTGTCAAAATGCTCTTTCAAATGTAATGTCAACAGACCTATGTCACACAGCCCTAGTCCATGAGGAAACAAAGCAGATGTCACACAGTGGGACCCACAACTGTGAAATCGTAAGGGAAAGTGACAACTCAGTGACCATACACTGGGTGAAAATGACAAACAGTTGAGAGGTAATAGTGTTAAAGTACTTGTAGTAAGCAGGTTTGTATTCTTACCTGTGTCTCACTGGAAATATTGCAGGATCACAGAGTTCCTGTTGTCGATGTCCTCTTCTTCTGCTTCCTCGTCTTCACTGTCCACAGGCTCCACAGGTGCAACAACACCGCCATCTGGACCATCCTCCTGCAGAAAAGGCACCTGTCGTCGCAAAGCTAAGTTGTGAAGCATACAGTAGGCCACGATGATCTGGCACATCTTCTTTTGTGAGTAGAATAGGGATCCACCTGTCATATGGAGGCACCTGAACCTGGCCTTCAGGAGGCCAAAGGTCCACTCTATAATCCGCCGAGTTCGCCCATGGGCCTCATTTTAGCGTTCCTCTGCCCTTGTCCTGGGATTCCTCACTGGGGTCAGTAGCCATGACAGGTTGAGGTAACCAGAGTCACCTGCAAATTGCGAGGGACAACTGTTAGACACACACTAACCTGTAGGGATATCCCCAGACCCAGACAACCATTCCCACTGACTTGCTTCCAGGTGCTCACATAATAGCCACACACGGTGCCTCTGGAGTTGCCCCATCACATAAGGGATGCTGCTATTCCGCAGGATGTAAGCGTCATGCACTGAGCCAGGGAATTTGGCATTAACATGGGACATGTACTGGTCTGCCAAACACACCATCTGCACATTCATGGAAAGATAACTCTTACGGTTTCTGTACACCTGTTCACTCCTGCGAGGGGTACCAAAGCCATATGTGTCCCATCAATGGCACCTATGATGTTGTGGATATGTCCCAGGGCATAGAAGTCACCTTTCACTGTAGGCAAATCCTCCACCAGAGGGAAAACGATGTAGCTGCGCATGTGTTTCAGCAGGGCAGACAACACTTTGGACAACACGTTGGAAAACATAGGCTGGGACATCCCTGATGCTATGGCCACTGTTGTTTGAAATGACCCACTTGCAAGGAAATGGAGTACTGACAGCACCTGCACTTGAAGGGGGATTCCTGTGGGTTGGCGGATAGCTGACATCAGGTCTGGCTCCAGCTGGGCACACAGTTCCAGGATTGTGGCACGATCAAGCCTGTAGGTGATGACCACATGTCGTTCCTCCATTGTCGACAGGTCCACCAGTCGTCTGTACACCGGAGGATGCCGCCATCTCCTCACATGTCCCAGCGGACGGTGCCTATGAAGGACAACAGTGAGCACAGAGTCAACCAACTCATAGGTACATACCCACAGCTTACACAGAACACAAATCATAATCCGAAATTTGGCCCGTATGAGTGTTGAGGCAAGGCCTAGGTATGTGTGACGCAGCTAGAAATTAAGCCATGTGGGCCCCTGAAATGGCGGCTGCCTGACCTGTAAAGTGGGACAATGGGATGTGAGGGAACTGCGCTGGCATTGTACACCGTTGCGGTAGGCGGTCGAAGACCGCGGCGCAATTCTGCATTTGTTAACATTGGACCCTGTGGGTCCCAGGGGCCAATGTCGATGTACGCCGGCGGTGACGGTACGCACCACCGCGGACGTGACCACCATTTTCTATCTGTTCAATCACTCGATACCTGATCTTCAACAGGAGAGGACCTACACTGCAAGTGCTTCTGTGACCTCGGTCTGGAAGAGACAATGGCTTGTGCGTCTGGGGAAAGGGCCCCTGCCTTCACATCAGAGGAGTTGGAGAAACTCGTGGATGGGGTCCTCCCCCAGTACACTCTACGGTCCTCCAGACAAACAGGTAAGTACACTGGGAGTATGCTGTATGGGCTATGCCTGTGTGGAGTGGGGTGGATGAAAGATGGGGGTGGAGATTGAGGTGTGCATGAAACGACGGTGAGTGCATGTGCCACACAGCAAGGGTAGGGATGGGGGCCAATGACTGTGACGGTCCAATTGGTAATAACTTTTCATTTCCCCCTATACAATTCATGTAGGTCAGCGCCCACCAGAAAAAGGATATTTGGCGTGCCATCGCCAAGGACGTCCGGACCCTGGGGGTCTACCACAGACGGGGCACCCACTGCCGTAAGAGATGGGAAAACATTCGCCGCTTGAGCAAGAAGACGGCGGAGGCCCAGATGGGGATGGCCTCCCAACGTGGTAGGGGTGCCCGTCGCACCATGACCCCGCTGATGTTCAGGATCCTGGCGGTGGCGTACCCAGAGTTGGATGGGTGCTTGAGGGCATCACAGCAGCCACAAGGGGGTGAGTACACTCAGGGCGAGTGTGCTAGTTAGGTCCCCTTCTTCTGGCAGACCCTGTGGCACCCCACCCCACCTGTGTACAGTGCCAAATACACCTAGTCAGGCTCCTGTGTCATCCATGTGTGCAGATGACGGCCATAGCCTTGTAGGCCATGTCCCAGGGATGGAACAGTGGACTCAAAGTGCGAGGCATAGTGCAGGGGGCTTCTGTGTCTGTCGTGTCCACCAACGGTAGTGGTAATGCATGCACTCAACATGTCTTTCTTCTGTCATCCCCCCCTTTTTGTGGTCTCCCTGTTCTTGTGTGCATTGGCATCATCAGGCGGAGGAGCAGTGGAACCGGAGCAGGAGGGAGCTGCATCCCACATGGCCCTGGAGGGCGAGACAATGGACTCGGAGTTCACCAGTGGGACGGAGGGCGAGGGGAGCTCCACTGCGGGGACAGGAGCTGAGACCAGTGATACGGACTCATCCTCTAATGGGAGCTCCCTTGTGGTGGCAGCAACATCTGTGCCCCCCGCATCTACAGGTACTGCCGCCACCCCCCCACCAGCTCCGCCCTCCCAGCAGCCCCTCAGCCTTTGCCCCGTGCCTGCTCACCCAGGAGGGTGGGCATCACCTTTGCCCCAGGCACCTCAGCCCCTGCCCCAGTCACCCCTGCTGCCCTCAGTGAGGAAGCCATTGACCTCCTCAGGTCCCTCACTGTTGGGCAGTCTACCATTTTGAATGCCATCCAGGGTATAGAGAGGCAGTTGCAACAAACAAATGCATTCCTGGAGGGCATTCATTCTGGTCAGGCGGCCCTTCAGCTAGCTGTTCAGACTCTGGCCTCAGCACTGATGGCAGCCATTGTTCCTGTCTCTAGCCTTCCCCTTCCAACTTCCTCCACCCAGACCCAATCCCCTCTACCTCAACCTATCCCAAGCACACCTTCAGACCAGCATGCACAAACGTCAACACACAAGGGAAGCTCAGGCAAACATAAGCACCACACTTTCCAAAGGCACTCACGCAGTTATCACACACATGCAGACACACCAACATCCACTGCCTCCACTGTGTCCCCCTCCTCCTCGTCTCCCTCCTCCCTCCCAGTCTCGTCTACACTCACACCTGCATGCACTACATCTACAGCCACTACTTCCATCACCAGCACACACACCACTACACCCCGCTCACGTGCAGTCACCACCCCCACTGCCATTCACACGTCCCCTGTGTCCTCTCCCAATGTGTCTGTGACGCCACCTCCCAAGATATACAAACGCAGGCACACACCCACCCAACAGCCATCCACCTCACGACAGCCTACAGCGCATGCACCTTCACCCAAAGTCACCAAACGAACACCTCCTGCAACCACAACCTCTTCCTCTACTCCCAACCCCCCTCCAGCTACCCGTCCCAGTGTTCCCAAGAAACTTTTCCTGTCCAACCTTGACCTCTTTCCCTCACCTCCCCCACCCCGTCAGTCTCGTAGGGCCCGACTCTCCAGGTCCCAACCTAGCACCACAGCCACAACATCTCCGGGACCAGTGGTGCCTGTAGTCACCGGAATCTGGAGTGCACCGGCCAGCAGGGCTGCCAGTGTGGCACGGAGCCACAGCACGGACAGTCCCCCACCTGTCAAGCATCAAAATTTGGCCAGTGCCCAGCGGGAGAGGGGGAAGACTCCAGCCACCAATGCCGCTCCCAGGGGTACAGGGGGGAGTGTGGAGTCAGCTGCTACACCTTCAAAGGTTGGGAAGGGCCACAAGAAAGTCAGCAAGTCTGGGAAGAGCAGCACGGCGGAGAAGACCGCCATCATCCCCGCTGCCCAGGAGGCCACCGCCATCATCCCCGCTGCCCAGGAGGCCACTGCCATCATCCCGCTGCCCAGGAGGCCACCGCCAGCACCAGCCCAGCTGCCCAGGAGGCCACCGCAGCACCAGCCCTGCTGCCCAGGAGGCCACCGCCATAATCCAAACTGCCCAGGAGGCCACTGCCAGCACCAGCCCAGCTGCCCAGGAGGCCACCGCCAGCACCAGCCCAGCTGCCCAGGAGGCCACCGCCATCATCCCCGCTGCCCAGGAGGCCACCACCAGCACCAGCCCAGCTGCCCAGGAGGCCAACGCCAGCACCAGCACCAGCACCGTTGCCCAGGAGGCCACTACCAGCACCAGCCCTGCTGCCCAGGAGGCCACTGCCATCATCCCCGCTGCCCAGGAGGCCACCGCCAGCACCAGCCCCACTGGGCCAGAGAGGACCGCCAGCCCCGCTGGGCTAGACAGGACCACCAGCACCAGTCCCGCTGGGCCAGACAGGACCACCAGCACCAGCCCCGCTGTGCCAGACAGGACCGCCAGCACCAGCCCCGCTGGGCCATGAAGGACCGCCAGCACCAGCCCAGCTGGGCCAGACAGGACCACCAGCACCAGCCCTGCTGAGCCAGACAGGACCGCCAGCAGCTGAGTCACTGCCAAGGACTCAGCCGCCACAAGCACCGCTGAACAGGACACCGTCACCACAAGCACCGCTGAACAGGACACCGCCGCCACAAGCACCACTAAACAGGACACCGCCGCCACAAGCACTGCTGCCACCGCTGAACAGGACACCGCCGCCACAAGCACCGCTGCCAAGGAGACCAATGCAACAAGCACCGCTGGCCCATAAGCGCCAAGGGCACTGACGCTACTGAGTCCGTCATGAGCAGGATGAAGCACTCTGGCACAAGGCCCCCTCCAGAACCAGTAGAGAATCACATCCACTTCTTCAGTCCTTGGCAGGATGAAGCACTCTGGGCACAAGGCCCCCTCCGGAACCAGTGGAGAGATACATCCACTATCTCAGTTCTTGGCAGGATGAAGCACTCTGGGCACAAGGCCCCCTCCGGAACCAGTGGAGAGATACATCCACTACCTCAGTCCTTGGCAGGATGAAGCACTCTGGGCACAAGGCCCCCTCCAGAACCAGTGGAGATAAGCATCCACCTGAGAGACCGTGGCTTTGAACTCCCCAGGATGTAGCAGTGGGCAACCCACCCACTGTAGAGACTTGAGAGACTGTGGCTTTGCACTCCCCAGGATAAACGGTGGGCAACCCACCCACTGTAGAGACTTGAGAGACTGTGGCTTTGCACTCCCCAGGATAATGCAGTGGGCAACCCACCCACCGGAGAGACTTGAGAGACTGTGGCTTTGCACTCCCCAGGATGGAACAGTGGGCAACCCACCCACTGGAGAGACTTGAGAGACTGTGGCTTTGCACTCCCCAGGATATGGCATTGGCCAACCCTCCCACTGTAGAGACTTGAGAGACTGTGGCTTTGCACTCCCCAGGATGGAACAGTGGGCATGTGGCCCCCTCGTGGATGTGGCGTCGTGCACTCAACCAGCTGAGGTGCCCCCCTTTCCCTTCCCCCTGAGGTGCCTGGTTTATTGCTATCTGATGCCCCTGCAGTGTTCTCTCTGTCATGTTCGGGGATTGAGTGTTGGCCTCGCCTATGCCGTGGGGGCCCAGTGTTCCACGGAGTTCAATGGAACACTACCTGGACTACTATTCTTGGTGTATATATTTGTTAATAGTGTATATATATTTTTGCGTCCTGAATTTTAATAGATTACATTGGTTACACTAATTTGCTTTTGTCTTTGCATTCTTCTGGGGGTTTGGGGGGGTGTAACTGTAATGTATCATGCTGTATTAGTGTGTGTGTTGTAGTGGGTGAGGGTGGGGGGGGGTATTGCGTGTGTGTGTCCCTGTTTTTTCCCTCCCCTCTCCCCTGTGTCGTAGGTGCAGTTCTCACCATTGTCTTCGCTGCCGGCATTCATGCTCCTGGCAGAGGAGCAAGAAGATGAGGGCTGGCAGTATCTGGAGCTCGGGTTCCATTGCGTCCCGGATTCCTCGTGGTGTGTGTAGAGGTGAGCGTTTCCCCTTCGGAGTCCTGTTTCCGCTGTGTTTTTGTCCGTGGTGAAACCGCCCCGGAAAAGGTGGCGGATTAGTAGGTTGTGATACTGTGGGCGGTACATTGTCCTCCGCCTGTCTGTTGGCGGTGACCGCCAAGCTGTTTATTTGTACCGCCGTGGCGGTCGGAGTGTTAAAGTGGCTGTCTTTGTTGGCAGTTTCCGCCACGGTCGTAATTGCAATTTGTTTACCGCCGGCCTGTTGGCAGTCTTACCGCCGCTTTAACACCGATCGCCAGGGTTGTAATGACCACCATAGTAATGTTTTTTTACATGGCCTGGCAGTGAAATATTGCTAAATTCGTTTTTCACTGTTGCAAGGCCTGTCCCTCTCATAGGTTATCATGGGGGCTACCTTTAAATCTGATTAAAGAGTGGATTCCCTTTGGGAGCGGATGGAAATGTGGAGTTTCGGGTCTATGAGCTCACAATTTAAAAATACATCTTTTAGAAAAAGTTGATTTTAAGATTGTATGTTTGAAAATGCCACTTTAAGAAAGTGAGCATTTTCTTGCTTATACCGTTTCTGTGACTCTGCCTATTTGTGGATTCCCAGTCTGGGTCAGTTTGACAGTTGGGCTGGTTGCACCTCACACTAGACAGTGACACAAAGGGAGCTGGGGTGTAGTCTGCATTTCCTGATGAGCCATCTGTGCTAGGAGGGAGGGGAGGAGTGGTCACTTACACCTGAAAGGGCAGTGCCTGTCCTCACACAATGCAGTCTCCGACCCCCCCGTGAGAGTCTGGGGCCTGGCCTGGGAAAGGCAGGATTTCACATTCAAAAGAGAATTGACTATGAAGTAGGCCTACTTCAAAGGAACATTGGGTATAAGAAGGGCACCCAAAACCACAGACTTTAGAACACTTCTGGAAACAAGAGGAACCTCTGCCTGGAGAAGAGCTGCCCAGTCTGTGACTATGCTTTGTGGAGCTATCCTGCAGTTGTTGCTTCTGCCAGAGTAAGAGGGCAAAGACTGGACTTTGTTTGCCTTCCATCTTGTGAAAAAATCTCCAAGGGCCTGATTTAGAGCTTGCCTCCTGTTGTTTGAAGTCTCAGGGACTGCAAAGACTTCTCTCTGCCAGCACCTGGAGTCTCTGGAGAGACTCATGCTCTGACAAGTGGTGCCCTATCCAGTTCCTGGGCCTTTGAAAGGAAAGCTGGTGAAAATCCAAGGAAATCGACTTCGGACGCTGCTGCTGCTGAATCTGGGGACGCCGCCTGCAACCGACTCCATGATCTTCTATGGAACCCGACGACCTTCCTAGGCCCGACGCCGCTGTAGCCCCTCTGAAGTCCGCGACTCCGTGGAAGTCACCGCACCACATCGTGACCGATGCCGCTCGAAGTGCGCGGATTCAACGTTTCGTACAGACATCGCGATCTCCGACTTCGCGCATCGACTTGTTTTCACTCTTCACCAAAGGTACTGTAGTTGGGGTTCTACACGACTCCGTGTCGGCACCGCTGGTGTCGGCTTGTTGGGAGTGACTCCGTCACGACACCATGTTAACACCTCATCGAAGCATTTTGTGTTTCTAAGCGCTATTTTTTAGTTTAATCTTTAAAAACTCATAACTTGACTTGTGTATGTCGGATGTTTGTCGTTTTGGTCTTGTTTTGTTTAGATAAATATTTCTTATTTTTCTAAACTGGTGTTGTGTCATTTTGTAGTGTTGTCATTAAGTTACTGTGTGTGTTGGTACAAATACTTTACACTTAGCACTCTGAATTTAAGTACTGCTCTGCCAAGCTACCAAGGGGGTAAGCAGGGGTTAGCTGAGGGTGATTCTCTTTTACCCTGACTAGAGTAAGGGTCCTTGCTTGAACAGGGGGTAACCTAACCTGGCTGTCAACCAAAGACACCATTTCTAACAATATATATATATATATATATATATATATATATATATATATATATATATATATATATCCACATATATATATACATATACATAATTATATGTATGTACAGATCCGCACACAACTCTTCAGATTCCAGAAGAATAAACACGAACTCAGCATCCTAGTGCACTAGTCAAAGTGATTTAATAAAGTTCTATAATCCCCGACTGGCACCAACAGCCAACCCAAAGCGTTGCTCACAGGTAAACTCTATAGTAATTCCTTTTCTAAAACCCCTAGTGAAATTAATAAAAATAAATGAAGGATCAAAAACAATGATCCAACAACAAACACTGATATGATTTTGGGGGCCATCTTGTAACATGTTCTTTTTCTTTTTCTTTCGATCTACCTAAATGTAATTCTCTCATTTCTTACATTTCCACAAATTTGTTGATATAATATTATCATGATTTATGGTTATAATTATTAGTCACAACCTATGAACATTTCACAACATGTTATTTTAACATGTTTTTCCTTTTTTTCTTTTTTCAATATACCTCCATGTTCTTCTCTCCTTTCTAACATTTCTGCAAATTATTTGTATAATGTTATCATGATTATATGATTATAATCCCAAACTCTAACTCTCATCCCTCATTATTCAAAATTCAAACAAATGTATTCTTCTTCTGATATATATTTCTTATATTCCCCCCAAATTACACTCCAGTGGGCCGATTGATGTTGCTTTTTTAGTCACACAATATTTCATATACTACATAGTACCCAAGTGGGCCCTACCATAATAAAAATTGATAATCTGGCAGATACACATTTCTGTATTTCTCTCCAAATTACACATCCGTAGCACAGTCTCTGACTCTACCTATAAGCAACACTGTCCATTTTGCGGTGGAGACTGGATATCAGGAACTAACTCCCAGTTGTATCACAGCATGTCACCTGTCTAAATATTCCATTAATTCTGTATGTACATGTATAAGGGCAACAGAAACAGCAAGTCAAAAGAAAAGATGTCAAAAATTCAATAGAAAGAGAAAAGGTATTATATAAATGAAAAGTACACAAAGTGAAAAAGATCAATGTGAATAATCACATCAGTAATACGATGGCCTACCCCCACATATCATAATAATAAATACATCTCTCACTTAAAACCTAGAAAAATGAAGTTAAAAAACGTTCTAAAGCCCAACAGAGGGCTTACCCTCACACAGAGCCAAAAGGAAGGAAGAAATAATTTTAAGAAACCTCAGACTAAATTGAATTACAACTTAAAAATTCAGTAGAAAACCAAGACCCAGGATCACCCTAACCTCAGGGCTCTCCCAGATGTACTTTCAACTCCTCATCCTTGTTTATCCCGTACGGTGTCTTAGTATTCAAGGATATTATGTTTAAGACCCTCAGCTCCTCAATATTAGTTCCTTATTACCTCCTCATTTTAAAGGAGGTATCCTGTCAATGATGAAAAAGTTATGTTTGGACACATCTCTATTGTGCACTTGATTGAAATGCCTTGCCACTGGGTAGTGAGCATTAACCCAAGTTATTGCTCTCATGTGTTCTAATATACACTTCCTGGTGGCATGTATGGTACTGCCAATGTACCATATTCTACATGGGCATTCCAAAACATATATTATGAAATCACAAGAAGATATCAGGTGTGTCATGATATTTGTAATGCTGGTGGAATCATCAAGGGCTTCAACCAGTACTGATTCACTTTTTAAAATTGGCCAATATGCATCAAGAATCCCTCTGATTTCATGGGCTTTATTAGAGAAGGTGGTAATGACCTACATTACTTGTATCCTTCCTTCTCACGTGTAGGGTTCAACAGTTCATCCATTTTTCTCAATTCTGCCTTACACCTAGCTGCTTTACCAATGCCAACTTTATAGCCTCTCTTCATGAAGCGTTTTTCCATTACTGCACATTCCACCTGGAAGGATAGAACACAATTCCTCCTAGCTCTTAGGAAATCCCCATATGGGATGCTCTCAGTCAATTTCCTTAGATGACTACTGATAGCATCTAACAATGTATTCCCTGATGTAGGTTTCTTGTACAGACTGGTAGTTAATTCCTTATCTTGTACTTTAACCAAAACATCAAAAAATTGAACCTTATCAGGGTCAATATACTCTGTTAACTGAATATTGCACTTATTACCATTTAGTACTAGCACAAACTGATTAGCATCCTGCACTGTACCTCTCCAGGTCACAAAAATGTCATCAATATATCTCAGCCACAATACCACGCTAGCTTCAAATTCCTGTATCTTCTCTGATATTTGCTTCTCCCGCCAACCCATAAACAGGCAGGCAAAACTCTGTGCAAATCAAGTTCTCATCATCGTACCCTGCTTCTGATGGAAAAGCGTATCATCAAACGTAAAAAAAATTGTTCCTAAGACAATACTCAATCATCTGGACAACCATTTCTGTATGAAAGAATGATGAAAGTGAGCAGGCTCTACAAAAATATTTGTCAGCCCTAATGCCCTCCTCAGAACTATCGGAATAGGTAAAAGCCCATAGCTCATTCTTCTTCAGTCATGTACCCAGTTGCGGCTGAACACCCACCATGTTTACATCTTGTGGAAGCAGCTGAAAATATTGTGCTGAGTTCTCCTTCAACTTTTCCTGTGCCTCATCTCTGGTAGTACCCTGCCTCACTACAAAAACCCATTTCAGACAAAGAAAACATTGTGATAGCTTGTACGAACTCAAACTGTGAGCTTGGAGTAATGCACAACGTTGGGCTCCTTTGGATGCAAAGGAGCTTCTTAACATTGACTGTGACCCTTATTAAGAATGGACAGTGCTTTCATAACTTTCTAAATGCCTTACAGGTGCCTAAAAGGTGGTGTTGGTAAAGTGTGACGCACACCAACATCCTCATGAATATGTCTCAAAAGGATAACACCCTAACTGATTCAGGTCCAAAGGATGTTGCTTTGTATAAAACAGCCAATGTTTCTATGTCTGTCATATGAACTGACTTATTTCCTTTACTGAAAAAAGGGTTTGCCTTAATTGCAGGAGCAAGCCTCCGTTAGAGAAAACAAGTCCTGGATCGGGCAGCAATTTAAAAGTTGCCCAGAGAGACATCATTGCTGTGTATGGAACTTTTTACTCCCAAACCTCATCAGGTTGCTCTATGGAGCATCCCATGTTGGTAGGGACGGCATGATACATACAGTAACAACCCATTGGTATGCACCCTTCATTTTTCCCCATAGGTCAGAGTAATTGCTAGTCCTCTGCCATTTGCTTGTCACATAATGCCGGAAAGGGTATTAGACCAGCACCACAAGATGCTACCCATGCAGACTTTCATTGTTTCTACCTCCATCCAAGGGAAGCACCCTCCTCATGGTTACTGGATTTCTCTCTGGGTCTGGCCTCCTACCTTTGCTGCTGACTTTATTGTCTGTTGGCATTGCAGTACATCCTAGCTCCACCTACAGTAAGTACGCCTAAGTGATGTTGCTGGAGAAGTACAGATACATGATCAACCTTTCATCTTCCTGTATTTTCATACATTTGACTGCAGTGATTAATTTGTAACACAGTGCATGCGCCGGTGCCCAAAGCTTTGTAAAAAAGCCCAATGCTATTAAATGCCCACTCACCAAATACAAATGCTACATCTTCAACACCTCTTTAATTCGTAATCAGACACTTCCTGCCCCTTTATTTCGGTCAAACAGATTCCTGCTTTCTCCCCTTGTGACAATATTTGCGACAATATTTATGTTTTTCTCCTCCTCCTCCTTCCTCCTTTGTGTGGTTTTTCCTCTTTTATTCTCCTTTAAATTTGATGAGAATAAATTGTAATTGTAAAAGTATTGACATAGCACTTACTGCCTCTGATGAGGCTTTGTCAGAACCCAATACCCAAAATGATTAGTGGTGGATTAGTATAGGGCAATATGAGTTAATTTGAGAGGTGGACATATGAGTTTGTTGGTTGGATTGCATAGCGTAATAGAGGGATACAAGAGGGAAGAGTCTAGAAAGTGTTATTTGGGAGATCATTGTAGTAAGATGAGGTTTGGGATGAGTCAGGGGGTGGAGGTAGAGGATATATTGGGAGAGGTATACAATGAGACATAGAGTAGCTCATTGAAGATATTGAAAAAAAAATTCTCTACTATAGTAGAAGTAAAATAATAAATATTTAGACACATAAGTACACAGAGAGGGTATGCATGTACAAGGGAGATCATATATGAATATTTAAAGCTGTTTTGTATGAACTCAGACTTCAAGTGTTTCTGTGCCTTAAGCAAAACAAATTGTGAATTTGTTTATAACTATGTTTTTTATATTTTCCTCCATATTTCAATAGTGATGCACTTGTATATAAAATAGAAGCATTTAATCAAATAGCATATGAAAATGATGCATTGACCTATTTACATGTTAAGCATATTATTATAATATATATACTTGACCATAAGTAATATATACTTTTGCTTAGTAGACCATATATATATATATATAAAATATATCATTATTATACATATTTGTACAAAGAAATACACATATCTAGTATATACATACATATAATCAAATTAAACAGCAGGATGTACCACCTTTGTTTTATTCTTGTATGATGGGATTTTGAGGCGAGGTGCTAATCTTGAGCGACGGCTCCTTTTTTTTAATGTATTTGGTTATTTTATTCCTGATGAAAAATGGATCTATTCCATTTATTGCTTTGTGGGTGATTCAAAGCAGCTTGAAAGTGGATCTACTGGCAACCGGTGACGAATGTAGAGCCCTCAAGCAGAGGAGATGTGGGCTTGTAGCTTTACATGTAGGAGTAGTCTGGCAGCAGAGTTCTGAATTTGTTGTAGTCATTTCATAGTTGACAAAGAAGATCCATGGTTGAGGCCATTGGCATAATCCAGTTTAGATAGTACAAGAGAGATAGCATGGACCCTGTGTGAAAATCCCAGGTTGGGGAGATGGGTTGCAGAGTTTTCATTGTAATGAAGGTTGATCTTTTTAATTTGTCCAGTTGTGCATTCATTGATAGCCTGGAGTCCATGGTACTTCCAAGGCATCTTACTTCCTCAGATACTTTAGGAGGTGGTTCCAGAGAGTCAGGCCAGACAGACTGGGTCATCATTTTTCGAATCTCCACATGTGAGAATTTCAGTTTTGAAAGCATTCAACTCGAGATGGCTCCATGTCATCCACTGATCAACGGTTTTGAGGTAACTAAATATTTTAGAGTTCCCAATGTATTTGGGGCTTTCCAGTTTAAGTATTATTGCTGTGTCAACTGCACAGTAATAGCATTTGAGCTGAAATTCACTGATCATTGTTGATATGACTTCATGTAGATGTTGAAATGCATGGGTGAGATAGTAGAGCCTTAAGGGACCCCTGCTTTTGTGAGGAACGGGTTGGGTGGGAAAGATGGGTTATAGATTACATTTATTCTATTTTCAAAGTAAGATGTGATCCAATCGAGAGGAGTTGCTTTTATGCCAGCTTCTTAGAGTCCTTGAAAAGAGTGTCATAGTCAACTGTGTTAAAGGCAGCTGGCAGGTCCAAGAGAAGCAGTGCAGTGACCTTATTGCGGTCTACTGTGTTTTTAGGGTCATCTCAGATGGGGATGAGGGCAGATTCTGTGACTCTGCCTGGTTGGAATCCTGTTTGATAGTCAGAAAATCTGGCATTATCTTCAATGAATTTTGACATCTGGGCAAATGCTACTCTTTCTATCAGTTTTCCCAGGAAAGGCCCATTTGTAATCAGTCTGCAGTTATTGAGGTCCTGCAGGTTCAGGTTTGTTTTCTTTAATAACAGGTGTATTTATACCTTTTTTAGGTCTTCAGGAAAGAGACCCAAAGTTAAAGAATTATTGACGATTCCTCTTCCTGGTGTGAAAGCTGAGATAGTTAAAAGAATATTTTTGAAAATTTGTGGTGGACAAAGGTCTGAAGGGTAGCTGACTGGCCTCCTTGATATGACTTCATGTAGATGTTGAAATGCATGGGTGAGATAGTAGAGCCTTAAGGGACCCCTGCTTTTGTGAGGAACGGGTTGGGTGGGAAAGATGGGTTATAGATTACATTTATTCTATTTTCAAAGTAAGATGTGATCCAATCGAGAGGAGTTGCTTCTATGCCAGCTTCTTAGAGTCCTTGAAAAGAGTGTCCTAGTCAACTGTGTTAAAGGCAGCTGGCAGGTCCAAGAGAAGCAGTGCAGTGACCCTATTGCGGTCTACTGTGTTTTTAGGGTCATCTCAGATGGGGATGAGGGCAGATTCTGTGACTCTGCCTGGTTGGAATCCTGTTTGATAGTCAGAAAATCTGGCATTATCTTCAATGAATTTTGACATCTGGGCAAATGCTACTCTTTCTATCAGTTTTCCCGGGAAAGGCCCATTTGTAATCGGTCTGCAGTTATTGAGGTCCTGCGGGTTCAGGTTTGTTTTCTTTAATAACAGGTGTATTTATACCTTTTTTAGGTCTTCAGGAAAGAGACCCAAAGTTAAAGAATTATTGATGATCCTTCTTACTGGTGTGAAAGCTGAGATAGTTAAAAGAATATTTTTAAAAAATTGTGGTGGACAAAGGTCTAAAGGGTAGCTGACTGGCCTCCTTGATATGACTTCATGTAGATGTTGAAATGCATGGGTGAGATAGTAGAGCCTTAAGGGACCCCTGCTTTTGTGAAGAATGGGTTGGGCGAGAAAGATGGGTTATAGATTACATTTATTCTATTTTCAAAGTAAGATGTGATCCAATCGAGAGGAGTTGCTTCTATGCCAGCTTCTTAGAGTCCTTGAAAAGAGTGTCATAGTCAACTGTGTTAAAGGCAGCTGGCAGGTCCAAGAGAAGCTGTGCAGTGACCCTATTGCGGTCTACTGTGTTTTTAGGGTCATCTCAGATGGGAATGAGGGCAGATTCTGTGACTCTGCCTGGTTGGAATCCTGTTTGATAGTCAGAAAATCTGGCATTATCTTCAAATAATTTTGACATCTGGGCAAATGCTACTCTTTCTATCAGTTTTCCCAGGAAAGGCCCATTTGTAATCGGTCTGCAGTTATTGAGGTCCTGCAGGTTCAGGTTTGTTTTCTTTAATAACAGGTGTATTTATACCTTTTTTACGTCTTCAGGAAAGAGACCCAAAGTTAAAGAATTATTGACGATTCCTCTTCCTGGTGTGAAAGCTGAGATAGTTAAAAGAATATTTTTGAAAATTTGTGGTGGACAAAGGTCTAAAGGGTAGCTGACTGGCCTCCTTGCTTTGACCAGATCTGTAAATTCACATTGCGATATTTGTTTGAAGCATTACAGAGGCTGGGTTATCCTACTCTGTAAGGGGTTTTTTGGAAATGGGTTGGTGATGGTGGTTTTTCTTTGTTTTCAATAGGAGTCCAATATGTCTGCTTTGGTTGAGTATAGGTTTGCCAGTGAACTCTTGGGTAATGTGATGAGTTCCTTTTGTGCATTTAAGTTTGTGAAATTCAGTGGGAGTTTTAATAAATTCTTTATTCACACATTTAAAATTTTGAATTCTGTCTGAAGAGTACCTTTTTAGCTTTTTTGATTGTTGACTTATTTATTCTGTTAAGTTTCTATGGGTGAATTTTGTCTTGATTGTTGTTTGTGTTGAGCCAGGTGTGTTGCAGCTTTCTCATTTGTTGTTTTATCTGTTTTAGTTCTGCATTTCTCCAAGGTGCTTGTTTTGTCCTGTTTTGTTGTTCGTAGTGGGATTAGAATATCAAAAGCTTCCTTTAGCCACTCAGAAAGCTTTTGATTATAATTTATTGTGCCTAAATGTGTGTTGGATGTTAGTTGAGATTCTAAGTAAATCAAATTTGAGTTCGTTCCATGGTTGATAGAAAGATGCATGTACGTTGGACTAAGGTGTGCTGCTTTGTGGTGTTTAAGTTGAAAGTTAGCAAATGGTGGTCTGACCATGTGACTGGAGTAATCCTCTGAAAGATAACTAGTTCTGGATTTGCAAAAATGACATCTAGATTATGCCCAGCAATGTATGTGGGTTTGTGGACAACCTAATATAGGTTTAGTGTGTCTAGGCCAATAAGTATAGCTTTTGGGTGGGGCATACTGGACATATTGGGTTTGTCAAACCACATGGGTATGCATAGGTTGGAGTGTAGTGTTATAAGGTTTGAAACTGAGTCTAACAATGTGCCTGGGAATGTTGCACTGCTAGGTGTTGGTCTATAAAGGACAAGGAAGTTATAGGAGGAAGCTAGTGTGAGGTTGCATCTGGTGATGAGGGTTTCACAACCTTCTATGGAAGCATCATCTTTGGTCAGATTTATTGATTGCTTGAATATAACAGCTAGTACTCCTCTTCTTTTCCTACACAATTATGTGTGATGGTTTGATAGCCAGGAGGATTCATGCAATACTTGGACTATGTCATCTCATAACCATGATTCAGATTCATGAAGAGGTGGTTCTTGGTTTTAGAGAGTGATCGAGCATATATTACTAGGCAGATTAGAGACTATGGCCCTCATTATGACATTGGCAGTAAGTCCTGCTTACCGCCATGCTGACTGCCGCCAACATACCACCGCCGCAGCGGTTTACCACTACCCATATTATGACCCACACATAGCAATCACTCACTATACAGCCACACACACAAATCCGCCAGCCCAAAGGTCAGTGAAAAAGTAGCGGTAGCAAACCCACACTGTTACACCAACAGAACTACGCCCACAATATTATGATCCACGAATCGGCGCAGCGGGCATTCAACAGTGTTAGACCATTGGCGGTACATACTGCCACGCTCAAAATACAATGGACAATTCAAACTACACACACCTGACACACATACACACACCACACCCACACCACTATAAAACACACACTCACAATACCCACAACCCTTTACGACTCAAATAAATTGACAACAGAGAGAGAGAGAGAGACACCAAGAGCACCTATAGAACCACAGCCACAGAAAGCCATCACCCATACACCATCCACGCACCTTGCAGCACACACCCCAAAACATCACCCCACACACCCTCACACAAACGACACACACTACACCTATGGCACCACAAAGACACCCCAGGTTCTCAGAGGAGTAGTTAAGGGTCATGGTGGAGGAAATCATCTGGGTAGAGCCAGAGCTATTCGGATCACAGGTGCAGCAGACATCCATTGCTAGGAAGATGGAGCTATGGCAGAGAATCGTGGACTGGGTCAACGCCGTGAGACTGCACCCCCGAACAAGGGAAGACATCAGGAAGAGGTGGAACGACCTATGGGGGAGGGTACGTTCTGTGGTTGCAAGACACCAGATAGCTGTACAGAGGAATGGCGGTGGACCCCTACATCCTCCCCCACAACTCACAGCACGGGAGGAGCAAGTCTTGGCAATACTGCATCCTGAGGGCCTGGCAAGAGTAGCAGGAGGACTGGACTCTGGTAAGTCAAATCTCTATTACTGTCACCCCCCCACGTGCATGACATCACATACCCCCACCACTACCCTCACCCCCATCACCCCACCACCTCACATACACCCCACCATCACAACCCACCCATCCCAATACCAAGCCCTGCATGCACCACCAATGCATGGACATCACTCACAGCCCTGCATGGACACCCATCACTAAAGCATGCACATTAGAGAGAATCACCTAGCCCACAAAATCACTACTCACACAAGGCAAAGCTGACAGGGCAATCACAACCATACAGGGCAAGACAACCATGCACAAGATGTCACACACAGAAACAATAACACTGCATTTACATACCCACATGTCCCCCATACAACGTCACCGGAGAGGAGGTGCCAGCAACATCCAGTCCCCCCCACAGAAGATGCCCACAGTGAGTACAGCAGCTCTGGACTCCTGGATCTGGATGACCAAACTGGCCCATCAGGGATCTACGGACAGTCGGTTACCCAGTCACAGTCCCATACCACCACAGAGCCTCTCTCTCTGGAAACACCAGCACAGCACCCACCTAGTCGGCCCATACCTCTGTCCCCAGGACACGTCAATCAGCAATGTGTCCACCACTACAGGGACCCCAGGCAACCCCAGAAACACAGGACGATCAGGTACCTGGGGTCAGTGGCAGTGGGCACACGGATCAGGGGACAGAGACACAGGACCACAGGGCAGCTGGGAGGACTGCTGTGCGACAGGGGGAGGACAGGCCCAGGTAACTGACTCTCCAGGGGGCACTCACCAACATCCTGGGAGCATACCACCATTCCCAGTAGACAATGGGCCAGATACTGGACAAGTTGCAGGAGACCCAGCGGCTGCAGGAGGGACAGTACCTGGGGATCAGGGATGACCTAAAGGACATCCACACCACCCTGGTCACCATTGCAGGGGTGCTGGCAGGCATAGCCAACACCATGAGGGAGGCAGTGGCACACCACTGGGCCCCTGACACTAGCCAAACCAGTGAAGAGCCGTCCACCGCCGCTGCTATTGGATAGGAGGCCCCGCCACAGGACCAACAGGCCACCAGCACCCCTCCCCCTGCAAAGGAGAACCACCCCGCAAATGGTCCCTGCGATCCAGGCAGAAGCCAGAGAACATTGCCAAGACCCCTGCCAGGAAATAAGACTCTCTTGATTGTAACCCTTTTGTCCCACTCTGTCACCCTGTCCACCTTGAACTGCCATTGCTCCACTTCCTATACCCCCTTGGACAATGCACCTGTGATACAAATAGACTGGACTCTATCCTGGACTTTCCTCCACCATCACCCCAGCCCATTGCACATACCCCTCTACTTATTAGCACTTAAATAAACACCCTTTGAAAAAATACAAGTATGGATTATGTCAAATGATTTAAGAATGTCTTTGTTTAACAAGGTTTAAACACTGCAATACAACTGCACAGTAATGTATACATAGGAATGACCTGTAGTTGGCTGCAGTCAACACACCAGGAGTGATAGTGGGGCATAGATATCTGAAAATAGAGATGCCAAAGGGTACAGTACGTGGCCATAGAATTGGGACAATCTGCCTGCCATGTACAATGTCAAATGCAAAACTGTCAATGCAAAGTTAAGTTACAGTGTCTTACCTGTGTGTCACTTGAAGTACTGTCATATAATAGATGTTCTGTTGTCCTCAGCTTCATCCTCTGCCTCCTCATCTTCACTGTCCACAGGGTCCACTACTGCCACACACCCATCTCCAGTCTCATCCTCCTTCAGAAAAGGCACCTGGCGTCTCAAGGCAAGGTTATGCAACAAGCAGCATGCCATGATTTTCTGGCACACCTTCTTGGGTAAGTAGTACAGGGATCCACCTGTTAGATGGAGGCAACAGAACCTGGCCTTCAGGAGGCTGAATGTCCTCTCTATTATTCTTCTTGTTCGCCCATGTGCCTCATTGTAACGTTCCACTGCCCTTGTTCTGGGATTCCTCATAGGAGTCAGTAGCCATGAGAGGTTGGGGTAACCAGAGTCACCTGCAAATATAGAGGGATACCTCTTAGCAAAACACTAACCCTTATGGCCAACACCATACCCACACACCAACATATACTGGGTGGGAACCGTGGGCTCACCAATTAGCCACACCCGGTGTCTCTGGAGTTGAGCCATCAAATATGGGATGGTGATATTACTCAGTATATAGGCATCATGCACAGACCCAGGATACTTTGCATTGACATGGGAGATGTACTGGTCTGCTAGGCACACTATCTGCACATTCATGGGGTGAAAGCTCTTGCGATTTCTGAACACCTGTTCGTTTCTCCGGGGGGGGGGGAAGGGAATATGTGTACCATCAATAGCCCCAATAATGTTGGGGATATGTCCCATTGCATAGAAGTCAGCTTTCACTGTGGCCAAATCCTCCACCTGGGGGACAACAATGTAGCTGCACATGTGTTTAATCAGGGCAGACAATACTCTGGTCACCACTATTGAGAACATTGGCTGAGACATTCTTGCTGCCAAGCCCACTGTCACTTGGAAGGAGCCAGTTGCCAAGAAATGGAGCACAGATAGGACTTGCAGAAGAAGGGGGATCCCAGTGGGTTGACGGATAGCAGATATCAGGTCTGGTTCCAATTGGGCACACAGCTCTGTGATTGTGGCCCTGTCCAGTCTATAGGTGAGGATAATGTGCCTGTCCTCCATTGTTGCCAAGTCCACCAGGGGTCTGTACACTGGGGGATGTCTCCATCTCCTATTCATCCGCAGCAGTTGTAATCTAGGGGGCCAAATGATGAGCAGCTGTTCAGTACTCCACATTTCCAAACACTACACTGCATTGCATGTTGTGACTGTAACAGTATGTTGTTGGATATGCCCAAATGGTGCCTATGTGTACTGTGACGCAGTTAGGTGACATGGCCTGCCCCCCCCACCTTAAATGGCGACCGCCTGTCCTGTGTGGATGGACAAGTGGAAATGAGGTAATGCCACTGACGTTGTGCGCCGCTGTGGGAGGCAGTCGAGTACCGCCGTGCAACTCCTCATTGGTTGTCATTGGGCCCTATGGGTTACAGTGGCCAATGGTGATGCACGCCGGCGGTGACGGTACGCACTGCTGTGGACGTGACCGCCATTTTCTATCTATTCACTCACTTGCTACCTGACCTTCAACAGGAGATGACCTACACTGCAAGTGCTGCTGTGACCTGTGTCTGGAAGCTACCATGGCTCGTGTGACTGGGGAAAGGGCTCCTGCCTTCACCACTGCAGTGTTGGCAAGACTGGTGGATGGGGTCATACCTCAGTACCGAATGCTGTATGGGCCTCCAGACCAACAGGTGAGTACACTGTGAGCACGATGCAAGGGGCATGGTTGAATGGAGTACTGTGTGTGAGGGCCTCGTGAAGGGGGGGTTGGTGGAAGGGTTCTGGGCAGCGTGCTGCATGTATGGTGGGCAATGCCTGTGTGTAAGGGTATGGGAGGGCTATGTTGGGCCATGAGTGTAACAGGCCGGACGGTATGACTGATACCTTTTTCTATTTTTTTTTTCTACAGGTCAGCGCCCATCAGATAAAGGGTATGTGGCGTACCATCACCAAGAACGTGGAGACCCTGGGGGTCTACTGCAGGCAGAGCACCCATTGTTGCAAACGGTGGGAGGACCTGACACGCTGGGCAAGGAAGATGGCAGAGGCCTAGCTAGGGATGGCCTCCCACAGAGGAAGGGTTGCACATCGAACCATGACCCCCCCCTGATGGCCCGCATACTGGGGATGGCCTATCCGGAGCTAGATGGGCGCTTGAGGGCATGACATCAGTCACAAGGGGGTCAGTACAGTTTCCCAATATACTACTTGCGCGTGGTGGGGTGGTCTCCGGGTGGGGGATGTGGGCCTGTGCGTGTCCCTGGGCCAGGCCGGACATTGCAGGATAGGTCCCATGTTGGGCAGGGGCTGATGAACACCACCTCTTACCAAGCTAGAAGGCATCTGCTACTAGGCAGGGGTTTGTGGGTGTCAGTTATGCTGTTATTGGCGTTAGGTATTCCTGTCCATGGGCTGGTGACTAGCATTGTGACTGGTAGTGCATTGCCTAGTGTGTAGGGCTGTTCCCTGTGTGTGTGTGTGTGTGATGTACGCCAATGGTGGTGTTGTTGCTGCCATTAACCAAGTGTATCCTTTGTCTCTTCCCCCCCTTTTTGTTTTGTCACCCTGTCCTTCTGTGCATTAGCATCATGTGGCGGAGGAGCAGAGGCACCGGCTACGGAGGGAGCTGCATCCCACAGGGCCCAGGAGGCTGAATCCACCAACAGTGAGGGCACCAGTGGGATGGAGGGTCAGGGGAGCACCACGGCAGAGGCAGGAGGGGACAGTTCTGACAGTGATTCCTCCTCCGATGGAAGCTCCCTGGTGGTGGCGGACACCTCTGTGCTCAACCCAACTATAGGTACAGCCGCCACCCCGTACCAGCACCGCCCCTCCCATCAGCCCTTCAGAGAGTTTCCCATGCCCGCTCACCCAGTAGGGTGGGCATTTCCTTCGCCCCAGGCACCTCAGGCCCTGCCCCAGTTTGCCCTGCTGCCCCGACAGAGGAGGTAATTGACCTCATGAGATCCATCTCTGTTGGACAGTCAACCATAGTGAGTGCCATACAGGGGCTGGCAGCCTATTTGCAAGAAACAAATGTATTCCTTGAGGGCATTCATTCTGGCATAGCAGTCCAACAGAGATCGATCCAGGCTCTGGCCTCCTCCTTGATGGCAGCCATTGTCCCTGTCTCTAGCCTCCACCCTCCAACTTCCTCTACCCAGTCCCATTCCCCTCAACCCCAACCTATTCCAAGCACACATTCAGACCAGCATGCACCCAAGAGAACACACAGGAGTGGCTCAGGCAAACAAAGCATCACACATCATCGCACAGGCCCTCACACAAACACCATCCAGAATCAGACATACCAACATCCACTGCCTCCACTGTGTCCCCCTCCTCCTCGTCCACCACCCTTCCAGTAGCATCTCGGCTAACACCTGCATGCAGTACATCCTCATCTACTATCCCCATCACCATCACCATCACGCCTATCACTACACACCCTCACTGACAGTCACCACCCCCACATCCATGCACACGTCCCCTGTGTCCTCTCCCACTGTGTCTGTGCCCCCTCCTCCCAAAGTACTCAAATGCAAGCACTCAGACAACCAACAGCCATCCACCTAACAACAGCTTCCAGCCCATGCGCCTGCACCCAAACACAGCAGACAGACACCTCCTACAACCACTTCCTCTTTCTCTACTCCCAAACCTTCACCCTCTTCCCGTCCCAGTGTCCCTAAGAAGCTTTTCCTCTCCGCCGTTGACCTCTTCCCTACACCTCCCCCGTCCTTCACGTCGGGCCAGGGTGGTCGAAACCCAGCTGAGCACCTCAGCCACCCAGTCCACAGCCACAGTAGTGATGGCAGCTATTGCAGGTGGGAGAGGCTCCAGGGAACCAGCCATCAGCACTGAAAGTGTGCCTGCACCAGCTGCCAAGGGGAAGGGCAAGGAGGCACCACCAGCTGCCAAGGGGAAGGGCAAGGAGGCACCACCAGCTGCGAAAGGGAAGGGCAAGGGGCCTGCACCTGCAGGCAGAAAGGACAGGAGGCCTGGTGGTGGGACTGATTCTGAGCCCCCACCATCAATCATGGCGGTTCAGCCATCTGAGGCTCCAGGGGAAGAGCTGGACCCTCCCCCCACCACTGGCATCCCGACACCAGCACCGCCACCAGCAGCAGTAGCCCCAGTGGGCAGCCATCCAAGACTGCAGGGGAATGGCTGGAGCCTGCCCCCACCACTGCCTGCTCTGCCAGCAGCATCACTGCCAGCAGCAGCAGCCCCAGTGGGCAGCTCTCCGATGCTGCAGGGGAATGGCTGGAGCCTCCCCCCATCACTACAGCCAGCTGCACCACTGCCAGCAGCAGCAGCCCCAGTGGGCAGCTGTCCGAGGCTGCAGGGAAAGGTCTGGAGCCTCCCCCCACCACTGACAACCCTGACACCAGCACCGCTACCAGCACTGCCACCGCCACCAGCAGTCCCAATGGGAAGTTGTCAGAGGCTGCAGGGGAAGGGCTGGAGCCTCCCCCCACCACTGCCTGCACCACCAGCAGCACCACTGCCAGTAGCAGCCCCAGTGGGAAGCCATCCGAGGCTGCGGGGAAGGGCTTGAGCCTCCCCCCACCACTGGCATCCCTGACACCAGCACCACCACTGCCACTACTGGGCAGCCGTCACAACCAGAGGGCAGTGTGTAGTCTTGCCTCCATGGGCTGTTGTGCGTCCTGTACCCAGCAAATCCTGTAGGTGTGACACCCAGGTGAGAGACTGTGACCTTGCACTCCCCAAGTGCTGCATCATGGGGCACAAGGCCCCCTCCATAACCAATATAAGAAGCCATCCACTCACCCCCTTCTTGCCAGGATGAAGCACACTGGGCACAAGGCCCCCTCCAGAACCAGTGGAAGAAGCCATCCACTCGCCCCCTCCTTGTCAGGATGAAGCACACTGGGAACAATGCCCCCTCCAGAACCAGTGGAAGAAGCCATCCACTCGCCCCCTCCTTGGCAGGATGAAGCACACTGGGCACAATGCCCCCTCCAGAACCAGTGGAAGAAGCCATCCACTCACCCCCTCCTTGCCAGGATGAAGCACACTGGGCACAAAGCCCTTTCCAGAACCAGTGGAAGAAGCCATCCACTCGCCCCCTCCTTGCCATGATGAAGCACACTGGGCACAATGCCCCCCTCCAGAACCAGTGGAAGAAGCCATCCACTCCCTCCCTCCTTGCCAGGATGAAGCACACTGGGCACAAGGCCCCCTCCAGAACAAGTGGCCAAACCACCCACTAGAGATACTGTGGCTTTCCTCTCCCAGGACCTAGCAGTGGGCAACCCACCCACTTGGGAGACTGTGGCTTTGCACTCCCCAGGACCAAGCAGTGGTCAAACCACCCACTTGAGAGACTGTGGCTTTGTACTCCCCAGGACAGAGTGATGGACATGTAGCTCCCTCCAGGACCAGTGGTGTTGTTCCATCTTCCGGCTGAGGTGCCCCTCCCCTAAGGTGACTGTGTATTTTGGCCTGATGCCCCTGCAGTGTTTTCTCCGTGTAGTTGCAGGAGTCAACTAGGGCCTTGGCCTATGTGATGTGGCCCTGTGGCCCACGGACATTGAGGACTGGGCAGTGTCCCTCCATTTGTATATATGTATGTACTGTTTTGATTTTGAAGCATCTATTTCTACTATTTTATCTTATTGAACTCACTTTAATCAATTCCTTTTGTCCTTGCATTATTCCTGAGGGGTACAGGGTAGATATGTGATGTTATTGCATCTGGTTGTGTGTAAGGTGTTGGGGGTGTTGCGTGTTGCATGTGCGTGATACTCTCTTTTTCCTCCCCCTTCCCTTGTGTGCTAGGCGGCAGTACTCACTGTGGTCGTATTCGTCTGCGTTGATGTTCGTAATGCATGAAGGGGTATACAAGCATAGGGAAGATGTGCAACTCGGGCTCCATGGCGTTGTGGTTCTTCCTTGAGTCTCCAGAGGTGAGTCCTTTGCCTTCTGTGTACAGTTTACGCCGTGCTTTTGATGTCGGTGGAACCGCCCCGGAAAAGGTGGCGGATAGGCCTGTTGTAATACTGTGGGCAGTACATTGTCTTCCACCTGGCTGTTGGCGGTTACTGTTACGGTGCTTGTTGCTACCGCCGTGGCGGTTAGTGTGTTAAAGTGGCTGTCTGTGTGGGCGGTTTCCACCGTGGTCATAAATCAATTTTTTTTACCTCCGGCCTGTTGGCGGTATTACCGCTGCTTAATCACCGACTGCCAGGGTTGTAATGAGGGCCTATATATTGGTGGTGGTGTGACTTTGTTTTGTAGATGCTTGAGCAGTATCTTTTGAAGTTGTAGCGGGTGTGTCATTAGTGCTGGTATTAGCTGGATAAGGATAGAAATAGTGTTTTTTTCTATATCGTATTCCTTGTCCAGCAGGCGTACAAGGCATTTTAATGGACATGTGTGTGTAGGTGATGGAGATAGTGGTTGAGAGTGAGTTGGTGAGCTGTGTTTTTTTCTAGGGTAGCTTTGTGTTGTAATAGACATGGAGACACAAAGTTGTGAGGAGTGGCATGATATTTAATTTGTTTGTGCCTGATTAGGGTGTAAAATGTGTGGGTTAGGCTTGGTGGTGGAGCATGTCAGTGATGTTTTAAAGCTCTAAATTGTGCAATGGATGAGAGGCCAGCACCTGATAGTTGTTGCGTTGGTGTATTTGTGTTAGGTGTTTATGAAGAAAGAACATTTGGGGGTAAGGATGTTTTAGGATGTGGAATATCTATGTGTAGGTAGGAGGGTGGGCGGAAGTGTATGTTTCTAATTGGTGATAGAATATATTATGAAATTGTGTGTAAGATTTTGATGTACTGTTGTGTGTGTAATTATTTTTGGGCTAGTGAGATGTGATATTAATGTAGTGCATTTCTGAGAAGGATTTGTTTGTAAAGTAAGATTTGTGAGTGGAAGTTGAATGGTAAAGGGGGTGGTGATGGTTTTTGAAAAATAGTGTATGTGGTGTGTGAGAGGAGATGGACAAGAGTTATGGGTGTGTTAAATGTGATAGCTGGAAGAGGTAATATGTGTGGTTGATTGATGTCTAAGGATTGTTTGGTTGTGTGTTTTTGGTAAAGAAAAGAGGAGGCGGGTGTTGGTGGATTATATGATGGGGAATGAGTTGGGTTTAGAGGTGACAGAAAGCGGTCTGTTAGGAGAAAGTAAAGGGTAGAGCTGGTGTTTTGTATCAACTCAGAGTATTGGCCTGGATGAATCAAAGTTATGTGTAATGAGGCTTTGGGGGTCATTACAACCCTGGCGGACGGTGTTAAAGCGGCGGTAAGACCGCAAACAGGCCGGCGGTAAAAAAATGGGAATTATGACCGTGGCGGAAACCGCCAACAAAGACAGCCACTTTAACACTCCGACCGCCACGGCGGTACAGACAAACAGCTTGGTGGTCACCGCCAACAGACAGGCGGAAGACAATGTACTGCTGTACCATCCTGGGGAGTGCAAAGCCACAGTCTATCAAGTGGATAACAGTCTCCACTGGCTCTGGAGGGGGACTGGTGCCCAGAGTGCTTCATCCTGTTAAGGACAGACGGAGTGGATGCATGTCTCCACTGGTTCTGGAGGGGGACTGGTGCCCAGAGTGCATCACTCTCCCTGTGACGGTCCTAGTTCCGTCACTGCCCCTGATGCTCATGGGCTAGCGGTGCTTGAGTTGGCGGTTCTTGCCCTGTTCAGTGGTCTTTGCGCAGTTCAGCGGTGCTTGCCATGGCAGTCTTTGCCCTGTTCAGCGGTGCTTGCCATGGCGATCTTTGCCCTGTTCAGCGGTGCTTGAGTTTGCAGTTTCTGACCTGTTCAGCGGTGCTTGCCATGGCAGTCTTTGCCCTGTTCAGAGGAGCTTGCCCTGTTCAGCGGTGCTTGAGTTTGCAGTTTCTGACATGTTCAGCGGTGCTTGCCATGGCGGTCTTTGCCCTGTTCAGCGGTGCTTGCCCTGTTCAGTGGTGCTTGCCATGGCGGTCTTTGCCCTGTTCAGCGGGGCTTGCCCTGTTCAGCGGTGCTTGCCATGGCGGTCCTTCATTGCCCAGCTGGGCTGGGGCTGGTGGTCCTTCATTCAGCAGCTGGGCTGTGGCTGGCGGTGGCCTCCTGGGCACTGACTCTGGCGGTGGCCTCCTGGCCAGTGACGATGGGGCTGCCCTCCTGGGCACTGACTCTGGCGGTGGCCTCCTGGCCAGTGACGATGGGGCTGCCCTCCTGGGCACTGACTCTGGCAGTGGCCTCCTGGCCAGTGACGATGGGGCTGGCGGTGGCCTCCTGGGCAGCGGGGATGATGGCGGTCTTCTCCACCGTGCTGCTCTTCCCAGACTTTGGCGATTTCTTCTGCCCCTTCCCCACCTTAGGAGGAGTCACACCTGAGTGGACACTCCCCCCGGGACCCTTGTGAGTGGCTTTGCTGGCTGGAGTCTTCACCCACTCCCGCCGGGCACTGTCCAACTTCTGGTGCTTCACAGGGGGGGACTGGCTGTGCTGTGGCTCCGCTTCACACTGGCTGCCCTGGTGCCCGGTGCACTCCACATACCTCTAACAGGCACCACTGGTACCGGAGATGTTTTGGCTGAGGTGCTAGTACGGGACCTATGAATTGGAGGGGGGCGGGGGAAGAGGTCAAGCTTGATCAGGAAAAGTTTCTTAGGAACACTGGGATGGGTAGCTGGAGGGGGTCTGGGAGTGGAGGAAGAGGAGGTGGTTGTAGGAGGTGTAACTTTTGTGGCTTTGGGTGCAGGTGCATGCACTGGAGGCTGTCGTGAGGTGGATGTATGTTGGGTGGGTGTGTGCCTGCGTTTGTGTACTTTGGGAGGGGGAGTCACAGACACACTGGGAGAGGACACAGGGGACGTGTAAATGGTAGTGGGGGTGGTGAGTGCAGGTGAGCGGGGTGTGCTGGTGGGTGTGCTGGTGCGGGACCTAGTGGCTGTAGTGGTAGTGCATGCAGGTGAGAGTGTAGATGAGACTGGGAGGGAGGAGGGAGATGACGAGGAGGGGGACACAGTGGAGGCAGTGGATGTTGCTGTGTCTGTATGTGTGTGATGCTTGCGTGAGTGCCTGTGGGATGTGTGGTGCTTATGTTTGCCTGAGCTTCCCTTGTGTGTTGAGGTGTGTACAGGCTGGTCTGATGGTGTGCGTGGGATAGGCTGAGGTACAGGGGATTGGGTCTGGGTGGAGGAAGTTGGAGGGGGGAGGCTAGAGACAGGGACAATGGCTGCCATCAGTGCTGAGGCCAGAGCCTGGATCGATCTCTGTTGGACTGCTATGCCAGAATGAATGCCCTCAAGGAATACATTTGTTTCTTGCAAATAGGCTGCCAGCCCCTGTATGGCATTCACTAGGGCCTAGAAGCAACAAGCGCCAATAAGAATTATCTGGTTGCGCTGGTCCGGGGCAAAGTCAACAGTTCAGGCCAATTGTGATATAGCACAGATCAGGGAGAAGAGCCATGAAAGCCCGGTAAACAGAGTACCTTGATCCTGGTCCCAATAACGCAATGCAGGGTGCACATGAGCGATGCCTCAATCGATGAGTCAGGGTCGGGCTCACAGTCAAAGTGATGCGTTGATTTTCTTCATGCAGTGGTGGCAATGCATTGGCTCAGAAGACGAGGCGCCAAGCCAAGATGCATTTGTTCCAAAGTGCAATGTACCGAGTTTCTCTGTGCAGTTGAGAGGATGCGTCAATCTCTCCAAGGTGCTGCAATAGTGATGTGCGGTTCCAAGTGTTGTGCTGCCAAGGCGAAGCACTGGCTCTGTGGGAGAATGGGCAAGTTCTACTCCCCCCAAATGGATCGATGCACTGGTTCTGCTTCAAGCACAATGGAGCGATTTTTCTGGAACAAGTATCTGGGTCAACTTCCAGTGAACCAGGCATGGGAGGAAGGGTAGAGACTTTGATATCCCTGATACTCAAGTAACAGGAGGCAGGCCAACAAGCCCTTGGAGATCACTTGGGGTGCAAGACAGAGTTCAGCTCTCCCTCAGCAGGGTCAGAGAGCAGCAGGCAACAGGATGGCACATGAGAAAGGCAGTCCTTCCAGGTCAGCAGTCCCGCAGAGTATGAGTACTTGATGCAGCACAGCAGTTCTTCTGACAGAGTGTATTCGTAGGTCCAGAAGTGTCTGATTTAGTGGGGTCAGAGACCCAGTACTAATACCCAGTTGTGCCTTTGAAGTGGGGGTGACTTCAAAGAAGGGTCTTTGAAGTGTACAGAGGCCCTTTATTCTCAGCCCTAGCTCCAGTCTATAGGTAGGGGGGTAATCAGCCCTTTTTGTGGAGACAAACACTGCCTATTCAGGTGTAAGTGTCAGCCCCTCCCCCTTTCCTTCCTAGGAAAAGCCATTGGAATGAAGATGAGTGCTCAGACACACCTAACCTTCCTGTATGTGTGGCTTTCTAGGGGAATGCACAACGTGTAGCTGTCACTCACCCCAGACATGCATAGGAGGCAGGCTGCAGGCACACATAGCTATAAGAGCAGAGAAATGTCCACTTTCTGAAAGTTGTGTTTCTAAAAGTAATATGAAAAACAACTTTACCAGTAAAGAGGACTTATCACTACCATTCAATTGATATGAAACATGGTATAGCTACTACTTCTCAATCAGGAATTACAGCTTAAAAGTGAAATAAGGAATTCCCAATGTTAACCTATAAGAGGAGTAGGCCTCACAGTAGTGAACATTGATTTTAGGTGTTTTTCAATGCTAGGACATGCAAAACCTAAAAGTGCATGCCCATCCTCTTACTCATACAGCACCCTGCATATGGGCTGCCAAGGGCCTTCTTTAAGGCTGACTTATGTACAAGAAAAGGGGAGGTTAAGGCTTAGCAATAGGTTTTAAATACCAAGTCAATGTGGTAGGAAAACTGTACACGCAGGCTGTGCATTAGCAGGCCTGAGGCATGCTTAAAGTGCTACGTGTTGGGTGGCACAAACAGTGCTGCAGGCCCACTAGTAGCATTTAATTTACAGGCCCTGGGTATATGATATACCACTTAACAAGGGATTGCAAGTAAATTAAATATGCCAATTGTGTATAGACCATTGTTATCATGTATAAGGGAGAAGCGCATGCACTTTAGCACAGGTTAGCAGTGCCAACAAGAAAATTCAGCAAGCCGGCAACATTTTTTGGGGAAGAACCACCCTAGGGCTCACAGGTTTAATGGCCTGCATCAACATGAAAAGGTGTGTTGAGACCTTTCCTGAAATTGAGTATCTTGCTCAGTTTGACCCAGAAAGCATGAGCTTCTTAAAACGCATATGATGGACAATTATTATCTAACCAAACTTTCCATCTAGAAAACATGTGTTTCTATGAAGTACTGCAGTACTGTACTGAAATACCATAGTTGTGATCATTGAGCAAGGAAAGTTTCCAGTTACTGGCTGTATTGGATGGTTAGTGAGGCATGCCAAGCCAAGTCTCATTAACCATTGCAAACTGAGCTGTCAAACAGCACGAAAAGATTTTTTTTACCTGGCTCTCTTGCAACTTTTTAATTCTTGGCATTCAGAGATTAAACAGCAATTTGATTAAGACGACCATGAAAATGCTTTCAATGCAGTCAAAAATAGCATCCAATGTGAAGTGTTTCATACATATTGCAATAGCAGTTGCAAAGGACAGCTCACAAGACAGCCACAGCTCAGGGCTTAATAGTCAAGCTCCACTTTGCCAGCGTACCTTTGAAAATGAAGCATCCATAGTTATAAATGAAGCAAAAATACTATGGGTCAAGTGAGGAGTGAGAGCATTGATTTAGAAAGTTTGATCTCACAACTAAATGAAGAACAGCTAAACAATTTCAACAAATAACACAATCTGTAGAGCATGGACTGCTATATGATAAGTCTGAATGTATTTGCAAAACATTGAAGTCTACACTTCTCTATGTTAGTGCCGGTCAGGCAGATACAGGGAAAAGTCTTCTAATTAAAGTGCTCGCTGCATTGTTCATTGCTGCATTGTTCAGGAAAAAACTAGCTCTGATCTTTCATCTGTTGTGATTGCTTCTACTGGACTAGCTACACACAAGATTAAAGGAATCACATTGCACAGACTACTTATACCGCCTGTGTTCTCAACAAATTGAATATTCTGACTATTGATGAAGTTAGCATGGTATCTTTTATTGTAGCTTTAATTCATCTGAAGATGCAAGAGGTCCTCAGAACTGACTATGATGTTTTGTTTGGAGGTAAACATGGCATAGTTTTTGGTTACCTTTTACAGTTCACTTCTGTCAAAGGTCAATTTGTTAATTTAAACATGAAGAAACTAAAAGTTGCTAGGCAGTATTGGTGATGTTAACATCTGATTGAATTTCAAGTATGCTGAGTTAACACAAAATATGAGACATGCAGCAGATCTAATGTATGGGAAAATATTAAGACATCAGAATAGGTGTAATTAGCAGAGAAGCTAAAAAAGTTATTGTTTCTTGCATGGTTACATCTATATTCCCACTCAAGAAGTCACCAGCTTCTGTAATGCAACATACTGTGAAAACTCAGAAACAGATTGTGTGCCTAATGCCAATATTGGACAAGTGCACACAATTCAACTTAGAAATGTTTCGTTTGGAGAAAGAGGAAATAGTGACTCTTAATAATAAAGGCACAATGGAACATCAAGGTTGAATCTTACCACTATGTCAATCAGTGGTATAGAAACTGGAATCATTAAAGAAAGCAGTTTTACACACTGCAACAAAATCTGAATATTGAGGATGAAACAGTTAATGGTGCAAAGCGGAATGTAATACACTTCATTACATATCAAAATAGAAGAGTATATATATATTCTCATTAAATTTGATCATACTGAGGAAGGAAAAATTGGAAGGTGCACTGACAGATTTCTCCTTGTAAAAGATCTGTATTTGAACAGAAAACCGTTTTCTCTGCTCTTCTCCTATGCATACTATTCAAAAGTCTCAAATATTCAGTTTGGATGCAGTAATGATAAAAATAGGTCACAGAGGGGGTCATTCTGACCCTGGCGGCCGGTGGCCGCCAGGGCCACCGACCACGGGAGCACCGCCAACAGGCTGGCGGTGCTCCCACGAGCATTCTGACCGCGGCGGTTCAGCCGCGGTCAGAAGCGGCAAGTCGGCGGCTTACCGCTGCTCGGGGGAATCCCGCTCCGCCGCCATGAGGATTCTGACAGCCCCTACCGCCATCCTGTTCATGGCGGGAAACCCGCCATGAACAGGATGGCGGTAGGGGGTGCCGCGGGGCCCCTGGGGGCCCCTGCCGTGCCCATGCCAATGGCATGGGCACGGCAGGGGCCCCCGTAAGAGGGCCCCGCAAAGTATTTCAGTGTCTGCCTTGCAGACACTGAAATACGCGACGGGTGCAACTGCACCCGTCGCACCCCTGCAACTACGCCGGCTCAATTCTGAGCCGGCGTCCTCGTTGCAGGGGCATTTCCTCTGGGCCGGCGGGCGCTCTTTCGGAGAGCGCCCGCCGGCCCAGAGGAAATGTTTAAATGGCCGCTGCGGTCTTTTGACCGCGGTGCGGTCATTTCACGGCGGTACCTTGGCGGACGGCCTCCGCCGTCCGCCAAGGTTAAAATCACCCCCAGAGTCTTTAAAAAAAGAACCTCCTATGTAGCTTAATCACGAGTGAGGACACTGTCAGGGTTGTACCCTCTTGATTCTGATCAGAGTGGAGTAAATGCTAACTCATCACGTGTGATAGAGTGCAATTGCTTGAGAGGGATCTATGCTCCTCATCTGAGCTTATAACGTATTGTTGACAGGCATCCAAGTTAAGAAAGCAAAAACCATCTGAGATTATAGATTTCACAAACGTTTCAAAAGAAACTGAAGTATCTAGAAAGAGTTTTTAAAAATCCCAAAACTACTGAAGACAGTAATTTGATAGGTTTTCCTTGTTATAACACTTCTGGAATTTCATGTCACTGTAATGTAGTACTTAATGTTTTATTACACCTACAGCCGGTGGTCTAAACAATTGTTGAACAAAAAAAAGAAATCTTTATGTGAAGCTTTGACAACTCTTTGTAATTTACTACACACTGAAAAATACAGAAGTAACTCTACTTCATTTTTGCATCATATGGTTGACCAATGTAATGGTGGTACACATTTCACTATGAACATGCATCAGGGCACAAAAGTGTTTTAATGGGTAGTGCTAAGTGTGTTAGGAAATGAGGGAATTACAATTAATGATTTCTTTGCAACAAACTATTCATGGAACTATGGATGTATAAATTGTAGTTATTCCGGCAGAACAGAAATTCAATCTGAGTGATTTGTGAACCTTGTGGTACCTGATTGCAAGTCAGAGTTATTTGAAAAACTAATTTGTGGAAGCTGCACAGAACAACTCCTGTCCAGACTGCACATCAGAAATGTTGTCTACCTTGGTTGTAGGACAAAGTTCAAAATATCTTTCTCATGCTACAAAAATGCAGAGCTGATGGTAGCAAAATCAATACTGATATCACCAACTTTAAAGCTGGTCAGATATCAATTTAAAAGAAAATATACACTACTGTGGCTATTGTTCTATGACATAATTTATAACATCTTAAATACCATAATTGATGACATTGCTGATTACATCACGGATGACATCTCAAATAACATCATTGATGACATCACTGATGGTGGTTCCCTTCCCCCATCTAGGGACAGCTACAGGATCCAAAAACATAAATAAATACAAATAAAAATCCCTCACAGGACTTTATGGGGCTCTCCTTTCTTGGCGCAGTGAATGATAAATGAGCAGCTCTTGCCCCTCATTTATTATTCTTTTTTTGTTTGACATGTAATTTTTATATTGATTGTGATGTCCACCGAGGCACCCATAACATGCCAAATGTTGGTGGCTGTAGAAGGCCCCCAGCTGCCTTTCCGCATCCACAGACAGCACCTATAATGGGTGCCGGTGAATGCCAGGATTTCTGTTTTTTTTCATAGGGATGTCTCAGTGCCAACCCAGGGTCATTCATTGGTGCCATGGGGGGGAGTCCCAGGACCCAGCCCCCTCTGCCAACTCCCAAGCCAGTGCCCATCCTGGGTATGGCAGGAACCAACTCCATTCCTCAGCTTGGAGGCAGGAAGAGTTTTTTTTCTATGCCATCCCCCCCCCACCCCCCAGTCAGGAGCAAAGTGTCTTCTGCCCAGGAGAGTGCAGGCAGGGAAGAAAATTGCATTCCAAGCTCGCACTGTCATGGGTAGGGAACAGCAGTATCTGCATGGAATGGAGTCCCAGGACCCAGCCGACGGCTTTGGGAGGTGGTGCATTCTCCCCTCACCCCTCCAAAAAAATGGCCCCTGGGTATGGGGTTCTCGGAACATATAAGAGGCTTGGGGAAAGGAGGCCACGTGTCTCTCACCCCAAAATGAATGAATCATCACCATGTAGAGGCTTGTGAGGGTGCACGTCCTCCTCCTCTAATTAAAGTATATATCGTGACCCACCAGGCACAGGCCAACCCCAGCGCGATTATTTTTTTTAACGTTTTTTTTTTATCGGTTTGGCAGATCAACAGACATCCTCAACAAACCTATGGGGATGGGAAAGGGTATCCATAACCTGTCCCCATATTTTTTCCTATACTTTTTTTTAAAGACAGGGGACAGAGACTTCAAGTTCAGAACTGCAGATCCTCCGTTAATACTGAATGGATGTATACTAAAATAGAAGCTTTCTGGACCAAGATTCAGCTTTCTGCCAAAATTGGTGTAATTCTGCTGAGACACTTTGGCTATACCTTTGTCTAATTTCCCCCTGGAAAACTGCATAGAGAAGATGAGTTTTTGGGACTCCGAGCCCCTATTATTCAGCCCCAGATCACCCCCAACTCTGGGGTCCAACTATTTTCCAAAGGGGGAGCAGAGCATTACTGGAATGATAGTGGTCCCAGGGACCCCATTCCCGAGGTCACACCATTAAAGGGTGGGTGCCCTGATGGCCTCCTAGGGTACCCATCATACTATGTTTGGGACGAGGGGGCCTTAAGGCTGCCATCGCACCAGACAGCTCCCCAACTTCAGCAGGAGTTGGCATTGCTCTCACCCGCAGGGAGCATCGAAAAATGCTGCTGCCTTCGGCGGGCAGGGTCACAGATGAAAAACCCACTCTCAGCAGGTTGGAGCATTTTGCAAGCTCCCCCCGCTGCAACCGGACTTACTGTTTTCTCCTACTTGGGTGGAGTTTTAAAATTGCTCCCACCAAGTAGGAGCACACACAGGTTTCCCTGCCGGTGCCAGTGGGGACAGGGAAACTGCTATGTCCTGGGGTGGGCCCCAGGCCTAGGGGGTAGGTTATTCCTACCATGCCCATTTGTGTTTTCTTTTTGCATTTTTTGTTGGGACCCAGCTGAGTCTAACTCCAAAGATGGCTGGCACTACTTCCTGGTTGAAGTGGTGGGAGCCAATCATGGCATTGCTGTTGGCACATGGATCCGCGGGTCCACTGCAGTGGATCTGTCTCTAGATATACATAATTCATTTTTTCTTTCATAACTCCCAAACTACTGAACATATTTACACCAAATTACAGAAAGAGATCTTTCTGCACCAAGATCTAGCTTTCTACCAAATTTGGTGTGTTCCATTCAGAGGTTCGGGCTCTAGTTCTTAGGGATCTAGTTCTAAGATCCTTAAGGGAAATTACATTGTGGAAAATGTTTTTTGGTGCCCCATTTTTCTCAGTGTCAGCTTGACAAATCACCCTGAAACTTTCCACCACCAGGCTAAATTGACTGGCCGAGTAGTTTTGAAATGTTTGTGAAGATTCGTCAAACTGTGCCTGTTATTAGTAAATCACTTTAGCTATGGAAACTAGGACCAAGCTATAACAATACACAAAACCTTAGAAATTCAGCAGCTATAGTTAGAGTTCTTTCAGGCAACTAAACCTTGCGTCCTAAAGTAACTATAACCAGTGCCTCTGTCACACACAGTTTTTTCTTCAAAAATTTGACTGCTAATGTTTCATTATATTTTTAATTATGTTATAAAAGTTATCTTCAGTGCTGTAATATCTGGGGCAATAAGCAGTGCATGGCGATGGTACAAGTTATAGTTACCTTAGGGCACGAGTTGTAGTTACTGGAAATAACTCTAACTGCTGAATTTCTAAGTTTTTTAAAGTAAATTCAGACCCTAACTATAATGTTCTGGTAACCTTTGGTTTTTTAAAGTGAATTTCTATGTTTTTTAAATTCCAATTCCTAACTATAATGTCCATGTAGCTTAATTTTTTCAGTGAATTTGCAGTCAAGCCCCTATAACCACACAACCTCGTGCAGCGCACAGCAGAAGGCTGTGCATGGCAAGGGTTGGTGCACACCAGGCCCTAAGGCCAACCTCTATAACCACCCAAGCCCACGCCATGCATGGCCGAAGGCCAAGCAGGGCCGGGTTTGGTCACAGGGCCTGTCTCTCTGGTTGTGAGAATAGGTGTGAGAGGATGACTCTGGGTGTGAAAGTGGGTGTGAGAATGGGTCTGTCTGGGTGTGAGAGTGGGTGCGAGAGGGTCTATGGGGTATGAGAGTAGGTGTGAGAGTGTGTGTGAGAGTAGGTGTGAGAGGGTGTCTTTGGGTGTGAGAGTGGGTATGAGAGTGTCTCTGTGAGTGGGGGCGTGAGAATCTGAGTGGGTCTGTGAGTGGCTGCGTGAGTGTCTAAGTGGTTCTGTGAGCGGATGCATGAGTGGGTCTGTGAGTGTATGCATTAGTGTGTGAATGTATTTTTTTTTCCTTTTTTTTAGCAAGGTTCTCGACACCATGTCGGCGTTACACGGGGGCCTGTGCTCAGCATCACGATGAAGTTGCGACTCCACGTAATAAAAAAACAGGGGCATTTTAAAACTTATGAGGGGTCCCACAGACACCCCTGAAATACCCCCACAAGGTCAGGGTGCCCCTACCCTGACCCCTTCTATACTATTTAGCCACAAAACTCATCCCCTGGGACAAGGTTCCAGTTTAGAAAATGGCCGCCGCAACTTTCTTCACAGGTTGCAGCATGTCATTCACAGCACTTATCTTGCCGCAAGGGTTCGCGAAGCTCCACATCGAATGTTGCAAAGGATCCGTGTCCCTAGATATACAAATTTGATTTTCATTTTCTGGACCAAGGATCCACGTCCCTATACATACAAATTTGATTTTCATTTTCTGGATCAGGCGCTAGCTTTCTACCAAATTTGGTCTAAATCCATCCAACGGTTTAAGCTGTGGTCATGTTCAAAATCCCAAAGGAAATTAACATGGGGAAAACATGTTTAGGGATCCCCCTTTTTCTCAGCCCACACTTGACAGATCAACCCAAAACCTTCCAGACAGCAGTTGAAGTAAGTGTCTATTTTTTGGGAAAGATTTTGTAAAAAGTCATCAACCAGTGATAAAGGAAAGTCAAAAAAGTATTTTCTTATGAAAACTAATTCCTAACTATAACTACCTAGTGACAACCACCACAAGGTAATATATATATATATGTCTGGACAAAGCTAAACCTCTTTGAAGAGATGTAATAACATTGAAACACATGTCAGGGGTTTTGCGTCGCTCTAACCCTGAAAAGATTTTGTTTTGCCTTATACTGGGTGCTCCCTTGTGTCTGGACAAAGCTAAACCTCTCTGAAGAGATGTAATGACATCAAAACAAGTGTCAGGGGTTGTTTTTGCTCATTGTAGGTTGGCTTGGATGGGATTTTACCAGGCCAAAGCTGTAATACTGTGCCTGGAGTGATGAAAGGCTTTTGTCATTTTACAGCTCGGCAAGGATGGCACTGGGTCAATTCTATGCTTAAAGAGTTTGCTGTACAAGTGGCAAAAAACGTTGTTGCTTTTTAGCTCGGTGTGGATGGCACTGGGCCAATCTTATGCTTAAAAACTTTGCTAGAAAAACAGACATTTGAGGTGAGCAAATCTAGAGTGTTGCTGGTATTGCGGAGTGCTCCTTACTATATGTATACATTTTCACTGGAAAAATCAAAGGCTACACAGACGTTATAGTTAGGAAATAAAATTTTTTTAAAACAAAGAAATTCCCTTAAAGAAACAAAGGCTATGGGGAATTATTAGTTAGGCTCACATTTTAAATGTTCAAAGCAATAGAAATTCACCTGTTATAGTTAGAGTTATCTCAAGTAACTATAACTCATAACCTAAGGTAACTATGGGGGTCATTACAACCCTGGTGGATGGTGTTAAAGCTGCGGTAATACCGCAAACAGGCCGGCGGACAAAAAAAAGGGAATTATGACCCTGGTGGAAACCGCCAACATAGACAGCCACTTTAACACACCGCCCGCCACGGCGGTACAGACAAGCAGCGCGGCGGTCACCGCCAACAGACAGGCGGGAGACAATATACCGCCCACAGTATTACAACCCGCCAATCCGCCACCTTTTCCGGGGCGGATTCACCGTGGATAAAAACACGGCGGAAACAGCTTTTGCTATGGGAAAATGCTCACCTTAACACATCCCACGAGGAAGGGGGACTCCATGGAGCCGGAATTACAAATACTCCCTGCCCTTGTCTATCTGCTCCTCTACGACGAACAGCAACGTAGGCGCCAAAGACACCGGTGAGTACTGCACCTACGACACGGGGGAGGGGGGAGGCAAAAGTTAGGGGGACACCCACCAAACACCCCCACCCTCGCATATCACAACATACACACCAATGCATTCACAGAAATCACAGAAACAATCCACAATCCCCCGGAAGAATGCAAAGACAAAGCGAAATTCGGTCAAACATTGTAATGTGCCAATATACATGTCATACAAAAATATACTGATATATATTTGAAAATCACTCATAATAATATATACAATACGAGAAGTAGTGCAGATATGTACACAACAATGTCCGTGCACCAAAAGTCCAAAAATGCATGGGCGAGGCCCACAAACGATACCTGACCACAATCGGAGAGAACACTGCCGGGGCATCAGATAGAAATATGACAGGCACCTCAGGGGGAAGGGAAGGGGGGGCACCTCAGCTGGATTAATGCAAAGCCAGATCCACGACGGGGCTACATGCCCATTGATGTATCCTGGGGAGTGCAAAGCCACAGTCTCTCAAGTCTCTACAGTGGGTGGCTTGCCCACTGTGCCATCCTGGGGAGTGCAAAGCCACAGTCTCTCAAGTCTCTACAGTGGGTGGATTGCCCACTGTGCCATCCTGGGGAGTGCAAAGCCACAGTCTCTCAAGTCTCTACAGTGGGTGGCTTGTCCACTGTGCCATCCTGGGGAGTGAAAAGCCACAGTCTCTCAAGTCTCTACAGTGGGTGGCTTGCCCACTGTGCCATCCTGGGGAGTGCAAAGCCACAGTCTCTCAAGTCTCTACAGTGGGTGGGTTGCCCTCTACAGTGGGTGGGTTGCCCACTGTGCCATCCTGGGGAGTGCAAAGCCACAGTCTCTCAAGTCTCTACAGTGGGTGGCTTGCCCACTGTGCCATCCTGGGGAGTGCAAAGCCACAGTCTCTCAAGTAGAAGCAGCTCTCTACTGGTACTGGGGGGGCTGGTGCCCAGACTGGATGAGTCTCCCCGTGAAAGTTCCAGTCCTGTCACTGTCCCAGCTTCACATGGGATAAGGATGCCTGATGTGGCGGTCTATTCATTCCTACCCGGTGCTTGCCCTGTTCAGCGGGCTTCACCATGGCGGTCTTGGCCCTGTTCAACGGTGCTTTGCCAAGGCGGTCTTGGCCCTGTTCAGCGGTGCTTTGACTTGGCAGTCTTTGCCCTGTTCAGCGGTCTTCACCATGGCGGTCTTGGCCCTGTTCAGCGGTCTTCACCATGGCGGTCTTGGCCCTGTTCAGCGGTGCTTTGCCATGGCGGTCTTGGCCCTGTTCAGCGGTGCTTTGACATGGCAGTCTTTGCCCTGTTCAGCGGTCTTCACAATGGCGGTCTTGGCCCTGTTCAGCTGTGCTGTGCCATGGCGGTCTTGGCCCTGTTCAGCGGTGCTTTGACATGGCAGTCTTTGCTCCTGTTCAGCGGTCTTCCCCATGGCGGTCTTGGCCCTGTTCAGCGGTCTTCACCATGGCGGTCTTGGCCCTGTTCAGCGGTGCTTTGACATGGCAGTCTTTGCCCTGTTCAGCGGTGTTCACCATGGCGGTCTTGGCCCTGTTCAGCGGTGCTTTGCCATGGCGGTCTTGGCCCTGTTCAGCGGTGCTTTGACATGACAGTCTTTGCCCTGTTCAGCGGCCTTCACCATGGCGGTCTTGGCCCTGTTCAGCGGTGCTTTGACATGGCAGTCGTTGTCCTGTTCAGCGGTCTTCACCATGGCGGTCTTGGCCCTGTTCAGCGGTGCTTTGACATGGCGGTTCTGATACGGACATTGGTGTGTGGCATGACGTTCTGAATATGTGACAGAACAACTAGGTCCTAAACAACTATAGCCTAAACCACTAATGCTAAACAACTAAAAAGTCTCTACAACTAAGTACTGAACAACTACTGTCTGAACAACTACTGTGTCTGAATAACAATTGCCTGAACAACTAATATATACTGTATATATATTCTAAACAACTAATAAACCATAAAAACCAAAAGGAAAACCTTACCTTAAAATTAGTTGTTCAGGCAATTGTTATTCAGACACAGTAGTTGTTCAGACAGTAGTTGTTCAGTACTTAGCTGTAGAGACTTTTTAGTTGTTTAGCAGTAGTGGTTCAGGCAAGTAGTGGTTTACACCTAGTTGTTCAGGATGTTTCCCGTTCTCTACACTGGGCATTGGTGTGTGGCATGATGTTTTCTACACTGGGCATTGGTGTGTGGCATGACGTTTTCTACACTGGGCATTGGTGTGTGGCATGACGTTCCATCATTGCCCAGCGGGGCTGTGGCAGCCGGGGCCCTCCTGGGCTGTGACTCTGGCGGTGGTCTCTGGACCAGTGACGATAGTTGGGCCCTCCTGGGCTGTGACTCCAGCGGTGGTCTCCTGACCAGTGACGATACTTGGGCCCTCCTGGGCAATGACTCCGGCGGTGGTCTCCTGACCAGTGACGATACTTGGGCCCTCCTGGGCAATGACTCTGGCGGTGGTCTCTGGACCAGTGACGATACTTGGGCCCTATTGGGCAAAGACTCTGCGGTGGTCTCTGGACCAGTGACAATACTTGTGCCCTCCTGGGCAATGACTCTGGCGGTGGTCTCTGGACCAGTGATGATAGTTGGGCCCTCCTGGGCTGTGACTCCGTCGGTGGTCTCCTGACCAGTGACGATACTTGAGCCCTCCTGGGCAATGACTCTGGCGGTGGTCTCTGGACCAGTGACGATACTTGTGCCCTCCCGGGCAATGACTCTGGCGGTGGTCTCTGGACCAGTGACGATAGTTGAGCCCTCCTGGGCTGTGACTCCGGCGGTGGTCTCCTGACCAGTGACGATACTTGTGCCCTCCTGGGCAATGACTCTGGTGGTGGTCTCTGGACCAGTGACGACGGTGCTGGCGGTTGTGTCTCGACCGCCGGAAATGATGGCGGACTTCTCCGCCGTGACACTCACAACAGGCTGGGCAGACTTGCTCCGGCCCTTCCCCACCTTTGGTGGAGTCACAGCTGACTCTCCAATCCCCTTCGAACCCATGTCCGTTGTTGTCCCACCAGGAGTCTTAACACGGTCCTGTCGTCCACTCTCCAATTTTAGAGCCTTTACAGGGGGTGGACTGCCAGTGCCATGGCTCCAGGTCCTACTGCCTGCCCTAGTGGCCGGTGCACTCCACAAGCCTTGAACAGGCACCACTGGTATTGGAGGGTTTTTGGCAGAGGCGCTACGACGGGACTGATGAATAGGAGGGGGGGTGGGGGCAAAAAGGTCAATTTTACAGAGGGATAGTTTCTGACGAACACTGGGATGGGTAGCTGGAGGGGGTCTGGGAGTGGAGGACGAGGAGGTGGTTGTAGGAAGTGTCACTTTAGGTGTTTTGGGTGCAGGTGCAGGTACTGGAGGCTGTCGTGAGGTGGATGGATGTTGGGTGAGTGATTGCCGGCGTTTGTGTACTTTGGGAGGGGGCGTCACAGACACACTGGGAGAGGACACAGGGGACGTGTAAATGGCAGTGGAGGTGGTGAGTGCAGGTGAGCGGCTTGTGGTACTGGGTGTCCTGGTGCGATTCCTGGTGGCTGTAGATGTGGTGCATGCAGGTGTGTGTGTAGACGAGACTGGGAGGGAGGAGGGAGAAGAGGAGAAGGGGGACACAGTGGAGGCAGTGGATGTTGCTGTGTCTGTATGGGTGTGATGCTTGTGAGAGTGCCTGTGTGATGTGTGGTGCCTATGTTTGCTTGAGCTACTTTTGGGTGTTGACTTGTGTGCATGCTGGTCTGTAGGTGTGCTTGGGATGGGCTGGGGTTGAGGGGATTGGGTCTGGGTGGAGGAAGTTGGAGGGGGGAGGCTAGACACAGGGACAATGGCTGCCATCAGTGCTGAAGCCAGAGATTGCAGGATTCGCTGAAGGACAGCCTGACCAGAATGAATGCCCTCCAGGAATGCATTACCGTGTTGCAACTCTCGTTCTACACCCTGGATGACATTCACAATGGTAGACTGCCCAACAGTGAGTGACCTGAGGAGGTCAATGGCCTCCACACTGAGGGCAGCAGGGGTGACTGGGGCAGGGCCTGAGGTGCCTGGGGCGAAGGTGATGCCCACCCTCCTGGGTGAGCGGGCACGGGGCGAACACTGAGGGGCTCCTGGGAGGGCGGTGCTGGTAGGGGAGGTGGCGGCTGTACCTGTAGAGGTGGGGGGCACAGATGGTGCCGCCACCACAAGGGAGCCCCCATCGGCGGATGAGTCCGTGTCACTGGTTGGTGATCCTGTGGCCGACGTGAAGCTCCCCTCGCCCTCCGTCCCACTGGTGCATTCAGAGTCCGTGGTGTGGCCCTCCATGGCCATGTGGGATGCAGCTCCCTCGTGCTCCGGTGCCACTGTACCTCTGCCTGTTGATGCTGATGTACAAAAGGACAGGGAGAGCAGGAAAAGGGTGGGGGAGACAGAAGAAAGAGAGTTTTAGTGCATGGCATTCTGCTACCGTTGGCGGACAAGACAGACGCAGCAGCCCCCTGCACTACGCCGTGCTCCTGCACTCTGCACACGCCATTTCTGGGATATGGCCTACATGGCAATGGTGGACATCTGCGCACATGGATGCCACAGGGTTTACTATATCTCGACTTGCCACTCTGCAGAGGTGGGGTAGAATGCCACATGGCCTACATTACGGCGGGGCATTGCCTCCCTAATTCGCCCTGGCCTAGGGACACCCACAGCCCACCTCCCCCACCCAGACCCCTCCACTGCACGCAAAGTCCGCAGAATGAGGTTGTACTCACCCTCTTGTGTCTGCTGTGATGTCCTCAAGCGACCATCCAACTCCGGGTAGGCCACCGCCAGGATCTGGAACATCAGGGGGGTCATCGTGCAACGGGCACCCCTCCCACGTTGGGAGGCCATCCCCAGCTAAGCCTCCGCCGTCTTCTTGCTGCAGCGGCGAATGTCCTCCCATCTCTTCCGGCAGTGGGTGCCCCGTCTCTGGTGCGCCCCCAGGGTCCAGACCTCCTTGGCGATGGCACGCCAGATGTCCCTCTTCTGGTGGGCGCTGACCTACATGACATGCACAAGGGAAAGAGGAACAGTCATTAACAACTGCACCATCAATGTGAGTGGCCCCCTCCCTACTCTGGCCATGTGGCCCATTCATTCCCATGCATTAATGTTCTATGAACTCTGCCCCCTTCCCTCTTCCACCCAGCCCTCTCCACCCAGACCTAGCCCATACAACGTGCTCCCTGTGTACTAACCTGCTGGTTTGGAGGACCGTTGAGTAGCGTGTACTGGGGAGGACCCCATCCACAAGTTTCTCCAACTCCTGAGCAGTGAAGGCAGTGGCCCTTTCCCCAGATGCAGCAGCCATCGTCGCTTCCAGACCGAGGTCACAGCAGCACTTGCAGTGTAGGTCCTCTCCTGTCGAAGGTCAGGTATGTAGTGATTGAACAGATAGAAAATGTCGGTGACGTCCACGGCGGTGACGTCCGCGGCGGTGCGCATCATCACCGCCAGTGCACCTGTTCATTGGCTCCTGGGACCCATAGGGTCCAATGTTAACCAATGCAGCATTGCGCCGTGGTCTACGACCGCCTACCGCGACGGTGTACAACGCCAGCGCTGTTACCCCACAATCCCATTGTCCCACTTTAGAGGTCAGGCAGCCGCCATTTCAGGGGCCCACATGGCTTCATTTACTACTGTGTCACACATACCTAGGCCTACACTCAACACACATACAGGAAGGGTTTAGTGTCTGGTGTAGTCTTGTGTGTAACAGTGGGTACGTACCTGGAGGAATAATGACTGGTTCTTCGCTGTTGTCCTTCGTAGGCACCGTCAGCTGGGACATATGAGAAGATGGCAGAATCCTCCGGTGTACCGACCGCTGGTGTACCTGTTGACAATGGAAGAGAGACATGTCATCGTCACCGACAGGTTTGAACGTGCCACTATCCAGGAACTATGTACCCAGTTGGAGCCAGACCTGATGTCACCAATCCGCCAACCGACTGGAATCCCCCCTGACGTGCAGGTGCTGTCAGTGCTCCATTTCCTTGCAAGTGGGTCTTTTCAGACAACAGTGGCCATGGCATCAGGGATGTCCCAGCCTATGTTTTCCAACGTCTTGTCCAGAGTGTTGTCTGCCCTGCTGAAACACGTAAGGAGATACATCATTTTCCCTGAGGTGGCAGATTTGCCTACAGTTAAAGGTGACTTCTATGCCCTTGGACATATCCCCAACGTCATAGGCGCCATTGATGGGACCCATGTAGCTCTGTTCCCCCCCCACAGGAGTGAACAGGTGTACAGGAACAGGAAGAGTTATCATTCTATAAATGTACAGATGGTCTGTTTCGCAGACCAGTACATCTCGCAGGTAAATGCTATGTTCCCTGGCTCAGTGCATGACGCCTACATCCTGCAGAATAGCAGCATCCCTGATATGATGGGTCAACTCCAGAGGCACCATGTATGGCTATTCGGGGACTCTGGTTACCCCAACCTTTCCTGGCTATTGACCCCAGTGAGGAATCCCAGGACCAGGGCAGAGGAACGCTACAATGAGGCCCATGGGCGGACTAGGAGGGTGATCGAACGCACCTTCGGCCTCCTGAAGGCCAGGTTCAGGTGCCTCCATATGACAGGTGGATCCCTATTCTACTCACCGAAGAAGGTGTGCGACATCATCATTGCCTGCTCCATAATTTGGCTTTGTGACGCCAGGTGCCTTTTCTGCAGGAGGATGATCCAGATGACGGTGTTGTAGCAGCTGTGGAGCCTGTGGAGCCTGTGGACAGTGATGAGGATGACGCTGATGAAGAAGACAACGACAACAAGGAGTCAGTCATACAGCAATATTTCCAGTGAGTCACAGGTGAGAACATTATCTGGTTTAACATTACATTAACTTTCACATGTCTACCTCTATCCTGTTCCTCGATTTAAATCACTATTTGTTCACTGAGTTGTACCCTTCCATTACGGTTTCACAGGTGTGGTTACCTACGTGTCAACTGCTTGCATCCTTCAAGGGCTTGTGATGTGTGACATAGGTATGTTAGCCTTATAATGGTAAAGCCATTATTACACTGTCATTGATAGTACAAATTACCAAATCATAGACTGACTCCAGATTGTTTTGTGTTTCAAGGGTGTTTATTTAAGTGCTCAAAATATGGAGGGGGGGTTGTAAAATGGTGAGGGGTGATGGTGGAAGAATGTCCATGGCAGAGTCCAGTCTATTAGTCTCACAGGTGCACTGCCCATCTGGGCATAGGAAGTGGAGCTGGGGCAGTTTAAGTATGGACAGGGTAACAAAGTGGGACAGTGGGAGGACAATCAGGGTGGTCTCATTTCCTGGCGGGGGTCTTGCCATCTTGCTCTGTCCTGTTCCTGGATCTCAGAGACCGCTTGCGTGGTGGTTGACCGTCAGCAGGGGGTGGGGTGCTGGTGTGGTGGTCCTGTGGCGGGGCGTCCTGTCCACTAGCGCCGGCAGAGGTGGTGGGCAGTTCATCGTCCTGGCTAGTGTCAGGGTCCCCTTGGAGTGCCACAGTGTCCCTCAAGGTCTGCTGTATGTCCTTCAGCACCCCTACGATGGTGCCCAGGGCGGAGCCGATGGTCCTGAGCTCCTCCCTGAACCCCAAATACTGCTCCTCCTGCAGGCGCAGGGTCTCCTGCAACTTGTCCAGGACCGTCACCATCGTCTCCTGGGAGTGGTGGTATGCTCCCATGATGGAGGATAGGGCCTCATGGAGAGTTGGTTCCCTTGGCCTGTCCTCCCTCTGTCGCACAGCAGCCCTGCCAGTTCCCCTGTGTTCCTGTGCCTCCGTCCCCTGGACCATGTGTCCACTACCACTGCCCCCAGGACCCTGTTGTTGTTGGGGTGGTGGATTACCCTGGGTGCCCTGTAGTGGTGGACACACCGCTGATTGACCTGTCCTGGGTAGGGAGGTTTGGGCCGCTGGGTGGGTGCTGTGCTGGTGTTACCAGAGGGTGGAAGGTCGGTGTTGGGCTGTGCCTGTGCAAGGGGAACCGACTGTCCTGAGGCCCACGATGGTCCGGGCTGGTCATCAAGATCCAGTGGGGCAGAGCTGCTCTCATCACTGTGGGCCTCTTCTGGGGGTGGAGTGGTGTTGTCTGGACCCTCTGGTGTGGTGACGGCCCTTCGGGTTCCTGCAGGGGCATAAGTGCATGATTATTGTATGTGTGTGTGTGATGGTGTGCAATGGGTGGGTGTTTGTGTACCCCAGTGCAAGCATTCCTGTGTGTGGGTTTGTGTGATGATGGTTGGGGGGGTGTTCTGGGTATGTGTAATGGGCATGCTTTAGTGCTGGGTGTCCATGCTTAGTTGTGTCATGCAGGGCTTGGTGTTGGGATGGGTGGTTAGTGTCATGGGTACTTTAGTGAGGAGTTGTAGTGATGGGGGAGGGGGTGAGGGAGGGGGTGTGTGATAGCATGCAGGATTTGGTGGGGGATATGTTAGTTAAGATTTGACTTACCAGTGTCCCATCCTCCACCGACTCCTCCGAGGCCCTCAGGATGCAAGATGGTCAAGACTTGCTCCTCCCATGTTGTTAGTTGTGGGGGAGGAGGTGGGGGTCCGCCGCCAGTCCGCTGTACCGCGATGTTGTGCCTGGAGACCGTTGAACGCACCTTCCCCCGTAGGTCGTTCCACCTCTTCCTGATGTCCTCCCTATTTCTTGGGTGCTGTCCCACGGCGTTGACCCTGTCCACTATTCTGCGCCATAACTCCATCTTCCGGGCTATTGATGTGTGCTGTACCTGTGAGCCAAATAGCAGTGGCTCTACCCGTACAATTTCCTCCACCATGACCCTGAGCTCCTCCTCGGAGAAGCGGGGGTGTCTTTGGTGTGCCATGGGGTGGTGTGGGTGAGGTATGGGGTGGTGTATGTGGTGATGGTTGTGGTGAGTGTAGTGGTGTGTGGTGTTTTGTGCGTGGATGTTGTGTGGGTGATGGTGTTGTGTGCCTCTGTGTGATGGGGTTATCAATTGCTGTGCTCTCTCTCTGGCCTTCGTCAATACTTTTTAGTCGTAGGGGTTTGTGGGTGATGTGGCTGTGTGTTTTATATTGTGTTGGGTGTGTGGGAGTGGTGTGTGTATGTGTATCAGGTGTGTGTATTTCGAATTTTCCAATGTGGCGGTGTTTTGAAGATGTGTGTGTATTTTGAGCGCAGCGGTGTGTACCGCCAATGGTATACCGCAGTTGAATGACCGCTGCGTGGATTCATGGGTCGTAATAGCATGGGCGTGTTTCTGTTGGCGTGGAGGTGGAGGATTTGTTTCCGCCAGTTTATCACTGACCTTTGGTGTGGCGGTGTTGTGTGGGTGTCTGAATTTCGGCGGATTCCGAGAAGTGTGTTATAATAGCTGTGGCGGTATACCGCGGCAGCAGCGGTGTATTGGCGGTCTTCTGCACGGCGGTAAGCGTATTTTACCGCCAATGTTGTAATGACCCCCTATATCTCGTGCCCCTGCCATACACACTTTTTTCATCATTTTTTTTTTTTACTTCAAATGTTACATTATTATTATCAATGATGTTATCTAAGATGTCATGAGTGCAGTAATTTGTGGGGTAACTAGCAATGCATGGTGAGGGTGCAAGTTATAGTTACCTTAAGGCACGAGTTATAGTTACTTGAGATACCTCTAACTATAACAGGTGAATGTATGTGGTTTTCTATGTTTAACATGTAAGCCTAACTATAATGTACTTGTAACCTTTTTGTATTTTAAGTGAATTTCTATGGTTTCTTTAATTCTAGTCCCTAACTATAACATCCCTGTAACCTTTGTTTTTGTCAGTGAATTTCTATGTTTTTTCAAATGTAAAGTAATTTTGATTACTATATTTTAATCCAAACACCACTGTGCACAGCTTTCGGCTGTGTGCGGTGGTGTTGCGGCCAACCTCCTTAACCACTCAACCTCACACTGTGCACGGCCTTTGGCCATGCGCAGCAGGAGATGGCCGCAGGTCTGCGTGACCCACCTGCCCCAGCTGATTTCCACCCTGAGTGCCTCATCCCCCGGGACCCGGCTTTCTAAAATTTATTTTGGCAGGAAGAAGGGCCATGTGATTTCAGCCCCGGAGACCCAGACCTCTGGGGGCTGGAGTTATTATATTTATTTTTGGGGAGGGAGAGGGCGTGGCCCCCCTAACTGACCTCATCCCCAAAGCCTGTCTTCTAAATTTTTTCTTTTTTTTTTAGCGGAAGGGAACACGCAGCAACCCCCTCCCTGGGCCGATCTCAGTCCCAGGGGCCCCAGGGCCCAGCCTAAATATATTATTTATTGGGGTGGGCGCACACGGCCCCCTCTCCCAAGGCTGATCTCAGCCCTGGGACCACACCACCTGGGTCCTGGCCATGTCATCTGGGTGCCTCTCAGGGCAATCAGTCAAAATAGTTGGGGAACACAGGGGAGCCAGTCTGAAGGCCCCTGCAGTCCCAGCCATCTCCTCTGCTCCTGTGGCAGCCAGCATTGCTGTCACAAGGAGAGTGCTGGGAAAGACGCAGCTCCCTCTCTGCATCTTTACAGGCAGGGAAACAGAGGAAACCTCTGCTCCCAGCAAGTGAGAGCTGTTTGAGCTGACAAAGCTGACAAAGCTCCTGAGAGCAAAGACCTATGTCCTGGGGTGGATACCCTGGCATGTAGCAGGAGCCAGCCCTGGGGGGTGATGGTTCCCAGGTCCATTTATGGCTCCACAAGGGGGGCCTCCGTCCAACTGAAACCACCCAGGGGAGGTGACAGGCCCCCTTCATTGTTTAAATTCAGCCTCAGGGAGGTAGCAGTCCCCAGGGCTGTGAGGGGGGCACCAACCCCTCAATTAAGATGAATAGCCCTGGGGAGGTGGTGGACCCTGGGGTTGCAAGGGTGCTGCACAGCCACCCGCACTTATAATTAGTTTGACTCTTGGGAGGTGACGATCCCTGGGGCTGTGGGGGGGGGGGGCGCCCAGCACCCCGCACATAAAATTTGTTTGGGCCCTGGGAGGTGTCAGTCACTGGGACTGTGGGGGAACTGCGCAGCCCCCGTACACAAACAATTTGTTTGGACCCAGGGCTCTGGGGGGCCCGAGGGTCCCCCATAATCACAATGTATTTAGCCCCGCAGAGGTGGTGATCACCGGGGCGGTTGGAGAACCCAGCAAGCACACCCATAATATAAAAGGAATAAGCCCTGGGGAGGTGGTGGTACTGGGGCATGAAAATGCCCCAGGAGGGGGATTCCGTACACACCCTACATGTGTCCCCCTCCTTCATTTTAACATGCCCCCGGGATTATGCCCACACCAGGACTTCATTAAAACAAGCACGGGACCCTGCGCTTGTTTTCTTTTATAAAAAAATCTGCAAAGTTGTGGCAAAAATGTTTAAAAAAAGAGTTTTTTAGCGCTGGCGGGGTCCCTCTGTCTTCCCAGCAGTAGAACTAAGGGTTCAGGGTGCCCGTACCCTGGCCCCTTTCTTTTTTTTGTATTTTCTTGTGGGACTCGGCTGAAGGCGAGTTACAAGATGGCTGCCAACACTTACTGGTTAAATTGTTGGCAGTAGTGAGAGCTCTGCACAAGCTCATTATTATTCACAAAGTCATTGCAGTCACAGATATAAACACTTGGATTTCCTTAAATTTCTCAACAGCTGCTAAACTGATTTACACCAACTGACAAAAAGCACAATCTGTGGAACAAAATCTACCTTTCTGCCAAATTTTATGTAATTTCATCCAGCAGTCGGGCTCTAGCCGTGTTCAAAACTTCTACGGGAATTAACATGGCAAACGCATGTTAATGAACCCTCCCTTTTTCTTGGTGCCTGCTTGATGGATCACCCGGAATGTTTCTGTGTGCAACAATAATCACCGGCACACTTTTTTGGAACAATTTCAGGAATATTCTTCATACAACGTCAGAGACATAGAAACATGGTCCTAACTATAACTACGTACTTGCGACCACCGGTTTGTAATACTGTATATTGATAGACAGATAGATAGATAGATAGATAGATAGATAGATAGATAGATAGATAGATAGATAGATAGATAGATAGATAGATCGATCAATCAATTTATAAAGTGCGCTACTCACCCGTCAGGGTCTCAAGGCGCTAGGGATGAGCTACTGGTCGAAAAGCCATGTCTTGAGGTGTTTTCTGAAGGTCAGGAGGTCTTGGGTCCGGTGTAGTTGGAGCAGTAGGGAGTTCCAGGTCTTGGTGGCGAGGTAAGAGAAGGATCTTCCTCAGGTGGTGGTGCGGTGAATGCGGGGGACGGAGGCGAGGGCGAGGCTGGCAGAGCAGAGCTGGCGGACGGGGATGTGGAAGGGGAATCTTTCATTGAGGTAGGCCGGACCTGTGTTGTGGAGGGCTTTGTGTGCCTGGGTGAGTAGTTTGAAGGTAATCCTCTTCGAATACGGGTAGCCGGTGTAGTTCTCTGAGGTGGGCAGAGATGTGGTTGCGGCGTGGATTGTCAAGGATGAGTCAGGAGGAGGCTTTTTGGATACGTTGCATTTTCTTTTGTAGTTTGGCCGTGGTTCCTGCATAGAGTGCATTGCCGAAGTCCAGTCGGCTGCTGACTAGGGCGTGGGTGACTGTTTTTCTGGTTTAGACAGTAATCCACTTGAAGATCTTGTGGAGCATGCGGAGGGTGTTATAACAGGAAGAGGAGACTGCGTTGACCTGCTGAGTCATACTGAGTGGTGAGTCAAGGATTATGCCCAGGTTCCGTACTTGGGTGCTAGGGGTAGGGGCCGATCCGAGGGAGGTAGGCCACCAGGAGTCGTTCCAGGCGGAGGGGCTGCTGCCGAGGATGAGGACCTCTGTTTTGTCTGTGTTTAGCTTGAGGCGGCTTGATTCCATCCAGTTGGCGATGGCGTGAAGTCCCTTGTGGAGGTTGTTCCTTTCTGTTGTGGGGTCTTTCGTGAGGGAGATGATCAGCTTGGTGTCGTCTGCGTAGGATACTATGTTGTTGTGGTGGGATCATGCGATGTTGGAGGGGGGAGCCATGTAAACGTTGAAAAGTGTTGGGCTGAGGGAGGATCCCTGTGGGATGCCACAGATGGTTTTGGAGGATTCGGACAGGTAGGGGGGAAGGCGGACTCTCTGTGTTCTGCTGGAGAGGAAAGAGGACATCCAGTTGAGGGCCTTGCCGTGGATCCCGGTGTTGTGGAGGCGTGTTGGAAGGGTGTGGTGACAGATGGTGTCGAAAGCTGCGGAAATGTCCAGGAGGATGAGCGCTGCGGTTTTGCCTTTGTCGAGCATGGTCCTGATGTCATCTGTGGCAGCAATGAGTGCGGTCCCCATGCTGTGGTTCTTGTGAAATCTGGATTTGGCGGTATCAAGCACTTTGCTGTCTTCCAGGTAGCGGGACAGTTGGCTGTTCAAGATTTTTTCAATGACCTTCGCTGGGAAGGGGAGGAGGGAGATGGGCGGTAGTTTTTAGGGTCTTCTGGATCTGCTTTGGGTTTCTTTAACAGGGCGTTGACGTCGGCATATTTCCATCTCTCCGGGAAGGTGGCTGTTTCGAAGGAGCTATTGATGATGGTGCAGAGGTGGGGTGCGATGATGTTGCTGGCTTTGTTGAAGATCTGTTGCGGGCAGGGGTACTAGGGGGAGCCAGAGTGGATGGAGGCCATGGTGTTGATGGTGTCTTCATTGTTGACGTGGGTCCAGGTGCATAGAGGGTGGGTGTTGTTTGATGCGTTGGGTTCGAGGTTGTCTGTGGTTGGCTGATGGGTCTGGGGTTTGAAGCTGTTGTGGATGTCTTCGATTTTTCAATGGAAGTGAGTGGCGAGGGAGCTGCAGAGTTCCTGTGCTGGCGAGGGTTTGTGGGAACAGGTCTTGGGGTTGGAGAGTTCTTTGGTGATGCCGAAGAGCTCTTTGTTGTTGTGGGCATTGGTGTCTAATCGGCTTTTGTAATAGGTTCTTTTGGTCATGCGGATCAGGTGGTGATGTTTGCGGATGGCAGTCTTGGGGGCGGTGCTGTTGGATTCGGTGGGTGCAAGGTGCCAGGTCTTCTCTATTCTTCGACATTCTCGTTTGGAGGCCTGCAGGTCTGAGGGTTGTTTGAGTGGTGCAAGGGTGATGGCGCAGTCTTCTATCCATTTATGCAGGTAGGTGGCGGCTGTGCTGGGGTCCCGGGTCTTGGGAGGGGGTGCCTGGGTGAGGGTGAGATCAGCTGTTCTCTTGAGATTCTGTTCCAGTAGCGGCGGGGGGGTTTAGTGGTGAGGTGGTGAGTGACCGGCTTCTGAAAGGAGAAATGGATGCAACGATGATCGGTCCAGGGGAGTTTGGTGGTGTGGCTGAAGGAGACGTGGATGCTGGCTAAGAAGATGGGGTCGAGTGTTTGTCCTGCGGTGTGGGTGGGCGACGTGACAAGTTGCTTGAGGCCGAGGTTGGCGATTAGGTTGGTGGTGTTGATATCGTTGTTGTTTTCTAGGTGGAAGTTCAGGTCACCGAGGAGGATGTAGTCTGTTGAGGCGAGGGCTTGGGAGCTGATGGCGTCGGCGATGTCGTCGCAGAACTGTGGTCTGGGGCCTGGGGGTCTGTAGACCAGTGGTCCTCTGAGGGTGGTGTTGCCGTTGATGTGGATTTTGAAATGGAGGTGCTCGGCGGAGTTGATGGTGTCGTGGGAGCTGGTGGAGACTCTTATGGTGTTTTTGTGGACTATGGCGATTCATCCTCCTGGTTTGTTGCTACGGTCTCTTCTGGTGATCTTGTAGCCTTCTGGTATGGCTATGGTTATGTCTGGTTACGAGGCTGAATTAATCCAAGTTTCCATGAGAAATGGGACGTCAGGCGAGGATGTGGTCAGTAGGTCCCAGAGTTTGATTGCATGCTTGTGGACGGAGCGGGTGTTGAGCAAGATGCATCTAAGGCAGTTGTCTGAGGCTTTGAGTTGGAGCTTGGAGGTTAGGTTCTATATAGATAGATACATATGCAAACTCGAGGTAATACATTTGATGACTTATAGGAACGTGTATTATGTCAAATGTACTGAATTTATGGATTGAGGTTTTCTGAAATTGATCAAAGAAAATGACAGAGTGAGCCACTAGTTGCCCTGTCTCTGAGAATCAGTGGAAAATAGGCTGGCATTTTTATAGTTCCAGATCTGACAAAAGTTACCACTTCTACCTCTGAACACCTACAAATGGCATAACCCAGGGTAAGGTTTTCCTAAAAACAGTAGGGTGCATATAGCTACAAAATGGGACAAACATGGCCATGAATTCGAGTGAGACGCTTGCAATAAATTTCTGTGACCGGAGACAAGTTAACATGTCAGCCATCTACATAATGAGAGAACGTTTCCTGGTAACATTGGGGATAAGATAGAAGAGACGCAGACTCACTACTGATCTTGCACTATTTTAACTAAATAGGCAATTCTTTGAAATTGGAGTATAATTTGTAGTCTTAGTGTAGTCCTTAAGACATATTTTGGTACAAGAAAATGGCAGTGAATAGAATGTTTGTGGCAACGTTCAATGCAATATAATTTATACAAAATCTTCACAAAAAAACAATGTCTAATTGAGCAGGCTTGTCTTAAACAGCCTTACAGTGTTTGGCGCCAGTGTGAGGGAGGATGCCCATAGATAGCCAGAGGTTGCTCCTACGGTTAGAATGAAAGGATTTCCTTGATACAGATGCCAATGCGTAGCCAAAGTGATGTAAGGAAGACAAGATATTATTATTGCCCTCAATGGCCCTCTAGCATAATTTAGACTGTCTAATACTTTTGAGAACTTTTGTGAGGTCAGGAAAATGAGCTTGTGCTGCATGATGGTGTATATCTTGTGCACAGCTTTTGAATTTTTTTTGGGACATTTTAGTTTGCATAAGAACATTATGGCCCTCATTATGACATTACTGCCATGCCAACAGCCGCCAACATACCACTGCCGCGGCGGTTTACCGCTACCCATATCATGACCCACACATAGCAATCCGTCACTATACAGACACACACACAAGTCTGCCAGACCAAAGGTCAGTGATAAAGTGGTGGTTGCAAAACCCACACCGTTAAGCCAACAGAACTACGCCCACAGCATTACAACCGACGAATTACTACGGCAGACATTCAACCGTGGTAAACCATTGGCGGTACATACCGCTGCGCTCAAAATACACACACGCTAACAAAACAACAATACATTGGACAATTTGAATAACACATACACACCACACCCACACACCCACACCACTGTAAAACACACATGCAACCCTTTACGACCCAAAAACATTGACAACTAAGAGAGAGACACACAAAGAGTAACTACGGAACCGTAGCCACAGAACACCATCGCCCATACACCACCCACGCACCTCACAGCACACACACCAACACATCACCCCACACACCCTCACACACACCACACACACTACACCAGTGGCACCACAAAGACACCCCAGTTTCTCAGAGGAGGAGCTAAGGGTCATGGTGGAGGAAATCATCCGGGTAGAGCCACAGCTATTTGGATCACAGGTGCAGCAGACATCCATTGCCAGGAAGCTGGAAATTGTCAGAGAATCATGGACAGGGTCAACGCCGTGGGACAGCACCCCAGAACAAGTGACGACATCAGGAAAAGGTGGAATGACCTACGGGGGAAGGTACGTTCCGTGGTTGCAAGACACCAGATAGCTGTACAGAGGACTGGTGGTGGACCCCCACCTCCTCCCCCACAACTAGCAACATGGGAGGACCAACTCTTGGGAATACTGCATCCTGAGAGCCTGGCAGGAGTAGCAAGAGGACTGGACTCTGGTAAGTCAACTCTTTACTACTTTCACCCCCCTACCTGCATGCCATCACAAACTCCCACCCCTACCCTCATCCCCATCACTCCACCACCTCACATATACCCCACCATCACAACCCACTCATCCCAATACCAAGCCCTGCATGCAAAACCAATGCATGGACCCCCATCACAAACCTGCATTGACACCCATCACTAAAGGATGCACATTAGAGAGAATCACCTAGCCCACAAAATAACTACTCACACAAGGCAAAGCTGACAGGGCAATCACAACCATACAGGGCAACACACCCATGCACAAGATGTCACACGCAGAAACTATAACACTGCATTTACATCCCCACAGATCCCCCACCCAACGTCACCGGAGAAGAGGTGCCAGCAACATCCAGTCCCCCCACAGAAGAGACCCACAGTGATGACAGCATGTTAGGGTTTGTGCACAGCAAAGAGCATGTCCCCTCTCACTGCACTAGTGGGTTCTGTAATAGCTCCCTTTTAAACTTACTATTCAAACCCTTTCTTGTTATCTCACCTTCCCCCCCCCTTAGGCTTCTGTGTCTGTTGTTTAATGTGCTGTTTTGTTTACACATTGGGCCTTGCTTTTACCAAGGCTTCTTTAAAACACTCCTCCCTAGGCCATGTGTTAATTCAACTCATTTGCATAATAACTGAAACTCTGCACACCTTTCAAGAACATGTGCAGCATGTGAGGACCACACCCACCCCTTCAAACCACACCCAGCTCTGCTCACCTTTCAAGAACATGTGCAGCATGTGAGGACCACACCCAGCCCTTCAAACCACACCCAGCTCTTCGAACCACACCCAGCCCTGTCTATAAAAGGCAGCCCCCGAGCCTCACCCAGTGCTTGTGCTCGTCTACCTCCCGCTTACCTGAGAACAGATCCCTCGGCGCTGGCACTCCTGCTCTCTACAGACTTTCATTGGCTTCAATGGGCGCAGCTGCTGGCTCTTCCTTCTTCTGGTTTCCGGTTCCTCCTTGCCTCAGCCTCTCTCCTACAAACAACCTGCAAAAGAGAAAGAAGACAAGGTTAGACTGATCAGTATCTCTTGCCAGCAACAAGTAAGTGCAAAACTTTTTATTACCTGAAGGAACTTTGACAACAATTTCTGGATTCGTGTGTGGACGGTTTGAAGCAAGATACCTTCCACGAACATTGTGATTCAGGCTCTTTGTTGCAAGAATACCTTGCGGAGCTTTGTGAAACAAACATTGTTTTTTTTTTTATGGAACTTTTAAGAATCGAACAGTGGAAACCATTACCAGCAAGGCAAACAGTAAATCAAGGACTTGCACAAATTACATGCTGTATTTTGATGTAAAAGTACAGTATTTGTTTTCCAAAAGATTCTGGAGATATGGGAAAAGTGAGTCTGCTATTGGGAATTTAGGCTTTAGTTATATTAAGATGAATGTTTAATATTGGTAATTCTGATAACGGTATTTGTTTAATGTTTTAGAAGCTTTACAGTAATAGAAAGCACATCCCAGAGCAGTAACACATTCCAAACCTGGAAACTCGAGACCAGGATCCAAGAGGTACTTTTAGAAGAGAATTTCTAATAAATAAAGGGATAGTCAGGAACCCATTTAGGAATAGGTTGCACTTATCTGTTCTTTGTTTATGTTTCATTAGGCACCAGTTTCTACAGAAGTCAGAAAGGGCCGCAGATTTGTGCAGCACTTCAACAGTGGAAACGCAAGAACGGTGTTGTCTCTCTTTTTTATTTTATCCACTTCCCCCCTACCCTTGAGCTTCTGTTCTTAGTGCACTGTGTTAAAAACTAGTGTGCTGGAACAAGCAGTTTCAGGGTGGGGTCGGATTGTCTTCAACCTCCATCAGAACTGAACAAGAACTCAGGTGAGCTGGGCTTTGACAGAAGCACAAGCCTTAAAAAATTTCAGTTCTGGTGGACGATGAATACCGGGGAAGAAATAGAGGGCATTGACGTCACGGATATGGCGCAGGCCCTAAATGAGGACTTGGCTCATAATGAATCAGTGTCTGGCATCTTACAACATATGCAAGAGGAAATAGAGAGATTAAAGATGGAGAATACCTCTTTAAAACAGGATTTAAGCAGGTATAAATTTAGGGGATCTTAGTGGAACACAGCTTTTACGCCTTTGTTTAAAACCACCTCAGAGACAGGGGCGCCATCAAAACATACAACTTTGCCTCCCCCAGTTGAGGTTACTGTTAATGTTCCTAATGCTGTGCCCTTAGCAGCACCTGAACGTTTTCATGGAGATAGTAACAAATTCCATGTTTTTATCCATCAATGTCAATTACACTTCGTTTGTAAGCCACAACAGTTCCCTACTGATGCTACGAAAGTGGCATTCGTCTTGTCTTATTTGGGTGGCACAGCAACCAATTGGTCAATTCCTTTCGTGGATAGAGATGATCCCATCCTCCATAATTGGAATCAATTTAAACGTACCATGACCAGCCTTTTTGCAAAACACACTTTCATGCAGGCAAGTGATAATGAGCTTTTAAATCTTAAACAAGGTAACAAGGATTTATTGACCTATCTCACTAGTTTTAATCGTTTACTCACCGAGACACAGTGGCCAGAAGGAAAGCGTGTCTCCCTTTTTTATAAAGGTTTGAGAGACGAGTTAAAAGACGCGCTGGCTCATATCGTTGATTTGCCAGAAGACTATTCAGACTTTGTAGATTTAGTTGTGAAATTAGAACATAGACTAGGAGAAAGAAAGGGAGATAAATACAAACTGGAATCACGGTTAACTTTTATTAAACACGAGAAGAAAGACACAGATAATAAACTCCCTGAACCTGAGCCTATGCAAATAGGGACACTCAGAGGTCCACTCACATCAGAGGAAAAAGAAAGAAGGAGAAAACTTCAATTATGTTTATATTGTGGCAGGGCAGGTCACTTTGCCAGAGAATGTCCAGTAAAGCCTAAAACTCCACAAAAGGGTGCTGTTTCCTCCACCTCCTCAACTGAATCGGGAAACGATTAAGCTCGACAAGGGGAGAGGTTACTTGTTCGAGAAAACATCTTAATCAAACCTCTAATGCTGCAGCCTTCATGGTACCGCACATACCTAGACATTTCATAATTCAGGTCGTTTTAATTGTTACTACCCAAGTGAGGCATTCTCTCCCTGTCCTACTGGACTCAGGCGCAACAGGAAATTTTGTGGATAATAAGTTAGCTGAAAACTTAGGACTTCCTATGTGCCTAAAGCCTTGTCCAGAAGCAGTATGTGCAGTGGATGGGTCAGAATTGACCTCTGGATTAATCACAAAACAAACAAGTCCACTTGTTATGGTCTGTCAGAACGGGCACACAGAGGTGATTAGCTTTGATCTGATAGATACTCCTAATTTTGGTTTGATTCTCGGGGTACCCTGGTTAACAACTCATAACCCAAAAATTGACTGGGTGAATAGAACTGTTACTTTGGATTCCTCTTTCTGTAGAACCAATTGCTATCAAGAAGCAGGTACAGAACAGAGCACAGTATTACACTGTGCTAATGTTACACAAGATGAACCAAGTCTCCCTCCTGAATATTCTGACTTTAAAGACGTCTTTGATCCAGTAAAGGCTAGTGTGCTGCCCCCACATCGGTCTTATGACTGCCGTATAGATCTTATCCCAGGGGCCCCTTTACCTAATAACAGAGTATATGCTTTGACTGACGAAGAAACCAAATACTTAAGAACCTACCTAGATGACTTACTACAGTCTGGGTTCATCCGTCATTCCACATCTCCGGTATCATCTCCACTCTTTTTTATCCCGAAGCCGGATAAATCCCTGCGCGCGTGTATCGATTATAGAGGACTAAATAAGGCTACAATAAAGAATAAATATCCTCTTCCTCTAATACCTGTGTTGTTGGATCAATTAAGACATTCTACTGTATACACTAAACTAGATCTGCGGGGAGCTTACCACCTGGTCCGAGTAAAAGAGGGGGATGAGTGGAAGACAGCTTTCAAGACAAAGTTTGGTTTATTTGAGTACACAGTAATGCCCTTTGGGTTATGTAATGCCCCTGCGGCCTTTCAGTTCTTTATAAATGAGGTCCTACACGAATTCCTGGACGTTTGTGTCATAGTATACATAGACGACATCCTCATTTACTCTAAGAACTCAGAAGAACATACCCAACATGTTCGTGCAGTATTATCAAAGTTAAAAGAAAATCATCTTTTTGCTAAGTTAGAAAAGTGTACTTTTAATGTCAGCAAGGTGGACTTTTTAGGATACTGCCTGTCACCTCAAGGAATAACTATGGATGTAAAGAAAATCAGTGCTATTGCTGATTGGCCAGAACCATCCTCTGTAAAAGATATTCAGAAATTTCTGGGTTTCGCCAATTTTTATAGGAGGTTTATTGCACATTTTGCAGACATTGCGGCCCCAATAACTACCTTGTTGCGGAAAGGGCAACAATTTCTTTGGACTGATGAGGCGGCACACGCCTTTCAACTCCTAAAACAAAAGTTCACTTCAGCCCCAATTCTGAAACATCCTGATCCTGACTTGCCCTTTTTTGTTGAAGCGGATGCTTCACAAGTAGCTTTAGGAGGAGTTCTCTCTCAACGAGATATAGTAGATGGCCAGTTACATCCTATAGCCTTCTATTCCAAAAAGTTATTACCAGCTGAACAAAATTACACTGTGGCTGAAAGGGAACTACTAGCTATCAAAGTAGCCTTTTCAGAATGGAGGCATCATTTAATGGGAGCCAAGTACCCAGTTACAATCTTTTCTGACCATAAGAACCTACAGTTTTTTGGATCACTTAAAGCACTAACACCACGTCAGATGCGCTGGTTACATTTTTTTAGCACATTTGACTTTGTTATAACCTATAGACCAGGTGCACAACAAATTCAATCTGATGTGTTATCTAGATACGGACATACCTCAGACATGAAACAAGATAAAATAGGAGAACCCATTATTCCTCCCCAAAAGTTTTTGGCACCAGTACAACAGAAGGATTTCATCACAGATCTATATAATGCACACATGCAAATAGCACCTCAGGATTGGTTAAAGGATTCCCATAACACAATACAACGAGGTTTATTGTATCACGACAACATGCTGTTAGTGCCCACCTCTGAATTACAAACACAGGTGATAATTTGGCATCACGCCTCACCGTTGGCAGGTCATCCTGGTTGGGTAAAAACCCTGGAAAATGTGCAAAAACACTTTTAGTGGGACACTATAAGAAAGGACATTAAGCAATTTGTCACTACCTGTCCAATTTGTGCAAGACATAAATCTTCTCATAAGGCCCCTGACGGCTTGTTAATACCAATGCCAACACCCAAGCAACCTTGGCACACTGTGAGCGTAGACTTTATTGTAGGCTTACCACCTGTAAAATCCTTCACAACAGTGTTGGTTATAGTGGATTTTTTATCTAAAATGGCACATTTTGTACCATTACGGAAATTACCCACGGCGGCAGAATTTGCCGATATTTTTATAAGGGAAATTGTGCGTTTACATGGTTTGCCAAGCAAAGTGGTGTCAGATCGAGGGAGCCAGTTCAACTCTAGATTTTGGAAAAAATTATGTGAAAAACTGAAAATAGATGTGGCATTATCCACTGCTTTCCACCCAGAGACAGATGGACAGACTGAACGACTGAACCAAACCTTACTTCAAACGCTACGTTGTTTATTGGCTGATTATTCTAGTGAATGGTTGGAAGCTCTCCCTGTAGCGGAGTTTGTTTATAATAATACTGAGCATTCAGCTCTACTTTGCTCACCATTCTATTTCTTGCAGGGGTATCATCCAAGAGCTATACCCATTTTGTTAGAAGAGTCCCTGTTGCCTACAGTAACGGATAGACTAACGAGGTTAGGTGACATACAAGACAAAGCCAGGAAACATTTATTAAAGTACAAGGAAAGCATGAAAAGACAAGCAGACAAACACAGATCTGAGGCCCCAATGTATAAAATTGGTGACAAGGTATGGCTCTCCACAAAGAACCTAAACATAGAGGGATCCCGAAAGCTGCAACCACGTTTCATTGGACCCTTTAGTATAACTGCCATAGTAAACCCGGTAACAGTAAAATTAGATTTACCAAAAGAATATCCAGTACATACTACATTCCATGTGTCCTTGCTTAAGCCGTACAACCCAAAAACCCGACCTGAACCACCACCTCCACCCATACCAATTAAGGGAAATCTAGAATATGAAGTGAAAAGCATAAAAGACTCAAAAAGAATTAGTGGACGTCTGTTTTATTTAGTGGAATGGAAAGGATATGATGAATCTGAGAATTCATGGGAACCAGCATCATATGTACATGCCCCACAGCTGATTAGACGGTTTTATTTAAAAAACCCAGGAAAACCCCGTCCTGTAGGAGGGCCTTTGAGGGGGGCAACTGTTAGGGTTTGTGCACAGCAAAGAGCATGTCCCCTCTCACTGCACTAGTGGGTTCTGTAATAGCTCCCTTTTAAACTTACTATTCAAACCCTTTCTTGTTATCTCACCTCCCCCCCCTTAGGCTTCTGTGTATGTTGTTTAATGTGCTGTTTTGTTTACACATTGGGCCTTGCTTTTACCAAGGCTTCTTTAAAACACTCCTCCCTAGGCCATGTGTTAATTCAACTCATTTGCATAATAACTGAAACTCTGCACACCTTTCAAGAACATGTGCAGCATGTGAGGAACACACCCAGCCCTTCAAACCACACCCAGCTCTGCTCACCTTTCAAGAACATGTGCAGCATGTGAGGACCACACCCAGCCCTTCAAACCACACCCAGCTCTTCGAACCACACCCAGCCCTGTCTATAAAAGGCAGCCCCCGAGCCTCACCCAGTGCTTGTGCTCGTCTACCTCCCGCTTACCTGAGAACAGATCCCTCGGCGCTGGCACTCCTGCTCTCTACAGACTTTCATTGGCTTCAATGGGCGCAGCTGCTGGCTCTTCCTTCTTCTGGTTTCCGGTTCCTCCTTGCCTCAGCCTCTCTCCTACAAACAACCTGCAAAAGAGAAAGAAGACAAGGTTAGACTGATCAGTATCTCTTGCCAGCAACAAGTAAGTGCAAAACTTTTTATTACCTGAAGGAACTTTGACAACAATTTCTGGATTCGTGTGTGGACGGTTTGAAGCAAGATACCTTCCACGAACATTGTGATTCAGGCTCTTTGTTGCAAGAATACCTTGCGGAGCTTTGTGAAACAAACATTGGTTTTTTTTATGGAACTTTTAAGAATCGAACAGTGGAAACCATTAACAGCAAGGCAAACAGTAAATCAAGGACTTGCACAAATTACATGCTGTATTTTGATGTAAAAGTACAGTATTTGTTTTCCAAAAGATTCTGGAGATATGGGAAAAGTGAGTCTGCTATTGGGAATTTAGGCTTTAGTTATATTAAGATGAATGTTTGATATTGGTAATTCTGATAACGGTATTTGTTTAATGTTTTAGAAGCTTTACAGTCATAGAAAGCACATCCCAGAGCAGTAACACATTCCAAACCTGGAAACTCGAGACCAGGATCCAAGAGGTACTTTTAGAAGAGAATTTCTAATAAATAAAGGGATAGTCAGGAACCCATTTAGGAATAGGTTGCACTTATCTGTTCTTTGTTTATGTTTCATTAGGCACCAGTTTCTACAGAAGTCAGAAAGGGCCGCAGATTTGTGCAGCACTTCAACAGTGGAAACGCAAGAACGGTGTTGTCTCTCTTTTTTATTTTATCCACTTCCCCCCTACCCTTGAGCTTCTGTTCTTAGTGCACTGTGTTAAAAACTAGTGTGCTGGAACAAGCAGTTTCAGGGTGGGGTCGGATTGTCTTCAACCTCCATCAGAACTGAACAAGAACTCAGCTGAGCTGGGCTTTGACACAGCAGCTCTGCTCACCTTGATCAGGATGACCAACCTGGCCCGTCAGGGATCTTCGGACAGTTGGTTACCCAGGCACAGTCCCATACCACCACAGAGCCCCCCCCCCCTCAGGAAACACCAGCACAGCACCCACCCAGCTGGCCCATACCTCTGTCCCCAGGACATGTCAATCAGCAGTGTGTCCACCACTGCTGCGACCCCAGGCAACCCCACAAACACAGGACGATCGGGAACCTGGGGTCAGTTGCAGTGGGCACGCGGTTCAGGAGACAGAGGCACAGGACAGCAGGGAAGCTGGGAGGACTGCTGTGCGACAGGGGGAGGACAGGCCCAGGGAGCTGACTCTCCACGAGGCACTCACCAACATCCTGGGAGCATACCACCATTCCCAGGAGACGATGGGCCAGATACTGGACAAGTTGCTGGAGACCCAGCGACTGCAGGAGGGACAGTACCTGGGGATCAGGGAGGACCTGAAGGACATCCACACCACCCTGGTCACCATTGCAGGGGTGCTGGCAGACATGACCAACACCATGAGGGACACAGTGGCACACCACCGGGCCCCTGACACTAGCCACACCGATGAACAGCCCTCCACTGCCGCTAGTGGACAGGAGGCCCTGCCACTGGAACAATAGGCCACCAGCACCCCTCCCCCTGCAGAAGGAGAACCACCCTGCAAACGGTCCCTGCCATCCAGGCAGAAGCCAGAGAACATTGCCAAGACCCCTGCCAGGAAATATGACTCCCCTGCTTGTCACCCTTGTGTCACTCTGTCACCCTGTCCACATTGAACTGCCATTGCTCCCCTTCCTATGCCCCCTTGGACAATGCACTTGTGATACAAATAGACTGGGCTCTATCCTGGACTTTACCTCCATCATCCCCCAACCCATTGCACATCCCCTTCTACCTCTTAGCACTTAAATAAACACAGTTTGAAGAAATACAAGTACGGAGTATGTCAAATGATTTAACTATGTATTCATTTACCAAGTTTTAAACACAGCAATACAACTGTACAGTAATGTATACATAGGAATGACCTTTAGTTTTCTGCAGTCAACACACCAGCTGCCAGAGTGGGGCACAGATATCTGAAAATAGAGATGCCAAAGGGTACAGTAAGTGGCCATAGAAGTGGGAAAATCTGCCTGCCATGTACAATGTCAAATACAAAACTGTCAATGCAAAGTGAAGTTAGTGTCTTACCTGTGTGTCACTAGACGTACTGTCATATAATAGCTGTTCTGTTGTCCTCATCCTCATCCCCTGCCTCCTCATCTTCACTGTCCACAGGGTCCACTGCTGCCACACTCCCATCTCCAGCCTCATCCTCCTACAGAAAAGGCACCTGGCATCTCAAGGCAAGGTTATGCAACATGCAGTATGCCAGGGTTATCTGGCACACCTTCTTGGGTGAGTAGCACAGGGATCAACCTGTTAGATGCAGACACTGAAACTTGGCATTCAGGAGGCCGAATGTCCTCTCTATTATTCTCCTTGTTCTCCCATGTGCCTCATTGTAACGTTCCTCTGCCCTTGTCCTGGGATTCCTCCCAGGGGTCAGTAACCATGAGAGGTTGGGGTAACCAGAGTTACCTGCAAATATTGAGGGACAACTGTTAGACACACACTAACCCTTAGGGCCCACACCATACCAATACACCAACACCCACTGGGTGGGAACTGTGGGCTCACCTATTAGCCACATCCGGTGCCTCTGGAGTTGAGCCATCACATATGGGATGCTGCTATTCCTTACGATATATGCATCATGCACAGAGCCAGGATGCTTTCCATTGACATGGGAGATGTACTGGTCCGTCAGGCATACTATCTGCACATTCATGGAGTGAAAGCTTTTTAAATTTCTGAACACCTGTTCATTTCTCCGGGGGGGAACAAATGCAATATGTGTATCATCAATTGCCCCAATAATGTTGGGATATGTCCCATTGCATAGAAGTCAGCTTTCACTGTGGCCAAATCCTCCACCTGGGGGAAATCGATGTAGCTGTGCAAGTGTTTTATCGGGGCAGACAACACTCTGGTTAGCACTATTGAGAACATTGGCTGTGACATAACTGCTGCCATCCCACTGTCACTTAGAAGGAGCCAGTTGCCAAGAAATGGAGTACAGAGAGGACTTGCACAAGAGAGGGGATCCTGGTGGGGTGACTGATAGCAGATATTAGGTCAGGCTCCAATTGGGCACACAGCTCTGTGATGGTGTCCCTGTCAAGTCTATAGGTGAGGATAATGTGCCTGTCCTCCATTGTTGCCAAGTCCACCAGCGGTCTGTACACGAGGGGGTGTCTCCATGCCTATTCATCCGCAGCGGTTGTAATCTAGGGGGCAAAACGGGGAGCAGCTCGTCAGTATTCCACATTTCCAAACACTACACTGCATTGCATGTTGTGATTGTTGAATAGGCCCAAATGGTGCCTATGTGTACTCTGAAGCAGCTAGGTGCCATGATCTGCCCCCCCCCCTCGAAATGACGTTCGCCTGTCCTGTTTGGAGGGACAGGTGGAAATGAGGTAATTCCACTGACATTGTGCGCCGTTGCGGGAGGCAGTCGAGTACCGCCGTGTAACACCTCATTATTTGTGTATGGGCCTCGTGGGTTACAGTGGCCAATGGTGATATACGCCGGTGGTGACGGAGTGCTGTGTGTGAGTGCCTCGTGTAGGAGTGGGAGTGGTGGAAGAGTTCAGGGCAGCGTGATGCATGTATGGTGGGCAATGTCTGTGCGTAAGAGGATGTGAGGGCTATGCTGGGCCATGAGTGTAACAGGCCGGATGGTATGACTGATACCTTTTTAAATGTATCTTTTTCTTCAGGTCAGCACCCATCAGAAAAAGGGTATATAGCGTGCCATCACCAAGGACATGCGGACCCTGGGTGTCTATGACAGGCGGAGCACCCACTGTTGCAAACGGTAGGCGGACCTGAGATGCTGGGCAAGGAATACGGCGGAGGCCCAGCTGGGGATGGCCTCCCAACGAGGAAGAGGTGCCCGTCGAACCCTGGCCCCCCTGATGGCCGCATACTGGTGGTGGCCTATCCGGAGCTGGATGGGCGTTTGAGGGCATCACAGCAGGCACAAGGGGGTGGGTACAGTTTCACATTATACTACTTTTGGGTGGTGGGGAGGTTTCTGGGTGGGGGATGTGGGCCTGTGGGTGCCCCCTAGGCCAGGCCGGACATTGCAGGGTAGGTTCCTTGTTGGGGAGGGGCTAACGAATACCACCTCCAACCATGCTAGTAGGCATCTACTACTGGGCAGGGGTCTGTGGATCTCAGGTATGCTGCAATTGGCATTAGGTATTTCTGCCCATGGGCTGGTGACTAGCATTGTGACTGGTAGTGCATTGCCTAGTGCGTAGGGCTGTTCCCTGTGTGTGTGTGTCGTGTACACCAACGGTGGTGTTGTTGCTGTCATTGACCAAGTGTATCCTTTGTCTCTCTCCCCCGCTTTTTGTTTTGTCAACCTGTCTTTATGTGCATTAGCATCATCTGGTGAAGGAGCAGAGGCACCGGTTACGGAGGGAGCTGCATTCCACAGGGCCTAGGAGACTGAATCCACTGACGGTGGGGGCACCAGTGGGACGGAGGGCGAGGGGAGCACCACGGCAGAGACAGGAGGGGACAGTTCGGACAGTGATACCTCCTCCGATGGACGCTTCCTGCTGGTGGCGGACACCTCAGTGCCCACCTCAACTACAGGTACAGCCGCCACCCCCTGTACCAGCACCGCCCTCCCAGCAGCCCCTCAGCGAGTTTCCCGTGCCTGCTCACCCAGGAGGGTGGGCATCTCCTTCGCCCCAGGCACCTCAGGCCCTGCCCCAGTTAGCCCTGCTGCCCTGAGTGAGGAGGCTATTGACCTCCTGAGATCCATCTCTGTTGGGCAGTCAACCAGAGTGAATGCCATCCAGGGCCTGGCAGGCCATTTGCAACAAACAAATGCATTCCTGGAGGGCATTCACTCTGGCATGGTGGCCCAAAAGAGATCAATCCAGGCTCTGGCCTCCTCCCTGATGGCAGCCATTGTCCCTGTCTCTAGCCTCCCCCCTCCAACTTCCTCTTCCCAGCCCTATTCCCCTCAACCCCAACCTATCCCAAGCACACATTCAGACCAGCATGCACCCAAGACACCACATAGGTGTGGCTCAGGCAAACACAAGCACCACACATCATCCCATAGGCACTCACACAAATACCATCCAGATGCAGACATAACAACACCCACTGCCTCCACTCTGTCCCCCTCTTCCTCGTTGTCCACCACCCTCCCAGTTGCATCTCCACTCCCACCTGCATGCACTACATCCTCATCCACTACCACCATCACCAGCACAGCTATTACTACACACCCCTCAATGGCAGTCACCACCCCTTCATCCATGCACACATCCCCTGTGTCCTCTCCCACTGTGTGTGTGCCCCCTCCTCCCAAAGTACACAAACGCAAGCGCTCAGGCACCCAACAGCCATCCACCTCACAACAGCATTCAGCCCATGCACCTGCAACCAAACACAGCAGACACCTCCAACAACCACTTCCTCTTCCTCTATTCCCAAACCTTCACCCTCTTCCCACCCCAGTGTCCCTACGAAGCTTTTCCTCTCCGCCGTTGACCTCTTTCCTACCCCTCCTCCCCATCCTTCACTTCGGGCCAGGGTGGCTAGAGCCCAGGCTAGCACCGCAGCCACCCAGTCCACGGCCAGAGTAGTGTCGGCAGCTACTGCAGGTGGGAGAGGCTCCAGGGAACCAGCCATCAGCACTGACAGTGTGCCTGCAACAGCTGCCAAGGGGGAGGGCAAGGATGCACCACCAGCTGCCAAGGGGAAGGGCAAGGAGGCACCACCAGCTGCCAAGGGGAAGGACAAGGAGGCATCACCAGCTGCCAAGAGGAAGGGCAAGGAGGAACTACCACCAGCTGCCAAGGGGAAGGGCAAGGATGCACAACCAGCTGCAAAGGGGAAGGGCAAGGAGGCACCACCAGATAATAAGGGGAAGGGCAAGGAGGCACCACCAGCTGCCAAGGGGAAGGGCAAGGAGGCACCACCAGTTGCCAAGGGGAAGGGCAAAGGGCCTGCACCTGCAGGCAGGACTGACAATGGTCCTGGTGCTGGGACTGATTCTGAGCCCCCACCATCAACCATGGCGGTTCAGCCATCCGAGGCTGCAGGGGAAGGGCTGGAGCCTCCCCCCACCACAGGTATCCCCGCCACCAGCAGCACTACCAGCACCACCACCAGCACCACTGCCGGCAGCAGCAGCTCCAGCGGGCAGCCGTTCGAGACTGCAGGGGAAGGGCTGGAACCTCCCCCCACCACTGCCTGCACCGCCACCAGCACCACTGCCAGCAGCAGCAGTCCCAGTGGGAAGCCGTCCCAAGCTTCAGGGGAAGGGCTGGAGCCTCCCCTCACCACTGCCAGCAGCAGCAGCCCCAGTGGGCAGCCGTCCGAGGCTGCAGGGAAGGGCTGGAGCCTCCGCCCACCACTGCCAGCCCCAACACCAGCACAGCCACTGCCACCACTGAGCAGCCGTCACCACTGGCGGGCAGTGTGTAGTCCTACCTCCATGGGCTGTACTGCGTCCTAGACCCTGCAAATCCTGTGGGTCTGACACCCAGGTGAGAGACTGCGACCTTGCACTCATCAAGACCTGCTTCACAGGGCACAATGCCCCCTCCAGAACCAGTGGAAGAAGCCATCCACTCACACCCTCCTTGCCAGGATGAAGCATACAGGGCACAAGGCCCCCTCCAGAACCAGGGGAAGAAGCCATCCACTCACCTCCTCCTTGCTAGGATGAAGTACACAGGGCAGAAGGCCCCTCCAGAACTAGTGGAGAAGCCACTTACTAGAGAGACTGTGGCTTTGCACTACCCAGGACCAAGCAGTGGGCAAACCACTCACTAGAGAAACTGTGGCTTTGCACTGCCCAGGACATCGCACAGGGCATGTAGCCCCCTCCATGACCAGTGGTGTTGTACCATCTTCCGGCTGAAGTGCACCCCTATTCCCCATCCCCCTGAGGTGCCTGTGTATTTTCAACCTGATGCCCCTACAGTGTTCTCTCCGTGTCCTTGCAGGAGTCAAGTGGGGCCTTGGCCTATGTGATGTGGACCTGTGGCCCACAAACATTGAGGACTGGGCAGTGTCCCTCCATTTGTATTTATGTATATACTGTTTTGATTTTGAATCACAAATTTCCAGTATTTTATCTTATTATCTCACTTTAATCAATTCCTTTTGTCCTTGCATAATTCCTGAGGGATACGGGGTGTATATGTGATGTTACTGCCTCTGTTTGTGTGTATGGTGTTGGGGGTGGGGGTGTTGCGTGTTGCGTATGTGTGTCACTCTCTTTTTCCTCCCTCTGCCTTGTGTGCTAGGCGGCAGTACTCACCGTGGTCATCTTCGCCGGCGTTGATTTTAGTAGTGAATGAGGAGGTATATAATTCTGTGTTCTGTTTCCGCTGTGCTTTTGATGTCAATGGTACCTCCCCGGAAAAGGTGGCGGATAGGGCTGTTGTAATACAGTGGGCGGTACATTGTCTTCCGTCTGGCTGTGGCTGTATGTGTGGGTGGTTTCCGCCGTGGTTATAATTCCATTTTCTTTACCGCCGGCCTGTTGGCGGTATTACCACCGCTTTATCTCTGACCGCCAGGGTTATATTGAGGGCCAATGTTTGGTATGCTGTATAAAAGAATACACATTCAGAGTGTTTTTGTTTTAATACTCTAAATAATTTGTAAAAAAAAAAACAATCACCTGGCACTTGCGGGGTATATTTAGTTTGAGTTTAGTTATTTACTTGAGTATGTGACAAGCACCTATATGATATAGCACCAAGAAACTGTATTGTGAACGTGCGCTGAATGAGTCTTTATTAACATAACATACAATGACATTTTTATCAGCATACAGACTCCGTTTTGCACGCACCTGTTGTTTGAGTGTGATGTTCTTATGTCATTTTGAAAGTAAGCATCTTTGATAGGAGACCGATGTGAGAGACTGTAGTTGGAGGTGGGAAGTGACTGAATAAACGCGTGATCAAGGACATCACAAGAGGATGGCAGGTGACTAGAATTGCAGGATGTGAGTAGTTGCAGTTGGAGGTTGCAGGTTAATGGAGTTGCGTTGGTGGACGTCAGTAGATGCAGGTGACATACGATTAGGCGAGGTGGCGAGTGTCTGAGAGTAGGAAGTGTGATGACGTTCATAGGAAATTCACCTTTTATGCATAGCCAAGCCAAATAGTCCATATTCATATGGACCTTATTTTTGTGACTATTTTGAATCCACATACTGTGACACTGGTACTCAGTGCTATTGTAAAATGCTTTCCCCCAAAAGGTTTATTTAACTTTCCAGTAAGGCCATTGCAAATTCTCTAAGAAATTGGTCTGTGAAATGGAAGATAAATGTGATGTGGGCTGCAGTGTATATTTACACCAACCACTCATAAGATTCATATGAATGGCTTCAATAATTACGGGTTTGCTGGCTTAGCTGCTGTTTAAAAAAAGCACTAGAGTTGTCACATAGAAGAGAAAAATGCATTTCCCATGTAGAAAGGAGTCCAATTAGATGTCAGGGAAGTGGCAAGGTGAGAACCAGGAACGGATGAAGCATTTTGAGAAGGGCAAGTGCTTTGACTTACTATTCAGGAATCAAAAGTGGAGACTGTTCATGAACCAGGAAGGCAAGCATTCTTGGGAATGTTGCAGGATAACTAGTGTTAGAGTGTCAGTCCTTATTTGGTTTTCTATGGTTTAATTTATAAGGGGATGCGTTAGAAGTTTGATAGACCTTTTGACTGCGCTTAGAGTGATTCCACCATAAGTCCCAAATTCAATGCAAATATAACATTGTAATTAATAAACATAAACAGATATATCTCGGGGCTCAACAGTCTTCATACACCATGACCCATTTGGCCATGAATAACCACACCTTTTAGTAAAGTTGAAATGTTTATTTCTCTAGATTAACAATGCTAATATCACGTAAATTAGTCTCAAAACCAAATGATAGCCATACATAAACAACACCGGTTGCTCGAATCTTCTAAAGAATCTCAATTTAGCTAAAGCATTGGCTGTTAGGCATTCAAGAATCACAGCACAAATTAGTAGCAAAAATAAGTGCGCAATAGAAATGACACATCTAGATTCAGCAAATAAACAACATCAACTCTTTGTTAATTACAATTTGTTAACATTTCTGGGTCTCCTTAACTAACCTTCTGATTAGAATAGTATGGTTGGTCTTCCTGCAGAACAATTTTAGTCAAAAGTTAATTTGGAAAAACATCTAACTATCGGTCTATCAAAATAGCGGTTGATACTTAGAAACAAGGAACAAAAATCTACCACCAAGACAATAGCATTTTGTTTGTACCTCTCCTCAATATGGATTGGCAAGCTGTGATTCTCTTCATCAGCTGGACATCCGTCTGGTCAGCTTCAGCAAAAGGGCAATGAAGAGGGAATGCCTCAGACATAGGGGGTCATTCCGACCCCGGTGGGTGGCGGGCGCCGGCCGCCGGGCGGAAACCACCCAAAGACCGCACCGCGGTCAAATGACCGTGGGGTAATTTCAACTTTCCCGCTGGGCCGGCGGGCGATCTCCAAAAGATCACCCGCCGGCCCAGCGGGAAAGCCCCTGCAAAGAGGAAGCCGGCTCCGAATGGAGCCGGCGGATTTGCAGGGGTGCGACGGGTGCAGTGGCACCTGTCGCGATTTTCACTGTCTGCTAAGCAGACAGTGAAAATCTTTGTGGGGCCCTGTTAGGGGGCCCCTGCACTGCCCATGCCAGTGGCATGGGCAGTGCAGGGGCCCCCAGGGGCCCCACGACACCCGTTCCCGCCAGCCTCTTCCTGGCGGTGTAAACCGCCAGGAACAGGCTGGCGGGAAGGGGGTCGGAATCCCCATGGCGGCGCTGCAAGCAGCGCCACCATGGCGGATTCCCTGGGCCATTAATAATTAAGCTTTAAAGTCAAAGTTTAGAAATAAAGTCATCATGAACTGCTCAGGTCCTCGATCAGAACCTCTACTGGGAAAATCAAAATAGAAGAGAGCGTACTTCTCCTCAGTGCAGTCGGGCTAAGTTAACATCTCCTAAAGGGCTTCCCACGTTGCCATTGGTCAGGAAATCATGTTTACAGTCAATCCAATAGAAATTAAACCCCAAAACTAAGATATAACTAAACTGTCTTTCACACGTCAATGATTGGCTCCTCATCCCCTGTCCCCATTGCCAGAAGCGACAGGTAACCTTCTTGTAACAGTCCATACTCCAGTCAGTGCATCCATTGTTGGCTCTTGGGAACATCACTGTCTCACGCATCAAACTTTACAAAGTTTCAACTTCTAGGACAAGACATTCTAGCAAGCAGTTCTCATGAAAAAGTTAAAGACATCTGCTAAACGTTTCATCAACACAGTGTGAACAATACATCACTATTTCTCTAGACATACAGTCCCACGATTTCTCTTCAGACATTGCAGCTTAACATGAGGCTGTGCAAACTAGCTCAAAACCTCGCTAATTTAAGGACTACGGTTATTAAGCAAATGCATAATATGAAATCATTAATATAACACACTACTATTACATTTTCTCTACACATACACTTTGAATAATAATTAATATGCATTCTCTAAAACCATTACGTATTCTATGACGGACATTCAAGTGGGCACATTTTACAAGTTGAACATATGACGGACATTCAAGTGGGCATATTTTACAAGTTGAACATTATTTTCACTAATAGCTCAATTCTATTCAAATTCTTAACCCATTATATAAAATTCATTAGTAATAAATTCAGCGTTCACAATAGTATAGCGTTGAATGATAAGTAGTTCCCAGGATGTGAGGGTAAAGAATGTGCTAGTATCTCATAAATATGAGGTGGATCCAGAAAGTAAACTGGTAATCCCTGAGAGTTTTCGGAAATACTCAGGGCATCAAAATAAATAGGGTTTCTGGTGCTGCTCTGTGGGATACCTAGACAGCCAGACGTTCATAGTTGAATGCATGATCTCCCCATGCCAGTACTTGCATGGAGAGAGATCTGCATGGTGCAGAATGTCCATGCGGGATGAGAGTGACCACCCTCTGGACATTTGGAGAAGAATAGTTATCTAATTATCCAGGGGAAGGTAGCCCCGACTTTCCTATTGATTACATCCTTTGATGTGAATTACCACAGTGTTAAGGAAACTGTGAGAGGCTCCAGGTGGACACACTGCAGGTCTCTGAGGATATTTACCCCAAGATACGGATGCAGAGCCCCAAGAGTAATATAAGGGCTAGAAATGGTGGACACCCAGAATGGGAGGTTACACGTTGTAGCATGCGAGGACTCCAAGACTGGCATTGGTGAGGCCACATTTCTCCAATACATGCTGCCGGCACTGTCAAAGAGAAGGAAAACAGGAGACCTGGACCAGGCACATACCTTCATTAACAGTGCGCTACTCAGTACGTAGTGTGGTACAACCATCAAGAAAACTTAATAGCAATACCCCAAACAATTTAGACACCATGACCAATGTGGCCACAGAAGGAAATATCCAAACAGGAATTAAGTTAAAAGATTTAGGTGGTCATTACAACCCTGGCGGATGGTGTTAAAGCGGCTGTAAAACCAACAACAGGCCGGCTGTAAAAAAATTGCAATTACGACCGTGGCGTAAACCGTAAACAAAGACAGCCACTTTAACACCCCGACCGCCATGGCGGTGCAAACAAACAGCGCGGCAGTCACTGCCAACAGACAGGCAGGAGACAATGTATCGCCAACAGTATCACAACCTACCAATCTGCCACCTTTTCTGGGGCGGTTTCACCACGGACAAAAACACGGCGGAAACAGGACTCCGAAGGGAAAACGCTCACCTCTACACACCCCACGAGGAATCTGGACGCCATGGAACCCGAGCTCCAGATCCTGCCAGCCCTCATCTTCTTGCTCCTCTACCAGGAGCACGAACGCCGGCGGCGAAGACAACGGTGAGTACTGCACCTACGACACAGGGGAGAGGGGAGGGAAAAAACAGGGACACACACACGCAATACCCCCACCCTCACCCACTACAACACACACACTAATACAGCATGATACATTACAGTTACACCCCCCCAAGCCCCCGGAAGAATGCAAAGACAAAAGCAAATTAGTGTAACCAATGTAATCTATTAAAATTCAGGACGCAAAAATATATATACACTATTAACAAATATATACACCAAGAATAGTAGTCCAGGTTGTGCTCCATTGAAGTCCGTGGAACACTGGGCCCCCACGGCATGGGCGAGGCCCACACTCAATCCCCGAACATGACAAAGAGAACACTGCAGGGGCATCAGATAGCAATAAAACAGGCAAGGGGGGAGGGAAAAAACAGGGGGACACACACGCAACACCCCCACCCTCACCCACTACAACACACACAAATACATATCAATACATCACAGTAACACCCCCCAAACCCCCGGAAGAATGCAAAGACAATAGAAAATTTGTGTAACCATTGTAATATATTAAAAACAAGTAGGCAGAAATATATATATACACCATGTACAAAATAAATACCAAGCATAGTAGTCCTGGTAGTGCACTAAGATAGTCCGTGGAACACTGGGACCACACGGTATGGGCGAGGCCCACACAAGATCCCCGACCATGACGGAGAGAACACTGCAGGGGCATCAGATACCAAGAAAACAGGCACCTCAGGGGGAGGGAAAGGGGGGGCACCTCAGCCGCTTGAGTGCACGACGACAAATCCACGAGGGGGCCACATGCCTGCTGTTCCATCCTGGGGAGTGCAAAGCCACAGTCTCTCAAGTGGATGTTAGTCTCCACTGATTCTGGAGGGGGCATGGTTCCCAGAGTGCTTCATCCTGTTAAGGACAGAGGTAGTGGATGACAGTCTCCACTGGTTCTGGAGGGGGCATGGTGCCCAGAGTGCTTCATCCTGTTAAGGACAGAGGTAGTGGATGACAGTCGCCACTGGTTCTGGAGGGGGCATGGTGTCCAGAGTGCATCATTCACCCCGTGACGGACTCAGTTGTGTCAGTGCCCCTGCCGCTCATGGGCTAGCGGTGCTTCAGATGGCTGTGCCCTGTTCAGCGGTGCTTCAGATGGCGGTGCCCTGTTCAGCGGTGCTTCAGATGGCAGTCTCCATTGCAGGGTCTCAGCTGCTGGCGGTCCTTCATGGCCCACCGGGCCTTTTGCTGGCGGTCCTTCATGACCCAGCGGGCCTTTTGCTGGCGGTCCTTCATGGCCCAGCTGTGCTTGTGCTGGCGGTGGCCTCCTGGGCAGCTGGGCTTGTGCTGGCGGTGGCCTCCTGGCTAGCTGGGCTGGCGGTGGCCTCTTGGGCAGCGGGGATGATGGCGGTCTTCTCTGCCGTTCAGCTCTTTCCAGACTTGCCGGGTTTCTTGTGGCCCTTCCCCACCTTGGAAGGTGTCACAGCTGACTCCACACTCCCAACTGGAGGCTGTCGTGAGGTGGATGACTGTTGGGTGGGTGTGTGCCTGCATTTGTGTATCTTGGGAGGGGGCATCACAGACACACTGGGAGAGGACACAGGGGACGTGTGAATGGTAGTGGGGGTGGTGACTGCACATGAACGGGGTGTGCTGGTGGGTGTGCTGGAGAGGGACGTAGTGGCTGTAGAGGTAGTGCATGCAGGTGTGAGTGTAGACGAGACTGGGAGGGAGGAGGGAGACGAAGAGGAGGGGTACACAGTGGAGGCAGTGGATGTTGGTGTGTCTGCATGTGTGTGATGCTTGCGTGAGTGCCTGTGGGATGTGTGGTGCTTATGTTTGCCTGAGCTTCCCTTGGGTGTTGACGTGTGTGTATGTTGGTCTGTAGGTGTGCTTGGGATAGGCTGAGGTACAGGGGATTGGGTCGGGGTTGAGGAAGTTGGAGGGGGAGGCCAGAGACGGGGACAATGGCTGCCATCAGTGCTGAGGCCAGAGTCTGAAAAGCTTGGTGAAGGGCCGCCTGACCAGAATGAATGCCCTCCAGGAATGCATTGGTTTGTTGCAACTGCCTCTCTACACCCTGGATGGCATTCAAAATGGTAGACTGCCCAACAGTGAGGGACCTGAGGAGGTCAATGGCCTCCTCACTGAGGGCAGCGGGGTGACTGGGACAGGGCCTGAGGTGCCTGGGGCGAAGGTGATGCCCACCCTCCTGGGTGAGCGGGCACGGGGCAAAGGCTGAGGGGCTGCTGGGAGGGCGGTGCTGGTAGGGGGGGTGGCGGCTGTACATGTAGATGCGGGGGGCACAGATCTTGACGCCACCACAAGGGAGCTACCATCAGAGGACGAGTCCGTGTCGCTGGTGTCAGCTCCTGTCCCCGCTGTGGAGCTCCCCTCGCACTCTGTCCCACTGGTAGCTTCAGACTCCGTAGTGTCGCCCTCCAGGGCCATGTGGGATGCAGCTCCCTCGTGCTCCATTGCCACCGCTCCTCTGCCTGATGATGCTAATGCACACAAGAACAGGGAGACCACAAAAAGGGGGGGAACAACAGAAGAAAGACATGTTGAGAGCATGCATTACCGCTACCGTTGGCGGACACGACAGACACAGAAGCCCCCTGCACTACGCCGCGCTCTTGGGCTCCACTGTTCAATTTATGGGAAATGGCCAACAAGGCTATGGACGACATCTGCACACATAGATGACACAGGGGCATGACTAGCTGTACTTGGCACTCTACAGAGGTGGGCTGGGGTGCCACATGGCCTGACATATGGAGGGGCCTTGCCTACGGAACTCGCCCTGGCCCAGGGAAACCCACAGCCCTCCTCCCCCACCCAGACACCTCCACTGCGCGCAAAGTCAGCAGAATGAGAGTGTACTCACCCCCTTGTGGCTGCTGTGATGCCCTCAAGCGCCCATCCAACTCCGGGTAGGCCACCACCAGGATCCTGAATATCGGGGGTCATGGTGTGACGGGCACCCCTCCCACATTGGGAGGCCATCCCCAGCTGAGCCTCCGCCATCTTCTTGCTCCAGCGGCGAATGTTCTCCCATCTTTTCCGGCAGCGGGTGCTCCGTCTGTGGTAGAGTAGACGCCCAGGGTCCGGACGTCCTTGGCGATGGCATGCCAAATATCTTTCTTCTGGTGGGCGCTGACCTACATGAAATGTACAGGGGAAAAAGAGAAGTTATTACCAACTGCACCGTCGAAGTCCCAACCCTTGCCATGTGGCACATGCATTCACCGACTTTCATGCACGCAGCACTCTCCCCCCTTCCTTCTTACATCCAGCCCTCTCCATACAGTCATAGCCCATGCAGCATGCTCCCAGTGTACTTACCTGTTTGTCTGGAGGACCGTAGAGTAGCGTGTACTGGGGGAGGACCCCATTCACGAGTTTCTCCAACTCCTCCGATGTGAAGGCAGGGGCCCTTTCCCCAGACACTCAAGCCATTGTCTCTTCCAGACCGAGGTCACAGCAGCACTTGCAGTGTAGGTCCTCTCCTGTCGAAGATCAGGTATCAAGTGATTGAAGTGATAGAAAATGGCAGTCAAGTCCACGGCGGTGTGTACTGTCACCGCCGGCATACATCGCCATTGGCTCTTGGGACCCATAGGGTCCAATGTTAAGCAATGCAGCAGTGAGTCACGGTCTTCTACCGCCTACCGCAATGGTGCACAACGCCAGCGCAGTTACCTCACATCCCATTGTCCCACTTTACAGGTCAGGCAGCCGCCATGTCAGGGGCCCACATGGCTTCATTTCCAACTGCGTCACTCATACCTAGGCCTAGACTCAACACACATACAGGCCACCTTTTGTGTATGATAAGTGTTCTGTGTAAACTGTGGGTACATACCTCTGAGTTGTTTGACTCTGTGCTCACTGTTGTCCTTCATAGGCACCGTCCGCTGGAACATGTGAGGAGATGGCGGCATTCTCCGGTGTACCGACCGCTGGTGGACCTGTCGACAATGGAGGAGCGACATTTGATTATCACATACAGGCTTGAACGTGCCACAATCCAGGAACTGTGTACCCAGTTGGAGCCAGACCTGATGTCAGCAATCCGCCATCCCACAGGAATCCCCCCTCAAGTGCAGGTGCTGTCAGTGCTCCATTTCCTTGCAAGTGGTTCCTTTCAGACAACAGTGGCCATGGCATCAGGGATGTCCCAGCCTATGTTTTCCAACGTATTGTCCAGAGTGTTGTCTGCCTTTCTGAAACACATGCAGAGCTACATTGTTTTCCCTCAGGTGGAGGATTTGCCTACAGTGAAAGGGGATTTCTATGCCCTGGGACACATCCCCAACATCATAGGTGCCATTGATGGGACACATGTGGCTTTGGTCCCCCCCCACAGGAGTGAACAGGTGTACAGAAACCAGAAGAGTTATCATTCTATGAATGTACAGGTGGCATGCTTGGCAGACCAGTACATCTCCCATGTGAATGCCAAGTTCCCTGGCTCAGTGCATGACGCCTACATCCTGCGGAATAGCAGCATCCCTTATGTGATGGGTCAACTCCAGAGGCACTGTGTGTGGCTATTAGGTGAGCACCTGGAAGCAAGTCAGTGGGAATGGTTGTCTGGGTCTGGGGATATCCCTCCAGGTTAGTGCGTGTCTAACAGTTGTCCCTCACCATTTGCAGGTGACTCTGGTTACCCCAACCTGTCATGGCTACTGACCCCAGTGAGGAATCCTAGGACAAGGGCAGAGGAACGCTACAATGAGGCCCTTGGGTGAACTAGGAGGGTGATCGAGCGGACCTTCGACCTCCTGAGGACCAGGTTCAGGTGCCTCCATATGACAGGTGGATCCCTATTCTACTCACCAAAGAAGGTGTGCCAGATCATTGTGGCCTGCTGTATGCTTCATAACTTGGCTTTGCGACGACAGGTGCCTTTTCTGCAGGAGGATGGTCCAGATGGCGGTGTTGTTGCAGCTGTGGAGCCTGTGGACAGTGAAGACGAGGAAGCAGGGGAAGAAGACAATGACAACAGGGACTCAGTGATCCAGCAATATTTCCAGTGAGACACAGGTAGGAATACAAACCTGCCTACTACATGTACTTTAACACTACTACCTCTCTACTGTGTGTCGTTTTCACCCAGTGTATGGTCACTGAGTTGTCACTTTCCCTTATGATTTCACAGATGTGGGCCCCACTGTGTGACATCTGCTTAGATTCCTCATGGACTAGAGCTGTGTGACATAGGTATGTTCACATTAAACTTGAAAGAGCATTTTGTCACTGTAATTGCCAATACAGTATTTCAAAATCACAGACAGACTCCAGATTGTTTTGTGCTTTAAGTATGTTTATTTAAGTGCTCAATATTGGAGGGGGTACTGAAATGGTGAGGGGTGATGGCGGAGGAATTTCCGTGGCAGAGTCCAGTCTATTAGTCTTACAGGCGCATTGCCCATATGGGCATAGGAAGTGGAGCTGGGGCAGTTTCAGTATGGATAGGGTGACAAAGTGGGACAGTAGGATGACAATCAGGGTGGTCTCATTTCTTGGCGGGGTCTTGGCATCGTGCTCTGTCTTTGTCCTGGATCTCAGGGACCTTTTGCGGGGTAGTTCTCCCTCTGCAGGGGGTGGGGTGCTGGTGTGGTGGTCCTGCGGCGGGGCGCCCTGTCCACTAGCGCCGGCGGAGGTGGTGGGCAGTTCATCGTCCATGCTAGTGTCAGGGGCCCCTTGTAGTGCCCCACAGTGTCCCTCCTGGTGTTGAGTAGTTCCTTCAGCACCCCTACGATGGTGCCCAGGGTGGAGCTGATGGTTCTGAGTTCCTCCCTGAAGCCCAAATACTGTTCCTCCTGCAGGCGCTGGGTCTCCTGAAACTTGGCCAGTACCGTTGCCATCGTCACCTGGGAGTGGTGGTAGGCTCCCATGATGGAGGAGAGAGCCTTGTGGAGAGTGTGTTCCCTTGGCCTGTCTGCCCCCTGTCGCACAGCAGCCCTCCCAGTTCCCCTGTGTTCTTGGGCCTCCGTCCCCTGGACCGTGTGCCCACTACCACTGCCCCCAGGTCCCTGTTGTTGTTGGGGTGGTGGGTTATCCTGGGTTCCCTGTAGTGGTTGACACACATCTGATTGATGTGTCCTGGGGACGGAGGTGTGGGCCCACTGTGTGGGTGCTGTGCTGGTGTTTCCAGAGGGTGGAAGGTCTGTAGTGGCCTGTGACTGGGTGACGGGAACCGACTGTCCCGAGGTCCTCGATGGGCCGGGCCGGGCTGGTCATCTAGATCCAGTTGGACAGAGGTGCTGTCATCACTGTGGGCCTCTTCTGTTGGTGGTGTGGACATGTGTGGACCCTCATGTCTGGTGACGTTGGGTAGTGGTCCTGCAGGGGTATAAAAGGATGGTTATTACATCTGTGTGTGTCATGGTGTGCAATAGGTTGGTGACCGTGTACCCCAGTGTTTGCATACCTGTGTGAGACCTTGTGTGAGGATGGTTTAGGGGGTTATATGGGTATGTGCAGTGGGCATGCTTTAGTGATGGGTGTCCATGCTTTGTTGTTGCATGCAGGGCTTGGTGTTGGGATGGGTGGTTTGTGATATTGGGACATATGTGAGGAGTTGGGGTGCTGGGGGTGAGGGTGAGGGTGTGGGTGTGTGATAGCATGCAGGTAGGGTGGGGGTTGTAATAGTTAAGATTTGACTTACCAGAGTCCATTCCTCCACCTACTCCTGCGAGGCCCTCAGGATGCAGAATCTCCAAGACCTGCTCCTCCCATGTTGTTAGGTGTGGGGGAGGAGGTGGGGGTCTGCCGCCAGTCCGCTGAACCGCCAGGTGGTGTCTTGAGACCACGAAACACACCTTCCCCCATAGGTCGTTCCATCTCTTCCTGATGTCCTCCCGATTTCTTGGGTGCTGTCCCACTGCGTTGACCCTGTCCACTATTCTTCATAATAGCTCCATCTTCCTTGCAATGGAGGTGTGCTGCACCTGTGATCCGAATAGCTGTGGCTCTACCCGGACGATTTTCTCCACCGTGACCCTGAGCTCCTCCTCCGAGAACCTGTGGTGTCTTTGCCGTGCCATGGGGTGGTGTAGGTGATGTGTGGGGTGGAGTGTGTGGTGATATGTGTGCTGATATGTAGTGGTGTGTTGTGTGAGGTGCATGGAAGTTCTGTGGGTGAGGATGTTGTGTGCCTGTGGTTGCTATTGTTCTTGCTGGTGCTCTCTCTCTGGCCTTCTTTCAGAAGTTTTTGTTGTGGGGGTTTGTGGGTGATGTGGGTGTGTGTTTTATAGTGGTGTGGGTGTGTGGGAGTGGTGTGTGTATGTGTATCAGGTGTGTGTATTTGGAATTGTCCAATGTGGTAGTGTTTTGTAAATGTGTGTGTATTTTGAGCTTGGATACGTGTGTCGTGATAGTGTAGGCATATTTCTGTTGGCGTGACAGTGGAGGTTTTGTTTTCGCCAGTTTATCACTGACCTTTGTTCTGGCGGACTTGTGTGGGTGTCTGAATTTTGGCGGATTCCGACATGTGGGTTATAATAGCTGTGGCGGAATTCCGCGGCCGCGGGGGTGTGTTGGTGGTCTTCTGCACAGCGGTAAGCGGCTTTTACCGCCAATGTTGTAATGACCGCCTTAATACAAACATAAGCTCAAAGTCATGTGGACAGTGCGCAGAACCAAGTTTTAAAGATACATAATCACCAATGGTTGCCCAAGGCGTCGAAATAGATTCAGGCAAACTAACATTAACAAAACTAAACATTCAAGCAGAATAAGACATAACATCAAAAGATTATCTGATACACTGTTATAACCAGTTGTTCAGAATGTACAATCATTAGTCAATTCAAATTTAGCAGAGTCAATAATCTTTGGCTGGGCACAGGTCAACCCTACACCTAACCAAATTAGGGAAATACATGTGTGGGGAGAAACACATGCAGATAAAATACAAAAAATACAAAAAGGGCAAAAATAATTTTTAAAAAGATAATCTTGGACTGCAGTTCACTAACTAAGTTTAGCAAAAGATAGGTGAAAAGAGAAAGTGTCAGCATATTAGAAGGGCAGTCAAGAGTCTTCTGAATGGGAAATAAAAAGATTACTAAATCTAAAAAGGGCATTTTAGGGGGTAAGGGCAAATGGCAAAGAGGAAGATACCTCTCTAAGGCTACAGCATTCATTGAATCTTTATCAGCAAGACCTCAAATTCAACAAGGCATCTGCAAGCATCAGGTTCTGCTCAGGAAATTTCTCAAGACTGACTAAAGTTAGAATGTCAATCAGTATTTTAAACTTCACAAAACATTTTGATTCGCTAAAGGTATCAGTTCATGTCACATTGTATAGGCATCCTCCAATGACGAATAATCGCGTGGCTCCAAATTAAAACAATCCAATTTCTTTCCAGGTCTGTCATGGGAACACATCTCTTCTGTGTGACTCCAAGCAGCTTTGAAACAAATGTATGTGAACTCAGTCCATGTTCCTGCAATATGCTCTTTTCAAGGACAAAAGAATGGCACTTTCCACGTTTGTTTAAACAAGGGGGTCAATTACAAAAGGACTTGCTTCTCATGGGAAAGAAGACTTCATCTTATGAAAAAAAAAAAATCTAAATTTTTACGTAACTGCAGAATGCAAAGTCTGCTAGCCTAACATGTTAATACAAGGAAAATACACAATACATTTAATTAATATGTTTTAGTAAAACACATATAATATTCAATTTATACATTCAACTATAATATTTCATTAATATGAGTAATACGTTTCATATAAATGGAAAAACGTGTTACTGCATTTCATAAAAAACAACAGAGAAGTGCATTCCTCTCACTTGCACAAATTTTTAAACTCATTAATCTTACATTAATCACAATTCAATTCACTTGTTGTTTTATATGGATTGTTAGTCTAGAGTCTAAATTACACGTTACCCTCAGTTTTATCTTTCTAACGTAATTTAATGCAAAAGGCACCCAAGTCAAATTCTGAAATACAAGCATTTGCACATTTACAATGCCTGCAGGTTTCTAGGTTGTTTTTTCCACTATTTTACTGTTATAAACTTCATCTTGTCACATTCTGATGAATGTTGTGACACAAGTGACAGCACTAAATTTTAAGCTCTATCAGTCCCTCCTTAGATTGTGAAATATGCCATCAAAAAAAGCCAAATTCTCATTGCAATGAAGTAATTCAGATTTTCAATGACTTATTCTGATAAGGTCTGCTGTAATACTCCAATCTCTCGAGGTTACAATCATAAATGCTTCTTCTAGTTTCAACTGCTATCTCCTCTTTCTTCTTTCTAGTCTTGGCTCTTCTTTCTTTCCATATATTGTATAGTTTGTAAAGTCCAAGTGCAACTATGACACACAAAGCCACTATTAACAGAGGTCTCATGATGGTTCCTACTATTCCCTTTCCCAAGTTCACCAATGGCTGTGAAACCGCTTCCAATAGTTTCCAATAGCTGCCTATGCACCAGTGGCTGTCAAACTGTTCGAATTGTTTTTCGAATTAGTCATGCCTGTAACGTATTTTGTTATTGGCTTACTTCTGTAAGGTATGTATGTGCGAAACTGTTGCACATGTAGCTTTTGTGAACAAAATGTCGAACGTAAGGTGATTTGGCAAAACCATTGATCTCACAGCAACCATCTCTGTGTCCATTACTAACATAGCTCCTGCAGTGTCAGCAGATAGCTTATTTACTATTGTTGATAACTTCCCAATCTTGAGATCATTCAAGATTACTCACACTGATGGAATTATAGTACCAACAATATCTCCCACTATCTCTGAGGCACTTAATCCTCTTTTAACTCTGGAGTTTGATTTGTCATCCCAGACTGGATCCTTAATGTTGTCCATGTGAGACATTTTCGGAAATACCTCTCCCAGGCAACATGTTCCACACTAGCCTTTTGATAGCTTGTAATATGCCTTTTTCCCTACTTTTGAAATAAACACCTGGTATTCTGGGATTCTGTCCATTTAACATAAAGGTCCATATGCTTCTAAACACAAAATATGTCTACATTCACTAGTTCCTACAAAATGAGTGTCTGTTTTTTACTTTGGTCTACGTACACATAATTTCCTTACATGTTGCCAATCTAAGATTAAGTTCCATTGACTATTCTCACTGCAGCATGTGCGGGTCTCTCTCCCAAACTAATACTACAACTTTATTTTCCAGTTTGTCTTACATTGCTCTCCTTCTTTCTTCAACTTGTCCAATGAACTCTTTTTCTACTAGGCTGTGTGTGCAAGTCAAACTATTCTTGTGGGTGTATGCTGTACCAAATATCAGGGTAGATTCAAAGAATCCCACTACAGTCTCAATGTTTTTTGGTTCAGCAATGCTAGTCAGGTGCTTCGTGTTAGGCATGAAAAAAAAAATACTAAGTCATAATTAGAAGAGAAGAATTGATAATACTCCTGCTTGTACAATAGAGTTAGTAACATGCTACAAAATATTCCATATGTTAGTGGTAAGCTGTGATAAGTGATTTTTTCCTGCACTGATTAAAGGATTTGTGTGCATACATAGAAATCACAAGCTTCCATGGTTTTAATGTATTCATGCAACAATCTTTTAATACACATTTGATGTCAAATCTCCCTTAGAACTATCAGTATGTAGAAGTCTCTCATCCTCATACAGGGGACTGGGATCTGTAAATAAATCCTCTAAATTTGAGGCACCTGTGATTGACATTTTCTCAATCTCATTCTCAACTGGCAAACTCAATCCAACAAACATCAAAATAATTACAATCGCACATACTACCACTAAACCTACATACACACTTACTTACATTTACTCCTCTTACTTCTATTCGATTTCATGGTTTGTCTAGACTCAGACCACATTATTCTCCTTATCCAAAATAAAAAAAAACAAAAAAAATTGCAAAGTGTTTTTTAATTATTTCACTGTCTCTTTTCTGTCTTTTCTTTGATTGAGCATGGCAAAATCAAAAGCAGTTTCTTCAAATACAAAAATAAAAATGATTTCTACTTGCAAATGTTCAACACTTCTACTAAAACAATCAAATGTCTTTAATAATAAACCATCTGATAATCTCTAATAATCACTTCCAGCAATAGATGTCTTTGTTAAACAAGTGGCAGTAATAATTCAAAGATGAGTTCCAACGCAATTTCAGTGTTCAAAATGTTCAGTTGAAGTCAAATGGTTGACATAAAAGGCAACAAACCCCTTCTCCCATTCATCAGTTGTGAAATACGTCCATTTGGGAGCTGAATATCTTTGGCTTGGAACTATTTTTCTTTTTGACTTCCTTGTTGCATGACCTTCAGTTTCACTGTCACTTTGATCTGATTCTTCATTACTTCAGCTATGGTAGGAGGCATTTTTATCACTGGCTCTGAGATTTCCTCTGGCCATTGATCACCAGGTACAACTCTTTTCTCTGGCACAACTGGGGTTTCAACATGATCTAAACTAGAAGGAGTCACCTAACTTTGTTCCAAGCCTTCTCTACCTTCAATTGATGTTGACTCGCTCAGAATTTCACCAGAACATGCATGCCCTGGATTAGCCAATGGTCCACTTCCCACAGCTTGACTAACCTGAACCCTCTGTCTTACTGTAACTGACCCTTCGCGAACAGGCTCTGTTTCCTCATGAGGACATGCAACCTTGCACATGTGGCTTGCATGAACCCAGTTCCGAAGACCAGCACACTTTACAGCTATCATTGTTTCTGGAGCAACCTGATATGTCCCTTACCAACATGGTTTCAAGCATGTCTTTCTTATATGCCTTTTCACCATCACCCATGCGCCAGGACTCAGGTCATGACAAAGTTTGTGCTGCAGTTGTGCTGTTGCTTCTCCAACCTGGCGATGCAAAGAATGTACCACATCAGCTAGTAGTTTGCATTATTCCAGTACCAAGTCATCTGTAATGGTCACAAGAGCATTTGCAGGCACTGCTGGCAATTTTATAGGGCCCCATGGTGATCTCATGAGGTGACAAGCCTATCTTTCTGTCAGGTGTGCTACAAGTACTCATCATGATCAGAAGCAAAGCATCTGGCCATTTCAGTGTTGTAGATCCACATACTTTTGCCAGTCGAGACTTCAATGTTCCAGTTATCTACTCTACCAGTGCCAAAGCTTCTGGTCTGTAACTGCAATGCAATCTTTGCTCAACTTGTAATGCCACACACAATAATTTAAAAATCTCATTGTTGAAATGAGTTACTCAGTCTGATTCCAGAGAAGTCGGAAAGCCGAATTGAGGTATCAACCCCCTCAACAGCACTACAACTGTGAAGCTATCATTCCTTTGAGTTGGCTAAGCTTCTACCCAATGGTAGAATACACACACCACAACCAAAATATCCTGCAGCCCATTGCTCAGTGGTAATTCAATAAAAAACAAGCTGTATTCTGTTGAATGGTCCTCCTGGTATGCCTATATGACTCAGGGTAACAACAGTGAGTTTCCCTACATTCATCTGCTGACATGTTGTACATCTGTGACATACTACTTCCACAACCAATTTAAATCTGGGGTTGTACCATGTTCGCCAGATGTTCTGGTCATTGCATCTTTACTTATATGTGTCTGTCCATGATAGTATTTTGCCATCGTGGATATTCAGCTATTTGGCTACACTACTTTACCATCACTCGACATCCAAACATCATTCTCATTTCTCTGGGCACATCATACTCTAACCCAACCCTGCTGTCACTTGTTCCTGCAACCTTTTAACTTCTTCCCAAGTATCAAGGGCTGTCATAAAGAAATTTTGATTGGTCTCATCATCATTTCCATAGCTCCATTCCTCATTGAAGTAAGTACAACACAGGGAACAATACCTTGGTTGGGGGTTATACTGATAACAGTGCTTTGTTTTAAGCGGGAAAATAATGAGCTGCAGTAAACCACTCTGTAATGGGCCGTCACTTACAGCTTTTATCATTTATATCCCATCTGGGTGTATGCGTCAAAAGGGAAGGGAGTCCAATATTCTTCAAAACCCCCATCCTCATTTCTAAAAACTATGCTGTGGATAAATGTACACATTATTAAGGTCTGTTTTTGATTGTATTTTTAAAAACGGTAACAGAAATTAACAGCAGCGTTTGAATAAGCCTAGACATATTTAAACAGTGCCAATTTAATAGAATAATTATGAAAAAGTCTAAGGGTGGCCTGAAGTTTCCCCCCTCCCTGGGGGTTAGGGAGAGGGCACAGTATTAAAATGTTTGAAGGACACTGCTCCAGTAAGAGAAATCAATTTGGCTACTTGAGCAGAAAAGACTCCTTGAAGCCGGAAGATACTATCACACCTGTAACGTTGCCAACTGCATAACCTGTTCTCAGGGTACCATGAGGGTCTCTTAAACAGGAGCCGTCAATGGACATGACATATTCATTTTTATCTAAGGGGACGTCTTGGATATCAAGTCCTAGTTTGGTACACAATTCAGTCACATCAACACAGTCATGCTCAACCTCATCATCACAGTCACTTGAATCTTCAACTAGATTTGGCAAAAGAGTGACTAAATTCAATACATTGCATCGTTTTACATTGACATTTGAGGAACCCAATATAACTTGTTCACAACAGGCCAAACGTGCATTGGGCAGATCATTGTTGGTGCAGGTTAACACAATTACCACAGAATTAGGGATAAAAACATTCAGTGGATGGCCCATAACAATGTCATCACACTGTTCAATTCTGACGCTCAAGGCTGCCACGGCTCTTAACCAACCGGGCAACACTGCAGCTACAGGATTAAGTGTGACTGAAAAATAAGCCACAGGTTTGTTTGTTCTATTCAACAGCAAAACATGCAAAAACATTTGCTGTAATCGGGTATTCCCAGATCTGGAGCTCGGCACAAGCTTCCTCTCAGCTTAGTGAAGGCACACATGCATTCATCATCAAATGGTACTGGATCAGACACTTCCTTGTGTGTCAGCTTAATTAAGGGCTTGGACAAATGGAAACAAAATGGAATCCATTGGTGGCACTAGCCAACCATTCCCAGAAACATTTTCACTTCCCTCTGGATAACTAGGGGATTCATCTGCAGTATTGCCCAAAATTCCATCTTAGGACACCTTCCTTGTGCCCTTTTCTATGTGATGACCTAAATATCGGATTTCCTTTTTACAGTACTGCAATTTTACTGGGGGAATGTTTTGTCCATTTTCTGCTAGATGATTCAAGAAAGCTATTTCATCTTTTCTGCATTATTCTCTGGTATTTGATGCAACCAAAAGGTCTTCAATGTATTGCACTAGAATGGAATGATAGGGCATTTTAAGGGTTTACAAGTTCTTCAAAATCTGATTACAAATTTGATGACTTCTCCATGTACCCCTGTGGAGGATGGCATGATGTTAAAATACGACTGCCAAATTTAAAGACAAAGAGGAACTGGCTACCTTAATGTAGGGGAATGGTAAAGAATGCCTAACAAAAGTCAATGACCATAAACCACTCTGCTTCACATGGGATCTGAAAAAAAATCACTGCTGGATTCAGTAGTACTGGATAACATGGAACGACTATCTCATTCACTTTTCTCAGATCCTGAACTATGCGTTTTTTCCATTGGGTTTCCACAATCCTAAAACTGGGGAATTACAAGGGTTTCCCAAAATGTCCTTCAGATCGCCTTGCTCAATCAAGCTATCAATCAAAGGGGTTATTCCTGTGATTGTCTCAGGTGTCATATTGTAAGGTGGTATCCTCGGATATACTGCATTTAGTTTCACTGTGATTTTGACTAGTTCAACTCCTTTTAGGAGTCCTATATCCTTTTCTGAAAAATCCCAAACCTCAGGAAAAAACTGTCTCCTGTAATTCTTCGGGCAAATCATTACAGGTCATAACTGGATACAGTGAGACACTTGGGTACTGTTCTGCAATTTTACAGGGGACATTTTTGTCCTCATTTGTTTGCATTTCTATTCCTTTAGGTGTTCAGCTAATGGAAAAGTTTATCTTACACAACAGATCACGCCCTAACAGACTTACTAGGCTTGAATCACAAGCCACAAATTGGTGCTTAGCTTCAAATAAACCAATTTGTACTGGGACATGTTTTGTAACAGGATTTGTCAACTGCTTATTTGCCACTCCTAAAATCTCCTTCTTGGTAGGGGCAAGTTTGGCACTTCTGACTGAGGAACATGTAGCTGGCGGTAAGCTGGCAACTGCACCCCTCGCTCAGCCACAACACCACCGGCTCCATTTGGAGCCGGCTCCTGTGTTGCGCCCGTGATCCCCACTGGGCCGGCGGGCGGAAACCAGGTTTCCGCCCGCCAGCCCAGCGGGGATCTCGTAATGGCCACGGCGGGAGTGCGGCCGCATTGGCAGACGCCCGGCGGTCCAACCTTGGCGGGCGGTTGAAGCCGCACGTCAAGGTTGTAATGAGGGCCTTTGTGTCCCAATGTTAGCATTTACATAGGGACCATGCTGACCCACCTCTGAGGATGTAGCTAACGTGCAATCCTCATCATAACTATCGTTGTGAAATGTCTTTAAGAACTCCTCATCACACAATCAATTAAGGTAAATTGTGATGCCATCTGATTCTCATTTACATTTGCCATTTGAGTCATGTTTTGCTGAGAAACAATCACCGGCTGCTGTGTGATCAAGGCTTGTGGTATCTGCATCTGTTGTCCTAGGGACACATGTACATTTGGAATTCAACGTCTATGACCTCTCTGAATTTGAACCTGATTATTACCTTGGGCCTGAGCAACTGTAGCATTCTGCACCAAATTATACACACTGTTATAGCGACATGCCCATCGCCAATGACCAAAAGTTCCGCAAGTGTGGCAAGTATTAATTTTCTTCAATGACTGAATGCCGACCACATTTCCATGAACACCACATCCTCACTTCTAGACTGAACCACATTGTTAACCTGCTTTTGCATACCATGCATTCCACTTGTATTCACCATCATATGTGGGCTCCGACTTCTTGTCCGTGCAGCCTTCAGTTGTATCACCACCAACTTTCTCTGCTACAATTCAACTTCATCACTGTAGCACCTTGCACATCACAGGATCTCATCAATGGGTTTGTTCTGCCAACAAATTAGGTGCTGCTAAATTATTTCACTAATGTCTGGCTTCAATCCTGCACACACCCAAACACAAAATGACCCCTATCCTTCGGCTCTGTGTTCCCTGTACTGCTGTGCTGTTTGAAAGCTTGCAGCAATCTCTCATAATGAGCATGAATAGACTGCTTGGTTTCCTGTGATGCCCAGCCCAGTCAATTTTTGACCAGTCAATATCTTTCGGGGACTCTTTGGGCCAGATGTAAGAAAACCCCTTAGCGCCCCTTAGCGTCCCCCTAACGCCACCATGTGTGTGCCGTATCTAAGATATGGTGCACCATGGCAGTAGTTAGGGAACTAGCATCAACATTTTTAACAACAGTCTTTAGCCTTGCAGGACTAGCGTAGAAAATGCTGATGCTAATACTGCAAAGCCCTTTGAGGCTCATTGTACCCAATGGTGTGCTTCCTTTTAACGCCTGGTCCGAGCAGGCGTTAAAAGTGCCGGAAAAAATGATGCAAAGAAATCTCTTAGATTTCTTTACGCCATTTTTTTCGGCACCCCTAACAGGTGAACACCCGTTTACATACATTATGCCTAGTGCAGGGATAATGTGGCACTAGGGGTTACAATGTTGCATAATGCATGCATTGCGCCACTTTGTAAATTTGGCATGACGATTTTGGCCTCGTTGGGCCACATGAGTGTAAAAACAATTACGCTAAACTGGCGCACGGAGGTGCTAGGGACTCTTAAATCTGCCCCTTTATTCTTCAGGAATTCAATTATCTTACATATGTTTTTGTCACCTCTTCAGACGGCGCACCTGTTACTGGCTCTCTCTGAGGTTCACAATCTGGCCAATTAGCACTTCTTTTGCACTAAGTCCAAGTCAGCTGGAACCACAATTAGAAACAAAGTATTCCAATCTTACCACAGGCATTTTGAAAGTTTCATATATCTCTCTGTCTGCTTGTACCACTCCACTGGCTTCTCCTTCAACCTCAGATATTAACTAGTGAATAACAGTATATCACTCCTACTCCAGGGTACATGCACATAACCTTCACCTGGTATTTCTCTCACAGGCATCATTTTTACATTTTCCTCAGCTTGATTTGCTCCTGCCGGAGACAACTTTTGCTTAGATTTTTTCTGATCTCTTTTGTTTGCCCATATGCCTTCCCATTTGTCTACTGTACACCATGTTTGAATGTATGTAATTAATTCCTTAATGCGCATTCTTATTCCGGGTGATCTCATATTAATAATGTCTCTGGTGCTAAACTGTAATCTGTAACTTCTCTTCAGGGGTTTCTAAATCCTCTTCATATTTCTCAGACAGTTCTTCTAGCTTTTCATAAGCCTGTCCTGCACATTGAGTAACAACCTTACACATGAATTGCAATTCATCTTCTGTCTACTTCTCTAATTGCTCCATATCTAACATTCCCCAAATTCATTTGTTTTATTCCAATTTCATTCTGGGCACATGCACTGTCCTATCTCTCTCTGGTGTCTATTCAGGTCAAACATTGCCATATGTCACAACTGTTGTACCATGCAGACTCAGATTGTTTAACCAATCCGTCAACTGTTGTGCTGAAAGGCATTGCAAATTGATATTACTTCTCTGGGTCACATCTAGTTGCAGGGTACTGCAATGTACTCTTGTAATCTGATCAGGTGTGGGCATGTAAGGAAGTGGGTTTCCCTGTTGAACCCTCGCATCTGGAACTGGTGCTGCCTGATTTAGCATCTGGTTAGTTTCTGAAATTCGTATAGGAGTCAAAGGCGGGACAAAAGAAGCTAATCTCTCTGACCTGTTTGGATGAGCTGATCTCTGTATACCAATTGGTGATATCCCAGCAGCTGACATTTCAGGAACTGCCGAAGCATTTATTGAATGAACTTTAATCCCACAGTTTCCTGAAGCATACAAACGAACAACTGGACCTGTATTCACGGGAACTGTTAGTCCATCGGGCCACATAAGATTTGGCTGATTCCTTGGAGTTGACATTCCAGCACTTTGACCGGTTAAAGCAAAACTGAAAGTCTGTCCTGTTTGATTCATTTGATATTGTCTGTACTGGCATACACATAGTTCTGATGGATACAGCTCCCTGTGGATTCCTCACCTAATGGATTCTCCCCATGCATAGCATTCGACTGAAACTTCTCTCTAACTCTGCACGTCGGTGAGGATGTCATAATTGCCCGACTCCACGCGGCTCCGCCTGACGTCATTGTGGCAAGAAGAGGCCCTCGCCGGCGTGCCGAAGTCAGTTCCCTTTTTTCCGTGCATTCGATAACGGTTACTTTTCTAGCTACCTGTATCGTTCGCTCTTTGGAAGGGATACTTTGGCCCTCATTACAACATTGGCAGTAAAAGCCACTTACCGCCGTGCAGAAGCCCGCCAATACACCGCCGCTGCAGCGGAATTCCGCCACGGTCATTGTGACCCATTGTTCGGTGTCTGCTGAAATTCAGACACCCACACAAGTCCGCCAAACCAAAGGTCAGTGATAAACTGGCGAAAACAAAACCTCCACCGTAACGCCAACAGAAATACGCCCACACTATCACAACACACGAACCCACGTGGCGGTCTTTCAACTGCGGTATTCCATTGGCGGTACACACCGCTGCGCTCAAAATACACACACATTTACAAAACATGGCCACATTGGACAATTCGAAATACACACACCTGATACACATACACACCCCACTCCCACACACTCAATACAATATAAAACAGACACCCACATCACCCACAAACCCCTACAACAAAATTACCGAGAGAAGACTAGAGAGAGACACTACACACAACTACCAAGCATCCACAGGCACACAATACCAACACCCACATAACTTCCACGCACCTGAAACAACACACCACTACATATCACCCCACTTATCACTACACACACCACCCCACACATCACCCACACCACCCCATGGCACGGCAAAGACACCCCAGGTTCTCGGAAGAGGAGCTCGGGGTCATGGTGGAGGAAATCGTCCGGGTAGAGCCACAGCTATTCGGATCACAGGTGCAGCACGCCTCCATAGCTAGGAAGATGGAGCTATGGCGAAGAATAGTGGACAGGGTCAACGCAGTGGGACAGCACCCAAGAAAGAGGGATGACATCAGGAAGAGGTGGAACGACCTACGGGGGAAGGTGCGTTCCGTGGTCTCAAGATACCACCTTGCGGTTCAGTGGACTGGCGGCGGACGCCCACCCCCTCCCCAACAACTAACAACATGGGAGGAGCAGGTCTTGGCGATTCTGAATCCTGAGGGCCTCGCAGGAGTAGATGGAGGAATGGACTCTGGTAAGTCAAATCTTCACTTTTACATCCCCCACCCTACTTGCATGCTATCACATACCCCCACCCTCACCCCCACCCCATCACTCCAACTCCTCACAAATGTCCCAACATCACAACCCACCCATCCCAACACCAAGCCCTGCATGCAACTACAAACCATAGACACCCATCACCAATGCATGGCCACTGCACATACCCACACACACCCCTAAACAATTATCACACAAGGTCCTACACAAGAATGCAAGCCCTGGGGTACACGGTCACCCACCCATTGCACACCATGCCACACACAGATGTAATAAACATCCTTTTATACCCCTGCAGGACCCCTACCCAACGTCACCGGACAGGAGGGTCCACACATGCCCACACCACCAACAGAAGAGGCCCACAGTGATGACAGCAGCTCTGTCCAACTGGATCTAGATGACCAGCCCGGCCCATTGGGGACCTCTGGACAGTCGGTTCCCCTGACACAGTCACAGGCCAACACAGAGCTTCCCCCCTCTGGAAACACCAGCACAGCACTCACCCAGCGGGCCCATACCTCTGTCCCCGGGACACGTCAATCAGCAGTGTGTCCACCACTACAGGGAACCCAGGCTAACCCACCACCCCAATAACAACAGGGACCTGGGGGCAGTGGGCACATGGTCCAGGGGACGGAGGCCCAGGAACACAGGGGAACTGGGAGGGCTGCTGTGCGACAGGGGGAGGACAGGCCAAGGGAACCCACTCTCCACAAAGCCCTCTCCAACACCATGGGAGCCTACCACCATTCCCAGGAGATGATGGCAACGGTACTGGCCAAGTTTCAGGAGACCCAGCGCCTGCAGGAGGAACAGTATTTGGGCTTTAGGGAGGAACTGAGATCCATCAATTCCAACCTGGGCACCATCGTAGGGGTGCTGAAGGAAGTCCTCAACACCAGGAGCGACACTGTGGCACAACAAGGGGCCCCTGACACTAGCCTGGACAATGAACTGCCCACCACCTCCGCCGGTGCTAGTGGACAGGAGGCACCGCCACAGGACCACCACACCAGCACCCCACCCCCTGCAGAGGGTGAACCACCCCGCAAACGGTCCCTGAGATCCAGGACAAAGACAGAGAACGATGCCAAGACTCCCCCCAAGAAATGAGGCCAGCCTGAATGTCATCCTTCTGTGCCACTTTGTCACTCTGTCCATCCTCAAACTGCCCCAGCTCCACTTCCTATGCCCATTTGGGCAATGCACGTGTGAGGCTAATAGACTGGACTCTGCCATGGACATTCCTCCACTATCACCCCTCACCATTTTACAACCCACCCCAATATTGAGCACTTAAATAAACACCCTTGAAACACAAAACAATCTGGAGTTAGTCTGTGATTTCGAAATAGTGTATTAGCAATTACAGTGTCAAAATGCTCTTTCAAATGTAATGTCAACATACCTATGTCACACAGCTCTAGTTCATGAGGAAACAAAGCAGATGTCACACAGTGGGACCCACAACTGTGAAATCGTGAGGGAAAGTGACAACTCAGTGACCATACACTGGGTGAAAACGACAGACAGTTGAGAGGTAGTAGTGTTAAAGTACATGTAGTAAGCAGGTTTGTATTCTTACCTGTGTCTCACTGGAAATATTGCAGGATCACCGAGTTCCTGTTGTCGATTTCCTCTTCTTCTGCTTCGTCGTTTTCACTGTCCACAGGCTCCACAGCTGCAACAACACTGCCATCTGAACCATCCTCCTGCAGAAAAGGCACCTGTCTACGCAAAGTTAAGTTGTGAAGCATACAGCAGGCCACGATAATCTGGCACACCTTCTTTGGTGAGTAGAATAGGGATCCACCTGTCATATCGAGGCACCTGAACCTGGCCTTCAGTAGGCCGAAGGTCCACTCTATAATCCACTGAGTTCACCCATGGACCTCATTGTAGCGTTCCTCTGCCCTTGTCCTGGGATTCCTCACTGGGGTCAGTAGCCACGACAGGTTGGGGTAACCAGAGTAACCTGCAAATGGCGAGTGACAACTGCTAGACACACTAACCTGGAGGGATATCCCCAGACCCAGACAACTATTCCCACTGACTTGCTTCCAGGTGCTCACCTAATAGCCACACACAGTGCCTCTGGAGTTGCCCCATCACATAAGGGATGCTGCTATTCCGCAGGATGTAAGCGTCATGCACTGAGCCAGGGAATTTGGCATTAACATGGGAGATGTACTGGTCTGCCAGACACACCATCTGCACATTGATGTAATGATAACTCTTCCGGTTTCTGTACACCTGTTCACTCCTGCGGGGGGTACCAAAGCCACATGTGTCCCATCAATGGCACCTATGATGTTGGGGATATGTCCCAGGGCATAGAAGTCACCTTTCACTGTAGGCAAATCCTCCACCTGAGGGAAAACGATGTAGCTGCGCATGTGTTTCAGCAGGGCAGACAACACTCTGGACAAGACGTTGGAAAACATAGGCTACATCATCCCTGATGCTATGGCCACTGTTGTTTGAAATGACCCACTTGCAAGGAAATGGAGTACTGACAGCACCTGCACTTGAGGGGGGATTCCTGTGGGATGGCGGATAGCTGACATCAGGTCTGGCTCCAGCTGGGCACACAGTTCCAGTTCCAGGATTGTGGCACTATCAAGCCTGTAGGTGATGATCACATGTCTTTCCTCCATTGTCGACAGGTCCACCAGCGGTCTGTACACCGGAGGATGCCGCCATCTCCTCACATGTCCCAGCGGACGGTGCCTATGAAGGACAACAGCGAGCACAGAGTCAACCAACTCAGAGGTACGTACCCACAGCTTACACAGAACACAAATCATAATCCCAAATTTGGCCTGTATGAGTGTTGAGGCAAGGCCTATGTATGTGTGACGCAGTTAGAAGTTAAGCCATGTGTGCCCCTGAAATGGCGGCTGTCTCACCTGTAAAGTGGGACAATGTGATGTGAGGTAACTGCGCTGGCGTTGTACACCGTCACGGTAGGTGGTCGAAGACCGCGGCGCAATTCTGCATTGGTTAACATTAGACCCTATGGGTCCCAGGAGCCAATGACGATGAACGCCGGCGGTGACGGTACGCACCGCCGTGGACGTGTCCGCCATTTTCTATCTGTTCAATCACTCGATACCTGATCTTCGACAGGAGAGGACCTACACTGCAAGTGTTGCTGTGACCTCAGTCTGGAAGAGACAATGGCTCATTTGTCTGGGGAAAGGGCCCCTGCCTTCACATCGGAGGAGTTGGGGAAACTCGTGGATGGGGTCCTCCCCCAGTACACGCTACTCTGCGGTCCTCCAGACAAACAGGTAAGTACACTGGGAGCATGCTGTATGGGCTATGCCTGTGTGGAATGGGGTGGATGAAAGATGGGGGGGGGATTGAGGCGTGCATGAAACAACGGGGAGTGCATGTGCCACATGGCAAGGGTAGGGATGGGGGCCAATGACTGTGACAGTGCAGTTGGTAATAACTTTTCTTTTCCCCCTGTACAATTCATGTAGGTCAGCGCCCACCAGAAAAAGGATATTTGGCGTGCCATCGCCAAGGACGTCCGGACCCTGGGGGTCTACCACAGACGGAGCACCCACTGCCATAAGAGATGGGAGGACATTTGCCGCTGGAGCAAGAAGACAGCGGAGACCAAGCTGGGGTTGGCCTCCCAACGTGGGAGAGGTGCCCGTCGCACCATGACCCCCCTGATGTTCCGGATCCTGGCGGTGGCGTACCTGGAGTTGGATGCGCGCTTGAGGGCATCACAGCAGCCACAAGGGGGTGAGTATACTCTCATTCTGCAGATTTTGCGTGCAGTGGAGGTGTCTGAGTGGGGGAGGTGGGGTGTGGATTTCCCTAGGACAGGGCGAGTGTGCTAGTTAGGTCCCCTTCTTCTGGCAAACCCTGTGGCACCCCACCCCACCTGTGTACAGTGGCAAGTACACCTAGTCAGGCTCCTGTGTCATTCATGTGTGCAAATGTCGGCCATAGCCTTGTAGGCCATGTCCCAGGGATTGAACAGTGTATTCCAAGTGCGCGGCGTAGTGCAGGGGGCTTCTGTGTCTGTCGTGTCCGCCAACGGTAGCGGTAATGCATACACTCAACATGTCTTTCTTCTGTCGTCCCCCCCTTTTTGTGGTCTCCCTGTTCTTGTGTACATTAGCTTCATCAGGCGAAGGAGCAGTGGCACCGGAGCAGGAGGGAGCTGCATCCCACATGGCCCTGGAGGGCGAGACAACGGACTCGGAGTTCACCAGTGGGACGGAGGGCGAGGGGAGCTCCACGGCGGGGATAGGAGCTGAGACCAGTGATATGGACTCGTCCTCTGATGGGAGCTCCCTTGTGGTGGCGGCAACATCTGTGCCCCCCGCATCAACAGGTACAGCCTCCACCCCATTACAAGCACCGCCCTCCCAGCAGCCCCTCAGCCAGGAGGGTGGGCATCACCTTCGCCCCAGGCACCTCAGCCCCTGCCCCATTCACCCCTGCTACCCTCAGTGAGGAGGCCATTGTCCTTTCTCAGGTCCCTCACTGTTGGGCAGTCTACCATTTTTAATGCCATCCAGGGTGTAGAGAGGCAGTTGCAACAAACAAATGCATTCCTGGAGGTCATTCATTCTGGTCAGGTGGCCCTTTAATGAGCTTTTCAGACTCTGCCCTCAGCACTGATGGCAGCCATTGTCCCTGTCTCTAGCCTCCCCCTCCAACTTACTCCACCCAGACCCAATCCCCTCGACCTCAGCCTATCCCAAGCACACCTTCAGACCAGCATGCACACACGTCAACACACAAGGGAAGATCAGGCAAACAGAAGCACCACACATCCCCAGGCACTCACGCAAGCATCACACACATGCAGACACACCAACATCCACTTGCTCCACTGTGTCCCCCTCCTCCTCGTCTCCCTCCTACCTCCCAGTCTCGTCTCCACTCACACCTGCATGCACTACATCTACAGCCACTACTTCCATCACCAGCACACACACCACGACACCCGCTCACGTGCATTCACCACCCCCACTGCCATTCACACGTCCCCTGGGTCCTCTCCCAGTGTGTCTGTGACGCCACCTCCCAAGATATACAAATGCAGGCACACACCCACCCAACAGCCATCCACCTCACGACAGCTTCCAGCCCATGCACCTTCACCCAAAGTCACCAAACGAACACCTCCTACAGCCACAACCTCTTCCTCCACTCCCAAACCCCCTTCAGCTACCCGTCCCAGTGTTCCCAAGAAACTTTTCCTGTCCAACCTTGATCTCTTTCCCTCACCTCACCCAACACCGTCAGTGTCCAAGGGCCCGACTCTCCAGGTACCAACCTAGCACCTCAGCCACAACATCTCCGGGACCAGTGGTGCCCGTAGTCACCGGAATCTGGAGTGCACCGGCCACCAGGGCAGCCAGTGTGGCACGGAGCCACAGCACGGACAGTCCCCCACCTGTCAAACATCAAAAGCACAAGGCCCCCTCCAGGACCAGTGGAGAGATACATCCACTACCTCAGTCCTTGGCAGGATGAAGCACTCTGTGCACAAGGCCCCCTTCAGAATCAGTGGAGAGATACATCCACTACCTCAGTCCTTGGCAGGATGAAGCACTCTGGGCACAAGGACCCCTCCAGAACCAGTGGAGATAGCTATCCACCTGAGATACCGTGGCTTTGCACTCCCCAGGATGTAGCTGTGGGCAACCCACCCACTGTAGAGACTTGAGAGACTGTGGCTTTGCACTCCCTATGATGGAACAGTGGGCAGCCCACCCACTGTAGAGACGTGAGAGACTGTGGCTTTGCACTCCCCAGGATAATGCAGTGGGCAACCCACCCACTGTAGAGACTTGAGAGACTGTGGCTTTGCACTCCCCAGGATAAAGCAGTGGGCAACCCACCCACTGTAGAGACTTGAAAGACTGTGGCCTTGCACTCCCCAGGATGGAACAGTGGGCATGTGGCCCCCTCGTGGATTAGGCATTGTGCACTCAACTGGCTGAGGTGCCCCCACTTTCCCTTCCCCATGAGATGCCTGTTTTATTGCTATCTGATGCCCCTGCAGTGTTGTCTCCGTCATGTTCGGGGATTGAGTGTGGGCCTCGCCCATGCCGTTTTGGCCCTAGCGTTCCACGGACTTCAATGGAACACTACCTGGACTACTATTCTTGGTGTATATATTTGGTAATAGTGTATTTATATTTTTGTGCCCTGGATTTTAATAGATTACACAGGTTACACTCATTTGCTTCTGTCTTTGCATCATTCAAGGGGGCTTTGGGGGTGTAACTGTAATGTATCATGCTGTATTAGTGTGTGTGTTGTAGTGGGTGAGGGTGGGGGTGGGGGTGTTGCGAGTGTGTCCCTGTTTTTTCCCTCCCCCCTCCCCTGTGTCGTAGGTGCAGTACTAACCATTGTCTTCGCCGCCGGCATTCATGCTCCTGGTAGAGGAGCAAGAAGATGAGGGCTGGAACGATCTGGAACTCGGGTTCCATGGCGTCCGGATTCCTCGTGGGGTGTGTAGAGGTGAGCGTTTTCCCTTCGGAGTCCTGTTTCCACCGTGTTTTTGTCCGCGGTGAATCTGCCTCGGAAAAGGTGGCGGATTGGTAGGTTGTGATACTGTGGGCAGTACATTGTCCTCCGCCTGTCTGTTAGCGGTGATCGCCAAGCTGTTTGTTTGTACCGCCGTGGCGGTCGGAGTGTTAAAGTGGCTGTCTTTGTTGGCGGTTTCCGCCACAGTCGTTATTGCAATTTTTTTTCCGCCGGCCTCTTGGCGGTCTTACCGCCGCTTTAACACCGACCGCCAGGGTTGTAATGACCACCTTTGTGTTTTTCTTGACATGTCGGCTCCGGAGAAGTCAGGTTTTAAGCCCTGCAAAGAGTGCAGAGGTCGGATGGCGGTGACTGATCCCCACATCAACTGCCTTTGGTGCCTGAGTTCGGATCATGACGTCCAGGAATGTGGTTCATGCCAAAAGATGAATCCGAAGGCCTTGAAGGAACGCGAGGCTAAACTGTTCTTAGTCAAGTCGAAGAAAGAGAGGAAGCAGCACCATGGTTCGTCTTCAGGGAAGTCGAGTAATAAGAAACGGCGTCATCGTGACTCTAGGCGTCGGTCCAGAAGCCGATCGGAGTCGAGATCTCGGTTGATCTTGGGAAGTAAGCCCGACGGTGTCTCTTCAGCCAATGACTCCGGAGACGTCCCCGGCGCAGTCGGTCTTCGAGGTTGTGGAGCCTCAAAGTCATCAGGCTTCTCCGGCGCATCCAGGTGCGCAGGAGTCAAGCCCAGTGCCGGCCCGACTCCTCAGGGCTATCCTACGTTTCGGGCTCCGGGGACGGATCCGCGGCATTTCTAAATGCCATGTTTACCATATTCCAGAATTTGGCGCCTATGACGGTGGCGCAGCCGTCGACGTCGAGGGAGAGAACTTCAACGCCGTTGTCGGATGAGATGGAGCCTCGAGGCCGAATGGCGTCGTCGGATGCAGGGCCTTTGTCCATGGCGCCGATGGATCCATCTGCAACGTCGGGAGGATCCGGAGATCCTGTCATGACAACTTCTTGGTGCCATTGACCAACGTCGTTGCACTCCATGTCGACGCCGGGGTTGGAGGCCAAGTTAAGATCCAGAAGGAAGGCCCTCAAGTTGCTGGAGGAGAGGGAATACCGGCAACAAATCCTTGAGGAGGGGGAGATTGCCGATCCCTAGAGTGAGTTTCCAGGATTGGATACAACTAGTGGTCTTGATACTTCCCCAGAATGGGGTCTGGCCTCTCCAGGGGAGTATACGGAGGAGGCAGCCACCTTTCACTCAGTCATCAGGAAGGCTGCAAATTTCTTGGAACTTCCCTTACCTCAGGTTAAAACCAACCTTTTGACAGAAGTACTGCACCCTGCTACAGCTATTGCGGATCCTCTTTTGCCATTTAATGAGGCTCTTATGGAGCCAATAGAAGAGGTGTGGAAGAAGCCTGTCACCTCCTCGGCTGTGAGCAGGTCGGTGGCCAGACGTTATAGGTCTGCACCTGGAGACCCTGAGTTTTAATCTAAGCATCCGTCTCCAGAGAGTCTGGTCATGCAGGCATCCTGTTCTTCGCGGTCTGCTCCAGGCTCTTTTCCCGGAGTTCCATCTGTCCGAGAATCCAAGCGTATGGAACAGTCAACCAAGAAAGTGTTTTCATTGTGTAGCATGGCGTTAAAATCTGCCAATGCTACCTGCATTCTTGGCAGGTACATACACACTATAATGGATGCGGCAAAGACAGTTTTACCAGACATGCCCCTGGACTTGCATGGCCTACTTTCGGATGCCCAAGCAGCAGCTACGCAAGTCATTTAGTCAGGGCTGGATACCACGGATTCTGTTGCAAGAGCCGTGGGTACCTCTGTTGCCACCAGGCGCCATGCTTGGTTGCGCACTTCTGGATTTTCTTCAGACGTTCAGGCCACGTTGTTGGATTTGCCTTTTGATGGGGTGAAATTGTTTGGGTCTAAAGCGGACTCTGCGCTAGAGCGCTTTAAGGAATGTAGGGCCACTGTTAGGTCGTTGGGCCTGCAGGCTGCTTCAACACCATTTCGATCCTTTAGGCGGCTGCAAGTTTTTGGAAAAGGAGCTTCCTTTCGTGGGAGATCGCAGCAGCCAGGGCAGCAGTCTTCGAGCCTCCATTATTGATTATTTAGGGGTGGGGTAGGGTCTGCACTAGAGGGGCCACCCAGCAGCAGCACCCTTCCTCTTCCTCAGGAGGGATGCCACAAGGAAAGCAGCCCTAGTCCTCTCGCCATCGTCTCCCATGTCTCTCCGGTAGGGGGGAGGCTTTCTCTTTTTCTTTCCATGTGGGAGTCCATAACATCAGATTCCTGGGTCATCAGTGTGGTGAGAAAAGGCTATGCTCTTCTCTTTCGGGAGATTCCCCCTCCCTTCCCTCCCCGTCCTTCCTTTTGTTCAGAAGATCATCTCCTGTTGCTAGAACAGGAGGATCTGTCCCTATTGTTGAAAGGCGCAGTGGAGTTGGTTCCAGAGCAGGAGAGGGGTCAGGAATGTTATTCAAGGTACTTTCTGATTCCCAAAAAGGATGGTCATCTGAGGCCTATCTTGGACCTGAAGATTTTGAATTGGTTCCTCAAGCACGAGAAATTCAAAATGCTGACTCTAGCACAGGTGCTTATGGCGTTGAACAAGGAGGATTGGATGGTGTTGGTCAACTTATTTCCACATTCCCATTCTCAAGTTGCACAGGAAGTATCTCCGGTTTGTGGTGGGATCACAGCACTACCAGTTTGCGGGCCTTCCTTTTGGTCTTACTTCCGCACCTCGGGTCTTCACGAAGGTGATGGCGGTTGTTGCAGCAGACCTCAGGAGGAAAGGGATAGCGGTATTCCCTTACCTGGACGATTGGTTGATCAAAGCCAAGTCTCTGGGGCTTGTGTTGCATCATCTGCAGCTGGCAACCCAGTTGTTGTTCAGTCTGGGCTTTTCAATAAATGTGCCCAAGTCTCACCTAGAACCCTCTCAACGCCTCCTGTTCATAGGGGCAGTACTGGACACTACATTGAATCAGGCCTTTCCTCCGCCACAGCGGATCCAGGACATTCAGGCGTTGATTCCAATGTTTCAAGTAAGTAATGTGGTAGAACCATTAACACAACCTCATAATAATACCCCAAACAATTTAGACACCATGACCAATGTGGAAATCAAGCAGAATACGACATAACATCAAAATGATTATCTGAGACACTGTTATAATCTGTTGTTCAGAATTTACAATCCTTATTCAATTAAAATTTAGCCAAGTCATTACTCTTTGGCTGGGCACAGGTCAACCCTACAGCTAACCAAATCAGGAAAATACATGTGTGGGGAGAATCACATGTGGACAAAATACAAAAAATACAAAAATGGCAAAAATAATCTGTAAAAAGATAATCTCGGACTGCAGGTCACTAACCAAGCCTGGAAAAAGATAGGTAAAAATAGAAAGCGTCTGCGTATCAGAAGCTCAGTCAAGAGTCTTCTGAATGGGAAAGTCAAACGATTACTAAATCTAACAAAGGCATTTCAAGGGTAATGGCAAATGGCAGAGAGGGAGATTCCTTTCCAAGGGTATAGCATTCAGGAAATCTTCATCAGCAACACTTCAAATTCAAAAAGGCATCTGGAAGCACCAGGCTCTACATAGGTCTGCTCAGTAAATTTCTAAAGACTGACTAAAGTTAGATTGTCTATCACTATTTCAAACTTCACAAAACATTTTGATTTGCCAAAGGTATTAGTTCATGTCATGTTGAATAGGCATTTTCCAATGAGGAATAATCGTACAACTCCAAATTGAAACAGTCCAGTTTCTTCAGAGGTCTGTCTTGGGAACATCTCTCTTCTGAGTGACTCCAAGCAGGTTTGAAACAAATGTATACCAACTCAGTCCATGTTCCTACAATGTGCTGTTTTCAAGAGCAAAATAATGCATCTTTCCATTTTTTAAACAATGGGGTCTATTACAAAAGGACTTTGCTTCTTATGGGGATGAAATCTGGAAAGAAACCTTCACGCTATGAACAAAATAACAATTCTACATTTTTACGTGACTGCAAAATGCAAACTCTGCAGGCTAACATGCTAACACAAGGAAAAATACAAAATGCATTTAATAATATGTTTTAGTAAAATACATATAATATGCAAGTTATAAATTCAAAATATTTCATTAATATGAGTAATATGTTCCATAAAAATGGAAACACTTTATTGCACTTCATTAAGTATAACAGAGAAGTGCATTTCAATTATTCTCACAATTTTTTTTAACTCATTAATCTTCATAATCAATTGAAATTCAATATATTTGTACTATTTCTGTTTGGTCTCGAGTCTAAATCACACTTTAACATCAGTTTTATCCTTCTAGGATGTGATTTAATTCAAGAGGCACCTAAGTTGAATTCTGAAATACAAGCAATTGCCCATTTAAAATGCGTGTCAGTGCAGCTTTCTATGTTAGTTTTTCCACCCTTTCACTTTCATAAACTTAAACTTGTCACACCCAGATGACTTTTGAGACACAAGGGACAGCACTAAATTTTAAGCTCTATTGCTGAGTATCAGCAAGAAAGGCGGGTCAGCCCTGGAGATGGCAAAAATGAAACACCACTAGGGCGCAAACATCTGACAACAGTGGAGTCCCATTGTATGTCAGGGAAGTGGCAAGGTGAAAACCAAGAGGGGAAGAAGCCTTTTGAGAAGGTGGACTCATTAGTCAGGAAACAAGAGTGGAGACTGTTCATGAACCAGTCAAACAATACCTTGTGGGAATTCTGCAGGATAACTAGTACTGTACTGAACGATAAGTAGTTCCCTGGATGTGAGGGTAAAGGATGCTCTAGTTCTCATAGATTGGATATATGCCAAGAAAATAAGCTGGTGATCCCTAAGAGTTTTAGGATGTACATAGGGAATCAAAATAAATGTTTTTTTTGGTGCTGATCTGTGGGATACCAATACCGCCAGACATTCATAGTTGAATGCCTGATATTTCCACAACAATACTTGCAGGGAGAGAGATCTGCAAGGAGCAGAATTTCCATGAGGGATGAGAGTGACCATCATCTGGCCATTGGGAGAGAAATAGTTATCCAATTATCCAAAGGAAGGTATCCCCGACTTGTTTTTTGATTGCATCCTTAGAAGTGAGCTACCAGGGTGTGAAGGAAACCAGTGCATGAGAGACTCCACGTTGACCCACCACAGGTCACTGAGAATACTTAACCCAAGATTCAGATGCAGAGCCCCAAGAGTAATGTAAGCGCTAGAGACGGTGGCCACCCAGAGTGGGAGAAACAGTGGGCCAGCAGTTACATTTTGTAACATGTGAAGACACAAAGGGGGTCATTCTGACCCCGGCCGGCGGCGGAAGCCGCCGGCCTGGCTGGAACCGCCAGAATACCGCTGAGCGGTCAAAAGACCGCCGCGGGTATTCTGGGTTTCCCGCTGGGCTGGCGGGCGACCGCCAGAAGGCCGCCCGCCAGCCCAGCGGGAAACACCCTTCCATGAGGATGCCGGCTCCGAACGGAGCCGGCGGAGTGGAAGGGGTGCGACGGGTGCAGTTGCACCCGTTGCGATTTTCTGTGTCTGCATGGCAGACACTGAAAATCTTGGTGGGGCCCTGTTACGGGGGCCCCTGCAGTGCCCATGCCATTGGCATGGGCACTGCAGGGGCCCCACAACACCCCATACCGCCATCCTGTGCCTGGCGGCCAAAACCACCAGGAACAGGATGCCGGTATGGGGGTCGGAATCCCCATGGCGGCGCAGCATGGAGGATTCCCCAGGGCAGCGGAAAACCGGCGGTACACCGCCGTTTTTCCGTTTCTGAACGCGGCTGTACCGCCGCGGTCAGAATGCCCAAGGGAGCACCGCCAGCCTGTTGGCGGTGCTCCCGCAGTCGTTGGCCCTGACGGATTTTACCGCCAGGGTCAGCATGACCCCCAAAGTCTGGAATTGGTGAGGCCACATTTCTCTGATAGAACTGTCTGCAGTGTCATGGAGAAGGGCAACAGGAGACCTGGACCAGGCAGATACCTTCATGAACAGTGTGCTACCCTTTATGTGGGCTATGTATCCAAGTTTAAAGTCAGGACTCCCTGGCATGTGTTCAGCCTCAGACTACAAATCTTGAACCAAGAGGCTAATCTCAGGGTGTCACTTCTGAGATGGTGGAAATGCACATGGAAGGAGGATATCTGAACCTTGGGCTGTAGCCCACTTAGAAAGCTTGGGACGTTTGAGAGGCCTCAGAGAGGTTGTGTAGACAGTGGCCTAGTGATATGAGAGTGCGCCTATGGAATGTCAGAAGTTGTCCACATGGGCCTCCCAGAAGACTTTCAATGGCCTTCTTGTGGGCCCGATAGTGACAGATGAAGAGGGAATGTAGGCCCTGTGTCTGATGGAGCACAAAAAAACATTATTAGCTCTATACGCTCCACCTCCCTGAACCTTAGAAAATCTTCATTACCCCTATACACTTCCCTGAATCCCAAAGAAAAACTTAGTACCTCTATTCATAACTATAAGGAATTAAAGTATTATTTGGAGTGATAACCAATTTCAAATAATGACCACAATCCTTGTCAGAGTGTACCACTGAAATAACTAAATAAACCGGTACTTAACCCTCTAGTAGCTCGGCACAAAGCAGTGAGGCTTAACTTAGGGGTAATGTGTAAAGTATTTAGACAATAGTAATATAGTGAAAACTCAACACAAGAAAAATACCAAACTAATTTAGAAAAAGAGAGAATATTATAATAATGAGAGCAAAGTGACCATAATCCAATAAGTAGAACCAGAGATATACATTTTCAACGTTTTAAATAAAAATAAAGCAAATGCGTACAATGCACCAACTGTGGGTTTCTGGTCATGCCAGACTGGGTCAAAGTGAAAAGTTAAGGTTAACTGCAATAATTAGGTGGTCATACACGGGGAACAGCTTCATCCCAGTGGAAAGTTTACTTTCTGACTTAGAAACTTTTATGAAGAAAAGGTGTGGTCAACAAGTCTTCGATGGGGCAAGCTGGATTCAAAGCAAGGCTCAGCAATGGCAGGCTGCTGAAGAGACAGGTCCTGGTGAAGTTGAAGCAGGAAAGGTTAGAGAGCAGGCAAAGTCTGAAGTCTCTGCAGACGAAAGGCCTTGACATTGATGATGCTGCTTGGCATCTGTCCCAGTGAAGCCCCAAAGTCCGGACTTAGAATATTTTCTGGATAGTAATAGGGGATACCAGCATGTTGAAGCTGACCGGTGATTCAACATAAATGGTAATGGCTTTGTCAGTGACCCCAGGCTCAATCAGTTTGTTAGGCAGAAAGTTGGCAAAATTAGTTTGTGGACTGGAGGAGTACACTCTAATACCAGCCTAGGGTCCAGGACATAGGAGGCACCACTTAGGAAATAGGACTCACTCTAAAAGAGGCCAGGCTTAGTGTACAGTGCAAGTCAAGTTGGAACTAGTGATCTGGACAGTTGAAGGGAAGAATGCATTTAGAAGCGTGTGTGTCCCTGTAGCTCAAACAGGAGGTCAGCCAATTGACCCTTGGACTCACTTCTGGTGTCTTAAGTTTAAGGCAAGCAGGTTCAGTCTTCCTTTGGGTTCTTTAGATCGCAGGACAGTCCTTTTGATTGTTGTCAGGTCCAGGAGTGTTCTGATGAGAGATCTGAGTATCTTGTCAGTTCCTCCCTTCCCTCCAGAATTGCAGCCAGCCTGACCAGAGTAAAAAAAGGGGCAGGTCTATCTGTAAGCTTCATCTGCCAGTGAAGTATAGGCATCCTTTAAAGTTTAGGAAGGGGCTGGGCACTGCACTCAGGCCATCCTGTTAAGGAAGGAAACCCTATCTTCACACCCTGAATCCTCTGTCCATGGCCTGGGTGCTATACATTTTTCACCACAGGATAGCCATCTGAGGTCAGGTGACAGCTGGACAATGGCTTGAAAGTCTTATGATTTAGGCAGCAAAAAGACAACCTTGTAAAAGTGGAATTTCTGAAATAGTACAATAAAATTCAACTAGACCATTAACTTGGATTTTAAATAACTATTAAAATGAGTAATTGAAATGTTTTTCTATTTATTCCTTAACTGAATTTTGCATTTATTGAATTTAATAGTGTAAACTAGTGTTAACCTATGAGAGAGCTAGCCTTGCCACAGTGAAAAATCACTTTGGAGGTTTTTCAATGCCAGGACATGTAAACCATTAAATATACATGTCCTAATTTGAAATACCTTGCACCATGCCCTCCGACCCTTTGAGGACTATCAGGAGTGTGACTCAAAAGTATTAAAATTAAGGTTTAGGTCTGACAAACGTGGCCAACCTGGAGTCATGTTTTACAGTGCTACTTTACAGACTGGCACAATGAGCTCTGCATCCCACCTGTAGCATTTAATTTGCAGGCCCTGTGTAAAGATCGTAACATTCACCAGGGACTTCTAAGTTAATTAAATGTGTCAATTAGGTCTATGCTAATTTTACCATGTTTAAAAAGGAGAGCACGTGCTATTTACCAATAGTTGTTAGATGTAAAGTATGTAGAGTCCTATTGCCAACAGAATAATAAGACAAACATCTCGAGGAATACCATGTAAAAGATGGTCATTTCAACAATAACCCATCTATGAACCCTTAAAAATCCAGATTATCCTTATATACTATGCACCACATTTTTACCTTAATTTGTTATTGAATTGTTGGTACAGCTTGAATTTAAAGTACATTTCTCTATGGAATTTCCTGCTACTTGAGCCATAGGTACTATGGATTCACCACAATTTTACAGAGAAGCATGGTAAGACTAACCAAGGGATTATTATTATGGTGATATGGGTAACAGCGTCCCAAGTTAATACACTTTCTGACATCGTTAAAGTAATGGGTAAGTAGAAAATTGGTTAAGCCCTTGATTAGTAGTGCGCTTATCTGTGAAGTGTGTTGGCATGGGTTGCAAATGGCAGTGAGATTAACTGTTTTAAGAGTGGCACATATGCTGCTTTAAAGATGAGTAAATAGCCAGTCAAATGGTTGGAGCCTTGACAGTGCATTACTGTTCACAATGAGTATGTTTTGGGATCAATATTTTAATTTGGAGTTACATAATTTCAAATGCTTTCATTTTTAATTGGGAAGAGTTTGAGAATGCATGATAGTAGGACTTTTACAGTTGGCAATAAATTCCAGGCTCTTACAGCACATAAATGTGAGGAATTTGTGTCTTTTGACAATAACTGGATTTTCTTCTATTATCAAAAATGTCTTGGTTGGTGGGTATTGACCATCAACAATATAAAAACTGTATCATCACATGCGCAACAGCACTGCCGAAAGGGAGCCACCCCTTTTCCGTAGGATATATCCCATAAACTCAAGCATGGCATCTTTTCTAATTGGAAGAAGTACGCAAACGGAAGAGGATTACATATTTACCATTGGCAACACATTTTTATGTTTTATGGCAAATCAATGGGAGTATCTTCTTTTTGCAATAGTTTGAGGTGTACAATGCACTATGAGTAAGAAATGGTGATGCTATAAATGAAACTCAAACGTCCTATGGTTTCCACTGGCTCTAGTTTAAAACAAAATGTCTTGTGTTGAGGTATTTCCCTGGTGGCTATGCAAGTAACAAAAAACAGCAAGCATCTCAAGTGTCAAATTTAAGTTGATTATAGTTATTCTAAAAAACAACTCACATAATTGTTGCGTTTATTCATTTCACTCCCAAACGATAAGCGCATCTACTACCTCGGATCTGACTTTTATAGGGAGACGTGTGGTACATCAGGGTGGTAGGACATAAGCTGTTAGGAGCAGAATTCAGCACTTGACTCACATATACGAGAAAAAAAAAATGTGAGCAGCACTTACGTTTTTTAGTGGATTATGGTGAAAAAGAATGCAGTGTTTATTAAAGTTCCTCCCCGTATTCCACTGTTTTACTAGGATCCAAACATGTCAGAGTTTCGTATGTTTTCCCAGACGCTGGGCGCCGGGGAAAAAATGAAGTCATCTGACATGACACATTTCAGTGGAAAGGGTGTGTTAACGCGTCCCTTTATGATAAATTATTACACATTGGGACTCGTTTTAGGCCAATGAATCTTTTGAGCCTGTTGAGAGACACCTTAGGACGCGATAGCTAATCGACATGTCAATCAATACGTCAATAATGTCATCAATATTTATCACAACAATGCATTTCACTTTAGTCAAAGTCATTAATCAAACTCAAGACACCACCATGACCTTGCAGTCATGAATAACCACACCAGTTTAGTATGAATTTAGTGATATTTATTCCCTATTGGTTACAATACTACTAGAAAATGTATTAATCTCAAAACCAAGAAACACAGTAGCATAATCACAATATGACAATTCTGATAAGATTTCATCAAAGCAAGAATCACAAACATCAGAACATAGCAAGGCGTGAACATAAGCTATCCTTAGCAGAGTATCACTGATACATTATTCAACAAAGCATTGATTCAGTCATTTTTCTATTTGGGTCAGTTCAGTGAACCCTCTCAACTAACCTCTAATTAGCATTGGCATGTTGGACTTCATGCAAAACAATTTAGTAACACCAATTTGGAAACATCTAACTGTGGCTCCTGTCAAAGAAAAGTAGTTGGTACCTAGAAAGGAAAAGCAAACAGACAATCACAATTTCATTGTCATATAGTTACCCTCCAAGTTTGGTCAGCACTCAGGCTCTGTCTTCGTCTTCAGGACATCAGTTGATTCGCCATCAAAAGAGATTCAGCTCCAGCAAAGGGCAAAAGGGGCACTTCCCTCATAAGGAGGTAAAGTGTAAATGGGCAATCTAAGGACAAGGATGGTTTAAGGTAAAATCAGCAAAGTCACTAGGCAAAGTGACAAAGTCTCTGGATCATATAAAATCGCATCAGCATCTCCCTAACTCACTAACAAATTTCCGTGTGTCAAGGGGTTTTATCCCTTTTCCGTTGTACATTCCCCTAAAATCTAATTGGACAAGGGGTTGCACCCCACTGTCTTTACCCAGTTAAATTAACATTACTTCTTCAAATTTGTTACCCCACAACAGTTCTCACGTATTTTATTGGTGCTTATGATTGACGTCTTTAGTGGGTAGAATGTCCGGTATGATTTAATCATCTTGTGGTCCTTTGCACATCTTCGGTCAGTGGCTCCATTGTCCATACCGGTTTAGGCGACCTTGTACTTTGCGTCAATCTACACTGTTGCATTCAGCTAAAAACGTTACTATAGGCAGGATGAATTTCATGAGTACGGATCTACTACAGTTGAATTCAGCCTCTAGCTTTTGGAAAAAAACAAGAGTTCATGTCCTTTAGCAAGTCAGAACACTGTACATTAGAAAAATACATTTAATATGAGAGTCAGGCAGCTAGGCCTCGACTCATGCTAACTAAGGCCTAATGAGTTATTAGCAAAACCTTTACGTATACCTATTATTATTAGTGTAAAACCATATCATAACATATCAATTTCAACATTATTAGTCAGTTTCATTAGTCCCCGTATATATTGGCGGCCACTCCTCGTGGGCACATTTCAACTGCAAGTTTTAACAAAACATGTTAATACAGTTTCTATGCAGCATTATTATACATTAGTTCATAAACATTTCATGTTAGTATAGATTATATAAGCTTCGCTCTCTCAGTCCCTCCTCTGATGACTCTAGTCATCACACAAACCTTTCCCTTTTAACCTTTCACTTTAAATTTTTTCACTTTATGCATAATGCGCATTTCAACATCTTGCCGTTTGTGTGAGCTTTCCCAAATTTCATTAAAGATTTTCTCCCTTTCATTTTCTTAATTTCTTTTACTTCGTTTTGTCCAATTTCTTCTAATTCTTTCATTGATTTTGCATGCTCCCCATAAACCTAATAAACAAATCAGGACAATTAATAGACCCCTAATATTTTTGCAAGTACCACATTACAAATATCACTAAACCAATTCCCTACTTTGGTAGTTCCTTTCCCAACTTTTTTCCCAAACTCCAGGTTCTTTCAGCTCCTTCAAATCTGTACTATCTCTAGTTAGGTTAGTAAGCATACCTCTAATCTTTTTGCTATTATCAGGAATGAACGAGCAGCGATGACGCTCGTTAAGCATCTTACAGACTCCGCCGCTCTTCGCTAAAAGAATGTCTAAAGGGAACCAGCTTTGAAGAGTCATAGCTATTTCCGCAGCAAGTTCAGTATCCATCAGGAGTATAGCCCCTGTGAAATGTGTCAGCATGTTATCCACAATAGTAGACAACTTTCAAATCTTTATAGAATTTAAGATAACCCCTACTGAAGGAATTATGGCTCCTCAATTGTCACCAACCACAGCAGCCGCTGTCTCTCTCTTTTGTCTAGCATGTTGTAATTCAGTCACTTTGGGTATTTGCTTTAAGTCATCAATCTGGTAAATCTTTGGGAAAACTATTCCCAAATTACATGTCCCATACCATCCCTTAGGGAGACAGTAATAAGCATTTAGCCCACATATATAATAGATCCCAGGGATCGCTGGATCCTGTCCATTTAACATGAATGTCCATTTACTCTGAAACAAAAACACATGCCTGCATTCACTCGTTCCCACAAATAAGTGTCATGATCAGATTTCGGCCCATATATACAAAGCCTTCCTACATGTAATGCGTCTATAGCTAACTTGCCTTGCGTCTTTATTGCAGTGTAAGCATAACTGTTAGAAATGGGGTCTTTGGTTGACAGTCAGGTTACCCCCTGTTCAAGCAAAGACCCTCACTCTAGTCAGGGTAAAAGAGAATCACCCTCGGCTAACCCCTGCTTACCCCCTTGGTAGCTTGGCAGAGCAGTAGGCTTAACCTCAGAGTGCTAGGTGTAAAGTATTTGTACCAACACACACAGTAACTTAATGAAAACACTACAAAATGACACAACACCAGTTTAGAAAAATAGGAAATATTTATCTAAACAAAACAGGACCAAAACGACAAAAATCCACCATACACTAGTCAAGTTATCAATTAAAAATCAAAAAGAGTCTTTAAGTAGTTTTAAAAACACACTAGCGCTGCTAGAGTGAAAATGTACCTGGTGTGCGTCAAAAATAACCCCGCACGGGTGGGTGTGCGTCAAAAATAACTCCGCACGGCGGTACTTGAGTCAAAAATCCAGCCGCACGATGATTTGAAAATCCCGCAGCGCAGGTTGTGATCTCCCAGCCTCCGACAACGAGGCTGCGTGTCGTTTCTCCTGCTCCGTGCGTCGATTTTTCAGTTGTGTATCCTGCGAGCGTCGTTTCTCAGCTGCGGAGCCGGCGGCGCGTCGTTTTTTCAGCCACAGATCGGATTTGCGTCAATCTTTTCCCCGCACGGCGCTCTGTGCGTGGATTTTCTTGTCTTTAGGCTGCCAGCTTCTCCTTTCAGGGTCCCAGGAACTGGATGGGCACCACAGGGCAGAGTAGGAGTCTCTCCAGAGACTCCAGGTGCTGGCAGAGAGAAGTCTTTGCTGTCCCTGAGACTTCAAACAACAGGAGGCAAGCTCTAGATCAAGCCCTTGGAGATTTCTTCTCAAGATGGAAGGCACACAAAGTCCAGTCTTTGCCCTCTTACTCTGGCAGAAGCAGCAACTGCAGGATAGCTCCACAAAGCACAGTCACAGGCAGGGCAGCTCTTCTTCCTCAGCTATTCAGCTCTTCTCCAGGCAGAGGTTCCTCTTGGTTCCAGAAGTGTTTTCTCAAGTCTGTAGATTTGGGTGCCCTTCTTATACCCATTTTAGTCTTTGAAGTCACCTTTCTTCAAAGGGGACTCACACCTACTTGTGAAATCCTGCCTTGCCCAGGCAAGGCCTCAGACACACACCAGGGGGTTGGAGCCGGCATTGTTAGAGGCAGGCACAGTCCTTTCAGATGAGAGTGACCACTCCACCCCTCCCTCCTAGCAGAGATGGTTAATCTGGAAATGCAGGTTACACCCCAGCTCCCTTTGTGTCACTGTCTGGTGTGAGGTGAAAAACAACCAACTGTCAAACTGGCCCAGACAGGGAATCCACAAACAAGGCAGAGTCACAGAATGGTTTAAGCAAGAAAATGCTCACTTTCTAAAAGTGGCATTTTCAAACGCACAATCTTAAAATCAACTTTACTAAAAGATGTATTTTTAAATTGTGAGTTCAGGGACCCCAAACTCCACATGTCCATCTACTCTCTTGGGGAATCTACACTTTAATCATATTTAAAGGTAGCCCCCATATTATCCTATGAGAGAGACAGGCTTTGCAACAGTGAAAAACGAAATTGGCAGTATTTCACTGTCAGGACATATAAACCACATTACTATATGTCCTACCTTATCCATACACTGCACCCTGCCCTTGGGGCTACCTAGGGCCTACCTTAGGGGTGCCTTACATGTAAGAAAAGGGAAGGTTTAAGCCTGGCAAGTGGGTACACTTGCCAAGTCGAATCTACAGTGTAAAAATACACACACAGACACTGCAGTGGCAGGTCTGAGACATGATTACAGAGCTACTTATGTGGGTGGCACAACCAGTGCTGCAGGCCCACTAGTAACATTTGATTTACAGGCCCTGGCACCTCTGGTGCACCTTACTAGGGACTTACTAGTAAATCAAATAGGCCAATCATGGATAAACCAATTACATACAATTTACACAGAGAGCATTTTAGCACTGGTTAGCAGTGGGAAAGTGCTCAGAGTTCAAAAGCCAACAGCAACAAGTCAGAAAAAAATAGGAGGCAGGAGGCAAAAAGACTGGGGATGACCCTGCATAAGCAAAAGTCCAACAATAACCATTTGCATATGTGTGTTTTTCTAATCCCTTTTCTAGCCTTTCTTTCAGTGCTTTGCGTCTATCATCAGTGTGATCTAAAAAGCTCTTTTCCACAGGCGTTAATAAGCAGGTTAAATTATTGTGGTGCGCATAAGCTGTCCCAAATGTTAGTGTCGGCTCAAAGAAACCCCTAACTAATTTTATGCTATGCTCTTTAGATAGCTTGTTCAAAAACTCAATCACAGGCACAAAAGAAAACACTACGTCTAAATTTGAATAAAAATATTGCACATAATCCTGGTCATAGAATCTTGTTAGCAGCAAACTACAGCTTATCCCGTATGTTACAGGCAGGCTACGATAGATACCCTTCTTGCACTGATGAAGGAATCTTTGTGCACACATAACAATTGTTTGCATCCATTGTTTCAACATACTCATTCAGCAAGCAATAGAAGACATTAGTAGAGAGTTCCCCTTTTGAATTAGTTCTCTCATGTAAGTATTTTGTATCCTGCTCAAACTTTTTCCACGGTGTTAGTGTAGCAGTTTCAGGTTTGGAAGCATTGTTAGTCATTTTCTTATCCAACCATGGCATTCCCACAATCACACCTATAATTATTATTGCACACACAATACCTAAAATAGCACTTAACCAACCACACACCTTACCCTTTTTGCTATTACCTCTAGTATGAGCCATGATCTGTAAAGAATCAGACATCAGAAAATATAAGACAAACAATCAACAGCGATTTAAAAGCCCTTTTTTTTTTTCTTAATGCAAAGTCTCTCTTTCTTTCTGCGAGTATTTACAGTGTTTCACTCACCCCAGGACCCTTTTGTCAAATCAGTTTAACAGCTTGTCATGATCGGTTTTCAGAGTCAATTCAGGTTATCAGTGTCACATCCGGTAATTTTCAGGCTCTTTTGTCACCTTTTCAGCTTTCAATTTTCAATTTCAATTTTAACACAGTCTCTCTCTGATTGAATTCAGGTGTCGTAGTATTGGCCTGGTACCTCTCGATCAAAACAAAACACTAAGAATGCTTGTTGCCATTTAGATGTTGCTGCATACGCCCATTCAGGGCCAGCGTGCCTTTTATTTGCGACTCTCTTTCTTTTCAGTCTGCGTTCACTCTGCAACTCTCCTTCACTAAGATCCTCTTTTCTAGTTGTGTCAATTTCCTACTCTATTGCGTCACCAGGGACCACTTTCTCTCCTGCAGCTTGTTTCCTTGGCCAGTTATCACCTTAATGCGTTTTCTTTCTGCCTGGCCTTTCAGGACATTGAACAGCACCCTCCTCTTGTGCTATGGTGCTTTCTCTTGACGGACCTGCAAGTGGCTCAGGAGGATCTTGTGTACTTTGACCTCCTCCTGCTCCTACCCCCTCATCTTCGGGGTCTGTAACAGGTTCAAGATCAAACCCGTATCCGTCTACTACTGGGAGAACCTCTCTTTGTCTCGGGTCTCCTGCTGTCTCCACTGAGATAGGCTCACTGTCACTTCCCTCAAACTTGTTTACTTTTTGAGGGACTAAGCCGCCCTCAGTGGGTTCTCCTTCAGTCCCAGTTCCCCTTTGAATACTCTCCGGCCCTGAGACTTCCTTCTCTGGAGTTGTTGTTTCGGATACTTCAAGTTCCTCATCAGTCGGACATGTCACCTTCTCTGTGTGACTGGCATGCATCCAGTTTGGAACGCCTGCACATTTCACAGCAGTGGTTGTCGTCAATATTACTTGATATGGTCCCTTCCAACGTGGCTCCAGACACGACTTCCTCATGTGTTTCTTGACAACCACCCAGTCACCGGCTCTCAAGGTGTGCCCTCGGTCACTTATTGGTGGCAACGTGTTAGCCTCCACCTTGTGAGAAAAAAACCAGACCACATCAGCCAGACTCTTGCAATAGTCCAACACCATATCATCCGTGATATTCACAAGAGCATTTGCAGGTACTGCGGGCAGCCTCATAGCACTGCCCATCAAAATTTCATGGGGTGATAGTCCTGTCTTCTTATCAGGTGTGTTTCTCATTGACATCAGCTCTAAGGGCAATGCATCTGGCCATTTCATATTGGTACCTGCGCACATTTTTGACATTCTCGACTTCAAGGTACCATTCATCTGTTCCACTAGTCCTGATGCTTCAGGGCGGTAGCTACAATGCAGCTTCTGCTCAATGTCCAATGCAGCACACAAGAGCTTAATCACCTCACTGTCGAAGTGTCTGCCTCTATCTGATTCTAAAGAGACCGGAAATCCGAACCGTGGTATTAACTCCCTAAGCAACAGCTTTGCTACTGTGAGACTGTCATTTCTACGTGTAGGGTAGGCTTCAATCCAGTGACTAAAAACACACACAATCACCAACACGTACCTCAAGCCTCCACACACAGGCATCTCAATGAAATCCATCTACATCTTGCTAAACGGACCTCCAGCTCTCCCTATGTGGCTCAAAGTCACCACGGTCCCTTTTCCTGCATTCATCTGTTGACAGATAATGCACCCGTGACAGGTAACCTCTGCGGCTTGTCTGAATTTCTGATTGAACCAATCAATCTTGAATAATCTGATCATTGCATCTCTCCCAAGGTGTGCCTGACCATGGTAAAGCCTTGCAAACTGTGACAAAAGACTATTTGGCAAAACCAACTTCCCCTCCTCTGAGACCCATAGTCGTCAGACCTCTGTACACATTGCATTCTCTGCCAGGAGTGTTTTTCCTCTCTGCTAGCACGGCCCTGCAGTGATTTTAGCTTATCTAAGGTATCCACTACTCTTAATGCAAAGTTCAAGCATGTTTCATTTTCAATTTCAGGTAATAGTTCCCACTGTTCCTTGAATGATATACAGTTCAATGCGCAAAACCTTGCAACTTGATCTGCATAGCTGTTTCCCATTGACACAAAGTCTTGTGACTTGACATGAGCATTGCATTTCATCACGGCAATTTCAAGAGGTAACTGAATCGCATGCAACATATCCTTAATCTGTTCGCCATTTTTCACTGGTGAGCCAGAAGAGGTCATGAAACCCCTTTGTGACCATAATTGGCCAAAGTCATGTACAATTCCAAATCCGTATCTGCTGTCAGTATAGATAGTGACTTTCAGGTTTGCAGCTGCATGGCATGCCTTAGTAAGGGCAATTAATTCAGCCACTTGTGCAGAGTACACTCTTTCGAGCCAGGAAGCTTCTAGGATACCGGTGATAGTACACACGGCATAACCAGCTCTCAGTATTCCGACTGAGTCTCTCAAGCATGAACCATCAACAAACATAATGTAATCATTTTCTTCTAACTGTGTATCCTTAATGTCAGGTCTGGGTTTGGTGCATAGTTCTGTTACCTCAAGACAATCATGCTCCACTTCCTCGTTATTACTAATCTCAGCATTTTCAACAGGAAGTAAAGTTGCTGGGTTCAATACAGTACACCTCTTGAGATAAACATTTGGAGACCTCAGTATAATGGTCTCATATCTCGTTAGCCTAGCATTTGTCATGTGCTGAGTCTTCGTTCGGGTCAACAGAATTTCAACTGAATGTGGAACCATTACTGTTAAGGGATGTCCCATCACTATGCCTTCACACTGTGTGAGGCTCTGACCAACTGCTGCAACTGCGCGCAAACAACCCAGTAAGGCTGCTGCGACTGGGTCCAAAGTAGCAGAAAAATATGCTACTGGGCGGTTTGCCCCTCCATGGACCTGTGTTAAGACGGACAAAGAACAAGCATCACGTTCATGACAAACAGTAGGAAAGGCTTCGTGTAATCAGGCATACCCAAAGCTGGTGCCCTGCACATGCACTCTCTCAATTCCATGAATGCCTCAAGCTCTTCCTCGGACAGGATTATGGTACTCGGGTCATCCTGAACCTCTTTGTCTGTCAGTTTCACTAAAGGTTTGGAGATAATCGAAAAGCTGGGAATCCACTAGCGACAGTAGCCCACCATTCCCAAAAACATCCTGACATCTCTCTTGGTTGTCAGGGTTCATCTGCAATATGGCTGTCACCCTTTCTATTGATATTCTCCTGGAGCCCTTTTCAATCAAGTGACGTATATTCTTCACCTCTCACTGACAGTATTGCAGCTTCTTTGGGGACACTTTATGTCCGTTCTTTCCCAAATGGTTCAGTAAGGCAATTGTGTCATACCTGCAGTCGTCTTTTGTTCTGGACGCAATCAACAAATCATCAATGTACTGTACTTGGATTGAACTGAAAGGCAGTTCTAACGACTCCAAGTCCTTCTTCAATATCTGACTGAAGATGGACGGTGACTCAGAAAACCCTTGAGGAATTCTGCACCAACTGTACACCTTATACAGGAATTTGAAACTGATAAGAAATTGGCTGTCCTCATGAAGAGGCACCGAAAAGAATGTTTGAGACAGGTCCACAACTGTGAACCACTCTGCATCGCACAGAACCTGAAACATGATCACGGCTTGGTTTGGCACTATAGGACAGCATTTTACCACAATCTTGTTTATTTTTCTCAAGTCATGCACAATTCGAACCTTTCCACAAGGCTTTTTCAGACCCATTATTGGTGAATTACATGGGCTGCTCATCACTTCTTTCAGAACTCCTTGCTTTACAAAGTCTGCAATTATCTGCGACACCTGAATGAGGACTTCTTGTGCCATGTGGTACTGCGGTACCTGAGGAAACACTGCGTTTGGCTTAGCCTGTACCTTAACCGGTTCTACTCCCTTTATCAGTCCTACCTCTTTTCCTGTCAGGTCCCACACCTTTTCTGTCACTGTTCCCTGCAACTCAGGTGGCAAGTCAGTCACTGTAAGCATTGGGAATAAGGTTATCAAAGGGTATTCCTCATTTGTACTTTCCGTCTCTAGGTCTGTAAATTGTCCATCATCCCCTTCATCATCACTGTTTGTCTGTACTTCAGTTCCCTCATTGGAACAGGTAATCGAACATTTTGTTTTGCACAGTAAGTCTCTTCCCAGTAGGGACACAGGACTAGAATCACAGACTACGAATTTGTGTAATCCCTGGAAGTTGCCAACCTCAACTTGAACTGGGTCTGTAATCGGGTTTGTCAAATACTGATTTGCCACACCAACCACCCTTATGGTACGTCCTGAAAGTGGCAGTTTCGGAACCTCTGCACTTCTGACTGTAGAGCGTGTAGCTCCCGTGTCAACCAGGAATGAAACCTTGTGACCCATCACCTTTCCCTCTACATAGGGTCCCCTCTGATCTACTTCTAGGGACGCTGCAAGTCTGCACTCTTCACTGTCAGAACTGTCATCCGACCATTCATCATTCAATCCATCCTCACCATGCAATGGGAATTGCTGTACAGTATTATTTTGACTCATTGTTTGACCTGTGACCTGCTGAGGAAGCATCACCTGTTGCTGTCCCATCGGAGCTAATGGTAATTGCATTTTGCTGTCTAGGTACCATAGGAATCTGCTGGTGTTCCTGCTGCATTTGTGCTGGTTGGACACGCGGCATTTGTATTTGCTACATGGGCTGTAACCCCTGCATCTGAACCATGTTATTTTGGAAATTCTGATTTTGGCCCCTCACCTTTGGACCCCGCAGATTTTGAAATGTACCGACATCATTGCTTTGTTGAACAACACCATCCTGCACCACATTTGGGCATTCCCGCTTCCAATGCCCCACGCCCCCACACGCGTGACATGGTGACACCTTTTTCATCCCCTGCACATAATTTTGAACCACAACAGTATTCAAGTCTGGTCCGCGGTTCACAAAACCTCAAACTCTCGGTTGTGCCTGAAACATGCCATTTCCCTGCGGTTGCTGCTGTATTATCTGCTGTACTCCGTTTCCCTGCATCCCTGCTTGCACTGCCTTAATCTGCATCACCATCACTTTCTCCTTCAACTTTCTCTGCTTCAACTCAATCTCATCACTACAGTATTTCGCATACTGCAGCACCTCATCAATCGGCTTTGCGTGCCAACAGATCAAATGATTCTTAATCATCTGACTAATCTCTGGTCTCAGTCCTTCAACAAACCTGAACACAAGATGATTCATGTCTTTCGGCTCTATGGCCTCCGTGCAACTGTAATGTTTGAACGCTTTCAACAATCTTTCATAGTAAGCATGAATAGACTCTTTAGCCTCCTGTGAGGTTCGATCGATTTTCTGCCAATCAGTCACTTTCAGCGACACTTTCTGCTTCAAAAACTCAATCACTTTATGATAGTACCTCATCACCTCCTCAGAGGGTGCTCCGATTACCTTATTCCTTGCCGGCTTCTGTGTCGGCTAGTCCACACCCCTCTTGCACTCAAGCCATAAGTCAGGTGGAACTATAATCTCAAACAGGGTATTCAAGTCCTCCCAAAGACATTTTGCAAGCTTCACAAACCTATCTGTCTGCTGGTACCACTCTATTGGCTTCTCCCTCAGTCTGGGATAATCATTTGTGAATGACAGAATGTCTCCTCTAGACCACGGTACATGGACTAGAACCCCTCCAGCTGTTTCTCTCATTGGTAGCATTTTTACTGTCCCCGTGTCCAGTGAGGCTTTAGCCTGATTTGATTCCGGACTGTCACTTTTCTCCTTATCTCTTTTCTTTGCCCATCTGCCTTCCCATTTCTCTAAGGCACCACAGATCTGCGCACTGGGCAGTATCTCTTTAAGATGCGCTTTCATTCCGGTAGATCTCATGTGCTCAAAATCTTTAGAATCAAAGTCTAATCCGTAGCTTCTTTTCAAATGTTTAGTATTCTCAATGTCTATATTGTATTTGTCTGCCAGGTTCGCCAACCTCTGATGTACCTTGCCCACTTCTTTAGTGATCTTGGGGCAAAGATATCTCAATTCTGCTTCTGTGTATGACTCTAATCCGTTTACCCCCATTGTCCCTTCTACTAGTTCCGCAGCTTCTACACCCAGTCTCACAAAATTCAGGTATTCTTCCTTTTCTGGCTTATCTGTGGCTACCGCAGTATTTTGTAATACGTAAGTCTTTTCTAACCATTCATTCAACTTTTGCACAGAGAAACCTTGCAGTGAAATGTTCCCTGCATGCATCAATGGTGACTGTGATGAGTTTGTACTTATTGTCTGTGGGGTTAACACACCTAGCCCTGCTTGCCTCATTGTCTCCAAAGGAGCTCCAATCGGACTAAGGTCTATCAAGGACCTGAGTCCTTCTGCTGACTGTTCTCTTGGTGTCATTAGTTGGGGAGGTCCTACGGACCCTCCTCTTATTACCTCTTGGGTCATTGTTCCCTGATCACTCATGCTAGGCTTACCCTGCGCATACAATGGTACTGGTGGACCAACAGTAATTGGTAATGATATGGCAGCTGGTGTCTGACCTGGTCCCAAAGTTCGTGGAGTAGTAACTCCCAAAGCTTGACTCACTGTGGCTGGTGCAGGTATTAACAGAAGTTCTGCTACTGGATTATACCCCGGAATCAGCTGTTGCTGCAGCTGGGGCAGCAATTGCGGAGTTGGCTCAATCTGCACTAACCTTGATTTTGTATATATCGGATCAGGCGGCACCATCAGACTCGTAGTTATCTCTATTACTGGGACGTCTGGATAAATCCTCTGTATCTGTGGTGGAGGTTACAACTGTATCTGCATGTCTGGCGCAGTGGGTACACTGACACCATTCTGTATCAAAATCGTATCGTAGCACTGTATTTGTAACTTCTTTACCCTGCGTCGGGTTCCTAGGACCCGGACTAGTGCTCGGGGCATTGTCAATTATTGCATAAGGTGGCGGTCGGTCATGCAACAATTGATTAAGAAACTCTTCATCTTCTGAATCATCTTCATCCACCCAAGACCTCTCAGTCTCTTTAGGCTTATTAGAGCCCTTATCTGTCTTACAGGTGGCTTTCTTTCCCTGTGTCTCGTCTCCTTGTGTTATTGCTGGAAACAATTTGAGTCCGTCAACTATTCCCCTTCTCCACATTTTACTCTCATTGTCCCATCTAGCCTCGGCTAAAGTCTTCTCTGCCCTTTCCATTCTCCTCACAAATTTCTGCTGTCTTTGTCGTATGGCCATAAAATCCCAGACTGCTAATGCCTCATACTGGGCTGGCCTCAGAGGTGGTTTCTGCACACTTAACATCCACCTCAAATTTTCTAGAATTCTTGTATTCAATGTTCCGTGCTCTGGAAATGCTAAACATCCCTCTTTCTCAGTCAATTTTCGCCACTGCTTCATCCAAAGACATGGTGCGACTCCCTTTTCCTCCATTACTATATAAGCTGGAGTACCCTCAGGCGGTGTAGGCTCCCTTCACTCGCCATAATGAATGTGTCTCCTTCCAGAGCGCTCCATAAAGCTTTGAAAAAATTCGTCTTTTATTTTGTTTTGAATCTAATCAGGAAGTGCTTTAATTCCCAGAACACTCTTCACCCACCTTTATCAACCTATTGCCTCTCACGGACGGCTGCCAATCCGTGCGCGACCCCTTTCAGCAACTGACCTATCCCAGCGCAGTACCACTGACGTCACACTCACACACACTGCAGCTGACAAAGTCTTGCGGCTTGTCCTCCTTACACTGGATTCACACCAAATTAATGCAATATATTGCAAACACCTTTAACCACAAAAACCCAAATTTGCTGGTTTACTACAGGAAGGGTAACACAATCGCTTCAGAACTTTACAGAGATTTCACTTGGAGCCTCGGCCGCTACTCTCTCCTTCTCAGCTCCTGCACCCGCAAGCAGAATTCGACCCGCAAATCCTACTCTCGACTTGTCAATGGTTTGTCCTAGTGCACTATAGAACTTGCCAAATCTGCATCGAAGGTTTCACACATACAATTTGACTCAAACTTGACTTGTCAAACACGCCCGATTGACCTATTAAACCGCACAAATTACAACATAAACCCAAGTGTCTCCTACACTTGTCAATATACTCCGGAGTCTTAGACCACAACGGGTCCGTATATCACCAACCAACCACGTGGATAATTTTTTGGAGCACAAAGCGCTACACTCACATGAAGTACGCCGACTTCCCTACTCTCATACTTTGGAGTACGCCCACTCCTACTAAAACAACATCACCTGACCTAAACACACAAACTTCACAAAACACCTGCAATAAGTATAAGCTGAGCAAGCGCAAATTCTACACAACACATGCTAAAATGCGGAGAACATACCCATCTCACCTAGGCAGGCTCCGAGATTCCGGGAAAGTCATGAAGAATTTAGAAACGCATCATACCTCCAATTTGCATTATTTCAGAAAAACAATGTAAACAATAGTTCTCCGTCCTAGGGCCCCAAAGGGCCTAAACTGTTGCTCTGCTACCAGAACTGTTAACGCGTCCCTTTATGATAAATTATCGCACATTGGAACTTGTTTTAGACCAATGAATCTTTTGACCCTGTTGAGAGACACCTTAGGACAAGATAGCTAATCAACATGTCAATCAATACGTCAATAATGTCATCAATATTTATCACAGCAATGCATTTCACTTTAGTCAAAGTCATTAATCAAACTCAAGACACCACCATGACCTTGCAGTCATGAATAACCACACCAGTTTAGTATGAATTTAGTGATATTTATTCCCTATTGGTTACAATACTACTAGAAAATGTTTTAATCTCAAAACCAAGAAACACAATAGCATAGTCACAATATGACAATTCTGATAAGATTTCATCAAAGCAAGAATCACAAACATCAGAACATAGCAAGGCTTGAACATAAGCTATCCTTAGCAGAGTATCACTAATACATTATTCAACAAAGCATTGATTCAGTCATTTGTCTATTTGCGTCAGTTCAGTGAACCCTCTCAACTAACCTCTAATTAGCATTGGCAGGTTGGACTTCATGCTAAACAATTTAGTAACACCAATTTGGAAACATCTAACTATGGCTCCTGTCAAAGAAAAGCAGTTCGTACCTAGAAAGGAAAAGCAAACAGACAATCACAATTTCATTGTCATATAGTTACCCTCCAAGTTTGGTCAGCACTCAGGCTCTGTCTTCGTCTTCAGGACATCAGTTGATTCGCCATCAAAAGAGATTCAGCTCCAGCAAAGGGCAAAAGGGGCACTTCCCTCATAAGGAGGTAAAGTGTAAATGGGCAATCTAAGGACAAGGATGGTTTAAGGTAAAATCAGCAAAGTCACTAGGCAAAGTGACAAAGTCTCTGGATCATATCAAATTGCATCAGCATCTCCCTAACTAATTAACTCATTTCCGTGTGTCAAGGGGTTTTATCCCTTTTCCATTGTACATTCCCCTAAAATCTAATTGGACAAGGGGTTGCACCCCACTATCTTTACCCAATTAAAATCACATTACTTCATAGAATTTGTTACCCTACAACAGTTCTCACATATTTTATTGGTGCTTATGATTGACGTCTTCAGCGGCTGGAATGTCCGGTATGATTTCATCATCTTGTGGTCCTTTGCACATCTTCGGTCAGTGGCCCCATTGTCCGTACCGGTTAAGGCGACCTTGTACTTTGCGTTAATCTACACTGTTGCATTCAGCTAAAACGTTACTATAGGCAGGATGAATTTCAGGAGAACGGATCTACTACAGTTACATTCAGCTTCTAGCATTCGGAAAAAAACAAGAGTTCATGTCCTTTAGCAAGTCAGCACACTGCACGTTAGAAAAATACATTTAATATGAGATTCAGGCAGCTAGGCCTCGACTCATGCTAACTAAAGGCCTAATGATTTGTTAGCAAAATCTTTACGTATACCTATTATTATTAGTGTAAAATCATATCATAACATATAAATTTCAACATTATTAGTCAGTTTCATTAGTCCCCGTATACATTGACGGCCACTCCCCGTGGGCACATTTCAAGTGAACGTTTTAACAAAACATGTTAATACAGTTTCTATGCAGCATTATTATACATTAGTTCATAAACCTTTCATGTTAATATAGATTATATAAGCTACGCTCTCTCAGGTGTTTTCAGAAGAAACTTGATAGGAGCACTTGTTTCCCTCTACTCTCCTGTTTGAAATACACTTCTACACATTTAAGCAATTGTTTTAATTGAGAAACAAAAATACTCTATCTAAAACTCCCTTACATTTGCACAGCATTATGGGTATTTCATTTTCTTTTGACATACTAATGCACCTAATGCTTAACACTGCATTAAAAGGAACAGCTTTCCTTAGTACTGACTTTATTTTTATTTAAGTTTCTGTGTTAAGTGAACCATAAAAAACTACAATGCGCAGTTTTTGCTTTGGTTATTGTAGGTTTTCAGGCAAGTTATGAAAGTTGCTTATCTCAGACTGAAGGAAGCTATGAAACAGAGCAAGCATCATTATTCGCCACACAATTTTCAATATTAGGTAAATAATAAATCACAGTTTTTCAGTCAATTAGCAAACAAGCACTGGCAACTACAGCAGTAAGCAACATGTCCTTGTAGATATGGAATGGGACAATGCAGCACAAGTCGCTGCATTGCCTCACACTGCGATAGGGAGGCATGCTATGGGCGTTACAGTGGGTGTTCCCATGTAACACCCATGGCATTTGACACATTCCCAGGTTTATGAGATTTTGTAAACCTGAGAATGAGTCAAAAGCCCTCGTCTCCCCAGGGGAGGCGTAATGAGGTGAAATAGCTTTATTTCTCCTCGTTCTTTCCTCTTTCTATGTTTGTTGCATTCAACAGTCATCTCTACAATGCAGAAACCCTTGCACCATGGTGCAAAGGTGCCTGCTTTGACGCATGGCAACCCATTGTGCGCCAGCACCAGGGGAGAGGACCGAAATGTGCTGTATGTTGTAGACCCGGTGCATTTCTGCCTTTTCCCTGTGGCGCACGGCAGCCCAGCGAGGTCACTTGCTGTGCTGCCCTACACCACAGGGCTTGTAAATAAGTCCCTCTGTCTCTTTATCTCACTCTTATAGGTTCTTTTTCACCCATACATTTTTCCTTTGTCATGTTTTACTTTTCTTTCTTTCTCTCTTTCTTTCTTTCGTTCTTTCTTTTGTTGTTTCCTTCCTTCCTTCATTTTCATGCTTTTCTCTCTATTGCTCTCAGCCAAAGTCTGAAGGTCAAAAAGAAGTCCTGTCCATAACATGGGCCACCACAAAACACTGGGGCCCAAATTTACAGGAGCTTCTGCTGTCACTGCATCATTTCTTTTTTGAGACAGCTGTGGAGCAGTCCCTACTCCCTATTTACAAAGTGACTTTTCTACACTGTGCGTCATTTTAAACCTGCGCAATAACTGGTTGCATCAGGTTAAAATAATAAGATGCATGTTAGACATTCTCACTCAAAAACCAGACCAAAACGGACGCATCCATATTTCCTAGAATTTGGGAAAGTGATGCATCGTAAGGAAATGCCGCACAGACTCTAAAATGCATCTAACTTCCTGCTCATCAGAAACCTATGCATAAAAATGACACATTGGTGTCAGTATATAAGTATAGCATGCACAAAATCACTCTTGCAAGCTCAATCACACCATGGAGATGCTACTACTACATCTGGGAGCACCAAGGAAAGATGGGCAGCATTGTCTCAACTACCACAGAGGCAGCGCATGAGAAAGGAGAGTATCTACCGGCAGAGGATTACTCTCATTGACCTGAGGGGGGAGGAGATCATGAAATACTATAGGCTCAAGAGGGAGTCTATTATCCGGCTCCTGCATTAGACAGCACCAAGGTTTCAGACAACATCTCAGAGGTGCACCAACATCCCTCTGAAGTCTTAGCTGATGGCTGTACAGCACATGTTGGCATCTCGGTCCTTTCAAAACACCACAGCTAGAGTGGCAGGGAGCTCGCTGGCATCATTTTCTGCATTCCTGCCCTCTGTCCTAGATGCCATCACATGCCCCACACCCCAGAAACTCACGTTCCCCAACACACACCAGAAACAATTGGAAAACAAGCAGGGCTTCTATGGCAAATGATGCCTCCTGCTGCAACAGCCCACCTCTATCGCAATCAGAAGCACACATATTCAATGTGCAGGCAATCTTGGACCATCTGGAGATGTTTATCAACGTGCTGGGAAAGTTCCCGGGTAGTGCACATAATGCCTGTATCTTCAGGCACTCCATCATCAATGATCACTTTCGGAATGGGACATATGGAAATGGCCTACTGGTTAGTAAGTACATCACAAGCACAGAACCACTCATAACAGAAAATCACTTAGCTCAACAGAGACATGTTATATGTGTTGGATAAGTAAGGCAGTTCATTTGTAGCAGGTGTGTCACTTATACCTGTGAACTGGCACATGGTGCTTGTGCAATAAAAACCCATAACACACATGTACACAGCTTTTACATTACTGTGGCCCTTGTGTAAGTGAGTCAGTACTGCTTGGGTGTCCATTTCCATTATGCTCTGCTGAGACACAGTATTCCATTGAGATATAAAAGTCCATGGTAAGTCCTCCTCTGTTCCCTCATACAGTCCCATAGATATGACCAAAGGCCCAGTGGTTTAACAATAGCCACACAGGCCCTGTTCAAGGGGGCAAGCTCCAGGGGGAATCCAAGACACTATGCATGGACCTCTGGCCCAATAGTACCTGACACAGTGTGAGTGTAGGTGCGGGGCTTGCATGACCAATGCATTCACATGGGTGTGGGTGCTGTGTTGAAAAAGAAATGATATGTTCCAAGGTACTGATTTGGCTTGTGCATGCAGCAGTTTTCAGGCAAAATAAAAATGTCAAGATCACTCTGCTGAGAAATGTCACAGCTGAAGGTAACTTGGAATTTACTGTAATGGCAGTTTAAATGCGCCACAAAAGAGGGTATTGGGTTATAGGCCCTGCTGCAAAAAACATGTACCATGCATGCTACAAAAATGTCAGTAAAGTATGAGTAGTTCTACAAAAAAGGAAGAGAAATTTAAGTCCAAGAGAGACAATGGAGGGTTGAGGGTCACTGTTGGAGAGTGGTTCTGAGAGAATATGTGGAGAAGGTGGTAATGGTGTGGCTGCAAAATTAGACTTCTGCTGCAGGTGCCCCCAGTACAAAAGCTGGGCCTGTGTGGGTAGCACCCTGCATGTATGTTGCAGGGGACATTACCCTACGTTTTCATAAACCACTGCAAATGAAAGATACTGCAAAGTGTAGCACCATCCACTGTGCATCAAGGATGTGTCACATAGGCCTCATGCTGAAGTCATCCACCCAACACCTAATGCAATGATCATGTTTTCAAGATGAAGAGGAACATGGTGATCCTCACAATAAATACATAGATATGTTACTCCAGGGGAGGTAAAACAAAACAACATATCTTCTTTTCTATCCAAAGTTACTATTCCTATGTGTGCTGCATTATTCAGCACATATTCTAAATGTCAATAGTCTACCTCCTTACTCCATGTGCAGGAAAGTCATCAATAGCATCATTAGAAGTGAGTGCCAAATGCATACACAACTGCACTGTGATGTAAGAGGGTATGCGTACACATCATTCACCTATCTGTGATATTGTACATGCAGAAGACACAAATGTGTTTTATGGCATTCATATGTCACATACATGAATATGTCAGTTAATGTAGTGTAGTGCAGATAAGTGATTCCCTGTGCTACCATAAGGAAACAAGCTGGAAATAAGGGCCTGTAGGTGGTTCCAAATGTGAAAAATAGCCGCACATATGAAATTCTGTGTAACAATACTGTGTGCAAGGAACCACCTCCATTTGTTGCCAACAGTGTTTCCACAATTACATTCCATTGCCATGAGCCATGTTAAATGTCCTACACCTTTGAAATTTTATGATGTATAGCAAACTTAGCAAACGTAGCCAAAGTAGTTCCTTACCATATTGTTCCATCTGCCATTCGGCGTCTGTTCAATATTGTGAGTCAAATCCCAATATCAAATGTCAGACTAGGCCTCACAAGGTGCAGCAACGTAGTCCCTTTTGCACCAGTCCGTACACCATGTAGCCAAGCATGGACCATGTCTACATATTGCTTGTCTAGGGGCGTTGATGTATAGTCTCAGTAACTTGCAATATCAAACACAGAACAATGCATCATGCTCAACACAAGTGGCAACAGTGTACTAAATAAGGGAGGCTGGATAGTCTTCTGAGTCACACATGCACATTGCATAGAGCGAAATATTAAAACAATGCTACATATGTGGTACTGTCAACACAGTAGATACAGTGTACTGCCCTGTGTAGACACTCATGGAACATGATAGCATGCACTTAGAAAGAAACCATGGCGGCAGCCAATGTATGACAGTGAGCATTACTGTGACACACATTTTTTTAGTAGTAATGGGACAACATCATCGGCAATCGTCAAAAGTCCGTCCTTCCAACATTATGAGTCCATGATATGCTAACATAACGCACTTAAGAATAAGAACCAGCTTGAATCATAAGAGAAATGTCTGCTCCATTGCCAAATTGACAACCATGAGAATGCAAAAAGTTGCCCTTGGCATGCAATTGGCACACACAACTGAAAAACATGGTAAATGTAACACAAATACCACAACAAATGTTTTGTTGTACAGTGTCAGTCCTATGAAGTGTAAACGTGCTTGTATGACAAACAATGTAACACATCCATTACTGTGCGAGAAGTTGATGAGTCCATCATGAACTAAAGTAGTATATGAATGATTGTGGGAGTAGCACACTTTATGAACATAAACTAATTGTACTCCTTCTGTCTTCACAGATGACCAAGGATATGGGCTGCAGCCATGGGTCATGACCCCTCATGCACATCCCCAGACTCCAGCACAGCATAACTGCAACAATGCCCTCAGCAGAACCCACTCCATTGTTAAGAGGACATTTGACATCCTGAAAGCTTGTTTGTGGTGCCTTGATATGCCCAGAGGAAGATTGCTGTACTCTCCCCCAAAAGTCTGCAAAATCATCTTGGTCTGTAGCATTCTGCACAACTTATGTGTGCAGCCCAATGTGCCGCGGGAGAATTAAATTGTGGATCACGAAGACCCAGATGATGAAGAAGGGCAAGAAGAGGACCACCACACAAATGTGGTCTTAAGTGCTGGTTCAGGCTGAAGAAAGCAGATTGTCAATCATTTCTTCACAGAGGCCTGAGAATTATCGAGGCTGAAGTAATTATTTTGTGTAGCACAGTAGAGATCAATAGGAGTTACAAACTAACAATTTGCAGTGTGAGAGCATTCTTGAAGTAAAGTTACTGCAATGCATAGAAAATTACAATCTGATGTCATACTTATAGGCACTCCACAAAGATATGCAGCAATGTGTAACAAATAGGGCTGGATTACATCAAGTGAGACAAACTGTAGAGCTGTGCCAAATGCAGCTCTGTTAAAAATACAGGACACAAAAATGCCCTTGTAATGTGTTCAAGTCAGGACTTCCCCACAGATTGTGTTGTGTAGCACTGTTAATAATTTCAGACACCACAAACTCATCAAACAGTGGAATGAATAAATCTCCCAATACAATGTGTATGGTGTTCAGCCACCCAACGGTACTGCCACACACTTGGCATGGATAGTAGAGTGAACTCATAGATTAATGGATGTCAATTGAGTCACATGGGCCCAGATTTATACTTTTTGACACAAGCCTGCGCTAGTGCAGGTTTGGTTAAAAAAAAGTATAACGCTGGCTAATGCCATTCAAGGACACCAGCCAGGTGCCATATTAAGGAATGGCGCAAGCCAACGCTAAGGCCCGATTAGCGTCAAAATAAAGGACGCTAACCGGGTAGGGGAGGCGTAGGGCAAACTGGAGGTTGTGTGTGAAAGAATGGTGCTAGTCAGGTTACAGTCAAAAAAATGATTCTAACCAGACTAGTGTAATTTTTTTGACGCACAACCCCCATGGACATGACTCCTGTCTAAGTAAAGACAGGAGTCATGCACCCCAGCCCAATGGCCATGCCCAGGGGACTTATGGGCACAGTGCCATGTAGGAGGTCCCAAGTTAGGCCCCCCTGGGGCACTTTAAAAAAAAAAATCAAAAAACTTACCTGGACTTACCTGGGATGGGTCCCCCCACCCTTAGGTGTCTTCCAGGTGTGGGTGGGGGTGTCCCTGGGTGCAGGGAAGGGCACTTGTGGGCTGTTTCCATGGTCTCTGGCCCACAGGTCCCCTAATACCTGCCCATACCCAGGTGTTAAATAATGGCGCTAAGCAGGCTTAGCGCCATTATTTAAGGCCCTCCTCCTCCTGTGCATGATTTTTGCTCGGGAGGATAAATAAGGCGCAAGGGCCTTAGAGTCATTTTTTGCCCAGGAACACCTACCTTGCATCTCATGGAAGCAAGGTAGTTTTCCGCAGACCAAAAATTACGTTAACTCCAATATTTTGACCCTAGACGGATCTAGCGTCAAAATATAAATCTAGAGTTAAGTTTGCGCCTGAGTTGCGTAAAAATAAAATATCGCAAATCCGGCACAAACAGAGTATAAAAAAGCCCCTTTGGGCCAGATTTATATTTTTTGACACAAACCTGTGTTAGTGCAGGTCTGCGTCAGAAAGTATAGCGTCGGCAAGCGCCATTCCAGGACGCCAGCCGGGCGCCATATTTAAGGAATGGCGCAAGCGAGCGCTAAGGCACAGGTAGCGTCAAATTGAATGACGCTAACAGAGGTAGGGGAGGCGTAGGGCAAACTATCCTCCCTTGCCAAAATCACGCACAGGAGGAGGAGGGCCTTAAATAATGGCACTAAGCCTGATTAGCGCCATTATTTAACGTCTGGGTATAGGCAGGCGTTAGGGGACCTGTGGGCCATTTTCCATGGTCAGAGACCGTGGAAACAGACCACAAGTGCCCTTCGCTGCACCCAGGGACACCCCCACCCACACCTGGAGGACACCTAAGGATGGAGGGACCGATCCCAGGTAAGTCCAGGTAAGTTTTTAATATATTTCTTTTTAAGTGCCTTAGGAGGGCCTAACTTGGGCCCCCCTATATGGCACTGTGCCCAATGGTCATGCCCAGGGGACCTAAGACCCCTGGGCATGGCCATTGGGCTAGAGGGCATGACTCCTGTCTTTATTAAGACAGGAGTCATGTCCATGGGGGTTGTGTGTCAAAAGAATGACGCTAGTCAGGTTAGAGTCATTTTTTTTACTCTAACCTGACTAGCACCATTCTTTCCCGCACAACCTCCAGATTGCCCTATGCCTCCCCTAACCGGTTAGCATCATTTATTTTATTAGTATAGCGCCGGCTTGTGGCACTCTTAATATGGCACCGGCTGACGTCCTGGAATGGCGCCAGCCGTCGCTATACTTTCTGATGCAAACCTGAGCTAATGTAGGTTTGCGTCAAAAAGTATAAATCAGGGCCTTAGAGTCATTTTTTGCCCAGGAACACATACCTTGCATCTCATGGACGCAAGGTAGTTTTCCGCCAGACCAAAAATTACGTTAACTCCAATATTTTGACACTAGACGGATCTAGCGTCAAAATATAAATATAGAGTTAAGTTTGCGCCGGAGTTGCGTAAAAATAAAATATCGCAAATCCGGCACAAACAGAGTATAAAAAAGCCCCTTTGGCCCAGATTTATATTTTTTGACACAAACCTGCGTTAGTGCAGGTCTGCGTCAGAAAGTATAGCGTCGGCAAGCGCCATTCCAGGACTCCAGCCGGGCGCCATATTTAAGGAATGGCGCAAGCCGGCGATAAGGCCCAGGTAGCGTCAAATTAAATGACGCTAACAGAGGTAGGGGAGGGGTAGGGCAAACTATCCTCCCTTGCCAAAATCACGCATGGGAGGAGGAGGGCCTTAAATAATGGCGCTAAGCCTGATTAGCGCCATTATTTAACGTCTGGGTATAGGCAGGCTTTAGGGGACCTGTGGGCCATTTTCCATGGTCAGAGACCATGGAAACAGCCCACAGGTGCCCTTCGCTGCACCCAGGGACACCCCCACCCACACCTGGAGGACAACTAAGGATGGAGGGACCGATCCCAGGTAAGTCCAGGTAAGTTTTTAATATTTTTTTTTTAAGTGCCTTAGGGGGGCCTAACTTGGGCCCCCCTATATGGCACTGTGCCCAATGGTCATGCCCAGGGGACCTAAGACCCCTGGGCACGGCCATTGGGTTAGAGGGCATTACTCCTGTCTTTACTAAGACAGGAGTCATGTCCATGGGGGTTGTGTCAAAAGAATGACGCTAGTCAGGTTAGAGTCATTTTTTTTACTCTAGCCTGACTAGCACCATTCTTTCCCGCACAACCTCCAGATTGCCTCATGCCTTCCCTAACCGGTTAACATCATTTATTTTATTAGTATAGCGCCGGCTTGTGCCACTCTTAATATGGCACCCAGCTGACATCCTGGAATGGCGCCAGCCGTCGCTATACTTTCCGATGCAAACCTGAGCTAATGTAGGTTTGCGTCAAAAAGTATAAATCAGGGCCTTAGAGTCATTTTTTGCCCAGGAACGCCTACCTTGCATCTCATTGACGCTAGGTAGTTTTCCACAGGAAAGAAATGATGTTAACTTCAATATTTTGACGCTAGACTGGTCTAGCATTAAAATATAAATATGGAGTTAAGTTTGCACAGGATTTGCGTTAAAAAAAAAGACGCAAATCCGGCGCAAACAGAGTATAACTATGCCCCTTAGTGCCATAATCACAGACTGCTTACACAGGGCATGACCACAGTCCCTCTATCTACCAAGAACAACACATTCTTGGCCTTGTCCCCTCTTGTGGCGCACAATGGGCTGCAATGGTGCTAGGTTTGTGGGGATAATTGTGTGTGGCAGGGGGGAACACCTTCCTGCACATATACATTTATGAGAGTCACTTTCCACTTTTCATGTGTGGTGCAGTATGCAACACTCACAGGAATACGACCAAACATGGAGAAGTAAAGGCATGCCTCAAAGTATATTTGTGCATGCTTAACAACTCACCAGGCCAATAACAAATAGCTATGGGGGACAATCTATACAGATATATGTCTGCCTGCACAGATAGGGACTGCAGGATGGGGGCTTGTACACATATATGCATCATGCTTCAGTTCACATATGCAAAGCAAATCACACTGACATACAGGTGAAGACATCTCAAACCAGTTATGCACTTTTTCATGATTTCAAGGCATACAGCCATGCATGGCAGCTAGAAAATATACCCAATATCTCTATGTGCAAGGGAGGTGTACCATGTACACTAGGGGATGTTCACATGCAACACACATGGGCCATTAGCCGTGTCATGGCACACACATTAGAGGATAACAACCTCATGTATGATCACTGCAGCATCATTTGCTGTGATGCACCAGCGGTATTGTGTGGCAGTCCATATTTAACAGGCCATGCAATGTCACCTTGCATGGCTTTCATGGCCTTGGAAACATGGACCCCTTACATGCATAACACTGCATGAAAGGGTTGTTCAGGTGGTGTTGCCGTGGGTGTACTCACATCATACCCATGGAACGAGAAGGAATCTGAAGCATTCCCAGATACATCAACCAGGGAATACATCATATTTCTAGGCCACCCCAGGGGTGGTGTATGAGTGCCACATTGGGAAGAAACGTCTTCATTTGTACAACCTTTGCTCCTGGGAAGTCAACACCTCTTGTGATAGCTTTTGTGCACATAGGTCTCCCTTCATGCACAAATGCAATCATCCCCACAATGCATTCACCCTTGAAACATTCTTCCTGCACCATTCTGTGTCACATGGAATTGCCAGAACTGTACCATCTCTGGAAATAAATGCATTTCTGGCCTTGCGACTTGTGCTGGGGCACAAAATGCTGGCTAACGCCAAGACAGACACCCTTGTACCATGTTGCAGGGGTGAATGCATTTGTGCACGTAGGTCTCCCTTCATGCTCAAATGCAATTATCCCCACAACACATTCACCCTTGCAACGTGGTGCAAGGGTGCCTGTATTGGTGCTAGCCAGCAATTTGTGCCCCAGCATAGGTGGCGAGACCAGAAACGCATCATATTTCCAGAGATGGTACAGTTCTGGCACTTTCATGAGGCATAGGATGGCGCAGGAAGAATGTTTCAAGCACTGTCCTGAAAAATAACACAATGCACATGTCACACATCCATACACAGCATGCATTTCCTCTACAGTTTTCTGATGCAAAAGCAAATCTATGAACTACTTCACATGCATTTCAACACACAATTCACCATTTACACACATTTGAGCCATTGCGTAAAAAATAAACACACATCTGATTAATGCGTGATTTTTCCAGCCAGTGCATGAAGCAAATTTCACACATGCCAGCTGATGCATCTATTTTGCAGCATGGTTCTTTGTCAGGCCTACTGCAAAAATCACGCATTGGCTATGTATCCATTGGATGTATCTAAAAAAACGATGCATCAGCTAAACACGTCACATCCACCCAGGAAATGATGCAATGGCTCAGGCATGCTGCAAGCAAGGAAGTGAGGAGCTACTTTCTCTTTGCCTCAGTCTTTCTGTCTGTGCTTGGTGTAGGTTGTGTTGGTGCAAGTCCTGAGAGTGTGTTGGTGCTTGTCAAAGTGTGCGCTATCCCTGTACTGTCCCGGGAAGTGTCATTTTGTGTACCTTACCTGTGTGTCTGATAGTTTTGTCTTTTGTATTGTTGGGTGTCTATAAACTGGGAGTTACTTGAAGTTAGCAGTAGCTGGGGGGTTTGTTGGGGTAAGTAGTTTTTTTAGCTTACAGAATAGTATTGGGGTTGGAAATGTCTGGCAATGGAAGGGCAGGAACATGGATGAGCGGGAGTTTGGAGGTTTCCTGTGGCTAATCACCCATTAACTCCCCAATATTTTAGCAAGTGGTGGTAGGGTCATTCAGGGATACCCCACACATTTAGTGCATGTTCCAGAATGAGCGGTCATTACACCAACTTAAGCATAGCTGGGCCAATGTAGTGAGCCATGAACATGACCTGCTGCACTACCTCGCAATAGAAGTTGCTGGAAAACATGGCAAGTACACATATTTTGTGCTGACTTTGCTGTGTGAGATTACAAAATGAATGTTTTGGATACATAAGGAAAGGGCCGATATCACACATTTTTGATGCAGGACAGTGATGCAAGCAGTCTTGCTGCCCTGGCCTGTGTCAAAACAAAAGGACTGCTATGCGCTGTATCTGCAAGATACAGTGTATTCCTGTATTCTCCCCTGCACTGCTGCACAGTAGGCTGATATGCACCAGTAAAGACATCCTTGCACCACAGTGCGAGGGTGGCTACATGTGTGCATGGCAGTAATTTGTGCACCAGCGCAGGGGAAGAGGAAAGGAATGTGCCGTATCTAGTAGATACGGCAATTTCCTTCACTTTTGTATTGACGCAGGCCAGCTCAGCAAGAAGGTTTGCGGTGCTGCCCTCTCCCCAAAAATTACAAATATCCCACTGCATAGCAAATATGACTCAATTAATGTGTGTCCTCACAAGTAAGCCAAACAGTTAACATGTACTGCTGTGTCAGACAGTGTCACACTTTTGTTGCAACTTGGATGACTGAGAGTAGGTCATTGGAGTGCAACCCTCTACATGTGATGTGGTCTTTGGTGAAGAATAAGGCAGGAGGGATTCTGATGGTAAATAGGAGCATATTTGCAATGTTTTGGTGCAAGGCAGCACTGCAAACATTCTTGCTGCGCTGCCTTGTGTGAAAACAAAAGGGCAGGAATGCACCATATCTAGAAGATACAGTGCATTACTGTCCTTTTCACCTGCACTGGTGGATCAATTGCTGCCATGTGCCATCGCAGGCGCCCTACACCATGGTGCAAGAGTGCCTACATTGCAGGGAAGATTGTTTTTGTGCAAGGGAGTTGTCCTCTTTCCATGTGTGCTGCAAAATATGTAGGAGTGGTGAAGGGTTTTGATACATTGCCAGGTTTACAAAACCTTTCTTAATCTGAAACTGCAGCATAATCCATGGGTGTTGCATGGGAGAACCTCAAGCAACACCCACGGGACACACAATCCACACAGTGTCATGCATGTAAGTGGTTCATATATACAGGGCCATGGCAAGCCAGGCAAGGTGTCTTCGCCTGGCCTTGTACATGTGGCCTGGCACACTGCACACCTGGAGCAGCTTATTACTTAGCCCTCCAGTGGCATTGTGTGATGCTGGGTCCTCGGGAACGAGGCACTTACATTGGAAATTGATATTCATATGTACTGTGCTCAGCTTAGCCACAGTGTTTGTGTTCAACAATCACAATGCCATGTTTTATTTCCTGGGTGGTCCCGAACCATATACAGTGTGAGACAATGAAAGCTTCTAGGCTCTGAATATTACCAGTGAGTGTCATCCTGTATGTTAATTGTGTAGTGCAAGGATTGTGTGTGATCTTTGATGCTGTGTCCAAAGCCAGGTTCAATATGCATCCTAATCAAAGGCCCTACTTAACAAGAGGCCTTCACCACTGGTGTATATCTGTTTGTGATGGTGAAGGCCTCTAAGGGAAGGATGGTGAGTCCCATGGGCTGGTAGATATGGAGTGAGGCAATAGAGTGTAAATCAGTGTGTCTTGCTTCATTCTGCGTCAGGGAGGAGTTTCAATGGGTTTAGCATGGGTGTTACAGCACCCATCGATTTTGATGCATTCCCAGGAATGCGTCAAAAAACTACACCACTCCAGGGGTGACATAAGGGTAATGCAACGTGGATAAATATTTTTTTTCACCCCCACTTTTTTCCTCTTCCTGTGTGCACAGCAATTTTGCAGTGCACATTGGAAGAGGAAAACTCCTCTTGGAATTGTTTTTGGTCAGGAAGGTGCCCCTTACTGTACAAAAACAATCATCCCCGCAACGCAGGCAACCTTGCATCATGGTGCAAGGGTGCCTACATTGGCGCATGGCAACAATTTGTGAGCAAGCGCATAGAACAAGGACAGGAATGCACAGTATCTTGCAGATGTAGTACATTTTTGTTGTGAGAAAACAGGGCTGATTGCAGAGGCCCCCTAACGTTTTGCCCCCATTTTCCTTTTCAACTTTTGGCTGGTGTTTTCCTGACTCTGATGGTGCCCTGGGTAGTGCTGTGTAAAATCAATATGCAAATTAGGGTAATAATAACTGGTTAAGTCAACCTACCTATAAGTCCCTAGTATATGGTAGGGCATGTAGGTTTAGGGACCACAGCATAGGTAGTGCACCCATAGGTGCACGGCTGAGGTGCCCAGTGTCATTTTAAAGGCAGGCCTGTCTTGCTGGCTGCTTTTAAATTAAAGTTATATGCAAATTCAACTTTGGAATTAAAAGTAGTTCCAAAGTCTTAAACTACCTTATTTCTACATATAAGACACCCCTAAGGTGTGCCCTATGTGCCCCTAGTGCTGTGTGCCATGTAACTATAAGCAGGGACCTTATAAAAATAGTTTTATAAGCCCTGGTGAGGTAAAAACAGCCAAATTCATTTTTTCCTCATTGTAGTGAATGGCCTTCATAGGCTAGAATGGGGAGACTTTATTTCAATTTTAAAAGTCCCCTTAAGTAATGGATACCAAGAGTTTGGTATCAAATTAATTGTTATAATAAATCCCACAACCTCTAGTTGTTGGATATAATATAACTTGTTCAGGTAAAGAGCTTTAAACTTTACATGAAAAGTTGCCAATTTCAGCTCTGCATTATTTTTCCCGCTGTGCTCCGATTGGCCAGCCTCTGCCAGCCTGGCCAGGCTGCTTGATGAGGTGTGAAGTGGCCTGGCTTCACACAAAGAGATGTGCCTGTGGGAGGGAATTTCCCCTCAGCAGATGGTGAGGCAGGAAGGGGGAGGGCTGCCAAACTGGTCTTCAAAGGCAGAGAAGGACATTTGAAGCAACCCAGCAATATCCCCACATCCTGCAACCTCAGACAACTAGGTGCCCCCTAGATTAGGAGAGGGCAGGAGAGGGGTGTGTTTATGATTTTTAGCCACACCAGTGGGTGGGCTCAGCCAGATGTAACCTCCAAAAATCAGATTCAGTCATTATGGATTTTTGAAGAATGTTGCCTCCTGGGATTGATTTTTGCCACACTTCCCAGGAAGTGGTCATCACAGGGGGAAGGACCCTGCACCTGATTGGAGAATCAGGACCCCCCTGTTTTTCACACAGGAGCAAGGATAAAACTGTCAGACCTGCACCCACACATCAGTTCCCTACCACATCCAACAAGGAAGAACCAAAGGAGAAGAAGGACTGCCCTGCTGGACCCCTGGCCTGCACCTGGATCCTGCACTCAGAAGGACTGCACCAGCTGCACACTTGGGCTTCACCACAAGAAGGTCTTTGCCTGGCTTCAACTGGTTCAAGGAGGGACTCCCTGTTTGCTACAGGTGAAAAATTGCTAACCAGAGTCCCCTGCACCAACTCCTGAAGAAATCAACTAGCTGACCACTGTCCAGTGGCCAAAAAGGAGTTTGCGCCAGGTGCATTCTGGGAGTTGTAGTCCGTACCCCCAAGGATCATATCAGAACTTCTGGACCCTTGGGGTGAGCTGTGGACCACAAAAGAACCTTAAAAGAACATCTGGGAGAAGCCCCAGAAGTTTGGAGAAGTTTGGAGTACTTTTGAACAAAAGCTCCATAGAGGGACCGACCCGCCTCGGCAACTCTAGCCGGATTGCCTCAAACGCAAGCCGGCCTGATTTGCAGGTTCGTCCGGGTAAAGAAAATCTCCGAAAAAGAGACTAAGGGCCAGATGTAGGAAGACAGCAAATTGCAAGTTGCAATTTGCGAGTCCTTCCGACTCGCAAATTGCAACTCGCAATTTGCAATGCTGAACGGTGTCTCAGACACCGTCTGCGACTTGCTATAGGGTCGCAAAGACCCACCTCATTAATGTTAATGAGGTGGGTCGCAATTTGCGACCCCATAGAGAGTCTGGGCACTCACGGGGATGGTGGCCTGCTGGAGACAACAGACCACCATGTTCGTGACTGCTTTTAAATAAAGCAGTTTTTTTTTTTCAAAGTGCAACCCGTTTTCCTTAAAGGAAAACGAGCTGCACTTTGAAAAAAAAAACGAAACCTTTAGTTTCGGTATTTTTCAGGGCAGGTAGTGGTCCATTGGACCACTGCCTGCCCTGATTTTTTTTTATTTTTTCCAGACACAAAGGGGAAGGGGTCCCATGGGGAGCCCTTCCCGTTTGCGCCTGGGTTACCATCCACTTCAAGTGGATGGTAACTGCGCTTTCAATCGCGGTCGCAAATGAAAATGAATAGCATTGCGAGTCGCAAATAGGAAGGGAACACCCCTTCCTATTTGCGAGTCGGAAATGCATTTTGCGAGTCGGATCCGACTCGCAAAATGCATTTCTACATAGCAAAGAGGCTTTTGCGACTCGCAAACGGCGATTTTCGCCGTTTGCGACTCGCAAAACCCTTGCTACATCTTCCCCTAAGTCCGAAGGTAAAAAGTTGACCGGGACCTCCCAGCCAGCGTGTCCGAGGAGGGCTCCAAGGATGTCGGATCAAGATCCCGGTTTACTCCGGTCGAAGGATTTTTGCATCGAAAAAACGACTACGTCCGAAGGTAAAAGTCTCCACAAAGAGCTCCTGCGAAGCGTATCTGGAGAAGAGTTCCAGGAGGTCGGATTGGACAGGCAGGTTCGCCCCGCTGAAGAAGAGCTTCAGAAAAGAGACTAAGTCCGTAGGTAAACGTTTGACCGAGGCCTCCCACGATCTGTAGCCGAACAGGGCTCCATCGCAGTCGGCCTTAAACTTTGACTTTGCCCCGGTCGAGGTGCAACCAGATGACCCGATTGCCGCTTTTTGTTTCTAGGTGCTAAAAAACAATAATTCTCTAAAAATTAATATCTCTGGTTCCCCTTATCAGATTTTATTTGTTTTTGTGTCATTTTAAAGATAAAAATATAATCTATTTTTATAAATTGGTTTTGGATTTTTAAACTGTTTCCTGTGTTTTTATTTGATTACTGTTTTGTGATATTTGAATGCTTTACACTCTGTCTCCTAAGTTAAGCCTTGTCGCTCGTTGCCAAGCTACCAAGGGTTGAGCTAGGTTTAATTTACTGAGACCTAACTGGACCTAAGTGGAGGGTAGTGGCCTATTGCTAAGTGTAGGTACCTAACTGCCCTTAACAGAAGCCCATTTTCCAACAGTTGCCCCCTAGTAGTGTCATAGGGTAGCCTAGCATAATAGATGACAGCAAGACCCAGTGAAAATTCTTCAGACACAGGGGCCACCGTAGGCATGTATCTCATGAAGGTCAATTCTGAAAGCTACAAATGCTTTTTTGCTTGTGAGATGCAGCTAACAATTATCAGAGTGAATATCTTGGCGATATCTGATGTACCACATGAGACATAGCCTGAGATATTTGCAAGGAACAACATGTCCTTATCTGTGAAGAGATGTGGTAAGGTATACTTCTGTGATGATGGCAGGGGATGCTGACACTTCCAAATGCATGTCAGATGCCCAATAATGACATAGGTGATGTTGCATTTTCTGATTAACTTGTTTAGCAAGTTCACACAGGGGGATGACTGACCCAACAGTGAGGACTGGAATGACATGGCTTAACTGTAGCAGAACACGGATATGCAGGCAAGGTGGCTTAATGTGCACTCTCAAAAATGGCACTGCTGTTTGTGTCACAGGCCCCTGACCACATTTTAGATACCGGTGTGGCAGATGGACTTCGCATTCTGTCCCTAGGTGTATCAAACCCAGGTGTGAACAGTCCACACATGGTAAGCCATTAGGAGGCCCACACTCATGTTGTGTGATGTAGCATAGTCCTTGATGGCAACCTGGACAGACTTTACCCCGTCTTCTGATTCCAATGATAAAGTGAATGTGATCAAAGCCATTTCTGAATAGCGTGGTAAACCACCTTACTATTGTCCATTCTACGCTCAGAATGTTGTGTGCAGGATACTCCTCAACATTGACATTAATCAGTGACACACTTTGCTCACCTAAAACAAATGTACTATCAGGATACCTGGGCAGGTGCGAAGCACAGCATGCATTCACACATCCATCATATGGATTTGGTGAGTGCTGATGTGCTGCAAGATGACCTGTACATCTGACATGTAGTAGACACTAGGCTGTGTAGTTGGACACATGCAGTCATATTGGCTTAATGTAATGAGCTGTGACATACTCACTATGAGATTTGACTACTTGATATTGGGTTGATATTGGTTTGATGTGAGTTATCGCTCCTCCCTACATTCTGAGGACTCATACCTGACACATGTTAGTGTAAAGTAGCTGTGGGTCCAGACATGTGTATCTGCAAACTTGGGTACCTAATGTTGTCACATTATATATGCAGTTTGCACACATTGCTCTGTTCACTTTGGCTGATGCCAATGGAATACATTGCAAGATGCAGAAGGGACACTGGTGATCAGTGATTAGGATATGTATGCCATACCTTGGTTACACCACAGCATTGTTTCAAGGCCTACTCTGTACTCATGACCTCATACCTAGATATGCTAGGATGATACACTGACATTTTTCACCTTTTTGTATGAAAACGTGATGTGGACAAATGTGATCTTTCGGAGGGAAACATTGTATGGATGTCTGCTCACTATCAATTTTTGGTTAATTGTTGTGAATTTGTAATGCTGCTGTGATGTTTGTGTCAGACAATTGTTAAGATGTGCATTAACCTGGTGCCTACTGACACTTGGACTGAAATGTTCTCCTTTGACTTCTACAGACATGATCGCAGAGCAGAAACGCCAACATTATATCCGAGCTGAACGCTTCAGCAAAATCCGGCTTGTTGGCAAAGCCTTCAAGGCTATGAAGAAGCGTCATGCAGCGGAGGCTGCCTAAGGGAAATGGAAGATCATGCCCAAAGCACCCACTAAAATGGATGAAAAGGCAAAAGGGAAGAAGGACAGTGTAGAGCAGGGTGGATCCATGCAACCCATGCCCAGCACCTCACAGAGCCAGCCAAGGTGTTCAGCAGTGCCAGCAGCTGCAAGTCTGAGTCAACTGACTCCTTTTGAGACACTGATGATCAGGGATATACCCGACTTGAAATACAGGGTGGTGGGGTCGGAATTTAGGATGGACAATTTGATCCAACTTGTAAGAAATTGGGTTTCTGGTTTGCTTGGAAATTCACCCAAACCAGGCAGAACCCACCCACTCTGGTAAGGGCAAGGGGGTTACATATCCAAGATAACCCCTGCTCACCCCCTTGGTATCTTGGCACAAGCAGCTAGACCTATCCCAGATGCAATGCATTTGCACAACACACACAACCCATGTGGCCCACTATCCCCACCACAAAGGAAGCACAACTCCAAGGTATATAAAAAAAACTGTATTGTACACAATGTAATTATTAGACCAAACACAACATGTCAGTAGTATCCTGCTACCCAGCAGTTGCCAGAAAGTTACACAATAGTTATTCTGCAGAACCAGTAGTAGTCACACATAACACACAGGTTATTTATTATTCTGCAACATAAGCAGTAGTCAGGAATCACAGTACTTACGAAATGCAGTTGTCATAGAAATATCATAAATGCCCATAACAGGAACCTTATAAAACATATGGCAAGTCATTAGGACACATCAGTAAAGAATGCCCATAAAAGCAACATTAGCACATAAGTGGCACATCATCAGAAAACCAGGAAAACATATAAGTCTACAATGTCCATATCAGGCACATTTAGAACCCAAAGTACAGGTTGTCATGATGAAATTACGGCACCTCTAGTGCCACGATGTAACTGGGGGGCCCCCGGCGCTCCACTGCGCAAACAGGAGATGTTTGGTGATTTTCGCAGGAGGGGGGAGCATGCACCCCCTCTGTTTTTACATTGAGCCCCTCTTGGAGCCTGCGATCTCTAGTCCCCCCAATCCCCCTGGGCTGCAACTGGCCCTCCAGAGGTGGGGTAGGCCAAAACTACAAAACACTTGGGGCCACATGGGGAGACCTTGTCCTTGTGGCGCGGGGGGCCTCTGGTGAGTCTTCAACCCCACCTGCGGTCTTCACAAGAACAATCAGGGCTCCAGTGTGGCAGGGGGAGTCTCTGATGAGGCTTCCTTCCACCCTTACCGTCATGAAGACAGCTGAAGGACCCGGTAGGGCTGGGAGTCTCCGATGAGGCTTTCTTCCCCACCTGGCTTCAAGCACACACAGAAAGGCCTACCCAGGCCACAGCAGATGGCAGGCACCAGAGTGGGTGCCTTCTTGTGCCCCAGGGGTGCTCCTCGGAGCATGCTTCATCCTGGGGCACGGTAGGAGCGTGCTCACCTCTTTCTTCACTTTTATGGTGCCCCGGAGGTCCCAGGGGCAGCGCGTCTCCAGTGCTAAGAAATTAATGACGCCCAGGCTGTGGCGGTGAACGGGGCCCAGCAACACACTTTTCCAAGCACTGGGGCAATTTAATTAGCCTGGGCCACGGCAGTGATTTCCTGGCAGCAAAAATACGTGCTTTCAGATAGTGGCACAAAGCAAAGGAACAGAGCTTCCAATGTGCTTCAGATGACTGACCAGAGCGTTCTCCAGGCGCTTTAGCAGATGGTTGCAGGGGTCAAGGGCCACAGCACCCTCCCCCTGGGGGGCAACAGTACAAAGGAAGCACAGGGCGCAGGGCCCAGCAACAAGCCTGCACAAAGTGAATGCAGGCAGTTGGCAGTTCCTCCACATGACCAAGCAGGTCACAGGTCAGCACAGCAGCAGCAGTCCAAGGCTGTTCCTGGTGAGTCTCTCCAGCAGCACTGTGTGTCCAGTTCCAAATGTCACCCAATTGTGAAGAAAACTCCCCTGTACTTATACTCAGTTTTTCAAGTGTTTTACAAAGAAGGGGAGAGGAGGTTAAAACCAGTTAGAACTGGTTTTGGGAGTGCCCCCTCTCTCCTCCAGCACAGACTCCAAACACCAGTTGGGGGTAAACAACTCTTTTGTGTGAGGCCAGGGCACAGCCTTTACAAATGCATGTGTGCCCCACCTCCCCCTTCTCTCACCCCAGGGAGACTATTCAAAACACAGATGCACCTCTGTGACACCTCCACCCTCCCTGTGTACAGGCAGTCTGAAAAATATGCACAAAGCTCAACTGTCCCTCTGCCCTGACATGGTTTGGAGCCAAGCTGCAAAACACCAGAATTAGAATCACTTTCAAGAAGTGGCATTTATCTAATAGTAATAAAAAATCCTCCTACATAAGCAGCATTTCTTATTACCATTACAACCATAAAAAACATGCCTACACTACCCCTCATAAATCAGACAATATCCCCTCCACATAAGGCAGGGCATTTACCATAAAATCCAATGAGAGGTCAACACTTACAGCAGTGAGAAACCAAATAAGCTGTTCGTCCCTACCAGGACAGGCCACGCTACTAGGCACATGTCCTGCCTTCTACATACAAAGCACCCTGCCCATAGGTCTAGCTAGGGCCTGCCTTAGGGGTGACTTACATGTAGTACAAGGGGAGTTTTTGGCCTGGCAAGAAAATGTAGATGCCAGGTCCCAGAGGCAGAAAACTGTGCACGCAGGCCCTGCGCTAGCAGGCCTGAGATGGATTTGAAAGGCTACTTCAGCGGGTGGCTCAAGAAGCGCTGCAGGTCCACTAGTAGCATTTAATTTACAGGCCCTGGATATAAAGATACCACTGTACAAGAAACTTACAGGAAAATTAAACATGCCAATTAGAGATAAGCCAATCATACCACCTTTAGAAGGGAGAGCACTGGCACTTTAGCACTGATCAGCAGTGATAAAGTGCTCAGAGTCCTAGAGCCAACAGGGAGAGGTCAGAAAAATTGGAGGAAGGAGGCAAAAAGTCAGGGGATGAACCTGCCATAACGGCCAGGTCCTACACAACTCCCACAGGACTTGAAGAAGTCTGGACAAACACCTTTGCCACCATGAAGAATATGTGATGGAACAACTAGGTCCTAAACAGCTACTTGCCTAAACCACTACTGCTAAATAAATAAAAAGTTATAATGATTGCCTGAACAACTTATTTTAAGGTAAGTTTTTTAAATTTTTTATTTATGGTTTATTAGTTGTTTGGAATTGATATATATATATGAAAAAGAAAAATTTACCTTAAAATTTGTTGTTCAAGCTATCGTTATTCTGGCAAAATCGTTGTTTAGACAGTAGTTGTTCAGTACTTCGTTGTAGAGACTTTTTAGTTGTTTAGCAGTAGTGGTTTAGGCAAGTAGTTGTTTAGGACCTAGTTGTTCAGGATGTTTCCCACCATGAATGGCCACAGTGAACTATTGTGCCCTTCCCCATGTACATAGTTTGTTTTACATTGTTAGTGTATTAATAGCTTTGTGTAGAGTTAGTTAGAGTAGATGTAGTGTAGGAGATAGTAGTTCTTAGTTAATAGTTTTGGGTGGGTACAGGTTTAGTGGGTATAGGTGTGATGGTGGTTCATGTGTTTTAAATGTTTAATAATAAAACAATATGAAAATGCAAAACTATATATATTTGTTTAGGCTTGTATGTGTGGATAGTGTTTGTATAGGTGTAGTGAATATTGTTTCTGTATTTAGAAGTGTTGTAAGATGGGTGGGGGTTGATGTTGAGCCTGTTCTGTTAATGTATTAGGTAAGCTAGGTTAATATACATACACTGTAGGTGTTTTTTTAGATGTTAGTGTAGGTTAGATAGCTTAGTTTAGTTGAGGTATGATGTGTTCGGAGTGGGTTAGAGTAGTGAAGGTAGGTTGTTGTTCATAGGATATCTCTGAATTGGCATAACAGCTCTTAGTAACATGCAAGTGTAGCTTATGTTTTCTTTGTAGGTGTCAGTGTATGTGCCTAGGTAATGGTTAATACATGCCTTTGGAATTAGTGGCAGTGTTTTTTAGACATGTATAACTTGGCAAGATGCATATGATGATGAATGTGTCAGGTTTGTCATGGAATTATCTTGTGATTGGAGATAACTTTTTGCCATGTCAGTGACAATCTTAATCTGTATGGGGAGATAGGCAAAACCAGAATTTGTTACTACATTGCCCTTTGTGTTTGTGTCTCAGGTCCCATACATTGTGAGTTAGTTTGATTTTGCACCATTTTCAAATATCTGGGTACTCCATGCATACACACTGTTTGACAGGACAGATGATGCTTCCATCATTTTAATGTCACAGCAGTGTAGTTGGTAGCCTAGTGTCCATGGAGACGGTCCCCACCAGTACTGTGCCTTATTTTACACTCTACCTTGATGACATGTGACATGCTTCAGTTACTGCTTGGGAGCTTGAGTGCCTACAAACTATTCTGCAGACACATAGGTTTAAGATGACCAATCTTCCTTAGATGGTAGTGGTTTAGCCATGGCACCATTACAACTGTGCCCCCTTGGAGAGTTTTGAACTTTACTCAGACAATACCCCATGTTCTCTGCCATACATACTCCTACAGACATACAACATTCATATTTGAGTCTGTAAGACTCACCCAAGCTATTTATTGGCATTTGAATGTCCAGACTGAGTACATGCCTTAACCTCTGCATGTTTCATGGAGAATAACGGAGTGTCATGGTGATGAAGAGAATTCACTAATTGCAATTAGGGAAGACCAAATTGACTGTCCTGACGTGGTTGAGGTCAACAGATGGGACAAGGAATAAGGATATTCACCAGTTGTGGTGTTTACTGGCATAGTTCTGAGCACAGGGCAAAGGAAAAAGTGGCATTTTGCCATAGAAAACTGTTATCGAAACTTTCACAGTTAAAAGTGGTGAAGCCCATATCTTCATCCTCTGATGCGTTTGTGTTTTCCTGGGAGTGTGGTGTTGTAGGTGCTGGGGGTGACAGCAAGGGAGGCACAGACACATCAGGGGCATAGGAAGTGGTTCCACAGTCCGCAGCAGCATTTCTCTCTGTCATGTGTTGATGAAGCAATGCAATGAGAATGTCCTGATGTTCTGCCAACAGAGTTCCAATGTCACATTGGTAAGCACCCATAGTGGGGATGTATCTGTCCTGCTTCTGCTCCATGGACTGCAGGATGTTATGAATAGCCCCAGCTCTTTGGCTTACTCGCTAGTGAGACTTTGGTAGGGCAGTTGTTCATGCCTCTGCCTCATGACAACAGCGATATCAGCCAGGGACTGCTGTAGGCCACAGAGCAGAGTGCGGGTGCCTCGTATGGGCCTGAGGCGTCCTTATTTGGACTGAGGCAACTATGGATTGCCTCTAGGGTGCAGGACATGGTTTCAATCCCCACCCGAACCACATTTAGCATCTTCTGCTCAACTCCTTCCGCACTATGTTGAAACACTACTTGGGGGGTCCTCAGAGTTCAGGGTTGGGGCTGCTGTAGCAGATTGTGGTTGTTTTGTGCTGGTTGGATCCTCTGAAGAACCACGAATACTGTTGTCCCTTCCTGTGACCGGTGGAGGTGTGCCAACGGAGCTCACGATTTCCCAGAGGGTGTCCTGATCAAAGGTGGCCAAGCTGTCATCTTCAGCCACATCCTCATCCTGGAATGGCAGCTGCTCAGGAGGTGTGTGTACACCCTCTGCAATGAGAGCTAGCAATATTAAGGGTGTCATTTGTGAAATGTTAGTATGGCTAAACTGTTTGACTGTCTGCTTTGGTATTATTTGACTTTATAAAGAACATTTCTTCCAGGATATACATTGCACAGATTTTTTGAGTCCAAGTTACACTGTTATTGGCTTTATCATGACAGTATACCTGCATTCTCACTACAACCAGTGTATGACCAGAAAGACTTTAATGCTCATGTAACAGTTTGCCTATTTGTTACACAGGTCACTATGCCTACCATTCCTAAACATATGTTCTGTCTTTTTGACACAGTGATTTGCATTAGTTGACATGATGCCTATAGCGTTTGTGTTTTGACATGGTGGCCCCACTACTTTTCTGATTCCACCTATTTCCCAGGTTGGACACATTTCCTGTGCCAGCATTCATCCCACTGGTCCTGTACATGTAATGTGGCTCTGATCATGATGTTGTTAGGTTCCACCAATCTGTACAGTATGAGAATCTCCCTTGTTGTGCTGGTTCACATTCACATCATGGCCCGTCTCCAATGCCTCACTTTTTTTGATGCTTCGGCAGCGCAGGCTGTTGACCTCTATTACAAGGCCATGTAAAGTCATGACATGGCCTTGTAGATATGGAGTAAGGAAACACAGCGCTAGTCGCTGAGTTGCCTTACTTTGCATCAGGGAGCATTTCCATGGGTGTTGGATGTGTGTTCCCATGCAATACCCATGGATTTTGACACATTCCCTGATTTTAAAGATTTTGGAGATCTGGGAATGCATCAAAACCCTACGCCACCCCAGGTGTGGTGTAGAAGTGATGACGCAACAGGGAGAAATATTTTTATTTCTCCCCTCAGAGCGCATGTGTCTTTGGCCAGCCGTCTCTGGTCGGCGAAACACCCATACGGGCTGGAGACAGGCTGTACAGGCTCTCAGTCTGCCTGGAAGCACCCTGTCTGGGCGCTCCCAGCCCATCCTAACTCTGCTCTGAGCAGCGACAGGATTGGCCGCAGGCAGGGAGCCTGTGCCTGCCTGCAGTCAGCAGAGAAGAGGAGCGGGGCAGGTGCGGTGGCGTGAAGGTAAGTGTTAATTTTTTGGTTTTCATTTATTAAATTTTAGACCCTCACCGACACCCCCCATGTGCCTCTCCTTATGAGCAAAGCGAGCCGCGACTGCATAATCCATATTACTGCCTATTCCCTGCAGAAAGCACAGCAGAACTTTGGGACATACCTAGCAGCAGTGCATACTTTGCATTTATGACACTCATTACCTCTAATAGTTACTTACCCTGTGCTGCTGTCAGTTTGTTGCGTGGTGCACTGTCTTGTCTGGGGACTCCTGACAGCAACTCATCTGGGATGACAGCTGCCGCCCACTCCTCAAAGGCATCCAGCTTCTCCTGGGTTGCATGGGTCCTTCCTCTACTCTACATTGCTGCCTTCACGTTCTTGGGCAGTTTTTCCTTTGTCCTGCCCTTATAATCGTGCCAGCGTGTTTTACAATCAATCATGGTCCTTCTCTCTTGTCCCACACTGTCAACTTTCTCAACAATAGCCTGCCAAGTGGCCTCTTTTCTCCGAAATGACAATTTGGAGGTGACAAATAGCTGGTGTTGGTCCTGTGTGACCTCCGTGATCAAGACTTTATTCTCCTCATCACTGAAGTTACATTTCTTCCTCTTTCCCTGTGACTCTGCCTGGACATCCTGGCTGGTGTCTCTGCTGCTACTGCCTGCTCTATTGCTGTCTTCTGCAGTGTTTTTGAAAAGTTGTATTTGTGAATGCGTCAGTTTTATACTTTTTCGTAACACTCAACAGACAAAAGTGATGCAGGGTTGATTTGCATCACTTTATGTAGCTCAAGTCGAGCCTGCACCACTTTTTCAGCAGATGCATCAGAATTGTTTATGACATGACATACTACGATTCATCATTTTTTGGGGCGCAGACAGGATCCTTACACCATGGTGCGCCGTATTGTAAATACGACGCGCCCATGGCGTAGGATTCTGTCTTACCGGGGTGCAATTTTTGTTTTTTTATGCATCGCTGCCACAACGCAGGAATGTGTTATTTCTTGTAAATCTGGACCTGTGTTTCTTGCTGGGAGCATTGTAGAACAGGAGAGTATACATTAAAGGTACATTTGCAAGTTGCATGTCTATTCTCTGGAATGTGTAAGGAGGACCAATTCTGGATATTAATGTGATGGAATATCAGGTGCCAATTACCTGTGTATATAGATGCTTTGAATGCTGCTGCTTTTATGTACTTGCGGTGTAGACTCCAACAGCTGTGAAAATGTTCACAAGATATTTTTCTGAGCATTTTCAAAAATAAGATTAAAAAATGATAAATTAAGGAAGACAGCGTAGATAGGCATGTTTGTGTTATTTAAAGGCAAACATGTTGCAGGAAAATATTAAATCTAGAGTTGACCACATCAATGCTGTAACTCAAACAATGTTCCATCAGGAAACTTGCACTGGCACCAAGGCCCAGATTTAAAAGCGGCCTGCACCATCAGTTTTTTTGATGCATTGGTGACGCAGGCTGCTAACCCATATCTACAAGGTGATGCAAAGCCACATTGAGTGGCTTTTCATGGTCTTGTAGATATGGAGTACAGCAATGCAGCACAAGTCACTGCATTGCCTTACTTTGCGTCGGGGAGGCATTTCCATGTGTGTTGCGTGGGTGTTTCAAACCAACGCCATGTATTGTGACGCATTGTAAACCTGGGAATTCGTCAAAACCTATGCCAAGTGAAACAACAGGGAAAATATATTTATTTCTCCCCGTTGTTATCTCTTTAAATGTGTGCTGCATCTTGCAGCACACATAGAAAGTGGAAAGCTCCTCTTGGGATTGTTTTTATTGTGCAGGAAGGTGCCCATTCCTGCACAAAAACAATCATCCTTGCAACGCGGACACCATTGCACCACAATGCAAGGGTGTCCTGCGATGGCGCATGGCAGCAATTTGTGCCCGAGCGCAGGGGAAAAGGACAGGAATGCACAGTATCTGGTAGATAGGGTGCATTCTTGCCCTCTTGTTTTAACGCAGGGCAGTGTTGGAAGAAAGCTTGCGGCTCTGCCCTGCTCTAAAACATGGCAAATCTGGCCCCAAGAATTTTTAAATTCACCACATACTTGCTTTTCTTTCACAGTAAGTGTTCTAACGCTTATCCAGTGCTAGAGTTTCGTCGGGCTTTTGCAGTTCTTTGCCCAAGAGCCTCCACTGGCTGTTAAACTAAAGGATTACAACACTGGGCAAAACGGGTAGATTGTAAGTTTGCACCAGAACAAAAACAACTTTTCATCAACTGGTGTGACAATGCCATTTGCACCAACAGTCGTTTGTCCCAAATGTTTCCCCTCTGGTTGTTGTTGGGACCACTGCCTGCTCGGAAAAATATTTTCCCTGCCACTCACAAAGGGGAAGGGGTCCCACAGGGACCCCTTCCTGTTTGCGAGTGGGTTAGCAACATTTTTTAACTGGTGCTTACTGTGATTGTTTTGTGACTGCATTCACAGTCACAAAACAATCGTACATCGGACTGCGACTCGCAATTAGGAAGGGAACGCCACTCCCTAACTGCGACTCACAAACCCCTTTTGCAATTCGGTAAATAGATTACCGAATCGCAAAAATGGGTCTGTTCTCGTCGCAAACGGCCCGATTCTGGTACTTACATGTGGGCCTTAATTCTTTGCTTCTTACATCTGATTTACCCACCAGCTCACGAGCTCAATTCCCATCTCAACACGGCATTTTATCATTCCAGGTCAAAAACATAAGTGCCAATAAGCTGCTCCATAGCTGCGCCTGTGCAAATGGGGAACAACGGCAATATTAAACGCTACAGCAAAGCAATTTCTTCTTATGGCATGCGCATTTTAGGTACTGTGTTATCAATGCAGTTAAACAAAACCTTGATGCCAACCCTGAAGGGGCAGTGTGCCGCTTGTTTGAGTTGGAGGCAGGTAACGGGAAAGCGATTTTATTATTTTTAATGAAAAACACCGTTTTACAGTTATATGGGAGGGTTGCGAATGAACACATCTTCCGAGTAAAATGCGAAATTGCTCTCATTTAAGGACTGCCAAGCTTCTGTTGGCATTCTCGAACGGCCACGCATTCCAGAACATGTTCAGAGCCAGTGGGCATGATGAGGGCTAATTCCTTTATTTATCATTACCCATGCACTTTGCAATTACTGTGATCAGCCTAGGCAGGGCCATGGGGGTCATTGACTCGACATATTATTTTATGAGTCCCCACTTGCTTGGTGAGTAGGGTCAAAATATATCACATCTTATACACAATTGTGTCGAATTAATAGCCTCCTATGTCTTCTTGCGCATAACGTGCCCCTCACGCTAAACCACAGGCCAGACTCTGATGCTGTTTTTAAAAACCAAGCTAGACAGGTAAGAGTATTTATGTGAATGTGAAAACTTTACTGTTGAAAAAATATATTTCTGCACATATTTGTTATTGTAACCACCTCACATCTTCCATTGGCTATCCATCTCGCACTTGATTGTTTATAACATATTCTGTTAGTCAGTGGATATAAAATACATTATTTTTGTGATTATTCATTAAACGAGGCAGCTTTGTCTGGATGCCCTGGAAAAGTAATAGCCTCATTACTTGAGCGATCCGTTTTTTTTTAAAAAGAGTGCCACGTCATTATGTTTGTTTTTCTTTCTGGTTATAAGGAAAATGAATTTTTGCAACATGTTCATTTCATGAGCAGGTATTTGTTCAAGGGCACTGCGCTGTAATAAGTCGGTGCAATTGCTCTTTGACAAGTAAGAAATAAATGGAAGTGATTAAAAAAAAGAAAGAAAAAAAGAGAGAGAAAAAACGAGCTGACTGCCTCCGCTGGCTCGCCGGCACTGCGCTGTTTGTTGTCTTGTGCTCTGTTCCCGTTGGCGCTTCCTGAGACTTTCTTCTTCATCAAGTGAATATAATTCCCTGCCATAAAACATTAACGAGTATGCACAAGCCACATCCGACGCCTTGAGAAATGGCGAGGGCATTCGCCACCGGTAATTTGTTTCGGTTTTTGAGAAGTAAAAAAAACTGAAGAAAAGGAAGAACTGCCTGCCTTTCGACAGAACGATGGCCATTTTATAGTGAAACGGAAAGAAAGATGTTTAGATAGGCAGCCATATCTCTGTCTAATAGATATATACACAGTTTGTGACAGAGATATAGGTTTGGGAAGTGAACCAATACTGGGGATCACCAAGTCTTGAACTGCAGATTATGAGGGTTGACCATAATAAGCACTTCTGTCTTGCTGGCGTTGAGCTTGGGAGACGTCAGGATTACCCAATTGGCCACTGTCTTCAAACATTACTGCATGCAGTCTAAAACAGCCACACAGATGAGCAGTTAGCTACCATCAGTAAAGGTTTTAAAAAGGGTTGGACTGAGTCAACATCCTTAGATTATCATTTCCATGATCATTTAAGACTTCCCATGGTGGATCGGATAGGATAGGCTTCAGTTGGGCCATGAAAGAAAGATGCCTACCAAAAACATGCATGTTTGTTGAGTATAAACCATTTGAAGTAGGGCCTAAGACTATTCTTCACACCTCCCTTCATTTTTCTAGATTTGCCTTTCGCGCTGAGATTGTCAGCAGTTTCCGGACAATGAGCCTAAAAGCTATTGTATGATTTGAACTTTAAACTTCCAAAATTAAATAAAAATGTTGAAATTTTTTCCAAAGACACTCAGAATTCTCATATTCCAAGTTCTTCTGATTGAAACAGTATTTACGAAATACAATCTGTACATTTACATTTACAAAGATCCTCTCTGAACTTCCTGGGGAAGACCAGTACCCCTTATTTTTACTGACAGATATACCTACATTGATGCCGCAGAGCTGGAGAAAAACCTCTATTAGGAAGTAAGTTCTAGAGTTAATTTCAATTCCTAAGAAAGTGTAGCATGTGCACTGGAATCTCAAAATTATATTCTTCCCAAATGTCAATGTAACCTTGCGGTTCATCACCTCAAGAGATGGCTAAGATCAATACTTCAAAGGCTTATTAAATACAGTAATAGGATTCATACTTTTCTTCAATAAAAAATGATGAAGTGTACATATTTAGCATTTTCTAGAAGTAACCCATGGCTCCCTAGAAAATAACGGTAACAGCCAGCTTTCTGAGTTTTCTCCAAAATTCATTAATGAGCTCCAAGGACAAACTCCTTATAAAAAAAGAAATTAACAGTCTTTACTTCAAGACTTTTCACTACTGAGGAACATAATGGTCGGGTCCCCATTTTGACTGGCAAGTATCAAACCAGAGTTTTGATTTTCCACTGATGAAGAAAACCTCGGGTTTCTCGACATCCAACTTTAACCAATTGATTCGTCTTGGACCAGACAAAAACTGTAAAGCATTCATGTGAAGCAATACAGTTGTCTAGGGCTAGCAGAATTTGTGTATTGTATGCTTACCTATAGGTTGAAAAACCCAAGTGACTACAGCCTTCACCAATGATGCAACATACATAATGAAGACATATGGAGAAAGTGCCAAGCAGTGAGAAACTCAGTTTCACAGTTTGATATTGTCCGGTAAAACAAGGCTACATCCACTTGAAACTCATTGTCCTACAGCCATGCCTATCCTACATGACTTAGTATGATGATATGGTCAACCACATGTAAAGCAGCAAAAAGAGCTAACTAGATCAATGCATTGATATCTCCATGCTACAGATTTAACCTTAGCTCATCTAAAATGGAAAGCAGGACAGATTCAGTACTATGAGCTAGGCAAAAGCCTGATTGAGAACAGTCCTTGGAATCTGAATTTTGTAAATGATTGCAAAGACTTCTTGCCAAATATTTTTTAGTGTTTTAGCACAAGATGGGAGCAACAGGGAGCAACAAGATTCAACTGTAATTTTAGTGCTGGGTCTGGTCTGATTGAACATTTTTAAGAGTTGTAGCACAATTGCTTCTTTGAAAGGCCATTGGACTATCCATCACTCAAGGGAAGAGTTTATAAGGTCAAGAAGGGAGTTTGTAGTTGTATCAGCTAGTAGCCTGAGAATCTTATAAGGTCATGGAGAAGCAGTGCATATTATAGTGGCAGCTCTCCCGCTGTACCGGGAGAGCTGTGCTGAGGTTTCCATTGGTTTTCCTTCCAAATGCGGCCTTGTGCCCTGTTTTCCAAGGGTTAGGTGTGGGTGCCCGGTCCCACCCAGGCACCCCAAAGATTGCCTTAGTTGAAGGGCAGCACAGGGAGCCCAACCCCCGGCTGCCATCGCCTGCTCCCCATGCCTGCACAGCCATGTGCTGCTGTGAGGGACGGCAGTCCTTTGTTGCCCACTCCTGTGGGCAGACATGCTTGATGGTGGCCAACTCCAACTCCCACCAGACACAGGGAGCGGGTGTGCGTGCCACTTGGGGGGGTGAGCTGCAGCACTCCCCCCATACTCACTGAATGCCACAGAACCCAGAGATGGGGTCCTGGGCCCCTTCTGCCTCCTGCCGGAGGAGCATGAGAGTGCTCCCCCATCCTGGGAAATCTTGGGGAAGCGCAATAGCACTTCCCTGTAATTGAGAGCACTTGGGGGTCGGGGTTGGGGTCCAGGCCCCCTCCAGCATAAGTCTGCTCGGGGAATGGGGTCCCCGGGTGAGATATGAACACGGTGAGGGGGACCCATGCATGCCCTCTCCCCACAATGAGGAATTTCCTCTTACATCGTCCTCACACCCTGATCCACCTTGAGAAAAATTGATGAACGAGAGCGGAGCCCCACGTGCTAAAGGGAGGAATTAGGTCAAAGGTTGACCAACTTTAAAATGCCATAGCTCGGGCCCCGTTGTGTTGATTCTTTGGCTAATTTTAATCCTGGTGGCGAGCTCTACCCACCAGGGGCAGTTGAAGTAACCCTCTTCACTTCCAAAGCAATGTAGGCTTCCAAAAGCTTGTCCTCCTGGCTCTCTGCTGCAGTTTTCCTTTGGGTTTGGTTGGTGGGTGCAGAAAAGTCCAGGGCTACCCCAACTGGTCCTCAGAGGAAGTAAGGGAACCAGCTTTACTGGCCCTTGGAGAGACCCACTGGTCCTGGGGTCAACTGGACAGAGTCCTGGGTCCTGATTGGGGTCAGGGGATTTCTACTTCCAGTTCTCCATGGCAGACCCAGGATCCAGCAGCAAAGCAGGTAGAAAGATTGCAGGCAAGAGAGATTTTTCTCCTTGTCAAGACTTTCTAAAAGGGAGAGGAAGGTTCCAGAAGACAGGCACCCCAACCAATCTTGGGGTGCCACATCACCTCTCCACTCCTGTCCCAACCCTCCTGCATAGCATGTTGGGAAAATCCAAAATGGCGTCATCAAGGAGACACTGGTCACATCAGCTCCTTGGGTCTCAGCTCCACCCCTCACTGATATCACTGCCAGAGACCAGCAGACTAGAATTTCAAAGGTGGCACCCACTGGTTTGGCTCCAGTTAACTGTGCACTCTCCTTTGTTCAGGGAGCTTGGGCAGGCTCATCCCTGGTGCACTGCGACAGGTGGGTGATTGATACAGAGCATTCTGCCCCACTCTTTCCTCCTCTGGAGCAAAGAGAAGTAGTGCTAATTGCTCCTTTTGTGTGGTGGTTCCTGCTTCTGGGGAGAATGTAATTACTGGACACAGCAGGGTGACAACAGGCCTGGGGTTTGATCCTGAACTGAGCCAGGGGAATATAAAAACTCTGCATGACCCACAAGATGTACAGTTATCATGTTGGAAGTGGCAAATTTGATTTTCCTGCACAGGTCATACTTTAGTTCAAGGCGTCAATGGTCTCTCTAGTCCAAGGAGAAGGGAAACTACGCTCTAAGGAAATTCCCTCCATAGGTGCAGAATGGAGTGTCACTATGGTTAAAATAGTAGAGGACACAGATTTTTCCCTAATAGTGTACATTTACCTTATGAGGCCTATCCAAGGTGAATACCTATACCGGCAGAGTCCTCATTGGGCCAAGCTACCTGTGCGCTGTACCCAGGCTGTGCACGACTGTAGTCTCTTACATGCAGCCCGCACACGTTTACCCGTGTGTGTACACGTGTTCATGTGTACCCAACCAAGCGCCCCTTAGTATTGCTGCATCCCAGCGGCCTTACCTTAAAAGGTAAGCACTGGTGGTAAACATGAGCAGTCCTTTTACTGTTTGATTATCAGGGGTGAGACACCGATAATGAGGCTCACTCACAGTAAAAAGTCCAAGAATTGGGTGAGCAAAATGCAAAAAAATCTGGGCGTACTGCTGAGAAAGAAACCCAGTGAAACAGGTAGCTTTATATGACTTATGTTGGAGACCTGGGCAGCCGAATTAAAATGCACCTTATCAATTTCCTGCCCATTGTTAGAGACTTTATCCACAAAATACATATTAAGTTGATCACAAAATGACTTGTGGTCCTCCCAGGAGTAAATTGGGACATATGTGAAAGCTCCTTAACTACTGCAAAACCTTCTTCCTGCCTATTAGTAGAAACATTCTGTTAGAATGATATGTTCAGAAGAAAAAAGAAAAATGGCAGTCTCAACATAATTTCTTTGACATGCTCTTTCCAATTTACGAAGTGAGTTTTATAATCAATATTAACTCATGCGAAAATCAAATAAATGTTAAATAGGGTCTTTACAGTTCTGGGGCATGTGCAAGGTCATAATGGTTGGCTCCTGGTCCTGTCAAGACACAGCTAGGCTCACTTTAGTCACACCTTTCGTAGCCTCTCTAAAAGTTGATTTGGTGTCATAAATTGTGCGCTAAACATTGAGAACATTTCTGCACTACAACCAAAAAACTGTACTTGATATAACTGTATTTTCTTGTGCTCGAATAAACTAGGCCTAACTTTCATGTTGGATTCTAAGGCAACCACGATATCTGTTTTCATTTCTCGTCCTAACCCCCCCCACATAATTAATTTGGGCACTGAAGCTCTGTATTGGCATGTTGTTCTCGAATAACCATGAAAGAAGCTTTTTACAGCATTCAAATCTCTTTCTGCCTGTATAGTTTTTTATTAGGCTGCTATTGATTAAGGTAACTAGGGGCCAGATGTAGCAAACGATTGCGACTCGCAAACGGGCCGAATCGCAATTTGCGACAGTGCAAAATCGGAAATGGGATGCAAAAAGCCCATTTCCGACTCGCAAAAAGCGATGGGACCCGTTTGCGAGTCGCATCCGGTGCGACCCCATTTTGCGACCCGCAAATTGCAAGTCGCAATTTGCGAGTCGCAACCCATATGCAATTGCAACTCGCAAAATGCGACTAGTCGCAAAAAGCCCAGTTTGCATGTCCCATTTACCACTAACTCAGAGCAGGTGGTAACCATTACCAAAGTATAAAAGGGGACCCAGAAGGCATCTGGGTTACTCAAGATGGCGGAGATATACCTGATAGCAGTGAGGAGGAGAGTCTACGCAGCCCAGCAGAGGAGGAGGAGGGGCCACAGACAGGAGAAGATATATAGAACCAGGCAGACTCTTTTTCAGCAAACTGAAGAGGAGATCTATGACAAATACCGCCTTAGCAGTGCAGCCATTCTAGAATTAATAGATTTACTCAAACCACAGCTAGAACACAAGACTCTGCGTGGCTGCGCCATCCCTACGCATGTGCAAGTACTATGCGCACTGCACCTCTTGGCCTCAGGGAGCTATCAGGGGGTCATTGCCGTGGCAGGTGGGGTATCCCAAAGTGCAGTGTCAAGGTTCCTCAGGGCATTCCTAGATGCCTTAGTCAGGCACATGTCTCACTTCATATACTTACCAAGGAATGAGGCAGAAATTAACAGCACCAAGCTGGACTTTTACCGCATTGCCCACTTTCCTCATGTCATAGGGTGTGTAGATGGGACACACATTCAAATATGCCCCCCTGCTAATCTGGAACACATTTTCCGCAACAGGAAGTGTACCCACTCACTCAACATACAGGTTGTTTGTGATGCCCATTATGTCATCACGGACATCGTAGCTAAGTTTCCTGGCAGTACCCATGACTCATACATTTTTAGGCATAGTGGGATACATCAACGCCTGGAACGTGGGGAATTTGGAGACGGTTACCTCCTAGGTAGAGCCACGGACACTTGCAGACATACACACAGGTCACTGTGCACGACAATCTGGACTTCCTAACCGTGTACTTTTCTGCCCAACAGGTGACAGTGCATATGCTCTCAGGCCTTGGATCATGACTCCGTTTTTAACACCCAGAACTGAATCAGAGAGGCAATACAACAGTGCGCATAAGAGGACCAGGAACCTGATCGAGCGCACCTTCGGACTGCTGAAGGCAAGATTCAGATGCCTCCACCGCAGTGGAGGCGCCCTCCAATACACCCCCATTACCGCTTTCAAAATTGTGGTCGCATGCGCCATCCTCCACAACATAGCCACCCGACGTGGGCTACCTCTCACCCCTGCAGACCCAGATCCTGATGATGAAGAGCAAGAACAACCACATCGCCATCATGGGGATAGGAGTCTAGCTAATCAAGGCAGACTGAGACGGGACCACATTGCAACGCAATATTTTGTCAACTCCCACCATACTCACCTATTAACCATTTGTTAAGTGGAACAAAAATAACTGTTTTATTAATGTCATGAAGAAACTATATACAAGTTGAAATTGTCCATGGGCAGGAAAATGCCAACCAGTCATGTGGCACATTAACGCCATGTGCCACATGAATCTGTCCTGGCTGTTATCTATGATCTCCTGCCCCTCCTGCCAGCCTGGCTGGTCCCTGCTGCGTCCATGGTGCTGTGCCTACCACTCCTCAGCACCCTACTGTCAGTGGCAGAGACACTGCTCACTGTTGAGCCATCCTCCCAGGTGTATTTGTTAACTTCCTGGCTGTGATGTCATCATCATGTGCCAGGAAGTGTTTCCAGAGTGTTCTGGTATGCTTTCTGGAGTGTTCTGCTGCACCTGCAAGCAATTTTGAAGGTAATCGCAATTTGCGACACCCACTCGCTAATTGCGAGTTCGTTTTTTGCACACTCGCAAACAGCGACCTCGCAAACTGCGGACTCGCACACAGCGTTGCGAGTCCGGCTGCGAGTCGCAAAATCGGATCGCTTTTGTTTCTGACATTCCTATTTGCGACTCGCATTTTGCGAGTCGCATCAACTCGCAAAATGCGAGTCGCAATTTTTATTTTTGCTACATCTGGCCCTAGATCTGTACTGCCACATCTGATGGCAGGTCAGAATAGGAAAAATTGTTATTCAGTTATTGTTAATAATTCTGTATTGTGATTCATTTAGCTTTGCTCAACTTATGCTAACTGTGCGATTTCCATTTATCTTTCTTTGTGAATTTTTCTATAAAAGTTAGAATTTGAAGATGGGTTGGTTTTGTGACTCGCTGACTTTGGAGACTGAACCCTTGTTTTGCCTTGACTTTGGGTCTTTCTCTTGCTGCATTTGATGCAGCCTTAAGCTAATTTCCTGTATTGATTTGATGTGCATTGTTACCATTATTTTTGAATGCTGTATTGAACCTTGAATTCTTCTTTATGGTTTACAATTCGCTACAGAGCCCAGAGGGCCTAGTTCCTTGGGATGCTATGTATTTCGCTTGTGTTTGGGGGCCTCATTAATGCTTTTGGTTTAACACTGTCCCTTATCCTGTGAAAGAGCTTTATCTTGATTATCATAGTGTCAACACCTCACTTTGCCCTGAACTAGTTCCTCTAGTGATTAGGTAGCATACCCCTCTGCCATATTCTGATTTCCTTTGTATGTGGCCTCAGTGTGAATGCTTGTAGCTGGCTAGTTGTTCTAAACTTCTGATTTACTCATGTTATATTTTATCTTTTCTTCCTGCCCTTTGTCTTTCTCCTTGTTACTTCTTTCCATGCAATGATTTGGCATAGGCTGTGTCAGACTTGGCCTTATTGGCATGGGCTCCCCTAACGTTTTGCCTCTACTTCCCAGATTGCACCTCTGTGCTGGACTCTTTTTTGCTGTTTTTGTTTGCTCTGAACACTTTACCACTGTTGACCAGTGCTAAAGTGTAAGTGTCCCTGTTTAAAATGTATGTGTACATTGGTTTATCCATGATTGGCATATTTGATTTACTAGTAAGCCCCTAGTGAAGTGCACTAGAGGTGCCCAGGACCTGTAAATCAAATGCTACTGGTGGGCCTGCAGCACTTGTTGTGCCCCCAACATTAGAAGCCCTGTAAACAAGGCTCAGACCGGCCACTGCAGTGTCTGTGTGTGCGGTTTTAAACTTCCAATTCGACTTGGCAAGTGTACCCACTAGCCAGGTCTAAACCATCCCTTTTTATACATGTAGGGCACCCCCTAAGGTAGGCCCTAAGTAGACCCATGTGCAGGGTGCAGTGTATGTTAAAGGTGGGACATGTACTGATGTGCTTTACATGTCCTGACAGTGAAATACTGCCAAATTCGTTTTTCACTGCTGCAAGGCCTATCTCTCTCTTAGGTTAACATGGGGCTGCCTTTAAATATCCTTAAAGCGCAGATTTCCTTTGGGAGCAGATAGACACATGGAGTTTGTGGTCTCTGAACTCACAATTTAAAAATACATCTTTTAGTGAAGTTTGTTTTTAGATTGTGTGTTTGGAAATGCCACTTTAAGAAAGTAGGCATTTTATTGCTTAAACCATTCCGTCACTCTGCCTGTTTGTGGATTCCCTGTCTGGGTCAGTTTGACAGTTGGGCTGTTTGCACCTCTCCTCTAGACAGTGACACAAAAGGAGCTGGGGTGTAGCCTGCATATCCTGATGGGCCTTCTGGACTGAGGGGAGGGGGAAGTGGTCACTTACACCTGAAAGGGCTGTGCCTGTCCTCACACAATGCAGCCTCCAACCCCCTGGTGTGTGTCTGGGGCCTTGCCTGGGCAAGGCAGGATCTTGAAACAAGAGAGACTTCTCTTTGAAGTAGGCCTACTTCAAAGGCAGAAAGGGGTGTAAGAAAAGTGCCGAAAACCTCTGAAAATCAGAATACTTCTGGAACCAAGAGGAACCTCTGCCAAGGAGAAGAGTTGGAAGTTGGAAGCTGGAGGAGGAGTACCACCCCTTTGCGTGTGAGTGTGCTTTGCTGGGTTGGCCTGCAGTAGCTGCTTCTACCTGAGAAATAACAAAGACTGACTTTTGTGTGACTTTCCACTAGTGAAGAATCTCCAATGGCTTGAACTGAGCTTGCCTCCTGTTGTTGAAGTCTCAGGGAAACAAAGACTTCTCTCTACCAGAACTTGGGCTTTCTGCTGAGAGTCCTGCCTGCCAAGTGGTGCCCTAACCTTTCTCTGGGCCCTTGAGAGGTGTAGCTGGTGGAAAAGGACAGAAATCCAGGCAAAGACCACCATGTCGGGAAACTTTTGATGCATCACCCGCCTCGCTGCTGATAAACAACTCAGCGCAGGCCTCGTGGCTAAAATCGACGCTCCACCTGCATAGCTGCTGGAAGATCATTGCAAAACGGCTGGAGAAACGACGCACAACCCCCCAGCAGCTGCTGTTAACAACGCAAGCCCCCATGCAGTGCGGTTTCTTGACACCGTGTGACCAGATTTCAACGCAACTTCGCTGGGTGCGGAAAATCAATGCAAAGTCTGTCCGGACCTGAGGTGCCCATCTGGATTGACGCATCGCTCTCTTGTGGGAGAAAAGAAACAACGCACGCCGACCCCAACGGATGAGGAACAACGCACGTTCTGGCTTGCGGGTGAGAAAGCGACGCATGGCTGACCTTTTTCGACGCACATTCGCTCGTGCAGCTTTATTTTTGAGGCTACCCAGGTACTTTTGTGTAATAACAGCGTTCTTACTGTTTTCAAAGGATTAAGGCCCTCATTACAACCCTGGCGGTCGGTAAATACCGCCAACAGGCTGGCGGTAAATACCGCCAAATTATGACCATGGCAGAAACAGCTCAGACAGACAGGCACTTTAACACACTGACCGCTAGGGAGGATTCAACAGGCACCACGGCGGTAGCTGCCTACAGTCAGGTGGAAGTCAATGTTCCGCCCACTGTATTATGACACATCAGTCCGTCACCTTTACCGGGGCGGTACCAATGACATCAAATACCTGGTGGAATCACAACACAGAAGGGAAACGACTCACCTGTGGAGACCCTGGGAAGAACTACGCCTCCATGGAGCCCAAGCTGCATATCTTCCCAAAGATCTTCTACGTCCTTCTCCACCACGAACATCAACGCCGGCAAAGACGACCACGGTGAGTACTGCCGCCTAGCACACAGGGGGGGAGGAAAAAGAGAGTGACACACACACGTAACATGCAACACCCCCACCCCAAACACCACACACACAAGCAGATGCAGTAACATAACATATTTACCTCATACCCCTCAGGAATAATGCAAGGACAACAGCAATAGATCAAAGTGAGTGTAATAAGATAAATATAGTAGAATTACGTGCATTCAAATCCAAAACTATATACATATTTAATAATGAAGGGACACTGCCCAGTCCTCAATGTTCATGGGCCGAAGGACCACAATACAAAGTCCAAGGCCCCACTTGTCTCCTGCAACAACATGGAGAGAACACTGCAGGGGCATCAGTTCGAAAATAGGCAGGCACCTCAGGGGGACGGGGGCACCTCAGCCAGAAGATAGAACAAATCCACTGGTCCAGGAGGGGGCAACATGCCCTGTGCTTGGTCCTGGGGAGTGCACTGCCACAGTCTCTTGGGTGGGTGACTTGCCCACATGCTCTGGAGAGGGCAACATGCCCTGTGCGCTGTCCCGGGGAAGATGGGGTGATTGGATGGCATCTCCACTTGTTCTGGAGGGGGCATCCGTGCCCTGTGATCTTCATCCTGGAGAGGATGGGGTAAGAGGATAGCATCTCCACTAGTTCTGGAGGGGGCATCGTGCCCTGTGCTCTTCATCCTGGGGAGGATGGGGTGAATGGATGGCATCTCCACTGGTTCTGGAGGGGGCATTGTGCCCTGTGCTCTTCTTCCTGGGAAGGATGGGGTGAGTGGATGGCATCTCCTCTGGTTCTGGAGGGGGCATTGTGCCCAGTGATGTTGGTCTTGGGGAGCGCACGGTCACATTCTCTCAGCTGGGTGTCATACCCACAGGATTTGCAGAGGCAGCCGCACAACAGCCCATGGATACAGGACTACACGCTGTCCGCAGGTGGCGGCGGATGCTCAGTGGTGGCAGTGGTAGTGCTGCTGCTGGTAGTGGTGGGGGGAGGCTCCAGCCTATCCCCTGCAGCCTCGGACAGCTGCCCACTAGTGCTGCTGCTGCTGGTAGTGGTGCTGGTGGCTGTGCTGCTGCTGGTGGTGGTGGTGGGGGGGACTTCAGCCCATTCCCTGCAGCCTCGGACAGCGGCCCACTGGTGCAGCTGCTGCTGGTGGTGGGGCTGGTGGAGGTGCTGCTGCTGATGGTGGAGGGAGAGGCTCCAGCCCATCCCCTGCAGCCTCAGACGGCTGCTCACTGGTGCTGCTGAAGCTGGTGGTGGTGCTGGTGACGGTGCTGGTGCTGTTGTTGGAGCTGGTGGTAGAGGAGGCTCCAGCCCATCCCCTGCAGCCTCGGACGGCTGCACCACCATGGTTGGTGGTGTGGGCTCAGACTGAATCCCAGCACCAGGCCCCTTGTCCTTTCTGCCTGCTGGTGCAGGCCCCTTGCCCTTCCTGGCAGCAGCTGGAGATTCCTCCTTCCTGGCAGCAGCTGTGGATTCCTCCTTCCCCTTCTTGGCAGCAGCTGGTGATTCCTCCTTCCCCTTCCTTACAGCAGCTGGGGGTGGCACCTTTCCCTTCCTTTCAGCAGCTGGGGATGGTTTCTTTCCCTTCCTTTCAGAAGCTGGGGGTGGCACCTTGCCCTTCTTGGCAACACTTGGGGCAGGCACCCTTTTCATGTGGCTGCCTGGTGCCCGGGATCCTTTCCCACCAGGAGTTGCTGTGGACACTACTGGGCCCGTGACTGGGTGGCTGAGGTGCTTGCCTGGGTTTTACACACCCTGGCCAGACATGGAGGACGGGGGGGGGGAGGAGGGGGAGAAAAAAGGTCAACGGTGGAGAGGAAAAGCTTCTTAGGGACATTTGGGGGAGAAGAGGGAGAAGGTTTGGGAGTGGAGGAAGAGGCAGTGGTTGTAGGAGGTGTCTGTCTGCTGTGTTTGGGTGCAGGTGCATGGGCTGGATGCTGTTGTGAGGTGGATGGCTGTTGGGTGTCTGAGTGCTTGCGTTTTGTGTACCTTGGGAGGGGGGGGCACAGACACAGTGGGAGAGGCTGTTGGGGTGGTGTCTGCAGGTGAGGTGCGTGTTCTGCTAGGTGTGGTGGTGATGCTGGTAGTGGATGATGATGTAGTGCATGCAGCTGTCAGTGCAGATGCAACTGGGAGGGAGGTGGAGGAGGAGGAGGGGGATACAGTGGAGGCACTGGATGTTGGTATGTCTGCATCTGGATGGTGTTTGTGTGAGTGCCTGTGCCACTCGTGTGTGTTGTCCTGTGTGCATGCACGTCTGCCTGTGTGCTTGGGATAGATTGGGGTTGAGGGGAATGGGACTGGTTAGATGAAGTTGGAGGGGGGAGGGTGGAAACAGGGACAATTGCTGCCATCAGAGAGGAGGCCAGAGCCTGGATTGTTCTCTGTTGGGTCGGCCAAGCCAGTGTGAATGCCCTCCAGAAATGCATTGGTCTGTTGCATTTTGCCTGCCAGCCCCTGGATAGCATTTACAGTGGTCGACTGCCAAACAGAGATGGATCGCAGGAGGTCAATAGTCCCCTCACTGAGGACAGCAGGGCTGACTGGGGCAGGGCCTGAGGTGCCTGGGGTGAAGGAGATGCCCACCACCCTCATGGGTGAGAGGCCACGGGAAACACGCTGAGGGGCTGCTGGGAGGGCGGTGCTGGTACGGGGGTGGCGGCTGTACCTGTTGCTGGGGTGGGCACAGAGGTGTCCACCACCGCCAAGGAGCTTACATCGTAGGAGGAGTCGCTGTCAGTAGTGTTCCCTCCTTTCGCCGTCGTGGTGCTCCCCTCGCCCTCCGTCCCACTAGTTCCCTCACCATTGGTGGACTCTGCCTCCTGGGTCCTGTGGGATGCAGCTCCCTCCATCGTAGGTGCCACTGCTCCTCCACCAGATGATGCTAATGCACATAAGGTCAGGGTGACAAAACAAAAAGGGGGGGATAGACAAAGGATCCAGTTGGTCAATTGCTGCACTAAGACTACAGTTGGTGTACACAATAAACTTGCACACAGTGAACAGCCCTACGCACTAGGCAATGCACTACCAGTAACAATGCTAGTCTCCAGGTCATGAGGAGGGACACAAACCACCAACTGCAGCATACCTGGGTCCCACATAGCCCTGCCCAGTATTGGATGCCTACTAGCTAGGTTGAAGGAAATTCACTTCAAAACCCTGCCCAACATGGAACCTACACTGCAATGTCAGGCCTTACCTAGGGGTACCCATAGGCACACATCCCCCACCCGGATACCACCCCACCCGGTGTAAGTAGTGAGGATGGGTACTGTACTCACCCCCTTGTGGCTTCTTTGATGCCACCAAGCGTCCATCCAGCTCTGGATCAGGGGGTCAGGATACGATGGGCACCCATTCCTCACTTGGAGGTCATCCCCAGTTGGGCCTCCGCCGTATTCCGCCCCCAGCGTATCGGCTCCGCCCACCGTTTCCAACAGTAGGTGCTCCGCCTGCTGTAGACTCCCAGGGTCCACACGTCGTTTGCGATGGCCTGCCATATACCCTTCTTTTGATGGGCGCTGACCTACAGAGGAAATATACACAGGGAAAGGTATTAGTTAGACCGTACTGCCTGTTACACTCATGGCCCTCCATACCCCTTTCCATTCTCCTTACGCACAGATATGGCCCAGCATAAATGCTGCATGCTGCCCAGGGCCCATGCACCAACACCCCCAACACGAGGCTTACACACACCCCACTCCATGCATTCATGCGACATGCATCGTGCTCACAGTGTACTCACCTGTTGGTCTGGAGGCTCATACAGCAGTCCGTACTGGGGTAGATCCCATCCACCAGTCTCTCCAACTCCGCCGAGGTGAAGGTAGGGGCACTTTCTCCAGTTATACGAGCCATGGTAGGTTCCAGACACAGGTCACAGCAGCACATGCAGTATAGGTCCTCTCATGTTGAAGGTCAGGTAGCAAATGAGTGTACAGATAGAAAATGGTGGTGACGTCGCCGGCGATGCATACCGTCACCGCCAGCGTACATCACCTTTGGCCACTGTACCCCATAGGGCCCAATGATAACCAATGAGGAGTTGCACGGCGGTTCCCCACTGCCTCCCGCAACGGCGCACAACGTCAGCGGAATTACCTCACTTCCACCTGTCACTCCATACAGGACAGGCGGACGCCATTTCAGGGGGAGGGGGGCAGGCCATGTATCCTAAATGCGTCACAGTTCACAATTGTACATTCGGGACATATGCCACTAATGAATTATTAAAATCACATAATGCATTGAACTGGAGTGGTTAAAATGTACAGAAAATGACCGTCTCCTCACTCTTTTGCCTCATAGATTGCAACTGCTGCGGATGAATAGGAGATGGAGACATCCCCCGTGTATAGACCCCTGATGGTCTTGGCAACAATGGAGGACAGGCACATAATACTCACCTATAGACTTGGCACGGCCACAATCACAGAACTGTGTGCCCAATTGGAGCCTGGCCTGATATCTGGTATCCGTCACCCCACTGGGATCCCCCCTCTTGTACAAGTCCTATCTGTGCTCCATTTCTTGGCAACTGGTTCTTTCCAAGTGACAGTGGGTTTGGCAGCAGGAATGTCACAGCCAATGTATTCAATCGTGCTGACCAGAGTGTTGTCTGCCTTGAATAAACACATGTGCAGCTACATTGTTTTCCCCCAGGTGGAGGATTTGGCCACACGGAAGTCTGACTTCTATGCAATGGGACATATCCCCAACATTTTTGGGGCTATTGATGGAACTATTCCCCCTGCCAAAATGAACAGGTCTTCAGAAATCGAAAAGGTTTTCACTAGATGAATGTGCAGATGGTGTGATTGGCGGACCAGTACATCTCCCATGTCAATGCAAAGTATCCTGGGTCGGTGCATGATGCTTTCATCCTGAGGAATAGCAGAATCCCAAATGTGGTGGGCCAACTCCAGAGGCACAGGGTGTAGCAAATAGGTGAGCCCTTGTTCCCACCCAGTGGATGTTGGTGTATGGGTATGGTCTGGGCCATAAGGATTAGTGTGTGGCTAACAGTTGTCCCTCGATATTTGCAGGTGACTCTGGTTACCCAAACCTCTCATGGCTACTGACCCATGTGAGGAATTCCAGGACAAGGGCAGAGGAACGTTACAATGAAGCACATGGGTGAACAAGAAGGATAATTGAACTTACATTTGGCCTCCTGAAGGCGAGGTTTCGGTGCCTCCATCTAACAGGTGGATCCCTGTGATACTCACCCAAGAAGGTCTGCCAGATCATCGTGGCATGCTGTATGTTTCACAACGTTGCCTTGAAACGCCATGTGCCTTTTCTGCAGGAGGAGGAGACTGGAGATGGCCGTGTGGCAGCAGTGGACCCTGTAGACAGTGAAGATGAGGAGGTAGAGGATGAGGATGAGGACAACAGAACTGCAGTGATACGTCAATACTTCCAATGACACACAAGTAAGACAGTCTAGCTTCACATTTCATTGACAGTTTAATGTTTGACATTGTCACTGGCTGGCTGTGACTTCCTACTTCTATGGCCACTCACTGTATCTTTTGGCATCTCCATTTGCAGATATTGGTGCCACACTATCGCTCCTGGTGTGTTCACTGCTGCAAACTACAGATCTTTCCTATGTATACATTACTGTACAGTTGAATTGCAATGTTTCAACCTTTTTAAACAAATACATGCTTAAATCATTTGACATACTCCATACTTGTATTTTTTCAAAGGGTGTTTATTTAAGTGCTAAGAAGTAGATGGGCAAGTGCAATGGCTGGGGTGATGATGGAGGAAAGTTCAGGGTAGAGTCCAGTATATTTGTAGCACAGGTGCATTGTCCAAGGGGGCATAGGAATGGAAGAGAAATGGCAGTTTAAGGTGGACAGGGTGACAGAGTGGAACACAAGGGTGACATTCAAGAGAGTCTTATTTCCTGGCAGGGATCTTGCCATTGTCTCTGGCTTCTGCCTGGATCGCAGGGAATATTTGTGGGGTGGTTCTCCTTCTGCAGGGGGAGGGGTGCTGGTGGCCTGTTGGTCCTGTGGCTGGGCCTCGTGTCCACTAGCGGCAGCAGAGGTGGAGGGCTGTTCAGTAGTCTGCGGGTGGCAGGGACCCACTGGTGTGACACTAACTCTCTCATATTGTTGGCCATGTCTGCCAACACCCCTGCAATGGAGACCAGAGTGGTGTTAATGGACTCCAAGTCCTCCCTGATCCCTAGGTACTGTTCCTCCTGCAGCCGCATGTTCTCCTGCAACTTGTCCATGAACTGGCCCAGCGTATCCAGGGAATGTTGGTGTGCTCTCAGGATCCCAGTGAGTGCCTCCTGGAGAGTTGGTTCCCTGGGCTTGTCCTCCCCCTGGCGCACAGCAGTTCTCTGAGCTTCCCTGTTGTCCGGTGCCTCTGTCCCCTAAACCGTGTGCTCACTGCCACTGACCTCAGGTCCCTGATTGTCCTTGGTTTGTGTGGCGCCCTGGTGTCCCTCTAGAGGTGGACATACTGCTGATTAATGTATCCTGGGGACAGAGGTATGGGCCCACTGGGTAGGTGCTGTGTTGGTGTTTCCTGAGGGTGGGCTCTGTGTTGGTGTGTGACTGGGCTTGGGTAACCAACTGTCCGGAGGTCCCTGATGGGCCAAGTTGGCCATCCAGATCCAGGCAAGAAGAGCTGCTGTCATCACTGTGCGCCTCTTCTGTCGGGGGACTGGATGTTGCTGGCACCTCTTCTCCGGTGACATTGGCATGGATACCTGTGGGGATGTAAATGCAGTGCTATTGTTTCTGTGTGACATATTGTGCATGGGTGGGTTGCCCTCTATGGTTGTTATTGCCTTGGCAGCCTTGCTTTGTGTGATTTTTTTTTTGGTGGGCTAACTGTTTCCCTCTGGTGTGCATGCTTTAGTGAGAGGTGTCCATGCAGGTTTGTGAGTGGTGTCCATGCATTGGTGGTGCATGCAGGGCTTGGGATCAGGATGGGTGAGATGTGATGGTGGGGTGTGTGGGAGGTGGTGGAGTGAGGGTGGGGGTATGTGATGGCATGCAGGTAGGGGGGTGATAGAAATAGTAGAGAGTTGACTTACCAGAGTCCAGTCATCCTCCTACTCCGGCCAGGCCCTCAGGATACATGATTGCCAAGACTTGCTCCTCCCATGTTGTTAGTTTGGGAAAGAAGGTGGGGGTCCACCATCAGTCCTCTGTACAGCTAGTTGGTGTCTTGCTGCCACAGAATGTACCTTACCCGTAGGTCGTTCCACCTCTTTCTGATGTTATCCCTTGTTCTGGGGTACTGTCCTACGGCGCTTACCCTGTCCACGATTCTCCGCCATAGCTACATCTTCCTCCCAATGGATATCTGCTGCACCTTTGATCCAAATAGCTGAGGCTCTACCTGGATGATTCCCTCCACCATGACACTCAGCTCCTCCTCAGAGAATCTGGGTGTTGCTGCGGTGCCATCGGTGTTGTATGAGTGGTGTGGGTTAGGGTGTGTAGGGTGATGTGTTGGGGTATGTGTTGTAAAGTGTGTGGGTGGTGTATAGGTGATGGTGGTATGTGGCTCTTGATGTGTGAGTGCTTTTCTGTCTGTCTCTCTCTGTTGGCAATTAATTTTAGTTGCAAAGGGTTGTGGGTACTGTGGGTGTGTTTTATAGTGGTGTGGGTGTGTCGGTGTGGTGTGTGTATCTGTGTCAGGTGTGTGTAGTTTGAATTGTCCAATGTGGTGTTGTTTGTTTGAGTGTGTGTATTTTGAGTACGGCGGTATGTACAGCCAATGGTTTACCTTCGTTGAATGTCCGCCATGGTGATTCGTGGATCATAATGTTATGAGCGTATTTCTGTTTACGTAACGGTGTGGGTTTTGCTACCGCCAGTTTATCACTGATCTTTGGTGTGGCGGAGTTGTGTCTGTAGCTGTACAGTGACGGATTGGAATGTGTGTGTCATAATATGGTAAGCGGATATCCGCCGCTGCAGCGGTATGTTGGCGGCAGTCAGCATGGCGGTAAGTGGGATTTACCACCAATTTCACAATGAGGGCCTAGGACTCTTATTCTTTTTTTAAATTATAGCTTGACTTGTATATGTCGGATTTTTGTCGGTTTGGTCTTGTTTTGTTTAGATAAATATTATCTATTTTTCTAAACTTGTGTTGTGTCATTTTAAAGCATTTTCACTGGGTTACTGTGTCTGTTCGCACAAACACTTTACATATTTCTTCTAAAGTTAAGCTTGCCTGCTCGTGCCAAGCTACCAAGGGGGTGAGCGGGGGTTAACTGAGTGTGAGTCTCCTTTACCCTGACGAGAGTGAGGGTCCTTGCTTGGACAGGATAACCTGACTGCCAACCAAAGCCCCCATTTATAACAGTCTCTTGTAATGGAAGTCTCCTAATGTGAATGCTTGCGACAGCCATTTTTCCCTCTCAAACTCAAAATGATTAAAAAGCTGAATTCCACACTAACAAAACTGATGGGTGGTTCTGTGGCCCAAATAGCTTCCCCGTTAGGTCTACTTTCCCAGGGGTGGTGAAATTTCCCATCAGTGTTTCAGAGAGCATTCAGTAATTATTTACTACATTCTGAAAATTGTTTAAATAAGCTAGAAGAACTGGATTGAGCTTGAAAGAGTCAGTGTATATACTAGGGTCAGCTGTAGTGTGCCACAGCTATAGAGGAAAAAGACAATAGACCATGTCCTCAGTTGCAGATAACGTGAATTAAAAATTGCCCAATGACTCTAAACATGTCGCCATCTCTATGTACCCAATATGATAGAAATTCAGTCCCTTTACATCCTTTGCTGTAAATGTCTGAACTAGATAAGAACAAAGGTGGGCCTTGGACCTTAAATCTGCAACTAAGATTCTGAGTTCTCTGTGTTGCTTCCACATATATCTATATCAATATCTGTTTTTTTGCTTACCTACTGCCTTTCTTTCAGTCTTGATGAATTAACTCTGCACAGGATCACCCTGTTGGTCTTCCAAGATCAAATTCATACTTTGCTTTGGAAAGGTGAAGCCATCTTATTTTCTTTATTTTGGAAATTTTCAGCCATATTGGATTGTGCCTAGGCTGCTGTCCCTTTCCAGCTGTGATAAATCCTACTTACCCTGCTGTGCAGGGAGCCATTTGGAAGTCTATGGTGTGGGCTCATGAATCACATACAGTGGGACCTGCATTTTGCCAGGGGAGAAGATGGCCAGGAGCATTACTTTTTTCCCATACACTGTAGTTCTAACACATCTGTGCGTAGGAGGAACTCCGGGTCAGATCACTACTTGGTCTGTATCTCATTCTGAAGACTTTTAGTAATAGCCATAAAGCAAAGCAGGTGGAAATGGTGTTACTGGTTGACTGGGGTGTGAGCCCTGGTCAAGCAGCAACCACAATCCTAGTCAGGGTAAGATAGAAGCAAACCCCAAATTAACCTGTGCTCACCCCTGGTAGCTTGGCACAGAGCAGTCAGGCCTTAGGGGTAATGTGTAAGGTATTTGTACCACAACTCAAACAGTAAAAAGGTAAAAACATCACACAAAAAGATCTTGCACCATATTAGAAAGAGCTTATTTTAATAAAATAAACCAAAACAAGATCAAAACGACTAAAATCCAATTAGTAGAACCACAGATCTTGAATTTTATTTTTTTTAGAGAAAATAGCACCAAAAGGTGTAAAACGCCAACTGTGGAGATCTGGTCCTGCCAGACTGAAACAAAGTCACAAACTCAGGCCGACCACAGTGCAGTGTGGGCTGGTTACTGGGGTTCAGTTAGTCCAGCTGAACAACATACCTTAAATCCTGGTTTGAGGAACGTTGCATAGATTTGTGTCAAAGATGTGTTGCGCAGATGAGGTGATGCAGTTCCAAAAGGCAGCAAGGCTGCAGTAGGAGGTCGTGTTGCTTCTGTGTAGTCGATCCTGTTGATGCAGCTTGCAATACTAACTATGGCATCAGGGATGAGGTACACAGTTGGGTGGTGGTCGGTTCCGAAGAGCTGCAAGGTTGGGATGCGGAATGAGGCATCATCATCGAGGCTCCCATTGATGAGAGGTGTAAGGGCCTGCACCGAGGTTGCCTTACCCAAGGTGATGTGGGCTACGGCAGTGATGCAAGCCTTTGAGAAGGGTCCAATCTACACAGCAGCAGAGATTTGTTGGTTCTGCTTGGGGTTGCGCAGCAAAGAAAATGTGTGTGGTTCCACTGGTTCTACAGAGGCTGGCAAAGCACTTCAGTCCCACTTCCAAGGGTCCAGAACAGTGGTGGCACCACTTGGCAAAGTATCCTCACAGATAGCAGAATCCAGGTGCAGATGCAAGGTTGTTGGAAGCCCGTTATGCCCTTGAGGCTTCAGATCCGCAGGCCAGCCAACTAGCCATTGTTGGAGTCACTCTGGGTTCAAGTGATGCAGGTCAATTCGTTCTCACCCAGGCAAGAGGGCAGCAGGTCAGCACAGCAGGGCTGCAGTTCCTTCAGAGCAGCAGTCCAGCAGAGTGGCAGCCCTTGAAGCGGCACAGCAGTCCTTTCTTCTGACAATGTATCTATAGGCCCAGAAGTGCACTGATGTGGTGGTCTCTGAGGTCCTTCTTTTATACACTGTTGTGCCTTTGAAGGAGAAGCTTCTCCAGGGAGAAGCTTCTAGAGGCATGCCTTAGAAGTGCACAGATGCTCTGCCTTCCTTGGCTCCAGACTAACAACAGGGGGTATGCAGCCCTTTGTGTGGAGACATGACACAGCCTATTCATGTGTAAGTGAGGCTGGGCCCAGCTCCTCCCTCCCTTCCTGCCAATGATGGCCCATTCAGTCACACTCAGTTCCCATTGTTTGTGACTGTCTAGCAGGAATACACAAAGCCCAAGTGCCAACTGCACCCAGCCATGTGTCTAGAGACAGGCTGCAGGCACCAATGGCTAAGGCAAGAAAATGGCAACTTTCTAAAAGTGGAATTTTCAGAATTGTAATTTAAAATCTGACTTCCCCTTAAGTAATGATTTCAAATAACAATTTCAGAGACACCACATATGAACATGTTATCCCTTCCTAATTGGAAATTAAACGTCTAAAATGTAATAAGGCAACTGAATGTTATCCTATAGGAGTAATAGGCATTGCACTACTGTAAAAAGAATTTAGGAGTTTTTCACTACTAGGACACACAAAACTTACTTAAAAGTGCATGTACAACTTTCTAAATACACTTTCCTTGCCTTTGAGGCTGTCCAGATCCTACCTTAGGATTGGCATGTATTAAAAAGGAAGGTTTGGGCTTGGCAAAAGATTTATATTGCCAGGTTGGCATGGTAGTTTAAAGCTGCACAAACAGCCTTTGTAATGATAGGTCTGAGACATGTTTAAAGGGCTACTTAAGTGGGTGGCACATTCAATGATGCGGGTCCACTAGTTGAATTTAATTTACAGAGTCTGGGTATATGTAGTTCACTTTACTAGAAACTTAGAAAGTAAATTAAATATTCCACTTGGGTATAAGATAATGTTACCATGATTTTAACAGAGAACACAAGCTTTTTAGCACTGGTTAGCAGTGGTAAAGTGCACAGAGTCCTAATGGCAAAATACATGAATTCAGCAAACAGTAGGAAGGGGAAGGCAAAAGGTTTGGGGATGACCCGGCAGAAGGGGCTAGGTCCAACAAAAGTCAACATTCTCCTTGTTTTCAAGCCAATGCATAACCCCACACTTCCCAATAGATAGTTAAGGTTACCTGGTTTAGCAGTCCAACATGGGGGCCACCTTAGCACATCCCATTGAAGAGTCCTTGCCTGGTCATTTCCTCTTTCCAAGCTAAAACATGCAAAAGGTGATACAATTTGCATCCAGTTCTTTGGCTAAAATAAGTAAAACACCACATTGATCTGGATAGTCTTATGGGTGCAGTATGCCAGGGAACTAATGTGTCTATCTCGTTTTACAATAATATATCCTCTTACTTATGTACATATAAAATTAATGTTGATTTAAGTTTGACTAATTGATTTATTACATTTTCTGTTTCTATGTCTTGGTGTTGTTTTAAGCCTTTGAATTGTGCCTGTTTATCTCGTTATATATTGATTTGCCTTGCTTCATAATATTTGACATGTTTTGCTTCGGGACTTGTACTTTGGTGTAGTGCTCATAGTGTTGTACTTTGGTGATGCTGGAATGGTCAACCTTATAATCTTTACTTGTTTTCTGTTCTTTTCTGTCATTTTTATGCTACATAACAATCAGAAGGCACTCATATTTTAAATGATATTTGAGAGTCCACATTTGAAACATAATTGAAATAAAATGATGTTTTGTCATTTCGATGATGTAGCATTATTGCGTAGCATAAAAAACAAAGAGCAGCCAGTGCCTTGTTTTATATATATATATATATATATATATATATATATATATATATATATATATATTTATATATTGGCTGGTGGATATCGATATGCTTCTTCATGGTCCTTGGTGGTGCTGCTACTGTTCTGTAGGGGGCCTCTTCCTGAAGAGGGTACTGGGGATAGATATTCAAATATATCACAAGTGCTAACCTCATGGGCTTTGATGTTCTTCCGCTTTTCCAGGTGAGAAGATTGGTTACACATTATTTTGCAACATCACAAAAATTAAAAGATGGAAGGAGAGTTGAGCCTTTTCAAACACTCACCCCCAGTCACAGATCCATCATTATTTTGCTTGCAACGTCACCCCAGTTCAGAACCAGGCAAATGCAAATCAGTCTTGACCCTTCTCCCTATAGGCGCAGTCCAGCCCAAACTGCCAAGTAGGAGACCCTGAAACCGGTCCTAGGATGCACGTTTCCGGTCCAGGGACGACCGGGCCTGGCAGTTCGGGCTGAACTGTTTCCTTGGGAACAGGGTGAGGACTGATTTGCATATGGCTGGGTCCAAACTGCGGTGGCAGAGTGAGCAAAAGATCGATGGATTAAACCCAGATCTGTGACTGGGGGTGAGTGTCTGAAACGTTTCACCACTCCAGCCATCATCTTTTTGTGGTGCACATTATTTAGCACATGGAAACCAAATGTAATTCTCACTCATCCCTCTTTCCCAAAACTATCTCTTCCAACATCAATGTCCCCTCACCCTTATGACAAAATCTTATACAACCTTTCTATCGTATAATCAAACAATGTAATAAATGTGTACCCTTCTAAAAAATAGTCCCCAAGTTATACTATGCATCGGTCTAACACTTTGGGGGTCATTCCAAGCTTGGCGGGCGGCGGGAGCCGCCCGCCAAGCGGGAACCGCCAGAAGACCGTACCGCAGTCAAAAGACCGCAGCGGTCATTCTGGGTTTCCCACTGGGCTGGCGGGCGACCGCCAAAAGGCCGCCCGCCAGCCCAGCGGGAAACACCCTTCCACGAGGAAGCCGGCTCCGAATGGAGCCGGCGGAGTGGAAGGGGTGCGACGGGTGCAGTAGCACCTGTCGCGAATTTCAGTGTCTGCTAAGCAGACACTGAAATTCTAAGTGGGGCCCTCTTACGGGGGCCCCTGCCGTGCCCATGCCATTGGCATGGACACTGCAGGGGCCCCCAGGGGCCCCACGACACCCCATACCGCCATCCTGTTCCTGGCGGCCGAATCCGCCAGGAACAGGATGGCGGTATGGGGGTCGGAATCCCCATGGTGGCGCAGCAAGCTGCGCCGCCATGAAGGATTCCCCTGGGCAGCGGAAAGCCGGCGGTACACCGCCGACTTTCCGTTTCTGGCCGCGGCGGAGCACCGCCAGCCTGTTGGCGGTGCTCCCGCGGACCACGGCCCTGGCGGTTTTTACCGCCAGGGTCAGAATGACTGCCTTTGTGTCCGACCCCTGAAATGATCTCTCTTCCCCATAAGCTCAGAGCTTAACATTTTCCTCAAATTGTTCATTTGTTACAAACAGCAGAAATCCGAAATATTTTTCATACTCTTGCACCTAATCTAGCGTACAATCTTTCTAAAATATATTAGCATGTTCTGTTGAGACAGGAATGCTGAATTTTGGCATATTTATATACGTAATCTAACTCCGGAATTTCAAACTGCACTTGCAGGTCTGCAAGTTGATAGGACTATGCAAATTCAAACAATCTCTAAAATTCAAAATGGCATTGTTCACTCAAGGTGTGTAGCTTGCCTGTGTAGTATTAGTAGAGAATTTGCCCACTCCAGCCCCCATGACCTGACACTATCTAAAGCAGCAGTGTTGATGACATAGGTATGCCACTACTAAAATCAAATAAAACCGGATGCTCGTTTCCTCACACCATTGATTGCTATCTGATGAGATAATTCATTCCTGCATTTGGAACCATTCAGCAACCAATTAAAATGGCTTTAAGCTTTGAAAGTAAGGTTTTGAAAAAAATCTACGTACAACCACACCATAGATTATTGTTCCTCAGACGTCAATACTGTGCCCATAAAATGACAAATATGTTCCCACAATTATTCTATAAAATGTTAAATAATGTAAGCCAACTAAAGAATTTGTGTGGACCTTAAAGGCACAACCTCAAAGATAGACAATAGTTATTTCCATAGTGCTGTTCAACTGATTACACTAAATAAATGCCGTGTAAAACACAGCAGGAAAGCCAAACAATACCGGTGACATCATGGGGCAGAGGAACATATCAAAAGAATTGTCCAAAAGCAATGATCCATTTTTTTTGTTACAATAAATCTCATAAGTAAAAATTAAAATATGTTGAAAGCAAATGAGTCAAAATGAGTATGGGACCTTCGAGTGTGTCAAATACATTTTGACAGAAAATCATGGTCATTCCTGCCTTTTTCTCTGCCCCCTTATTTACCTAGAAGTCAATGGGTCCTATGGTAACGTTCCAATTTCAACTAGTCATGGCTCGTTAGCCGGAAGTACTTTTCAAGTTTAGATTAATTAGCACTCCCTTACAATTTAAAAGGCAAAACTACAAGTCCCATAATGTAATAACCTCTTGGCTGAAATACCAGGAGATGCTGAAGGGTGCTGCACAAGACATGGGACCACTTGGCAGCTCTGAACATGCAGTTACCTTCAGTTATCTATTTTAAAAGCGCTTTCCTGTACATGACCGGCAACAGGCCTTCGGCAGATTTATCACCTTAAGGGCCAAATGTAGCAAAGGGTTTTACCCATTCTGTGTCTATGGGAAAATGTGTTCATACATATGGCCCTAAGTGACCACAGTGTGATCCTGTATGGAAAATTAGGGGTGAGACTTTGGGAATTATTTGGAGGGCCCCCTTTTTACACCTAGTCTCAGCCATCATGTGACTGACAAAAGATGTTACTGATAGCCCATTACAAAGTGGCCCATGGGCTCTCGATTTCCTTCATTAAAATCACAGTAGTATTTACCAGCATGACGTTTACGTGTGTGCCCAGAGAGCTTACTAAATGCAATGCTCATCGCAACCAAAGCCTGGTGGATGAACTATTTTGGTTGCAAAGGCACTTTCTGCAAACTATTGGTGATTTTACTTCCATCATTAATTTGTATTTCAGTTATGTAGGTGTGCCAAGGTCCAGGTCTGATAAATACCCCTATAGCTGGTGCTGCCGAGTGCCAAAACACCCAGGCTGCAGAGTGAACATAGATACCGATTTAGAACTCCTCACAAACATTGCAGCATAAGGAAACATCCTGTTCTTTGGTTCCCACTCTTTACTCTAAGAGGCCTCTCTATGTACTTAACCACACACCTGATATGGGGCCTGATTCACAGATAAAGTCATATAATTATAGACGGAGATCTCTGCCTCCACCTGTAAATTTCCAACGTTCGTGAATAAACAAACATTTAGATAGTACACCAAGACATCTGTGTCAGGGCCCGGTTTCCAGACATACTTCTGGGAAGGCCAAGTGATGTTAACACTAGGATACTATTCATGCTATGCTCAGTTCTTCACTGTGGAGATTATTCCATGGGTGTGGGGGGTGGTGATAGAATCCCACTGCAAATACAGTTTAACAAATAACTCCGCTTGGAAAACAATTGTCTGTGGAGAAAGCCTTCTCCCTACTCTCAATAAATCTAGGGGTTATCTGTTCCCCATCTCGCCCTTCAAGGGAATTTAAGCCAGCCATACCGCAGCAAATGTCTGACACTTCACTGGGTGGTAAATGGGATGGAAAGGAATTTTGGAATACCCACAAACGTACGAGATGGATGAGGTTCCTAAATTTCCAAGGCAAGTCACGCTTTACGACACTCACTTTTCCATCCCCTGAGTGGAAGATTCTGCAGTGGACATCTCCAAACTCCTAGATGAGATTATGCCTTTTGTGAATTCATGACAGATGTACATAAAAGGGCAAATGCCATGGTAAACGTAGGTTTATGACTAAATTTTACTTTGTGAGTAGTACCCATGGATTCTACAGAATGTGCCTTGTCATGTTAATGTAGTACTGTCATGTTACAAGATGCCTATGCATAACCGAATGCACAATAAATAACGTTTTTTAACCTTGTATCATGGCGATGGGACCTATACGGGCATATTTAATCAATCAGGGAATTTGTAAACTGCACTACTCACCTGTGAGGGTCTCAAGACGCTGAGGGTGGGGGCTGCTACTACTCGAACAGCCATGTCTTGAGATGTCTCCTAAAGGTAAGGAGGTCCTTGGTCTGATGCAGGTGGGTGGGAAGAGTGTTCCACGTCTTGGCGGTGAGGTGCGAGAATGATCTGCTGCCAGTGGTTGCTCTGCGGATGCGTGGGACGGTCGCGAGGGCAAGGTCAGTGGAGCAAAGCTGTAGGGTCGGGGTGTAGAAGGAGAGCCGTCTGTTGAGGTATGCTGGTATTTAAGAGCCCCAGGTGCCTCCTCGCGAAACATCAGCGTCATTCTTTTTACGCTAATGTGGCCCACCGAGGCCAAAATCGATGTAACATATTTACAAAAGTGGCGCAATGCATGCATTGCACCACTTTGTAATCCTTTACGCTACATTATGTCTGCGCTAGGCATAATGTATGCAAAGGGGAGGTTCCCCTGTTAGGGAGACCAAAAAATGGCGCAAGGAAATCTCAGAGATTTCCTTGCGCCATTTTTTTCGTCACTTTTATTGCTTATTCACAGCAGGCGTTAAAATGAGGCTTCCATTAGTTACAGTGTGCCTCTGGGTGCTTTGCAGGATTAGCATCAGAATTATTTACACTAATTCTGCAAAGCGCCGAACTAGAGTAAATAATTCTGATTTCTTAACTATCGCAATAGTGCACCGTATTTCAAATATGGTGCACACATGGTGGTGTTAGGTGGGCACTAAGGGGTGCAAGAAAAATGGTGCTGCACTGTGTGAAGTGCCATTTTTCTTAAATATGTCCCATAGTTGTGTAATCACGCTGCTTGTCTGGATTGGTATAATGTTTAGAATTCATGTAGAGAATGCCATATGGATATGACTAACATTTGGAGAAAAGCAATCTTGCCTTTACATCCAGATTACCATAATGTATTGGTGCTTTGAGATCGATCAGTAGCTGCCATTTGAAGTAGAAAATATACTGCATTGAAATATAAGTCTTTTCAGGTTGTTAAATTGTTTAAAAGTAGCACACAAAAAGTGTGGCTCTATATTTTCAAAGTACTTAGTCAAATTATTTTGCAGAATTCATAATCGAGCAGTGGCACTTTTTAAATTTAAATTTTATTTTAATTTTTTAAGCATTTCAGATTAGGAAATACGCCATTAGTAATAGTGGATTTGCTTCAAGCTTTGTGGTTTAGATTTATGTTTGGGTGTTTATATTTTGGGTGAAAAATCAGCCTTCGGGTTTAGAATTCTGGCCAAAGGTTTTAGATTAGAGTTCAGATTTAGGTTTAAAACTCAAGGTAGGTTTCAGAGTTTAAATTGATACAAAGTTGTTGAGTTCACAGGAATGTAGGGTATGGTTTAAGGCACCACTATAGTCATATGGAACTCGTGCTGTGGGTTTTGATGTTTACACTTAGGCCTGTCGCGTAGGGTCTCATTATTCTAATGAGACTACTGGATTTTGAGTGGCAGAATCGTCTGTGGTGTGGGAGACTTACTCTGACCCACTGCGGGTGACACCTGTCGCTCCAATCCGGGTTTTGCTCCGGCTAACTAGCAGTGCCTCATCTCTACCCAAGGATAGGGATAACTGGGCAGCTGAGCGCATGACATACTTGGTTTCTCAGGGAAGCCGTGGTCACTCAGGTCTCATCCGTTTCTCTCAGTTACATTTAGTCTCATTTATAAATGACAAACAGAGGCAGTATATGTTTCAATAATGAGTTTAATAAAACAACTGCAGCTTAGACAGCAAAGCGTGGACTGCAATAACCAGGACGACACAACATGATAGTATTAAAATTGTGACGAGGAGAGTGAACCATAGAAATAACGCTATCATATTGTCACTGTTGTCAATAGACTAACTCCTACCTAGACTATGATAGAGCCCAGCATGTTAAGCTCTTATTCTGCCCTTCAGGTTCCTCTGGGAAGACATTATCCCCCATACCTGAGCGAAGGCCTGCGGTCTGCATTAGCATCTGTGGTGAAGCATTCGGCAATAAGCATACAGTCGTGGTTCTCTGGCTGGAATCTCCCTCTAACGTGTAAGGGACAAGGAAGTGTTTTCATAACAATACAGCTGATGTTCTGGGAAAATGTCCCTATGTAAGGATGTGTGTTTTCTACGAATGTTAGAGACCAAACTTCTACCACGTTCACTGGCAATGTAGCGTGCTGTAGCCTTGGAAGAAGCACAGAGTGATCAAGAATGTCTTGTTTGAGAACAGAGTGCTGGCCTAGGCGAAAACAGTTAGATAAACAGAAAATAAAACAAGACCGTAAAGGTGACTATTGTGACAATAATAAAATGAAGCCAAATAAAATATATCTAGGTTAAGGTGCACAGCGGCTTGGCCTAGTATGTTAAAATAGCGTGGAGCTATAGCTAAAATGGCTATACAACAGGCCCATATTTATACTTTTTTATTACCGCATTTGCGCCGCTTTTTGACCCAACCTTACAAAATAGAATTGTATTATCTAAGTTCACACCGCTTTTGCGTCAAAAAGCGGAGCAAACGTGGCGCTAAAAAGTATAAATATGGGCCTCATTATGGGTTGGAGGTTATGCATCGATATGTAGGTGTTCATGTTTGGATTTAGGTTTGGAGTACAGATGCAGGCTCTGGTTCCAGGAGTGTTAGTCCAGTGTTTAGTTTTAACCTTTTAATCTTACACCTGGGTTTTTACATTCAGGGCTTGTAGTTTTAATCTGCTGCTTATTATATGGGTTAGTGTTCGATTTAGCAGTAGAGAATAGTCTAACGGTTAGCATTTAGACCTTACTATCAACCACGGCCATTGGAATTATGCACAGGGAATGACCAAATTATGCTACTGAAAAAGACAAAAATTTGCTGGAAAAGGTCAAATTATGCAGCATAAAGTAGCACAATTTGAAGCATTATTACTTCATTATTTTGCCATTTTTAGATGTTAAACTGATATAAATGAGATGAAATCTAGTGTTAAGACCTAAATACATAAATCAGCTACTGAAAGGTGATCTGCTTCTATGCAATAAAAGGCCTTTCTCGCTGTGGCAACATATGTTGTAGCATTTTTAATCACTTTGAGCCTATTTAATCGAGAAACAATTTTATGTCAAAATCTGCGAATTATGCAGAAGATGGTGGATTAAGTGGCAGGTGCTTCAAATAATTATGCCAAAAACTCTGGCCCTGGGCAGATTCAGGCTACTTTATGATTTAGGGATTAATGTTCTGATTTACAGGGAGAGCAGACGTGTAAGGCAAGGTAAGGCAGCAGTTTAAGGATGCCCATTAGCCATGGCAATAAAGTACAGCAAAATGTCCAAAAACTGCCATTTTCCAAGGAATTGGGCTTCTCCAAGAGAAAAAAAATGCAACTTTTCCCCTGAGACACAGAAGTTCTTGCATCATTCCAGCTGATTTAGAGTTTTGTGATAATGTTAACTCTTCAAGTTTTAAAAGAGGCGCTAAAGCCTTTGTTGGAAGATTTTCCACCAATTGAGACTTCTTTGGCATTCTTACTTCTGCCATCAGTAGCTAAAAATGCAGTTGTACCACCACTCACATATTCTCCACTGGGTGAAAATCTTCCAAAGACTGATTTAGCACCACCTCAACAAATCATAGCATTTTTTTACCACCCAATGATAAATCAGACTCTGAGTTTTGGTATATACAGTGGTTGGGATTATTTGAATGCTTAGAGATTGGAGACATCTTTTTAGTGCATTACAACTACATATTTAGGTTCACGGTTTACAACTAGATGTTTCGGTTTAGGGTTTAGGTTTTAGGGATAGGGTATTCCGTTTAGGTTTCTGCTAAGCATTCAAGCATAAATATTTAATCTTAGTCTTGTACTTGGAGATGTTTTACGTTTTATTTTAGACTAATGCAAATTCTATTTTGCTGTTCTAAAATTAGAGTTATGGCTACATAGTTTAGTTTTAGACATATGTGCTAAAGTTATTTGTAGGCCTAGGTTCCGATTTACTGCTCTTAACGAGATTTTCGTGTTATGCATAAATTTACATTTAGAGTTTGAGATTTTGCTTACTTTTAGGGTTGGCAATAGAAGTGGTTTTGTGGTTTGACTTGAGTGTCGGTGTTAGTTTTAAGTTTTGGGGTTAAGTTTAGAAGCTTCAATCATATTTAGGCTTTTGATATGTTTTAGCCTGGAACTGACATATGTTTACTGCTTGAGTCTTAAGCGCAATAGTTACCCAAACTATGGCCAACATGAGATTAAATCAAAGATGCCCAAATTAAATCCACCCAAATTCAGACCACCCCCACCCAAACTTGGAGCCATATTTATACTTTTTGACGCAAAACTGCGCTAACGCAGTTTTGCGGCAAAAAAATTAGCGCCGGCTAACGCCATTCTGAAGCGCCATGCGGGCGCCGTATTTATTCAATGACGTTAGCCGGCGTTAGCCGCCGGCGCTGTCTGGTGTGCGTTAAAAAAAACGACGTACACCAGGCAGCGCCGGCGTAGGGGGGAAATGGCGTATGGGCGTCCAAAAATGGTGCAAGTCAGGCTGAGGCAAAAAAATCGCCTCAACCCGATTTGCGCCATTTTTTTACGACGCCCAACCCCCATTGAAATGACTCCTGTCTTAGCAAAGACAGGAGTCATGCCCCCTTGCCCAATGGCCATGCCCAGGGGACTTCTGTCCCCTGGGCATGGTCATTGGGCATAGTGGCATGTAGGGGGGCACAAATCAGGCCCCCCTATGCCACAATTTTTTTTAAAAAAAAATACTTACCTGAACTTACCTTAATGTCCCTGGGGTGGGTCCCTCCATCCTTGGGTGTCCTCCTGGGGTGGGCAAGGGTGGCAGGGGGTGTCCCTGGGGGCAGGGGAGGGCACCTCTGGGCTCATTCTGAGCCCACAGGTCCCTTAACGCCTGCCCTGACCCAGGCGCTAAAATCCGGCGCTAATGCGGATTTTTTAGTCCCGCCCACTCCCGGGCGTCATTTTTGCCCGGGAGTATAAATACGACGCATATGCATCGGAGTCATTTTTTAAGATGGGAACGCCTACCTTGCATATCATTAACGCAAGGAAGGTGTTCACGCAAAAAAATGACGCTAACTCCATGAACTTTGGCGCTAGACGCGTCTAACGCCAAAGTATGAATATGGAGTTAGTTTTGCGTCGAATTTGCGTCGAAAAAAACGATGCAAATTCAGCGCAAACTGAGTATAAATATGCCCCTTGGTACTGCAGAACCTGACTGTAGAACTTGGAAATTTACATGAACCACTCTTAGCATAGCCTTTGCTTCCAAAAGAACCATGGTGATTGCTGTATGCTCATCATGTTGCTTGAAGCACTGTTGCTTGTGCTTCCATCTCTAATGCTGCTGCATGATGGTGAGTGGCTCAGATGCTAATGGGGAAGGAAAATTATTGGTAGTTGTTAGACCTGACATCCTTGGTGTGGTTTTCCCAACCAGTGCTAAAGTGCTTGTGCTCTCTCCTTTTACAATTTTGAAATTGGCTTACACCCATTTGACACATTTAATTTACCAAAGTCCGTAGTCAAGTGGTACTGCAGAAACCCAGGACCTATAAGTTAAATACTACTAGTGGGCCTACAGCATTGATTGTCCCACCCACTTAAGTAGCCCTTTATATATGCCTCACACCTGCCATTGCAGCCTGTGTATGGTTTTTAAAATGCCATTTCAATCTGACAAAATAAGCATTTGCCAGGCCCAAAACTTCCTTTTTAATACATATAAGACACCCATAGGATAGGGCCTGAAAAACCCAGAGGGCAGGGTGCAGTGTATTTAAAAAGTGCATGTACTTTTAAGTTTTACAGGTCCTGGTATTGAAAAACACCTCAATTCGTTTTTGCTATTGCAAAGCCTACCTCTCCCTTAGGACAATACTGGGTTACCTTATTATATTTAATAAGTAATAACTTTCAATTAGGAGCCAGTGGACAGGTCTTTAAGGGGAAGTCAGATTTTCAGTCACCAATCTTAAAGTATTCCCCTCCGCCAGGATCTAAATCAGGCCCGAAGTCTTTTGATCAAACAAGTTAATATGATGTAGAACCCTGCTGATGTCACTCATTTTACTAAACAGCCATTCATCAAATCTTATCACAGTAAGGGCCTCATTACGCGGCTGGCGGGCCGACCGTCGGCCCTATGGAGAGGACTGCCGCAGAACTGGCGGTGTCCCCCGAGCCTATTACGAGGTTTCCACTGGGCTGACCAGCAGATGCTGTCACGCAGAGGGTGCCCCCAGCGCCCTCGTAGCAGACAGTGTGCATTCGGAGGGTGCGGGGCAGGGGGGGCCTGAACTGCCCTCAACCTGACAGTTGAAAGCAGGGGCCGATGATCATGGAGAGCATAAAATTATACATGGCTAAAAAGTGATTAGCTGGGAAGTTATTCACCTCAGGTATCCGAGTTTCATCATAGATAACTAAAGATTTGCTCTTGGTTTTCATTTTATTGCAACCCCCATTATTCACTGTTACCCAATTATAATTCCATCTGTTTTGTATGGCGTGCATTTGAAGTCTTTAGTGTGGCTAACCATGAGTGAGTGACAGTGAATCCAGTTATTTATAGTTGAGCCTTCACCAAAGTGGTTAACCACTGTTGTAGCATCAACCAGGGGAAGCCTTCACTTGCCCTTTGTGCTACTGCCTCACCCTGGTCTCCTGAAAACCCAAGTGCGATGTTAGGATGGCAGTTGCAGGTCTCAGCTGCATTCTCCTGCATACCCAAAATCTCCACAAACCCAAGAGAGACAGCAGAATGCAGGTGGCGCTGTGAATGCATCAACCGTCTTCTCCCCTGTCAGCACATATCTCTGCAGAACTGTCCTAAGAAAGGAATTGGAAATAAAGCGGGAACAAGTTACTCCTCACAAAGCTGCTGTCAGTGCCAGCTCTTGCACTTATTGTGAGTGCTGGGAGTACACATTTGGAAGTAAGAGGAGGAAGGAGTGGGCAGAGTGTTATGGGGCTTGACAGCAGGGAACGTGGTAATTTTCAAGTTTGGGCAGGAGGGTTGTGCAGAGTGAGGTAGCATAACCTGGCTGTGTCATTATGTCTCTTATACATGAAACAAAGTGGGGGGAGGGGGTATTTTCCTGTATAACGTGAAAGTGTTTTCCATTTAACCAAGTGCAAAGATGACGACAATGTTTCATGGATGCTCATGTAATCATTGTTTGAAAAATGTTTATGTTATACTTTTTAAGCACTATTATTCTTTAGAATTATTTTGTAGTCAATGTAAGAAGACGTCCTGAAACCATTTAATTTGAAAGTGTACTTTTGCATATTTTTGCTTGGCAAAAGTGAAGGCCCACATTTTTCCTGTGTTTGAATTTCCAGTGTGAAGCTTGCTTTTTGCATGATTTTTAAAAGCTGCAGGTGCTGAAACTTATAATGAACCTATTGTGCTTAAGAGATAAGAGAGTCTGAGAGACGCTTTTCAAGGATGGAAGGAGTGTCCTGAATTGGCAGTTATCATTTTGGAATTCCTGTACAGGAGGCTGCACCAAGGCCACATAGAAGAAACTTAAAGGAGATACTGTTACCAATTATCCATTTGGTTTATGATTTTGTTTTTCAGAGGAAGAGTTTGGCAATGATGTCATTTTTGGAAGGATTGAGTCTTAAGTGTGGTTTAGTTAGTAAAAGGTGCAGACCCCTTTATTCTTTCGAGCAGTGTGGACCTCTTTGAGGTATAAATCTCAAACTCCTAAGTATTAAGTGACTTTATGCTGCACACACTTCTCTTGACGGAATCTTCTACAGAAGTTCTGTTATGCTGACCTTTTCTCTGAAATCCTTCTCAACATTAGAATAGTTAGGAATCTAGATTCAATGGTTAGTCAGGAGAATTTGATTTTGGATCTTAAACACCAAACACTTTTCTTGATTTTCTGCACTGTCGCTATTGAGATATTGATAGTGCACATCCTAATCCGATTCAACATTGTGCAACATTTTAACTGTATTTTAGTGATTCTGTATGTCTATACTATGGTTTTGAGACTTATCTATGTAAGTTTGACTTTGAGTTTGTAATAAAGCTCTTTAAAGCTTTAAGTTGGTCTCCGAGATTGAATGTGTGACCACTTGGTTGCACTGTAATTAATTTAAATAACTTGATGTGAATCTCTTCACCCTCGGAACAGAGAAGGGAAGAGTTGGACATATAGTCAAGGCTGGATTAGATGGCAGTGACAAGGATGGTTCTCTTTGCGAAGTGATGTGAACTAGAACCATACTCTAGAGCAGTTGGGGCCAGATGTAGGAAGAAAACATTTTGCTAGGTGCAAATTGCGAGTACTAGCGACTCGCAATTTGCACCTCGCAAAATGTTATGCAGAAAGGTGTTTCAGACACCTTCTGCGACTCGCTATGGGGTCGCAAAGACCCACCTCATGAATATTTATGAGGTGGGTCGCAGTTTGCGACCCCATAGCGAGTCTAGGCACTCACGGGGATGGTGGCCTGCTGGAGACAGCAGACCACCATGTCCGTGACTGCTTTTCAATAAAGCAGTTTTTTTTTTTTCTCTTTGCAGCCCGTTTTCCTTAAAGGAAAATGAGCTGCAAAAAGAAAAATGACCGAAACCTTTTAGTTTCGTTTTTTTTCAGAGTAGGCAGTGGTCCATAGGACCAGTGCCTGCTCTGAAAAAATATATATTTTTTTGCATTCACAAAGGGGAAGGTGTCCCATGGGGACCCCTTCCCGTTTGCGAATGAGTTACCATCCACTTCAAGTGGATGGTAACTGCGAGTTGATTTGCGACCGCTTTCGAGGTCACAAATCAACTCTACATTGCAATGCGGTCGCAAATAGGAAGGGCACACCCCTTCCTATTTGCGAGTCGGAAACACATTTTGCGAGTCGGTACCGACTCGCAAAATGTGTTTATGCATCGCGTAAGGGCTTTTGCGCCTCGCAAACGTTTTTTTTCGCCATTTGCGAGGCACAAAAGCCTTCCTACATCTGGCCCGTAGTCCCTTAGAACCCAATCCCAAGTGTCTATGTCCAGAGTTGGAGAATTGGTGAAGTTGCAAAGACTGGGAAGAGAGTTGAATGGGCATCGGGAACATGAGTATAAACAGGGTTGTGCAGCAGTGCACAGTTATCTTGCGATAATTGTGAGGTTGGATGGTGTTTTGCAGAGATGTTTATATGTTGTGGGAGCATGGTGATTTATAAAGGAGTTGAAATGATTATCGGGTCCAACGTGGCCTCAGATCGTGGGATAGCTTAAAAGGTGTACAAGACATTATATTATATTGTCTGCTGAGGTTGTGTTCATTATGAGACATCGTCAGTAGCACAGATAAGATAGGGACTTACTTTGTGTGATTGTGAGGCAATTAGTATAGTGGATCTTAATGCGCAGAGTGAAGATGTACTGATCGAAATGACACCCTGCAGGTTGAGGTGCCATCGGAAGTGATCAAAAACTTTCTTGTGTGTTTGAATGCTTAGCAGCATGCTGCCCAAGCTCCAGAAAAAGAGAAAAACCAGGATAGTGCAAAGAAATCTGTACGTACTTATGCAGATGCTAGATGAGATGCTGAGTAGAAAAGGTGGAGATCGGACAAGATAGAAGGGGTCAAGCTGTACCCAGCCTTGACTACTGATGTGGTCAAGAGAGAAGGAGAAAGAAAAATAGTTTAAAAACAAAAGGAGAAGAAATCAAAAGAGCATTATGACATAAGCCTAGACAGTGATGATTCTGGAGACAGTCGTTTGAACGTGTTATTGTCTGAAATCCAACCCTATATAATGAAGTTAGAAGTCAAGGCGGAATCAATGGTACTGATAGCAATGGCATAGTTACCTTTCCCACTGCCCCAGCTAAGACAACTTCTAGTCTGGTGGAACTCATACCAGTGAATATGTATTGTGAACCAAGAAGCGAAGGTTCGAGAGAATGTGTTCCAATCGGTCCTGTTGATGTTCTCACAGGCCCAGTCACTATTGGCCCAGTAGTTCCTATCTATACATTTTAAGGCTCTGGAAGAAATCATACAATTTGGCTATACCTAATAATACCAAAAGACAGAGCAGAGTTCCAAGTAGCCAGATACAAGGAGGTTTGTTCCTTTTATTCCAATGCATAATAGTACTCCATGTGGAGTGAGTGCAGCTACGACTTTGAGTATGTCAGGATGCACTTTAATAGGTTCTTATCAGAAAGTACCCACCCACACAACTCCTGTATGGGAACCACATTTGGATTTGGGAAACTGTGCTCAGGAAACTCATTCCACACCTAAGGTTCCTGTTGTGCGGAAGTGAGTCAGGGAACAATTCCACCACAGAGAGAAAGCTGTATCAAAGATGGCAATATAAATGGACACAATGATTGTTGGAAATATTGGCTTAGAAAAAATGGAGACTTACAAGATGATGAGCTTGCATTTCTGTGTAGGGATATTACTAAATGAGTGGGCCTGGTTCATAATAAATTGACAGAAGTGGCTCAGAAATATGAATGAAGTAGACCTAAATAAAAGCAAGGCTCTACAGAGAAGCTATCAAGTTTCTTTTAAGTGAGAAATACATTGCTGATATGAGAACCCCAGGACTGAAAACTTATCTCAAAGAACTAATTTAGAACATTAGGAAATGAAATTAATTAGATGAGTGGGAAACTAAATGGGTATAGAAAAAGGAGATAAAGGAGCCTCCAGGTGGAGCAGAGGGAGGTGTTACAACCTTCCGAGAGGTGTCTGTTGGAGGTTATGTTCGAGTGCCATGGAGCAGAAGTGATCTTGTGTCATTTTCCAATGATTTTCTAAAATTGTGAGAAAAATCAGTAGAATGGTATTAATAGGCTGAAAGGTTTGTGAACATTTTACAGGTGCTGTGGATTGATTTGAATATGTTATTTGACATTGTTGTTCCGAGTGACTTGTGAACTGATTGTAAAATAGCTGTTTCATGGCCTGAGATGGACCCACCTAGAAATGCAATATCCAAATATCCTTTGCCATTGATAATGAAGAAATCTCAAGAGGTCATGACATTCCTGAAAGGAAAGGGAAGGTGCCTCCACAAGATGTTGATTAAGTCAAGATTGACAGGAGGACCCAAGAGTCAAAGGAGCCAATCCATGCTTACTATGAAGGGTTGTTACAGGCATTCAAACAGTATAGTGGTTTGGAGACCTTAGAGGCTAAAAATATGGAACATTTTGCGTTGAGGTTTGTGACAGGCCTGAGACCAGAGATACCTATGATGAGTCAGCAACATTTGATTTGCTGGCAGAATAAGTCTATTGCTGAACTTTTGCACACAAAATCCTGCCATGATGAGATAGAGATGAAGTAGAAAAAGTTCAGTGAAAAGTTGATGGTCGCTCAAATGAAAGCAGCTCAGAGAACTAATCAGATACACCTAGCTATAAATAATTCAGGCACAATGCAAGGTATATATCAACAACCACAACATCCAATGCAAGGTAGAGGAGTCCCCATAGATCGTGGTGCTGGAATAGATGTATATAGCCTAAAAAGATCAACTCCTTATCACATTTGCAAGAAGCTGGGATATTGGAAGCGGGAATGTCATTTGAACCTAGCTAATTAGGTCAGGATTGCAAGGTTTGTGATTCCTTAGAATAATAATTATAATCAAATAAAGGGCGACCAAAGAACCGGGAGCCAATATTTTAATGTGCCTCAAGCTCCAATGATGCAAGTACCTCAATCTCAGATGCCACAGCAAAATGCTGTTGGGTTGCAACAGTATATGAATCAGGGTTTGAGAAAGAATGTGAATCAGACGCGGGATAATAATACATTTCAACATTATCTTTTGTTCAATTTGAATGATGGAGATTGCTCTGATCAGTTAGCCCGTGATGCCTGGGAGGGGAGGAAGACTGCGTACTTGGCACAGCCTTAGAGGTAGGCCAGAGTGGATCATTCATAGATAGTGAAGTAGATATCCGCCAGTGTCATTTCTGGTTGAGACTGGTGCTACCCTTTCTACTCTAAGAACAGTAGAAGGTCCAAACCTACCCCTCTCAGGAAAACCAGTCCAAGTTGTTGATGCAGGGAATAAGCAAATGACAGCTCAAGAAATGGCCCCAATCATAGTGAAAATAGGATCTTTTGAGGACAAGCACAGGTTTATACTGTGTGACCACAGACCAGTGAGCCTCTTGGGAAAAGACCTGCTTGCAAAGGTGAATTGTGTTATCCTTTGTACTACAGATGGAACTGACATTCAGAGTCAGGTTGAAGCTGCTTTCTTCAAAGTATCAAGAAATAAATTACTTTGCACTTTATTAACTTTGTTAACAGTTAACGATTTGCTTCCATATTTGAGAAAAACTGTCATACATGAAGTGGGGGATTTGTCAGAAAAAGATATTGGAATGAAACAAATATCAGTGTACACCCATCCAAATAACTGTTAAACCTAATCCTGAACTCCATAGAACTCCACAATACAAATTGACCCCTGAAACTATTTCTGGAATAATTCCTGTGATTGAGTCAATGATACAGCAGGGAATTCTGAGGAAGAAAATGGAGAGTCAGTGTAACTCTCCCGTTATGGGTCTTCAGAAACCAATTGGCAAGTACAGAATTGTACAGGATCTTAGAAAAATAAATAATATTGTTGTTCCTTGTTGCCCTATGATAATGAATCCAGCTGTAATATTGTTTCAGATTCCATGTGAGGCTGAGTGGTTCACTGTCATTGACTTATTCAGGCCTTCTGTTCGATACTGTTGCATGAGGATAGCCAATTCCTCTTTGCATTTTGACTCAGACACAGGGTTTAGACATGGTGCCGAGTGCCACAAGGATATACTGAGTCTCTATTAATTTTAAATCAGATTTTGAAGAAAAGCTTGGAATCTTTGATCATGCCTTGCTATTCAGTCCTGATTCAGTATATCGATGACCTGATTATGGTGTTGAATACTCAAGAGGCTTGCAAACAGGATACCATTGCGTTACTAACCACCTGCTGGCTGAGAATGGACATAAAGTATCCCCGGGAAAGTTGCAATATTGACAGAAAGCTCTCAATATATGGGACACCAGATTGAGAAAGGAGTGAGAAGTGTCACAAAAGAGGATTTCACGCATATAGAAAATGAGTCTGCCAACTACACAGAGGGAGGTCAGATTTTTTTGGGGAATGGTGGGCTTCTATAGACAGAGGATACCCAACCTTTCCCTGGTAGCTATGTCTTTAGAGAGGCTGACACAAGGATGTGTTTGATATGGTACCATGGGACAGCGATTGCCTTGTTGCATTCCTACAGCTGAGACAATGTCTCTGTCATGTCCCAGCTCTGGGGATGCCTGATTACAACAAAGCTTTTGCACTTTTCTGCAGTGAGAGGGAGGTCTGTGCTTTCTAGTTGCTGACTCAAATGCATGAAAATGCTAAGAGACTAGTGGCAAATTTTTCAGACAGACTGGATCCTGTTACTTTTGCATTGCCTGGATGTCTAAAATCAGTAGTAGCGGTCAGCACTAGTATCGAGGTGTGAAAATATTGTTATGGGTCACCCATTAACTATGTATGTGTCCCATTCAGTAGAATTTTATTGACTAGAACCAGAACACAACATCTGTCAAGCAATTGACTGACTAAGCATGAACAAGTGATCTTAGCTGCAGAGAATGTGACAATCAAATGTTGCAGGATTTTGAATCCTGCAAACTCTGTTGCCAACAGTGGGTCAAGGAACCGATAAAAATTGTGAAGGGGATCACGATTTTCTTGATGTCACTGAACTGTGCACCTAGTTGAGACCAGATATAGGAGATGAACCATTACCTGAATCCTATCATGTCCTTTATGTTGATTGTTCATGCTTGCAAGACAGTGGTGGAAGTTTAAGAGCAGCATATGCTGTCTGTACCTTTTCTGGAGTTGACGAAACTTCCAGACTTCAAGGAATATTCTCTGCCCAAGTGGCCGAGTTGATTCCTCTTACCAGACATGTTGCGTTGCTGATCAATTGAAAGTGACAATCTTTACCTATAGTCAATAAGGCCTTGGTGTTGTTTATGACTTCCGGCAACTGTGGTCTCAGCAAGGGTTTATGACGTTCTCTGGATCGTCAATTAGGAATTGTGAACAAGTGAGAAACCTTCTCAACACCCCACAATTTCCTGAACAAGTTGTAGTGGTCAACTGCCCTGCCCATCGTTCTGGAGATGATCATGTGACTTTTAACAATAGGTGCACCGATGAGGTTGCTAAGTATTGCACTCATAATGTTTGCACATTTAATGGTGAATTCACAAAGGAGGGCATGGATGAGACTAACTCTAACTTCTTGTTGACAACAGTGCATACTTGGGACAAGGTGAAAAGGCTGCAAGAGGAAGTGTCTGAAGAGGAACAACAGACTTGGGTCAGAGCAGGTAGTGTCAATAGAGATGATGAAATTTGGGTTTTAATAACGGACGGCCAGTGTTACCAAATAGCTTCATACCTCCTATGGCTAGACATTTCCATCGTCCAGCTCATAGCAGTAGGGACGCAATGGTGAGGTTGTTCAGGCAGACCTGGTTTAATCTGAAATTCAGATTGATGGTTGAAGCATTATGTCACAGGTGTGTTGTTGGCCATCAGAACAATGTTGAAAAACATCTGCAGGCATATTTAGTCACATAGGAAAGTCAGGAGGGCCTTTTAATAGGATACAGATGGATTTTATTGAGATACTTGTGTGCAACGGCTTGAGATCTGTTTTGCTCATTGTATGAATCTTTTCCCTTGGGTTGAAGCAATATCCAGCTGGACGAAATGAAAGACTTACTGTAGCCAAACTACTGGTACAGGAACCTATTCCCAGATTTGGTTTTGTGACTTCTGTGGAATCAGATCGAGAAACTCATTTTAACAATGAGGTCCTGAAATTGTTGTGTGCAGCACTGCAAATGGAACAGAGATTGCATTGCTACTATTGACCAGAGGCATGGGGTCTTGTTGAGCAGGTGAATGGCACGCTGAAATCAAGACTGGCAAAAGTGTGTGCTTCGACATTTTTGAAATGGCCTGATGCTTTGCCCCTTGTGCTGATGAGTCTTCAGAGTGTACCTTATCAAAAGACTGGACTGTCCCCCTACGAAATCCTGATGGAGAGGGTGATGAGACTGCGGGCGATTCGTGCAAATGTACTTGTGAATATACCAGATGACATGATCCAAAACTATTGCAATGGACTAGCTGATGCAGTGGGTTCTGTATCTCACAAAGTTGGAGCAATCACAGCCCTCCTACAACTGGAACAGGGCCATGACCTCAGTCCCGGAGATTGGATCTTGATGAAGAACACGTTAGGAAAGCATGTCTGGAACTCCGTGGCATGGGCCATGACAGGTGATCCTGGTTGCGATATCTGATGTGAAATGTGGAGGTCTCTGCCACTGGATATGCGCTTCCTACACTCATATAGATAAATGACCCCTTGAAACAACAGCGCTTGTTCCAGAAGAACCAGTGGTATGAGAGACACAACAGGGGCAGATCAGTCAAGTTGTCAGGGACTAATCAGAGTTTGAAACAGCGGCTGAGCAATTGAAGAGGGTCTTGAACAAGTCACATCTGACAGAAACAATTGAGTCCTGTTCTGTGGTGATGAGTCAGAATTAGAATAATACCCTGGAGAAGGAACAGGCGCTGGAAGAATGTGAGTGGTAGCTGGAGACCGTTGGCCCAGAAGACAAGAATGGGGAAAAGTGAGTTTGCTGACGTGAATGAGAACTTGGACTTGAGGGAAAGCGAAGATCTGTGTGTGGCACTGAGATGGTCAAAAAGGACAAGAGTGCCTAGTCATAGGTATTCTTCACCAGACTGGACCTACTTTGCAAATGACACAGCCACAGATCAAGAGTGCTGGAAATATTGGGATCAATATACAAGGTTCAGCTGAACCTCCTTTAACTCAACATTGTATATTGAATTTTCACTGTCATCTATGAGCTTAGTTTGCGTGCATATTAGAAACATTTATATTGATTGGGATCGGGAATTTTGAGGATTTCCTGGGCTCCAATACAGGAAGAAAGAGGGTTATCGCTTAGAAGAATGGGCTAAGGAAATCTCATGAAGATTTGTATGGTGCTGATTAATAAACCTTCGAGTTTTTTGACTCTCTTGCTGTTCACATTGGTGAAACCAGCAAAAGAAGTATTTTACCATTGCTGTGCTGACCTGATAATAGATCTGATTCTATAGATATAATGGGGTCAAATCTGAAATTTAGATGTAAATATATAAGAGGCGCATTGTGCTTATTTACCTTGTAATATTTGTGTTGTTGCTAATAGTAGTGTTTTCTTCTACACGTTCTGAAGAGAAGGAGTTGGCCACCAAGTGTTTCCCCGCTGGTTCTCAGGCCCTCATTATGACCTTGGCGGTAAATACTGAATACCGCTGTGCTAGCTGTCGCCAGCACACGGCCACGAAGGCGGACATCCGTCCACCATATTATGACACAGGCATACAAAATCGACAGAAAACAGCCACAACCACAAATCCGCCAGACCCACTGAACGTGATAAACTGTCGGTACTACCACCCATACCGTTACGCCACCAATACTACACCCTCCAAATAATGGCCCACCAATCAACACAGTGGACATTCAATGACAGTAAACTTATTTGCGGTAAACACCGCTTTGGCGGATAAGGCCACCCAAAGACAAAACAAGACAACATTGGCCAGAACAAAAAACCCACACCTGACACAAATACACACACCCCACACACCCACAACTGCACTATAAAACACACACCCATATCACCCACAATCCTTTGCTGACACGAAAAGACCGCAATAGCTAGCCACGCAAATCACAGAGACAACTTCACACACACACCTCAACCACCCATTCATCCGTCACGCACCACACACCCCACACCCCGCCACATTACTCTAGACCCTCTGCACAACACACACACAACACCCATGTCCCAACAAGGGCACCCCCGTTTCACTGATGAGGAGTTGTGGGTAATGGTTGAGGAAAAAGTCAGTGTAGAGCCACAGCTGTTTGGAGCAAAATCCAGCAGATTTCCATTGCCAGAAAGATGGAGGTATGACGGAGGATCGTGGACAGGAAGAATGCCGTGGGACAGCATCCACGAACAAGGGACAACATCAGGAATTGGTGGAACGACCGATGGGGGAAGGTGCGTTCCATAGCAGCAAGGCACCAGTTTGCTATCCAGAGGACTGGTGGTGGACCCCCACCTCCTCTCCCACAGTTGACAGCATGGGAGAAGCAAGTCTTGGCAATCCTGCATCCTGAGGGACTCACTGGAGTAGCCGGAGGACTGGACACTGGTGAGTCAACATTTACTACCTATCACCCCCCATACCTGCATGCCACCACCACCCCTCATCCTGACACCCATCACTCAACTCCATCCCACGCAGTGCACCACCACAATTAACAAACTAAAATGGCAAGCCCTGCATGTCATACCCACTGCATGCACATCCCTTCCTGCCCTGCATGTACACCCACCACCAATGCATGCACATCATGGAGAACTAACAATCCCACAATACATCACCATACACAAATAAAGGTGGCAGGGCAACAGCAACAATATAGGGGAAACTATGGATGCCGAATATGCCACAGACATGTAGCACAATATACCACTTACATCCCCACAGGTGCCTCAGCCAATCTCGCCGGGAAGGAGGTGCCACACCTACCGAGTCCCCCACCAGAAGATGCCCCCAGTCATGACAGCAACTCTGGAGTTCTAGATATGGATGAACTCGCTGGCCCATTTGGGGCCACTGGTCAGTCGGCTACCCCAGCTCAAACCTACTCCACCACAGAGCCTTCCCCCTCAGTATCCAACACCACAGCAGCCACCCAACGTCTCCAGACCTCTGTATCCAGGACACATTAATCAGCAGTGTGCACACCTGTACAGGGACCCCAGTCCACACCTCACAGATAAGACAATGATGGTCCTGCGGTCAGTGGCAGTGGACACCCCGTTCAGGGGACACAGGCACATGGGGCTACGGACACTTGGAGGACAGCTGTGTGCCAGGGAGAGGACAGGCCTAGGGAACCGACTTTCCAGGAGGCACTCACTAATGTCCTTGGGTCTTACCAACAATCCGAGGACAAGATGGGTCAGGAGATAGGCATCATGCAGGAGAACCAGCGGCTGCAGGAGGAACACCACCAGCAGATCAAGAAAGAATTGCAGTCCCTGAACACCATCATGGTCTCCATTGCAGGGCTGCTGGGTGATATGGCTAACATCATGAGGGAGTACACATCACACCAGCGGGCCCCTTCCACTAGACAGTCAACTGACCAGCTCTCCACATCTGCTGCAGCTGGTGGACAGGAGGCCTTGCCACAGGACCCACAGGCCACCAGCACCCCTCCCCCTGCAGAAGGTGAAGCATCCCGCTACCGTTCCCTGAAACCCAGACAGACACCAGAGACAGTTGCCAAGACCACCGTCAGGAAATTAGACACTCCTGAATGTCCCCCTTGTGGTCCACTGTGTTACCTTGTCCACTTTGAACTGCCATTGCTCCCCTTCCTATGGCCCCTTGGACACTGGATTTGTGCTACAAACAGACTGGCTCAGTACACTGGACTATTCCCAACCATCACCCCACTCTATTGCACTTCCCATTGTAGGACAATTTTCAATAAACACCCTTGGACACAACTTGAGTAATAGTGCTTTATCTACAGGTGATGTACACTTAAATGAACTGTGATGAACTGCATGATCCTTTGTATATGTCCAGTAACATATTGATCCATTCAACAGATGTGTCTCAGCAGTCTGTCAACATCACAGCAGTACACTGTTGGAACAACACCAACATCTCCAATAAGGGAAGGCAGAGGTGACAGTCAGGTGGGATGCAAAGGGAATGACTGGCATTATGCTGCAGTCGCACAGTACAACACTAAAATGTAGAAATGTTCAGTTCAACAGTCTTACCTGAGTGTCATTGGAAGTACTGCTGAATCAAATGTGACCTGTTGTCCACATCCTCCTCTTCTTCCTCCTCCTCACTGTCCTCAGTGTCCAGTGCTGCCACAGCTGCATTGTCACCCCCCTCCTCCTGCAGATAGGATAAATGCTGTCAGAGAGCCAAATTGCAGCACAGAACAACAATTCTGCAGGCATTCTCAGGGGAGTAGCATAGGGATCCACTTGTCGGATGGAGGCACCTGAACCTAGCCTTCAGGAGACTGAAGGTCCTTTCTACAATCCTCCTGGTATGCCCATGAGCATCATTGTACCTATTTTCAGCCCCTGTTCTCAGATTCCTAACTGGGGTCATGAGCTATGACAAGTTTGGGTAGCCAAAATCACCTGCAAGAAGTAAAGGACACACATTAGCCCTGCACAATGGTATGGACTATGACTCCTGAAGGCATACACTCACATACATTGGGTGGGGACATAGGCTCAACTATTAGCAATATTCTGTGCCTCTGTAGTTATGCCATCAGCTGTGGGACAATGCTATTCCTTAGGACAAAGGCATCATGCACCGAGCCTGGATACTTGGCAGTGATGTGGGAGATGTACTGGTCAGCCAGTCACACAATCTGGACATTGAGTGAGTTTAAACGCTTCTGATTCCTGTACACTTGTTCATGGGCCCTGGGGGGGACTAAGGCAATATGGGTCTGGTCGATGGCCCCAATAACATGAGGTATATATGTCCCATTGCATAGAATCCAACCTTCACAGTGGGTAAATCATCTTCCTGGGGGAATGCGATGTAGCTGCATATGTGTTTGAGAAAAACAGACAAAACACTTGCAAGCACAATAGAGAACATTGGATGTGACATACCAGCAGCCAAGCCCACTGTCACCTGGAAAGAGCCTCTTTCCAGGAAACAGAGCACTGAGAGTACCTGCACAAGAGTGGGGATTGCTGTGGTGCTACCAATAGCAGGTAGCAGATCAGGCTGTAATTGTTCACACAGCTCTGTGATTGTAGTCCTGTCCAGACAATAGGTGAGTATGAGGTGCCGGTCCTCCAGTGTAGCCAAGTCCAAAAGGGATCTGTACACCGGTGTGTGCCTCCTCCTATTCATCCACAGTGTTTGGTACCTAACGGACCCAAATGTAAGAAAGGAGTGGCAACAGGAACCATGAACAAACTACAGCAGTGTGCAGAGCATGCTTGTATGTTGGACACTGGAATTTTGTAGGTGAGTACATTGGAATACAATGACACACTTTTAAATCTGTACCAGCATTAGAAAATGGCACCTTCATTCATGGACAGGTGGAAGTGACCTCACTTCGCTGGCATTCACGTCATGGCAGAATGTGGGCTGCACCACTGTGCAATTCCTCATTGGCTAACCTGGCCCTCTATGGAGAATGGGAACCAATGATGATCAACGCCGGCAGTGACGGTGTTCACCACCGTGGACGTTACCGCCATTTTCTTTCTACCACTTCACTTGATTCCTGACTTTCCACAGGACGACATCTCCACTGCGTGTGCTGCTGTGACCTGTGTCTGGAACCTGCCATGGCTCGTGCAACAGTGGAAAGGGCCCCAGCCTTCACGTCCGAGGAGTTGGAGTGCCTCATGGACTGGGTCTTACCCCAGTATGGGCAGCTGTATGGTCCTCCAGGCCAACAGGTGAGTAAACAATGGGTATGTTGCATGCGACATGGCAGCATGAAGATGTGCTGGCTGTGTGGCAGGTGGGGGGGTACAGCTGGTGACAGTGTTAATGCAAGGGTAATGGTCATGTGTGTGCCTGATGAGGGGAAATGATTTTTGTGGGCCATATATGTGACAGGCTGGATTGTCAGGTTCATGGTGTTCCACCTTCTGTGTTTCCTCTGTAGGTCAGCGCCCATCAGAAGAAGGGGTTGTGGCGTGCCATCGCCAAGGACGCGCAGACCATGGGGGTCTATAGCAGGTGGAGCACCCACTGCAGGGAATGGTGGGAGGACCTGATATGCTGGGCCCGGAAGACCACGGAGGCCCAGCTGGGGATGTCCTCCCAACAAGGGAGGGGTTCCCTCTAGAACCGGACCCCCCTGATGGCCCGCATACTGGCGGTGGCCTACCCAGAGCTGGATGGGCGCTTGAGGGCATCACAGCAGCCACAAGCGGGTGAGAACAGTGTGTTTGTCCACCATCTCTGTTGCCTGGCATGGGATTTGGGTGTAGGGTACTAGTCAGTGGATACCCAAATATGCCAGTTCAGACATTGCTGTGTTGTCCAGCCCGGGTTAATAGGGTGGAAAGCATATATTAGATAGCTAGGTAGGTGGCTTCCCATCTCAGACAGGGCTTATTTGGTCCCAGTTCATGTGTAGTTGGCAGTGTTTGGCTCCTACCTGCTGTGGTGCTTAGCCAATGGTAAGCCAGTGTGGTCCATACTCCCCATTCTTAGTCCCAGTGAGTGATAGTGATGTGCATGCCATCTGTGCTGTTGGTGCTGAGATTGACCCTGTGCTTCCTTTCTCTCCTCCCCGTCTCCTTTTGTCATCCTGTCCATGTGTGCATTAGCATCATCTGGTGAAGGAGCAGGGGCACCGACGAGTGAGGGAGCTGCAGCCCACGGGACCCAGGAGGCAGAGTCCACCGACACCGAGGGGACCAGTGGGATGGAGGACGAGGGGAGTACCTCCACGGGGACAGGAGGTGACACCACTGACTGTGAGTCGCCCTCCAATGGGACCTCCCTGGTTGTGGTGGACACTCTAAAACCACCCCAGCTACAGGTTCTACCACCACCCCGTACCAGCTGCCTCCCACTGAGTTGCCCGTGACTGCTCACCCAGGAGGGAGGGCATCTACTTCCCCCCAGGCAACTCAGGCCCTGCCCAAGTTAGCCCTGTTGCCCTCAGTGAGGAGGCTATTGACCTCCTGAGATCCATCTCTGTAGGGCTGTCAACTATAGTGAATGCCATCCAGGGGCTGGCATCCCAGATGCAGCAATGCCTTCCTGGAGGGCATCTACAGTGGGTTGGTGACCCTAGATAGATCGTTTCAGGCCCTAGCCTCTCCAATGACTGCAGCCATGGCCCTGTTTCATCTTTCCCCCTCCAAGTACCACTAACCAGTCCCAGTCTCCTCACCCCCAACCAATCCCACACACACATTCTGACAAGCGTGCACCCAGAACAAAACACAAGACTCACACAGACAAACACAAGCAGCACACTTCAGTCCACAAGCACTCACACACAACATCATCCACTGCCTCCACTGTGTCCTGCTCATCCTCATCCCTCATAGTCACATCCGTACTCACACCTGGATGCACTGCATCAGCAGTCCCTGAACCTGCCACCTGCACAGCCTTGTCCACAGTTACCACAACAGCAGACCCGCAGACATGCAACATACACACCACATGCGCAGTCACCACCACCACCTCATGCAGCACACTCGCCTCACTTACAGACACCACCACAACATCCATCCACACATCCTGTTTGTCCTCCCCCACCCTGTCTGACCCCTCCAGTGACACACACGCGCTCACACTCAGACCCCCAACAGCCATCCACATCACACACTGTCCATGCACCTGCACCCAAGTCCAGCACACCTCCTCCTCCTACAACCACTCCCTCTACCTCCACACCCATCCCTCCACCCACATCCCACCCCAGTGTCCCTAAGAAGCTTTTTCTTGCCTGCCTTGACCTCTTCCCTCCCCCCTACTGTCTCTAAGAGGAAGGTCTCACCACCCCAGCCCAGTACCTCAAGTACCCAGTCTGACACATCTCCACCCCCAAAGTCTCCACCTGCCACTAAGGGGCACATGAGTGCGAAGCTGCCCCCCGGCACCAAGGACACTCCTCCCTACAAAACAGAGGGCTAAAGTGGCACCCCCTCCCAAACAGACTGGCAAGACCATGGGGCCATCTCCAAAACCTAGAACCAAGGAGGCCCTACTCAAATCCCAGGACAATGAGGCCACACAGAAATCGAAGGTCAAGGAGACCCCACATAAATCCAAGGCCAAGGAGGCCCCACAGAAATCGAAGACTGAGGAGGCCCCACAGAAATCCCTAGCTAAGGAGGACCCAAAGAAATCCAAAGCCAAGGAGGCCCCGCAGAAAACCCTGGCCAAGGAGGCCCCACAGAAATCCTAGGCCAGGGAGGTTCCACAGAAATCCAAGGCCAATGAGGTCCCACACTAAACCATGGCCAAGGAGCCCCCACTCAAAATGTGGCCCTGTGAGCCCCATCCGGAACCAGAGGCCATGAAGCAGCATCCAGAACCAGAGGGCAAGGAGCAGCATCAACAACCAGTGGGCAGGCAGCCCCCTCTAGAACCAGTGGGCAGGAAGCCCCCTCCAGAACCAATGGGCAGGAAGCCCCCTCCAGAACCAGTGGGCAGTAAGCCCTCTTCAGAACCAGTGAGCAGACAGCCCCCTCCAGAACCAGTGGGAAGGCAGTCCCCTCCAGAACCAGTGGGCAGGAAACCCCCTCCCAATTGGTGCCCCCTCTCGTCCCCACCCCCTGAGGTGCCAACCCATTTCCAACATGATGCCCAAGAACAGTGGAGTCCAGTTCTTGTCAGGAGTCAGGTTAGGGCTTGGACTTTGCCCTGAAGGCGTATGTGACTTTGGACTGGCCTTTGGGTCTGCATTTATTTATTTCTGTTGTTGTGCATGTTTTTGCATTTTACATATTCATACAACAGGAATACAGTGGTTGGAACTGTGTATGTGTCCTAGATTTCTTTACTCCTGGGTTCTGTTACTGTTATTTTCCTCTGCATCTGGTTCTGGGTGTGTGGTGTGTGTATGGTGTGTGTTGTGTGTGTGTGTCACTCTCCCCCCTCTCTCCCTCCCTTGTGTGCTAGGCGGCTATACTCACCGTCGTCGTCGTCTTCACTGGTGTTGGTGCTCCAGGACGTCCATGGGAAGACTTGCAGTTCTGGTTCCATGCCCTTCCGCAGACTCCTATATGTCCCTGGAGGTTAGTGTCTCCTTTTAAATGATGTGTTTCCGCCAGGCTTTTGGTGTCGTTGCTACCGCCCCAGAAATCGTGGCGTGTGCTATGTCATAATATGGTGGGTGGATCCTTGTCTTCCGCCTGCCTGTAGGGGCTACCGCCGTGTTCGGTGTTCGTACCGTGCTGGTGATTGTAGTGGTACATTGGCTGTCTATGGCAGGGATCACCGCCATGGTCATAATTTGATGGTCATTACCGTCAGCCTGTTGGCGGTGATACCGCCACATTGACCCTGGCAGTCCGAAGACCGCCAGTGTCATAATGACCACCTTAGTCCTAAGGGTAATAATCACTATGGGCCTGATTCAGATCCTGGTGGAGGGGTAACTCCGTCTCAACAGTGATGAATATCCAATCCAACGAAATCTAAATATCATAGAAAACTGTAGTATTTAAATTTCGGCGGATGGGATATTCATCACCGTTGTGACTGAGATCTAAATCAGGCCCTACATGTTAAATAAGAAAGCATTGATTTAGATGAGTCTAGAGGAGATTATTCAGATAATGTATATTTCAAATTGTTATATGAGTATATCAATAAAATTAATGTAAGAAATTGCTATGTCTGTACACAGACACCTGCTTCTGCATCATAGGATATCACTTTTCATCATATTTCACTGACTTATGGTATTTCTTGTAGTTTACTATTGAGTATATTTTATTACGAGGGATGGTATTTCTTGTAGTTTACTATTGAGTATATTTTATAACGAGGGAGGTTTCCAACATGATTCTTCAAATTATGACCTAGTGTTGCCAGAAATTCCCTTGTTCAAGCATCTAAATACAAATCCTTATTTCAACCCCTTCGCTGCCAGGCCTTTTCCTCCTCCTGTGCCAGGCCTTTTTTTGGCTATTTGGGGCATTTCGCGCTTAGGCCCTCATAACTTTTTGTCCACATAAGCTAGCCAAGCCAAATTTGCGTCCTTTTTTTCCAGCATCCTAGGGATTCTAGAGGTACCCAGACTTTGTGGGTTACACTGAAGGAGGCCAAGAAATTAGCCAAAATACAGTGAAAATTTAGTTTTTCTCAAAAAAATGGGAAACAGTGGCTGCAGAAGAAGGCTTGTGTTTTTTTCCCTGAAAATGGCATCAACAAAGGGTTTGCGGTGCTAAAATTACCAGCTTCCCAGCTTTCAGGAACAGGCAGACTTGAATCATAAAACCCAATTTTTCAACACAAATTTGGCATTTTACTGGGACATACCCCATTTTTACAATTTTTTGTGCTTTCAGCCTCCTTCCAGTCAGTGACAGAAATGGGCATGAAACCAATGCTGCATCCCAGAAACTAAACATTTCTGAAAAGTAGACACAATTCTGAATTCAGCAAGGGGTCATTTGTGTAGATCTTACAAGGGTTTCCTACAGAAAATAACAACTGAAAAAGAAAAATATTGAAATTGAGGTGAAAAAAACAGCAATTTTTCTCTACGTTTTACTCTGTAACTTTTTCCTGCAATGTCAGATTTTTGAAAGCAATATACCGTTACGTAGGCTGGACTCCTCTGGTTGTGGGAAATACAGGGCTTGTAGGTTCATCAAGAACCCTAGGTACCCAGAGCCAATAAATGAGCTGCACCCTGCAGTGCGTTTTCATTCTATACCGGGTATACAGCAATTCATTTGCTGAAATATAAAGAGTGAAAAATAGCTATCAAGAAAACCTTTGTATTTCCAAAATGGGCACAAGATAAGGTGTTGAGGAGCAGTGGTTATTTGCACATCTCTGAATTCCGGGGTGACCATACTAGCATGTGAATTACAGGGCATTTCTCAAATAGACGTCTTTTTTACACACTCTCTTATATTTGGAAGGAAATAATTTAGGGAAAGACAAGGGGCAATAACACTTGTTTTGCTGTTCTATGTTCCCCCAAGTCTCCCGATAAAAATAGAATACCTCACTTGTGTGGGTAGGCCTAGCGCCCGCAAAAGGAAATGCCCCAAAACACAACGTGGGCACATCACATATTTTGAAAGAAAACAGAGGTGTTTTTTGCAAAGTGCCTACCTGTAGATTTTGGCCTCTAGCTCAGCCGGCACCTAGGGAAACCTACCAAACCTGTGCATTTTTTAAAACTAGAGACCTAGGGGAATCCAAGATGGGGTGGCTTGTGGGGCTCTGACCAGGTTCTGTTACCCAGAATCCTTTGCAAACCTCAACATTTGGCTAAAAAACACATTTTCCTCACATTTTGGTGACAGAAAGTTCTGGAATCTGAGAGGAGCCACAAATTTCCTTCCACCCAGTGTTCCCCCAAGTCTCCTTATAAAAATGATACCTCACTTGTGTGGGTAGGCCTATCGCCCGCGACAGGAAATGCCCCTAAACACAACGTGGACACATCACAATGTTTGACAGCAAACAGAGGTGTTTTTTGCAAAGTGCCTACCTGTAGATTTTGGCCTCTAGCTCAGCCGGCATCTAGGGAAACCTACCAAACCTGTGCAGTTTTGAAAACTAGAGACCTAGGGGAATCCAAGATGGGGTGACTTGTGGGGCTCTGACCAGGTTCTGTTACCCAGAATCCTTTGCAAACCTCAACATTTGGCTAAAAAAACATGTTTTCCTCACATTTCGGTGACAGAAAGTTCTGGAATCTGAGAGGAGCCACAAATTTCCTTCCACCCAGCGTTCCCCTAAGTCTCCCGATAAAAATGATACCTCACTTGTGTGGGTAGGCCTAGCGCCCGTGACAGGAAATGCCCCAAAACACAACGTGGACACATCACATTTTTTTAAAGAAAACAGAGGTGTTTTTTGCAAAGTGCCTGCCTGTAGCTTTTGGCCTCTAGGTCAGCGGGCACCTAGGGAAACCTACCAAACCTGTGCATTTTTGAAAACTAGAGACCTATGGGAATCCAAGATGGGGTGACTTGTGGGGCTCTGACTAGGTTCTGTTACCCAGAATCCTTAGCAAACCTCAAACTTTGGCTAAAAAAACACTTTTCCTCACATTTCGGTGACAGAAAGTTCCGGAATCTGAGAGGAGCCACAAATTTCCTTCCACACAGCGTTCCCCCAAGTCTCCTTATAAAAATGATACCTTACTTGTGTGGGTAGGCCTAGCGCCCGCGACAGGGAATGCCCCAAAACACAACGTGGACACATCACAATGTTTGACAGAAAACAGAGGTGTTTTTTGCAAAGTGCCTACCTGTAGATTTTGGCCTCTAGCTCAGCCGGCATCTAGGGAAACCTACCAAACCTTTGCAGTTTTGAAAACTAGAGACCTATGGGAATCCAAGATGGGGTGACTTGTGGGGCTCTGACTAGGTTCTGTTACCCAGAATCCTTAGCAAACCTCAAACTTTGGCTAAAAAAACACTTTTCCTCACATTTCGGTGACAGAAAGTTCCGGAATCTGAGAGGAGCCACAAATTTCCTTCCACACAGCGTTCCCCCAAGTCTCCTTATAAAAATGATACCTCACTTGTGTGGGTAGGCCTAGCGCCCGCGACAGGGAATGCCCCAAAACACAACGTGGAGACATCAAATTTTTTTAAAGAAAACAGAGGCGTTTTTTGCAAAGTGACTGCCTGTAGCTTTTGGCCTCTAGCTCAGCCGGCATCTAGGGAAACCTACCAAACCTGTGCAGTTTTGAAAACTAGAGACCTAGGGGAATCCAAGATGGGGTGACTTGTGGGGCTCTGACCAGGTTTTGTTACCCAGAATCCTTTGCAAACCTCAAAATTTGGCTAAAAAAAACCTTTTTCCTCACATTTCGGTGACAGAAAGTTCTGGAATCTGAGAGGAGCCACAAATTTCCTTCCACCCAGCATTCCCCCAAGTCTCCCGATAAAAATGATACCTCATTTGTGTGGGTAGGCCTAGCGCCCGTGACAGGAACTGCCCCAAAACACAACGTGGACACATCACATTTTTTTAAAGAAAACAGAGGTGTTTTTTGCAAAGTGCCTGCCTGTAGCTTTTGGCCTCTAGCTCAGCCGGCACCTATGGAAACCTACCAAACCTGTGCATTTTTGAAAACTAGAGACCTATGGGAATCCAAGATGGGGTGACTTGTGGGGCTCTGACCAGGTTCTGTTACCCAGAATCCTTAGCAAACCTCAAAATTTGGCTAAAAAAACACTTTTCCTCACATTTCGGTGACAGAAAGTTCTGGAATCTGAGAGGAGCCACAAATTTCCTTCCACCCAGCGTTCCCCTAAGTCTCCCGATAAAAATGATACCTCACTTGTGTGGGTAGGCCTAGCGCCCGTGACAGGAAATGCCCCAAAACACAACGTGGACACATCACATTTTTTTAAAGAAAACAGAGGTGTTTTTTGCAAAGTGCCTGCCTGTAGCTTTTGGCCTCTAGGTCAGCGGGCACCTAGGGAAACCTACCAAACCTGTGCATTTTTGAAAACTAGAGACCTATGGGAATCCAAGATGGGGTGACTTGTGGGGCTCTGACTAGGTTCTGTTACCCAGAATCCTTAGCAAACCTCAAACTTTGGCTAAAAAAACACTTTTCCTCACATTTCGGTGACAGAAAGTTCCGGAATCTGAGAGGAGCCACAAATTTCCTTCCACACAGCGTTCCCCCAAGTCTCCTTATAAAAATGATACCTTACTTGTGTGGGTAGGCCTAGCGCCCGCGACAGGGAATGCCCCAAAACACAACGTGGACACATCACAATGTTTGACAGAAAACAGAGGTGTTTTTTGCAAAGTGCCTACCTGTAGATTTTGGCCTCTAGCTCAGCCGGCATCTAGGGAAACCTACCAAACCTGTGCAGTTTTGAAAACTAGAGACCTATGGGAATCCAAGATGGGGTGACTTGTGGGGCTCTGACTAGGTTCTGTTACCCAGAATCCTTAGCAAACCTCAAACTTTGGCTAAAAAAACACTTTTCCTCACATTTCGGTGACAGAAAGTTCAGGAATCTGAGAGGAGCCACAAATTTCCTTCCACACAGCGTTCCCCCAAGTCTCCTTATAAAAATGATACCTCACTTGTGTGGGTAGGCCTAGCGCCCGCGACAGGGAATGCCCCAAAACACAACGTGGAGACATCAAATTTTTTTAAAGAAAACAGAGGTGTTTTTTGCAAAGTGACTGCCTGTAGCTTTTGGCCTCTAGCTCAGCCGGCATCTAGGGAAACCTACCAAACCTGTGCAGTTTTGAAAACTAGAGACCTAGGGGAATCCAAGATGGGGTGACTTGTGGGGCTCTGACCAGGTTTTGTTACCCAGAATCCTTTGCAAACCTCAAAATTTGGCTAAAAAAAAACTTTTTCCTCACATTTCGGTGACAGAAAGTTCTGGAATCTGAGAGGAGCCACAAATTTCCTTCCACCCAGCATTCCCCCAAGTCTCCCGATAAAAATGATACCTCATTTGTGTGGGTAGGCCTAGCGCCCGTGACAGGAACTGCCCCAAAACACAACGTGGACACATCACATTTTTTTAAAGAAAACAGAGGTGTTTTTTGCAAAGTGCCTGCCTGTAGCTTTTGGCCTCTAGCTCAGCCGGCACCTATGGAAACCTACCAAACCTGTGCATTTTTGAAAACTAGAGACCTATGGGAATCCAAGATGGGGTGACTTGTGGGGCTCTGACTAGGTTCTGTTACCCAGAATCCTTAGCAAACCTCAAAATTTGGCTAAAAAAACACTTTTCCTCACATTTCGGTGACAGAAAGTTCCAGAATCTGAGAGGAGCCACAAATTTCCTTCCACCCAGCGTTCCCTCAAGTCTCCCGATAAAAATGATACCTCACTTGTGTGAGTAGGCCTAGCACCCGCGACAGGAAATGCTCCAAAACACAACGTGGACACATCACATTTTTTCATAGAAAACAGTGCCTACCTGTGGATTTTGGCCTCTAGCTCAGCGGGCACCTGGGTTAACCTAGCAAACCAGCGCATTTTTAAAAACTAGAATCCCAGGGGAATCCAATATGGGGTGACTTGTGGGGCTCTGGCCAGGTTCTGTTACCCAGAATCCTTTGCAAATATAAAAATTTGGCCAAAAAAACCTTTTTCCTCTCATTTCGGTGACAGAAAGTTCTGGAATCTGAGAGGAGCCACCAATTTCCTTCCACCAGCGTTCCCCCAAGTCTCCCGATAAAAATGGTACCTCACTTGTGTGGGTAGGCCTAGCACCCACGAAAGGAAATGGCCCAAAACACAACGTGGACACATCACATTTTTTCACTGAAAACAGAGGTGTTTTTTGCAAAGTGCCTACCTCTGGATTTTGGCCTCTAGCTCAGCCAGCCCCAGGGGGGGCAGAAATGGCCTAAAATAAATTTGCCTCCCCACCCCACCCCCCAAACCCTTGACCTAAAATCGGCCAATCTGCCCCCAACGGGGTCAGAAATGGTCTAAATACAATTTGCCCCCCAGGGGAGTAACCCTTGCCTAATGGGTCGCTCTCCATCTCTAAAAAAACAAACAAACAAAAAAAAAACACAAAAATAAAATTTGCCCTGGCGCCTAGAGGTTTCTGCCCCCCGGGTGCAAATCGGCCCCAGGGGGGGCCGAAATGGGCAAAAATAAATTTCCTCCCCCCCCCGGAGCGACCCTTGCCTACGGGGTCACCTCCCCTGCATGACATTGGCGCCAAAAAAAATCCCCGGTGCCTAGTGGTTTCTGCCCCCTTGGGGGCAGATTGACCTAAAATCGGCCGATGGTCTAAATACAATTTGCCCCCCCCAGGGGATCGACCCTAGCCTAATAATAGGCCGATCAATCCGGCAATCAAGCAATCCGGCTTTTGAAAGCATTTCTCTTTCGATCGCATGGGAGGAGGCCCTCTGTGATTGTCAGCGTGCGATGCGAGCTGACGTCACGGGGGGGGGTTCGGGGGTGTAAGGAGAAGGGCTTCCCCTTCCATCCCTGCCTTGGGGGGGGGGGAGCACGGGGGAGCCCCAGGTCTCGGGTGTAGCACCAGGTGACCTCGTTTTAGGCACCCGGGAACCGGTGCCTTGGACGAGGTCACCTCGTCCAAGGCACCCGAGGGGTTAAAGGTGCTGAAATTGCAGGGAAATATTTTGCACCATTTAAACCTTTAGGCACTGCATATGTACATAGACAAAATTTAACCTGACTGAGATAGAAAAGACATTTGTAAATTTGGTACAAGATTGAAGGAGGGAATTAGAAGCTAAATCCAAAACAGATAAGGATGTTAAAGCACAACACAAATGCACAAATGGAAGAATGAGTAACTTGAACATCAAGGCCCATATTTATGCTCTCTTTGTGCCAGATTTGCGTCATATCTTTTTTTTACGCAAATCCGGCGCAAACTTAACTCCATATTTATATTTTGACGCTCGACCTGTCTAGCGTCAAAAATATGGAGTTACGGTCATTTTAAGGATGCGTGAAACCGCCTTGCATCAATGAGATGCAAGGTAGGTGTTCCCGTCCAAAAAGTGACACAAACACCCTAGCGCCATATTTATCCACCCGGGCAAAAATAATGCACAAGTGGGAGGCGGACCCGAAAAATGATGCTAAACCTGATTTGCATAAAAATTTAATGCCTGGGTCAGGACAGGCGTTAAAATGAAGCAAGCACACCACTACCTAAGGAACACACACACAAGCAACATTACAGACCAACAGGACAACATTTAGGTGCTACTGATGCAGCTTGCAAGACAATGCCAAGTACAGGAACAACGGCAGCAGCCACCACCACCCTAACGCAGCCCACAAAGGCAACACAGAAGGCAAGAGAGACTTTTCAGGAACAGGACAACCCTCCATGGCCTCAAGGAACAGGACATCATCCGGAGGTATCAACTCAACTGGCAAGCCATACAGCAGCTGCTGTGCCATATTGAGCCACAACTAACAGCTAACCTGCAGACATCACACAACGTACCACCAGTGACGAAGCTGCTAGCTGTCCTGCATATTTTGGCACGTGGCTCCTTCCAGACAATGGGAGTCCTGGTCGCTGGGGTATCACAGCCCTCATTCTCTACCTTTGTGTCTAAGATGTTTGATGCCATAATCTCCCTCACACCCCACCACATCAGCTTCCCCAACACCCAGCAGAAGCAGCAGGAGATAAAACAGGGTTTCTATCAAATCCATGGCTTCCCGCATGTGCTCAGTGCAATTGACTGCACCCATGTCCAGATCGTCCCACCTGCAGCAACAGACAACCTATTCAGGAACCGAAAGCACACATATTCTATCAATGTGCAGGCCATAGTTGACCACCAGGGATTGTTCACAAACATCTTGGCCAAGTATCCTGGGAGTGTCCATGATTCATTCATATTCCGCCACAGCAGGATCAATCAGCCCTTCCAGGACGGACAATATGGCAATGGCCTTCTTGTCGGTAAGTCAATAAACCTAGCAATATACACACAGCACAACAACCCTGTAGGACACACAAAACATACACCACTACATTGACACGTGGGCAGGCTGACACTGAGGTGTGACACTGGTAGTTAAGTTGTACAGCCTGACACAATGGGATACACACCTCCCGACAAATGACGGCTGCCACAAAAATTAGCTGCCACTCTAGAGCAACAAGGGATCAATGTCAAAGCCCACATTGACAATGACATAGCCTGCACTGGAAGTACAACTTGGAAGATGAACCATTTACAATTACATTAGGCCACATAGTCAATCGGCCACCCTCTCAAACAGTATGTAGTGTGGAAGGGGTGTGCAATGTGTTTTGCAGCCGGTCTAACACCATGAGACACATAGCATGATGATGCTGACTCAAATGTAGGTGACACGGAAATACTGAGGCAGTCCCAAAATCATACATGACTCCTGGGGTGCCGTTTCCAGGTTGCAATAAGGAAGTGGACTGTGCAATTAACACATATTGATGAGGCACTAATGCAAACTGCACACTGCTGCACACACTGAAAGAGTCAATTGTCCATCAAAATAGCATATGTACAGGGAGATGTCCCTTCCTGCACAGATACATCCACCTCCACAAGGCAGTTAGCCAGGTTCCCTGGAGCAAGTTTGGTAGTGTAGGCGCAGGTTGCACATAAGCTACTGGCAGAGGGAACAACAAAGGCTTGCCTAGAAACAAGTCACGCACGGGACAATTATGCATTGTCCATACTGAACAGCTCAGTGCTGCCAAATAATGGAGATGTGTTGTGCATTGTCACCTAGCCAAATCAAAGGGCCTCACTGTCGCATTTCATCTGCAATGACATATGTCTAAATGTATGGGATGTCCAGGCCATGTAGGTCAACCATGTTACCACCACATCTGAATCCATTGTGTGTGTGGATGTATCCTGTCTCCTCCAGTGAAAGCACACTAAAACATGTTGGACACTACACAACGCATGATACATACATACTGACCAACAGTTCAGAAAAAAATCATAGATCCCAGGTCAATGAGCCAAACACAAGTTGTCATGTTAAACAACCCAGTGCAGATAACACCTCACAGAAGCCCAGGACCTCACACAATACCACTAACATTTGAGTCACAGACGACACAAGATATCAACTGCCATGCTACATGACATTCCTGTTGCAAGCACTAACAAAATATTCACTCCTATTATCCTTTGCAGCAGATCAGGGTTACAGGATCCGGCCATGGATCATGACCCCATTCCCCCAACCCAAGCACAGCAGCAGAGCGTGCCTATAATGAGGCACATCGGAGGACACGCACCATTGTGGAAAGGACCTTTGGCATCCTGAAGCCTAGATTCAGGTGCCTGGATATCACAGGAGGCAGCCTCCTATATGCCCGACACAATGTGTGTAAAATTATACTGACCTGTGCTATCCTGCACAACATTTGTGTGAGGAGGAACATCCCATTTTATGAGCCAGACCAAGAACTGCCTGAGGAGGAGGAGGAGGCGGAGGGGGATGGTGGCAGGGAAAATGACAGCAAATTGTACACAACTTTTTCACTTAATAGTCACTCTACACACCTTGTTGAGATATGTAAACAAACACCTTACTTGATCACACAATCCTGCTCTGGTTTCTTCATTCTCCATCACATGTTTCTTAGGAATGTGAGTATTACCTAAGGGAGCATGTTACAAAGACAAATCTGACTACTTCTGATGCAACATCACATGTGATGCATATGATTGTGCAGCAAACATCACACACATATAAAAAATACTCATCTCTTGAATTTCATATATGGACAAAATCAATAGACCCCAGCATATGACTCACATACACGTTGCCAACATGGTCTATTGCAGCACATGACACACAACTATGACATCTATAATCATAAGATAAGTAAGCGCCCCACACATGAGGCAGTGGATGTGAAATATCAGTGGAAACAGGAAGGTATGAACAGACCCCTGACATTAGTAAGTGTGACACTTGCAATCTCTGCAAGGAGCTTGTGTGACAAGGGGGGCATCATATTTGAAAATGGATAGCATGAGTGTCCCAGGTATGACAAGCAATGTTCACAACACACGCCCTGCGCAGTCTATCCCTGGAAATCAGTTCTGCCACTGTCATGTGTTACGTCTCTGCCCTCCCATCTCTAGGAGGCACTGTAAACAATCTATCTGTACCTAAGAATCATCATTAACACTTACCTAGAGTCCCTTTCTGACTCCTGTTTGCTTCCCTTTTCCATATGGCATGCTTCAGAAGAACTACATTAGCTTCCACGGACTTCAGGTCCCATAATGCACTGCCTGTTAGTCGTAAGACCTGTAATCTTCGGTCCAATGCTTCCTGTGGGAAAAGTCCGGTTGTCCATTTATACTGGATTCTCTCCTGCAGGACACCTGTGACCTCTCTTGTGCAGCCCATCCATGTGACTCTGTCCTGGCCTTGCCTGGAACTGCTTGTACGCTGCCATTCCCTGAAGCCCCTCATCGTGCATTGGAATATGATTCCTTTGTGTTAGAGATCCCTTGTCGGATTGTGTTACAGTACTGATTCAGCCTGAACCTGCTCTCTGTTGTCAAAGTCCCGTTCCTGCTTGTTCCAGCTCTCTGTTTCCCAGACCTGTTCCTGCCTTTGGGTCAGCCTGAACCTGTTGCCTGTTCCTGCCTTTGCCTCCTAGTTTGTTCCTTCTGTTTCTGTTTCCTGTACTATCAGTCATCACCTGTGCAGAAGTGTTTTCCTTTGTACTTGGGGTGGCACCTGCTTTCCAGGAGGCAAATCCAGCCCCCATCCTTTGTATAGTGTTGCATGTAGTCTTTAGTGCCTAACAGTGACAGTGTGCTATGGATGTTATCCAGGAATTGCCACTGTGTCTCCAGCTGGACCCACAAGGGCTAGTCTTGTGTATGTAAGTACAATCCTTGTTTGCGCCCTAAGGGTCCACAGACAGAATCACTTCTGCTGCCTTCTTTCTATGGGGCTTGTGTGGTGACTATCTGTAACAGTAATCTGCACAGAGGCATTGACGTTCCCTGTTGCCGTGGGAAGTTCTGAGCCCTACCCTGTGTCCAACCTTAGTGATAACCCCAGGGTGTTTGCCCATTACTGACCCGTCTCATATTGGTTCACACTATGGTTGCTCTGCTTTCACTTTCCTGTTTTCTCTACCTTACCATAGCTCTCCTTTCCCTTGTATGCCTTTAGCTGCTCTTCTGCTTTGGTACACTACCTCCTTGTGAGATACTCTGTGAAATGAAGGGGTGCCCTTAACAGAGTCCTGACTAGACCCGCCCGAAACCGTGACACCATGGAGCCAAATCCTGACACAGGATACACATGCCCACACACTTGAACTGGTCACTTCTGTGGAATGCACATCTGAAAATATGTGAACACATACAGCCAGGGCAGCAGGTCCACCACAGCAACACAAGTAACACAGGTAATTGTAATGAGTCAAACTGACGTGTACCAGATATTTTATGGGTGAAATTAAGGTACAGTGTCGCAAACACAGTACTTACCAAACATTTACACATGTTAGACATCTGTGTAGTCCAAACACAAGTCACCATGAAGTCATAACCAACAATTAATGACATATGAGGGGTTACATATCCCACATAGCACTCATCAGCCATCCTCCATGATACCTCTGTTTTGTTTGTCGTGTGAAATGTAATGTCCCCTAAGTCAAACAACTACACACATCACATGAGTCAACACAAGTTACAAGCACATACCATGACTGTTGTAGATCACTGATTGCCATCAGATGTAGATACACATTTGGAACACATTCATACATTTGCATGATGTCCAAAGTATTGCATGCCGTTCCTTCAGAAACACACACATCGTTGTTACAGATCATTCACACCCAAAACACAAAGTTGCATGCTCTACCACATGTGGCCAAACAATATATTACACACGAAAGGCCATCCCATCATATCTTCATGTTGATACAGGGTTTATCCATGTTAAATATTAGAAAATCACGCAATTACAGATAGAGTCAAACATTTTGACGCAAATGCGTCGAAAACTCCTGCAAACACAAACTAACCATACATGTGCCCTTAGCCTGAATTTCACCTGCGCACCACACGCATGCGGATATACATTGAAATTGAAGTATACAGGTAATGCATGGTATTTTGCAGGCACATGTAGGTGTTGAGTCGAAAATATTCACACAAACATCGTATGCTTCAAAAAAATACAAGCATGACGGAAAATAGGCTGCAAAAGGGACAGAAAGTGATGTAATAGGAAATCCTGTTTACAGGCATGGTACAGTGGGTGTACTTTCACTTTCACTTTACAGTCTGTGCTATTTCTTGACTGTGTGGCTGTGTCTCAGTGTTGCTGGTGTCTCAATTGCGTTTATTGTATCTTGTGGTATCTCTCTTGTAGTGTCTTTTGCGATATTTGTTTGTTTCTTGTACCTGTGTATGTGATTGTGTGTAGTTTAGTGTTTTTCATATTGTATTTGTACTGTTGGGTGTCTGTCTGGGGGTCAGATTAGTTGGGTTAGTTGGGGTTCTTAGGTTTGGGCTGTAAGTTTCCTTTATTTTGATTTCTTTTCCTCTTTTGTTCTACACTTTCTGTTTAGATTTGTTGTTCAGGGACATGTCGGGAAGGGCGAGGCTGACAAGAGAAGCTTGGGGGCATTGTGTGGCTGGTGTACCACTTCCTACCCTTGATGCTGGAGATGGGTGGGCGGGTGGTACAGTGGTATCACACAGAGGCGAGGCAGCTGCAGTGGGGCAAGGTGCTCTACCACCTCAAGAGGGTGTACCATACAAGCAGGAATGAGCACCAGCTAAAGCATCGCTGGGCTGACCTGGTGGCCAGAGATCAGGATCTGCTGGACCACCTGGGTGTGGTGATCGGTGACCCTGTTGATGTGTATCACATTGACAAATGTGTACAGTAAAATGCTCCAGAGTGACAGTAGCAGATGTGTTGAAGTGCTGCATGGAATGTTTGTGGCCAGGTTGAATGCAAGCAGAACAAAGTGTTAGTGTCCCAGTATTGAGATGGAGTCCACATGTCTATACATATTAACAATGCAGGCCTGAGGTTTGTTGAGTCATTTACGACTATCACTTAAGGCCACATGTACAAAGCTATTTTTTACTGTCACAAACGGCCTCGTTTTCTGAATTTATGCATTTATGTCAAGAATAGTTTTTTATTCCATTGCACTTACCCAATTTTGCCATTCTGCAATTACATTGCCGAATCAGAAAACAGGGTTTGCTACTGGCATTTAGGAAGGGGGGGTTCCCTTCCTATTTGCGAGTCGCAGTCCAATGTATGGTTGTTTGGTGACCGCGGATGCCATCAAAAAACAATTGCAGTTACCACCAGTTTCAAACTGGTGCTAACCCGTTCGGAAAAGGGAAGGGGTCCTCATGGGACCCCTTCCCCTTTGTGAATGCATGCAAAAAAAATGTTTCAGAGCAGGCTTTAAAAAAATAAAAATAAAAGTTATAATATTTGTTTTTTACATGCTTTCTGTTTGCCCTTCATGAAATAAGGTTGCATTTAAAAAAGAAAATACAGCATTATTTGAAAGCCGTCACAGACATGGTGGTCTGCTGAGCCCAGCAGGCCAGCATCCCTGTGAGTGCCACCATTCTCAAGTGGTTTGCAAAATGAGACCTACCACATGAATATTCATGAGGTAGGTCATTTGCTACCCCATTTGTGAATTGCAAACAGTGTAATTGACAGTGGTGTATGTCAGATTATCCTACTCGCAAATTGCGGGTTGCTAAGTCTCCAATGTGCAACTCACAAAACCTGTTCTTCGTACATGTGGCCCTTAGTCACACATTTCAGGTGCTATGGCAACACCTGTGCGCATGCATTATGTCAATGATGATCAAGTAAGACACTGTCAGCATACCACATTTCACTGTATCCGGACAGCAAAGTGGGCAATCCATGTTTAGCTCTACATTGTCATCATTAAACACACATGATCCCTGCCATTATGTTGGCAAAGGGGGCATACCCGGCTTAGGGGACACTGCCAATGGGGCATTTGTTACCTACATCTGTGATGCCACGAAGACCGGTGGCGTCCCACTTGCAGACCACCGTTGGATTGAGGGTCCGCGTTTCGGGTAGCCGTTCCTGCCACGGGCCACTTTTTGGCTCACAACATGTCTTTTGGGCCACAGAGTGACCTGAAGCTTTCCCTTTGGGCTCTGTTTCACGCTGCACTCACCTTTTACCCCCCTAGTTTTACATACTTGTTTCTTCCTGTTTCTCTTCATTTCTTCTTTTTTCTCTTTTTCTTTTTTGTTTCTTCTTGGCCATATTTTCTCTTTCTCAGGAGTCTGTGTTTCCTTCCTTGCATGCCTTGCTCCCTACCTTTTATACTGAGGCCATTTTCTCATTTACTTTAATGGGGCTTTTCCCAATCCAAGATGGTGTCTTCATTACTTCCTGCATGTCACTTCCTGCATGTCACTTCCCGTTTGTCAGTATAAAAGCAGAGTTGGTCTGCTGTTCCTTGTGTTGCAAACACTTCCATTCCGGTTATGCTCCTTGTGCCTGTATCCTGTTATTTTGGACTTCACCTGCTTTTCTCTGCCTGCAATACCATTAATATGATTCAAGGAATACCCAGATGCTATCAAGGATACTCCAACGTGTTCCAGAAACCTCAGATACCCATTTTGCTTCCTCATCGGGATTATGAATATGCTATTCCTTTGATACCTGGGGAAGTAGTTCCCTTCGGAAGAATGTATTCTTATCAGAGCAGGAAAGAAAAGTACTTAAGGAATACATAGATGAAAACATGGAAAGCGGATTGATTGTTCCCTCTTCATCTCCTGCCTGGGCTCCTCTTTTCTTTGTACCTAGAAGGCTAAAGCTCTCCGCACCTGTATTGACTTTCGAGAGTTGAATAAAATTACCATAAAGGATAGTTATCCCATAACTCTTATTAAGGATATCTTGGAAGCAGTCCAAGAAGTCAAGATCGTCACCAAGTTAGATCTGCGGGGTGCCTATCATCTTTTACGGATTAAGGAAGGTGATGAATGGAAGACCACTTTTCGTACTCCATTAGGTAATTTAATACCGTTCACAAGAAAGGGGGAACCAGGAGGTTGAACTGGTCCAGTGTATGACCTCCCTGTTATAGCAATATTGTTGAAAAAAGGTATACTGTTCCAGAAAGAGGCAACAATTAGTGCCAAAGGAAACTTTGCTTTGAAATATAAGTGAATCAGAAGTAAGAGCCCTTTCAGAAGCAAGGGCCCTCAGGTATCATAATCAGGCTTGCTCCATGCCATACTGCCACTGCAATGTCTGACGGGACCCTCAAAGGGGTCACAAGGCCAACTTCTGAATTGAGTTGACAGACCAGTTGAGAGAAGGAAAAGGTGCAAAATGAACTTGAAGTAAAATTGACTCCACTATCCTCAAAGAAACTCATTTTACTGAATGATAGGGGATGTTGGTCAAGATTAAAAACAACACTGAGAGTTAGGGAGAATAATGCCCCTTTACTCTGCCAAAAAAGTGATTGGAAGTGCTACTTTTGTCACTGCCAAAGTGAGTCAACATGTTTCGCGCCTACTTACTTCTTAACAGATCTTTTGGTGCTTCTTCAGGACTGCACATAATCTTCTCCGTTCAAAAAAGATAGTGTCAAAGGTGATTTCGTACAGGTATGCTAATAGTGAGATATACTCACTTGCTTATTCATTGAGTCCTGCACGTCTCTGAAGCCTGGAATAAAACAACAAAAAAACATTGGAACATGTTGCTGGTGTCTTTTTAAACTACCTTGCATGTTGTGCAAAAGTCCAATATAAGTACAAAAATGAAGAAGGCAAGGGAATTAAATATATTTTGCTTATAAGAGAGAAACCGTCTGAGAGAGACAGCAAGAAAGAACATATATTTATTTTACATGGGCTTACCACCTGTCGTGGAGGCTTGTTTCCTCTCATAAAAGGACATCCAGGCAAATTGCCATGCTTCCTAAAGAGAAAATGCACCCAAAAAGGACACTAAAAGGGGTCTGATTATGCCTATGTCACTCTGCAAACCTGGATCAATCATATCTACTTGCAACTTTAACACCTCAAGAACAATGACTAACTACTTAAGGTAGAAAAGTATGAGCATCAATATATCTGTTCCCATATATGAGTGTAAATCTACATCATTTAGAACAAATGGCGTTTTTTGTCTAAAAATGAAAAAAAGAAGAGAATGAAACTCTAGTAGGTTCAGAGTTACTTCAAAGTGGGCACATGTGAAAAATCTACTCAGGTACGTTGACATAACCATAATAAGTGCCAGCACAAGAAAACTACTATATGTATCCATTGTTTGACCATCTAACTATATTGTTACATTAAAGACTTGGGCCCTCATTCTGACCTTGGCGGTCTTTGCGCAAGACCGCCGAGTTACCGCCGCGGTGAAGACCGCCGACCGCGGCGGTATGCCGCTGTGCGCATTCTGACCGCTGGGAGCGTTCCGCCGGGAAACCGCCGGCAGCCAGACTGGCGGTCGGCGGGAAAGTGGAGACTGGTCAACCTCCACCGCCACGCCAGCAGAACACCGCCCCCAGAATTACGACCCACATTTCTGTGTGGCGGTCTTCTGTTGGCGGTGTGCTGTCGGCGGTCACGTCCCTATGGCTTCCGTCGCCTCCCGGAGGACCAACGCACAAGGTAAGTTGATCGTCCGTGAGGGGAGGGGGTGGGGGGGTGTTGTGTGATGTGTGCGTGCATGGGGGTGTGCAGATGTGCATGTTGGGGTGCGTGCATGTCGGGGTGCGTGTATGTGCATTTCGGGGCGGGGGTGGGGAGGGTGTTCGTACCACCTCTGGGGGGTGGCAGGGGGGTGGAGGGGGTGGGGGGAGGACTCGGGGGGGCAGTGGGGGGTGGGGGGGGACCCCTATCAGTGCCAGGGAAGGAATTCCCGGGCCCCGATAGTGCCTACCGCCATGGTTCGCATGGCGGTTCCCGACCGCCAGAAACCGCGGCGGTAAGCAGGGTCATGATACGGGTGGCGGTCTTGGGGCGACCGCCGGGCCGGAGTGCGCAAACTCCAGCCCGTCGGTCATGACCGCCGTGGCGGTCGGAGTGGGGAAGTGGCGGTCGTTCGTGGGGGTGACCGCCGCGGTCAGAATGCCATTTTTTGGACCGCCGGTCTGTTCGCGGTCCGACCGCCGCCTCTCCGCCGACCGCCAAGGTCAGAATGAGGGCCTTGGTCTGGGATTGTACTCTAACCCCGACCTCGTGTTGTGGAAAAATATTAATGGCAAGTACAAAAGTCAAACAGACAATTCGTCTGCTTACGAAAGCCATCTCCATATAACCGCAGTCCGTAAGTAAAAGTGGTAACCAAAAAAAACAAAACAAACAAGGGAACGTGCGCACAGCGTCTTACCTCCGAGTGGATTCCTCGGATCTCGTGAACTAGGAAGGAGACGCCGTTGCCAGGTGATGTAGGACGAGCTCCGATGTGCCGTCCAATCACCAATCAGCTTGGGGGAGCAAAAACATAGAAAGGACTAAATAAGCTGGGAAAACAAAAAAAGGACTAAAAACGCAGGGAATTACTGTTGGCATCCGAGATGTAGATACCGAAGACAGATTAACCACTATATTTAGTGGGAAACTTGTCTTTAATAGAAGTTTGATGTATTTAAATAACCTTTCACAAAAAGGGAAGAAAAAAGGAGGGAATATGCCGAAACTGGTATTAAGTAGATTTACATGGTAGATTCCAAATTACAGGAGTATAACTCCTAATGTTTCAGCAATTAGTCTGGCTCAAGACTAGTAATTAGGGCACCCAATAACATCTCAAAATGCTTTTTTTCTTTTTTTGGTGCTAGTTCTTCAGTCACAAGTTGGACAAATTAGATAGTAGTTTTCTATTTTGTAGTTATTTAGAGATGTTGCGCAGTCCTATAGATAAACAGAGTCATTAATAAATGCTGAACATGACTGCTAGGTATAGCTAGAAAGAATTTTTGAAAGAAAAATTTATTTTGAAAACAATTTTTTTTGTGTAAGAAATTTTTTGATATTAGGAGAGTCATCTCACTTTCCATAACTCTCTGCCACACTTAACCAGGGTATCTCGTCGCTCGGCCCCACAATGTGTGTGCCCAATCTGAACACCCAACGTTGTTCGACTTAACAGTGTTCTTGTAGGTGGCTGCACAACTTCTAAGACGATCCACCACAGGTCATCAGGTGTGTGTTTTGCATCAAGCTAATGAGTACTCAGTTTTGTTGTCAATCAACCACATCGGATATTACTCCTGTGTTCGCTGATCCGGATCTTTACTGGTCTTGACTTCATTCCTATATAGCGTAGTCCGCATGGACAGCGGATCATATAGATACAGTTTGTAGTATTACAATTAGTATGTTTATTAAGATGCCACAGCCCAATAGGTTCTAAAGTGACCTTTTGAAGACCGTGTCATGCCTTTTGGTCTGACTAATGTACCTTCCATAATCCAAAGATTTATGGATTCAGTTTTTTTCAGATCTTTTGAATCAAAGTGTTGTCATCTATCTAGATGACATTCTGGTATATTTTTGTTGTCCTGAACTACTTACTAAGCATGTTCTTCAGGTCCTGGAAAGACTTCGACAAAACAATCTGTACTGTAAGCCTGAAAAGTGTGAGTTCAACAAGACTGAGGTTCAATATCTTAGGTTCCGTATCAACCAAGTTGGCATCACCCAGAAAAGGTACAAGCTATATTAGATTAGACTTCTCCTGCTTCTGTTAAGGAGACCCAGTGCTTTCTAGGGTTATCCAATTTCTACAGACAATTTATAAAGGATTTTGCCCAACAACAAGGTCAGATAACCCAGAATATCAAAAAAGAAAATCTAAAGAAGGGTTTCATTTTGGACGGAAGAAGCAGAAAGAGCCTTTCAGAGTCTAAAAAGTGCCTTTACACAATCTCCGATAATACATCATCCTGACACTACTAAGAAATGTATAGTGGTCACTGATGCATCAGAAAGAGCTATTGGAGCTGTGTTACGACAAAGACAAGATGCTGATGGCCTTGAGCATCCTGTCTTTTACCTATCACGTGTTGTCAGATGCTGAAAGAAACTATTCCATGTTGGAGAGGGAATTACTAGCATTAAAAGCTGCCTGCAAGGAATGGTAACATTTTCTAACGGTTTCACAGAAGACATTTGAAGTTAGAACAGATCATCACAATCTACGATGCCTCTGCAGTTTTCAATGCCGGAATAGTCGGCAAGCCAGGTGAGCTTTCTTTTTTAGCTAATACAATTTTGTAGTAACATACATACCTGGATCCCAAAATGTTGTAGCAGATGCTCTATCCCGCCGTTAACCAGAGAGCACGAATACTACTTATCCACACATCATACAGCCATGCCAAATAGTGGGAGTCATTCAATACTTTCTCAACCGTGTGAAAGAAGAGTATCAAAATTTACCCATGGAAGAATGGAACGCTTTAAGTTCCCACTTACAGAAGCATCATGAGTACTTCTATCATAAAAACACAGTATTTTTGCCTTCTAAGAAGGTGCAAACTGAAGACATGCAAATGTGCCACAACTCCCCTATTGCTGGACATCGTGGAAATAGTAATACACAGCAACTGCTCCTCCACTCCTTATGGTGGCCCACGTTGAAATCTGGTGCTGTAACATATGTAAGATCTTGCCTAATATGTGCTCAAACTAAGACACCTCGGACTAAGCCAGGAGGTTTATTTTTGGTCAGGTCATAATGGTAACGGTTGACTCTTTTACTAAGATGGCTCATTTTTCTGCCCTAAAGAAATTACCCACCACTAAGGAAATGAGTCAAGTCTTTCTATGAATTATATTTTGATTGCATGGCCTCCCTCAAGTAATCATTTTTGATCGAGGCCCTCAATATGTGTTCCATTTTTGGAGAACATTTTGTAAGTTTTTACATATTGAGGTGGCTCTATTGTCCGGGTTCCATCCTCAGACCAATGGTCAAATGGAACGCCTAAATCAAGGATTACAACAATATCTACGCTGCTTCTCTAAGACAACTCAAAGTAATTGGTCTTTGTTGAAATGGGGTTTTTGGTTGGCAGTCAGGTTACCATCTGTCCAAGCAAGAACCCTCGCTCTAGTCAGGTTAAGTCACACACAATCCAAATTATCCTGTGCCCACCCTCTGGTAGCTTGGCACGAGCAGTCAGGCTTAACTTAGAAGGCAATGTGTAAAGTATTTGTGCAATAAATCATACAATAACACAATATAGCACCACAAAAATATACCACACAGTGTTTAGGAAAATATATAATATTTATCTGGATACTTGTAGGTCAAAAACGATAAAAGATGCAATAGGAAATCGTAGAGATATCACTGAAAAGTGATATAAAGTGTCTTAAGTCTTTAAAAAGCAAACAAAGTCTCTTTCAAGCACAAAGTACCTGATTTGGAGTGGAAAATCTCCGCAGAGGGCCGCAAAGGAGCAGATGCGTGGAAAAAGGGTGTGTGCCTTCGGTGTCGCCCCTTCACACAAAGACTTGCGCCGTTATTTTTGACGCGGGGAAGTCGTGCGTCGTTTTCCGGCACGCAGACAGTCTCCTTCTGTGGTTCACGGGATTACCAGATGTCCCGGGGTCTGTGCGTGGAATCCTAGGCTTGTTATTCAGCTGCGCGTTGTTCCGGTGGGCTGTGCGTGGAATCTTCTCCCTCACGGCAGGCTTCGTGTCGATTTCCTATCTGAAGTCGAGCGGCGTCCTTCCGGATCGGCGTGCAGTGAATTTTTCACCGCGGAGCAAGCTGTGCATCTAATTTTTCGGCGCACAAGGTGTCCAGTTGAAAAAGAGAAGTCTTTTTGGTCCTGAGACTTCAGGGAACAGGAGGCAAGCTCAATCCAAGCCCTTCAGCAGCAAGTCAAGAGTTCAGCAAGGCAGCAGGGCAACAGCAAGGCAGCAGTCCTTTGCAGAAAGCAGTCAGGTGAGTCCTTTAGGCAGCCAGGCAGTTCTTCTTGGTAGGATGCAGGTTCTGGTTTCTTCTCCAGCAAGTGTCTGATGCGGTAGGGCAGAGGCCCTGTTTTATACCCAAATGTGCCTTTGAAGTGGGGGAGACTTCAAAGAGTGGCTTAGAAGTCCACCAGGTCCCCTCTCAGTTCAATCTTGTCTGTCAGGGTCCCAGTAGGGGGTGTGGCAGTCCTTTGTGTCAGAGCAGGCCCTCCACACTCCCAGCCCAGGAAGACCCATTCAAAATGCAGATGTATGCAAGTGAGGCTGAGTACCCTGTGTTTGGGGTGTGTCTGAGTGAATGCACAAGGAGCTGTCAACTAAACCCAGCCAGACGTGGATTGTAAGGCACAGAAAGATTTAAGTGCAAAGAAATGCTCACTTTCTAAAAGTGGCATTTCTAGAATAGTAATATTAAATCAAACTTCACCAGTCAGCAGGATTTTGTATTATCATTCTGGCCATACTAAATATGACCTTCCTTCTCCTTTCAGATCAGCAGCTACCACTTCAATAAGGTATGAGGGCAGCCCCAATGTTAGCCTATGAAGGGAGCAGGCCTCACAGTAGTGTAAAAACAAATTTAGGAGTTTTACACTACCAGGACATGTAAACTACACAGGTACATGTCCTGCCTTTCATCCACATAGCACCCTGCTCTAGGGTTTACCTAGGGCACACAATAGAGGTGACTTATATGTAGAAAAAGGGGAGTTTTAAGCTTGGCAAGTACTTTTAAATGCCAAGTAGAGGTGACAGAGAAACTGCACACACAGGCCTTGCAATGGCAGGCCTGAGCCAAGGTAAAGGAGCTACTGAAGTGGGTGGCACAACCAGTGCTGCAGGCCCACTAGTAGCATTTAATCTACAGGCCCTAGGCACATATAGTGCACATTACTAGGGATTTATAAGTAAATTAAATAGTCCAATCAGGTATGATCCAAGGTTACCATGTTTAAAGGGAGAGGGCATATGCACGTTAGCACTTGTTAGCAGTGGTAAAGTGCGCAGAGTCTAAAAGCCAGCAAAAACAGTGTCCAAAAAGTAGAGGGAGGCAGGCAAAAAGTTAGGGGTGACCACCCTAAGGCTGTCAGGTCTAATAGTCTTCATATCTACCATTGGCTGAATTTTCCTATAATAATACAGTCCATAGTGCTACAAAGTCCACACCTTTCTTTTGTACTTATGGTTTCCACCCTACTGCTTTACCCACCGTCACTAGGATTCCTCTGTTTACCCAGTTACCTCAGTTGTTCAAAATCTCCGTCAGGTTCAGGACCTGCTACGTACCAATCTCTTAGCTACAAAACGTTACAAGAAGAAGGTATCTGATACTCGGCACAGTACTGCACCATCATACCAGCCTGGGAACAAGGTCTGGCCTTTTCGCCTGTCCCAGAATAAGTTCAAACCCCCTTACTATGGCCCCTTTAGAATCCTGCAGGTATTAAACCCAGTCTGAGTTCGACTTCGTCTACCATTGTCTTGGAAGGTTCATCCTGTTTTTCATGTATCTCAACTCAAACATTTTATTCCTGATCCCTACAAAAGAAATGCTTATTGTCCTCCTCCTCTTTTGGTTGATGGTCATCCTGAGTACAAGGTACAAGAGATATGCGATTCTTGCCTTTTTCGGAATTGTCTCCAATTCTTGATTCGCTGGAAAGGATACCCCATTAATGATTGTTCTTGGGAGGATGCTTCCTCAGTCCACGCTCCTTGTTCGGTCCTCACATTTTTTCAGCATTTTCCAGACAAGCCAGGGGCTTTGGGTAAGGGGACCTACTGTGACGACGGGAAGACCAGCGGCGTCCCATTTGCAGACCGGAGTCGGATCGGCGGTCCGTGTTTCGGGTGGCCATTCCTGCTGCGGGCCAAGTTTCGGTTTGCAATCTGTGTTTCACATAAGCTTTATTCGGCCAACAGACCATCAAAGCAATACAATACAATACAATATAATATAATAATATAAACCATAATGTCATAGAAAAATTTAAAAAAAGAATGATCCATGTTTGCCCATCTTAAAACAATTTCAACTCATTGTAAATAAAAAGTGCGTATGCGCCATGCTGTTGCTAAAAACTTACTTACTGCGTAAATTGTCACATTTGAATTGTGGCTTTTTAAGATCCGCAAAGCTAAAAAACATTTCCTTAAATTCAATTCCCTACAGATTTTATGTATCCATTTAAACCTTGGGATTGAATAGGCGGGACAAAAAAACATAAAATGTTCTACTGTTTCGGAAGGAATGCCACATACAGGACAGGTATCAGAGCTTGACTTAGGTCCCCATCTGCTCGTTAAGGCCTTCAGGGGTAATGTTCCAAATCGAAATCTGGCATACAAACTTTTGCCTAACAAATCAGGTATTGTATCTAAGTATGGTTCAAACTCAGGGTACCATTTAAAATCAATAAACGAGTTAGTTAAATGACCATTCGATTTCTGAGAAATGTAATTATTACATATGTGGGACCAGTAAGCTCTCTTCAATACTTTTACATGGGGCTTCACAAGTTGCTGGGGATTCTCCCAGAAGTTCCTCAGTCCTAGCATGCAAAACCAACTAGATACGTGTTTGATCCATGGTATGGACATGGAGTTAGAGGTTTTTAACAATTCTAATAGGGAAGACTTATATATAGCCAGTTCAGGAACTACCCAAAGCCTCACCCAATATAGTAGGGGCCGTAAGATAATCAAATCGGCTATACGTTTAAGCCCTAGATCTAAAAAAAGGGGGGTTAATGGGGTGCTAGTGGGACAAGCACATAGAGCCCGTGCAAAGCTATTCTCAATTTTAGTTATCCTACTGCTATCTGTCATGCCCCAAATCTCTGCACCATAAACAGCAGCACCCTGTGCCTTGGCCACATAGATCTTTACTGCTGGAGACACAACTTTAGCGATCGTATTCCTGTAAAGGCGTAATATGGATGCTGCCCGATGTTGCAAAAGCCTGCCACTCTTACCGACTTGTTCGTCCCAGAGGAGTGAGTCTGTAAGCCTCACACCCAAGTAGTCGATAGAGCTAACCTGGTCCAAAATAGCTCCATCTAACCTGATCGTACACTTCTTACGAGAGCCAGAGCGAAGCACCATCAATTTTGTTTTCTTCGAGTTCAGCTCTAAACCAAAATTCCAGCAGAATGATTTAAATCTATCCACAAGAATTTGCAGCCCCATAGGGGTCTTTGAGATCAATAGAGAGTCATCCGCAAAAAGAAGAATTGGGATTTCCTGATTGCCTAAGCTGGGAGCATCATTCTGGCATGTCATGAGTTCTTGGACCACCTCGTTAATGAATAAAGAAAACAAAAGTGGCGCTAGGACACATCCCTGACGAACACCTCTTTTAATGGGAAACTTGTTAGTCAGTTCGCCTTGGTTACCCCATCTTACTTGAGCGTATGTGCCTTCATGCATACGTGTTAATAAATGAATGATATCAGATGGTGCCCCTCTTTTGTGTAGCACTCCCCAAAGCTTGTCTCTAGGTACCAGGTCAAAGGCAGAGCGCAGGTCTACAAAAGTGACATATAGTGTTTGCTTTGCCAAGACTACATATTTCCAGTGTAGCACGGTCAACCTAAATGCCTGGTCAACCGTGCTAACTCTAGAGCGGAACCCTGCCTGAAGTGGTGATAGGATCTGCTGCTCCGTCACCCAACTCGTCAGTCTAACTAACAATTGTTTTGCAAAAAATTTTTGTAGGTTGTCAATTAAACTGACCGGTCTGTAGTTAATTGGAAGATTTACGTTGCCCTTTTTATATATTGGAATAATTTCTGCACCCTTCCACGTCTCAGGGATCTGTCCTCCTTTTGCGATTTTGTTTGACAGCATATTAATATACCAGGTCCAGATGGGTAACTCTGATTTATAAAGGTCACCTGGAATTTTATCAGGGCCTGGGGCTTTACCTGTCTTTAGAGATTTAATGGCGTCTGCAGTTTCTTCTAGAGAAAAGCAAATATAGCTTTCAGAGTTAAATAGATTCCCACTGGACGGAGAAGTGGCAAGGTTAGCATTGGGTGAAAATGGGGGGTATAATCCCACTTTCTCACAATCGACAGTCCCAGTGGAGGCAGTTCCTTCGTACAAGAGAGAGAAATGATCCACCCAGGTACCAGGTTGAATATGGTTCCTTTGTATAAACCTACCCCCTCTCTCGTGCTTAGTCAGCAGTTCCCAAAAAAGCGTATTGTTGTTTGTTTTAGTAGCATCTAGCAAGTCCTGCCAAATAGCATCTTCCCAAGCTTTCTTTGATTGTAGGATTATCTTTTTATACGTGAATCTTGCTTGTTTGATTGCCCCCGTATACCCGGCCAGTATAGCCTTCCTTAACTCAGTCTTAGCCCTCATGCATGCATCATTAAACCAACTGCTGTTAGGTGAACCCCCATATTGCCGGTTTGCCGTGGCTACCTTTTTATAAAAGACACTTTGAAGTTTAACCATCATATCTTCGTGAATATCAAGAAGTGGAATGGCTTCTGGTTCGAAGTCTTCATAGGCTGACAGATTATCTAAGAACACTTGGTAGATCTTACATAGCAAATAGGGGTTTGACATGACTTTTGGCCACCTCACCTTTGTATAAGCATTGTTTAAAATAGGGGGAGGGGCCAATGATGTTTGCATATTCAAGGTTCTACCAAAGATATTCCCAGCAAGGGTGAGCAACAATGGAAAGTGATCACTCTCGCATCTTGAATCTACCCTCATATCTAGCAGCAATGGCCAAAGACGCACATCCACCAGAAAATAATCAATTACGCTGGCCACAGAACCTCGTAGGAATGTCGGTGCCAAGTTTAAATCAGAAGGAGTTCGACCATTACAGGCCCTTAGGCCAAACTTTAAGCATAGTGTAGCAAGCTGAGTTGCTACACGAGAGCGTGGAGGATAACTATCACCATGTAATTGTGCAATACCCCATAATTCGTCCTCATCCGCAGTTAAATCACTAAGAAACGCTGAGGGTTCGAAAGTGCAATTTACATCCCCTGCAATAATTAAATAGGAATTAGTTTGTAGCGTGTCTAAAAAGTCAAAGAGTAAAGTTAAAATGTGTGATTCTGTACCACGTGCAACAGAACGGGCGTAAACATTAATTAAGATTATGTTAAAATTTTGATTAAAAGAAATTTGTAAACCCATCAAGTCGGGACAATCAAATTCTAAAACCTTATAGTCGCATTGGAGCTTTGAATTTAAAAGGATTAAAAGACCCCCTTTTGCGCGACCAGTTGCTTTCTCTGAAGGCAGTGCAGGGAATTAAATGAAAGAAACCCATCCATGCTTGGTTGGCCCTCGGCCCAAGTTTCTTGAAAGAGACACACATCTTGTGACTTTATATAGGCAACCCAGTCCACATCATCCAATTTCCTAGCAAGGCCCGCAAGATTCCAAGTCATAATGGATAACCCATTAGTTCCCAATGCAGCCCCATGTTTAGGGGATGGAACATCCTTATAGTTCGACTCGATAGCAAGGTACTTCTCTAATTTGTCTATTGAAGGTGCCACTAGATTATCCTGATAGGCGGCTTCCTGGGCAGACAGTCATACATGCCCCGGATGCAGAAAGACACCTTCTTCCCTAGAGCCTCTCTCATTGGTATTAGCAATTGGGACAAACACAGGAGTCTGTTTTGGGTCAATTAAATTAGCGGCCAGCCTGATGCCTCCTCCTTTTAGCTCTTTGTGTTGTCCCTTGCGTTCAACAGAGTCAATAAGTTGGTCTGCCAAGAATTTATCGTGGAACACAATCATGATTACATCGAGGTTTGACCCAGGGGGACTCCATCTTTCTGTTTTTTGAATGTCCGAACGTATAATTGAAAGGCAACCCTGTCGATTGCGTATCCAGTAAATAACCTTATTAAGTCTAGACTCTTGGTCCTCAACAGACCTGGGTGGCAACTTTGGGACATTGCTTAGGAAAAGAGTGTTGGCTCTGTGTCTGGGACCAATACTATTAGGAGTCCCGCCTAAAGCACTATTTGTTCTTCGAGAAGGAAAAATGCAAGCTGGATCCTTAATTTGATGGTTGTCAAATAACTTCCTATTGGTTGACAGAGGGCTGTCCCTATTTATCGGTGAATTGGAAGTAGGATTTTGCCTTGAAGCAGACTGACGGTTCAATGGGGCAAAGAGGCTTCCAATAGGATCTTCCCCGTTCCTTGTCTTGTCTCCGCCGAGGGGGATACTATTGCACCCAGTGAGTATATTTCTAGGGTTCATAATATAGGAAGGTATACTACCTTCAGCGACCCTCCTATGGGATCCAGCTCTCTGGGCGTGATTAATTAGCCCCTCACGTGCTTTAGTATTAAATGTAGCAGAATCAGCTGCCAAAGTCCCACCTGCCCCTTCTGCCTCTGTCTTCTGGCAAATGCATCCCGATAGTTTGGCCATATTCCCTTGTAGCAGTTTAGTTAGCTGCAAGACTAGATTCTTAGGGCCGTATTTATACTCCGTTTGCGCCAAATTTGCGTCGTTTTTTTCGACGCAAATTCGACGCTAAACTAACGCCAACTAACGCCATATTTATACTATGGCGTTAGAGGCGTATAGCGCCAAAGTTCCCGGAATGTGCGTCATTTTTTAGCGTGAACCCCTTCCTTGCGTTAATGATATGCAAGGGAGGCGTTCCCGTCTAAAAAATGACTCCCAGGCCTTTACGTGGTATTTATACTCCCGGGCAAAAGAGACGCCCGGGAGTGGGCGTGGCTAAAAACGGCGCATTTGCGCCGCTTTTTAACGCCTGGGTCAGGCATGGCGTTAAGGGACAAGTGGGCTCAAAATGAGCCCAGAGTGCCCTCCCCTGCCCCCAGGGACCCCCCCTGCCACCCTTGCCCACCCCAGGAGGACACCCAAGGCTGGAGGGACCCACCCCAGGGACATTCAGGTAAGTTCAGGTAAGTATTTTTTTTTTTTTTTTTTTGTGGCATAGGGGGGCCTGATTTGTGCCCCCCTACATGCCACTATGCCCAATGACCATGCCCAGGGGACAGAAGTCCCCTGGGCATGGCCATTGGGCAAGGGGGCATGACTCCTATCTTTACAATGATAGGAGTCATGTTGATGGGGGATGGGCGTCGAAAATAAATGGCGCAAGTCGGGTTACGACGATTTTTTCGACGTAACCTGACTTGCCCCATTTTAAGACGCCCATACGCCATTTTCCCCCTACGCCGGCGCTGTCTGGTCTACGTGGTTTTTTCCCACGCAAACCAGGCAGCGCCGGTCTGATTGCGCCGTCTAACGCCATTCCATAAATATGGCGCCCGCATGGCGCTTCAGAATGGCGTTAGACGGCGCAAAATTTTTTGACGCTAAACTGCGTTAGCGCAGTTTAGCGTCAAAAAGTATAAATATGGGCCTTAATTTCGTCTACTCTCTGGAGAATTAAGGGCAATTTAGCTGCATTGTCAGACACATCAGAGCACATGTCAGTAGTAATAGGCAGGGAAGAGGCAGCTTCAATAGCCCTAGCAGCTGTAAGAGGGTCGTGGACCTCAATCACAGCGCTTCCCTCAGACAGAAGCTCGAAACGATTTTTGCATGGAATATTAGGGACCAGCCTTATCTCCGGACTCAATGGTAGGGGTGTGCGTTCCATTTCCTCCATGTGCAAAATCTCCTCGGTTTGAAAGTGATTGGAGATACTGCTACCAGTCACGATACCCTGCAGGAAAGAGGGAGCAGTGGCATTAACAGCGGATGATTTCCCTGCACAATCTGTTGAACCCCCAGTATTTACTGGTCGAGCTTCCCTATTCTTGATAAAAAACTCCTGAATCGTTTTAGGTTGGAGTGGAGGCTTCTTCAAGGGCAAAAGGCCATGAGTGCCTAGTTCGCTGTTAAGTATAGCCTCTACCTCCTCGAAAAGTTGATCAATCTCATCGAGTGATTTCGATTCCCCTTGGGCAGGTTTAATAGTTGTTTTCCTAGGTCGTTTTTTCTGCTTTTTTATACCTTCCAGTGGAGCCGGCGGGCCAACAGCCTTCCTTTTCCCCATAATTCTAAATAAAAACAGCAGGTACAAGTAATTAGAGCTGAGGTTGTTACCGGACTCTGCAATCTGTTTTTTGGGCCGAAGCGCAAACTGAAACTTTCTCTTTGGGCTCTGTTTCACTCTGCGCTCACCTTTTACCCCTTAGTTTTACTTACCTGTTTCTTACTGTCTTTCTTCTTTTTTCTCTTTTTCTTTTTTGTTCCTTCTTGGCCATATTTTCTCTTTCACAGGAGTCTGTGTTTCCTTCCCTAAATGCCTTGCTCCGTACCTTTTTTACTGCAGCTATTTTTCCACTTACTTTAATGTAGCTTTTCCCAATCCAAGATGGTGTCTTCATTACTTCCTGCATGTCACTTCCTGTTTACTTCCTGTTTGTCAGTATGTAAGCACAGTCGGTCTGCTGTTCGCTGCGTTGCAAACACTTCCGTTCCGGTTGTGCTCCTCCCTCCTGGATCCTGTGATTTTGGACTTCACCTGCTTTTCCCTGTCTGCAATTTTTGTTCAAGACTTTTTTGCCTAATTTTTTTTCTTTTCTTTATATCTGTTTTAGGAGTTCCTTGATCTGAGGTTTTTCCCAAGTTGGGTGTTTTCCTCTGGGACTTCTTCCGGAGGGTGCGGCTTTTTTGGTATGCTATTATGAGCAGCACCGTGGCTACTGGAAAGGGTCACCCCTACCTTGGTCAATCCAGAACAAGCAAGAAACCTGGTGGTGCCCAGAGACTGGCAGATTACAGCAGTAAGAAGCGTTCAGGTCGTGACAACATACAACTGTGCCACATCTGTCATGGACCACGGATCGCATGATAATTGCAGTCTGAAAATTGAGCCACATGTCATCACACAGTAACTCAGTGTCCCTTGACGCACAAGCCACAATACCTGAGTCACTTGTATTGCAGTGCATCAGAGAAGTGCCATTGAAATTCTCACCCAAATACAAATCATGCCATGGAGTACCATCTGAAATGGACTAGCCACATATGGTTGCAGTGGGGTTTAGCACCAGATTATTGTTAGGCCCAGTGCATGTGGGCCGATGTGTGGCTATCACTCACTGGAGTGTCAGTGTCAATGTGAGTTTGCAGTGCTATGTCTGTTGTACTGTCAACAAGCAGGATCACCAGCTCACTCATGTAAAATGTTACACACTGTGATATGTTGTCCACACGTACGTACAGTGATCTGACATTGAACATATATTCCCTTTCCGTGTCTTACAGGTGGACCTGCCCCCTATACCATTGGGGAAGTAGCAGGATTTCAGGACCCAGACACATCTAGTAAGTATGATAATGTCTGTCCCGTGTAGTGAATGCGGCTGTTGTGTGAGTGACTCTTATGCGTTGCACTCATTGTAAGATATGACGAGCTGGCACGTGATCTGATATCTTACTAGGCTGGATGGTGACATAGTGTTCCGTGCAAAGGTTACCCATTCACATGCAGAGAGTCATATCTTGGGAGTCTTGTGCTGCGCAGCAGGCAACAGCGTGTGAACAAGGTGATTAGTATCCACATGTAGGCCCACATGTGACTTGGAAGTGCACTAGTGTCAGTATATTGGCACTGGGTCATACCCTCATTCTCACAACACAGTGATGCATCAGTTTTCCACACCAAATTGTGCATCCCTTTATTGTAATGTACATGTAGGACTGTATGGGTACCTGTTCCCCAGCACCTAGCCCCATAAGTTGTACTCAATTTACCTGACACTTATGTGGTATGTAATAGGCATGCATGCAGGTCGAGGCCAGACATGTGCTGGCATCAATGTGGGTGTTTTGGAAATTGTGTTGGCAGATCAGGTATTGATGGTTGTCCACAACTAGACACATTTCCTCCTCACATGTGTTCCACTCACTAAATCCATGTATAAGTGGACATGCCTTTGTGGTTGTACTCAACAGTTGTGATGATGGGTTGCATGGCCATCACCCCTGAGGCCCAGGGGTAGGGGAACAATATATATGTAGGTAGATGTGATGGTCACAGTGTAGATGACAGTCATCTAATTCAAGCATGCATGTGTCCCAAACAACACTGACCCCTTATGATTAGCAACTGCATACCATCCTGCCAATTAATCTACCAGTCACTGGTCTTGTGTGCCTTGAAGTTGACTCAGGTGATAAAGATTAGTAGGCCTGGCCCATGTGAAGTAGTTGCAGCCTTTGCATTGTGACACATTGCACTAAATCAATGCATAGGTCACTTTATTTGGTTCAACTCTTGTTGTGCTTTGCAGTGGTGTAAATGACATGATGAGTAGGCAGTGTTGCCATTACATTCATCAGGAACATTGTATTATCTGGACTGTGATTCGGACTGCATGTGCAAATCGAGGCAGAGTGTTAGATTATCATCTGTACATGCATCACACAATGATGACACTATGGTTGCCTGTCTCATTTTTACAGCTGTCAACATGGATGTTGCGGAGATCAGGGCTTTTCAAAAGCGGGCAGTGCGATATTGCCACATCTTGGATGTTGAGTCTGGTTATCGCAAGATGGCACAATGCTATCAAATAGAGTGAGCCACAGCTGAATGGCAAGCTTTCAGTCAAGGGGGACCTGCATTGGCCACAAAGAGTGTAGCCAGCACCACACCTTCACAGGGGACCAGAGCTGCCACTGTCACATCTGCCCCACCTGCTGCACCCTCAATCTCAACACCACAACCCTCCACACCTGCTGCAATGGACATGTCGGCAATAGGGGAGCTCCAGAGGGACATGAAAAAAGTCATCAAAAAACTGGACAGCATTCATAAGGATGTTGACAGGAACAGAAGGAGACTGAAGGCCATAAAAAAGCACTGAGGAGGGCTAACCTGTGGACCCTTGCCTCCCCTCACCCCTAGTTCAGTCCCCTCCCGCCTCATTCCTCATGCTGTTTTGTAGTGGGCTTAAGGGGTTTAGTGATAGGTTAGAGTAGGGTAGTTGTTTAGATAGGATAAGTAGGTTTTGGGGGTGGTTTTTCATATCATTACATGTTAGTTTATGGGTGGGTGGGTGGGGGCTAATGTTGGGGCTATATATATATATATATATATATATATATATATATACATTTTTTGTTTAGTATTAGGTAGTAAATGTTTAGGTTAGTATATGTTATCCAACATGTGTCTCGTCATATAAGGGTGGTGGGGGGCAAATGTTTAGAGTGTGTTTTTAAATGTGGTAAGTAAGCTTAGCATAGGGTAGTTAGGGCCAGTTGTGGGTAATGTATAATTAGGACAGATTAGGTTAGATTAGGTGTCTTACATAGTTTTAAGTTCAGTTCATACATAGATGATAAAAATGTAGGTACTCCCTTACTGCATGTGTTATATGCTTGGGGCTCAGTGTATTCGCATGAGTGTACAGTGCAAACTGTCTGTTGGCCTGCGAATTCCATCCTGCATCCACATCCCTCTCTTGACATGTTAATTCCCACTTTCAAATGAGCTGTCACATTGGCAGCTACAACAAATCTAAATCTCAATGCATCTGCAATCCATTGTACCCACTACTCAAAGTGACTATGGTTCCCATGTATTAGACAGGTAGGTGCTTTTTATGCTGTAATTGTTTGGATCCTAGGTCGTGATGTTGGGCACTGTGGGACGTCTGCCTGCAGCCTGAAGTTCATGTCAACACTGCTAAAACTGAGTATTGCCAATTTTCAGATGAGGTTAAGTATACATATTTCACCCTAATGTGTTTTACTTGCACTCCCAGCTGACGTTATTGGCCGAGCACTCTTACACAGCCATTCATGCTGTATGTAGTGGGTGAGGCATGTATGTTTTAAAGCAAATGTCACATACACAGTGACTTGCTTCTAGGGGATGTGGACAGCATTGACGTTCATCATGTAGATACCTTGTGCGTAGATATCTGCCCATATTATTTCTGCACTATTGTGATCTCATTAGTGCAAACCATTCTATTGTGATGCAACACAAGTGCAAGGTTGAGGGACATATCATTGGACATGCTGAGGTGAAGTGTTGTTCAGTGCAGGGGAACATGAATTGCCAATGGATTTGAGAGAGAACTGCAGTCCATAGTGGAAAGGTTAACTGTGCATGTCACCAACTGTAGCAACACTGGCATGTTGTCAAGCACAGGACAAAGGGGAGTCACTGCCCATGTGGCATGGGCTGGGGCTACCACGTACTCCTATGGGTGAAGATGATCTGTTCCACATCTTCATCCTCTGATGTGTGTGTCGTCTCCTCTGCCCTTGATGGTGGTGGAGGTGGGTTTGAGGGGCCACACACACTTCAGTGGTTGGAGAAGTGGACACCAAATTCCCGGCAGCTGCCATCTGTGGAACTACATATGGCATCACTGCATCAAGGAGGAGCTGCTGATTATTGAGTATGGCAGTAACATCCGTGTGGTAGGCAGCCATGGCTGCCCTGAGGGAGGCCAGTTCCCCGTGCATGGAGTCCTGCTTGTTGTCAGGCGTGCAGCAGCAAGATTGGGAGGGCAGGTGTTGTGGCAACTCCCTCATGGCAGTGGTTAGGTCTCTCACACACTGTTGGACTCCACGCAGTAGGGATTGTGTGACTTGTTTGGCTGCTGTTTGTTCAGCAGAAGTTATCATGCACATGCGCATCCCCTCAAGGCTGGCTGCCATAGTTTGCATCCCCACCCGCACCTCCTTCTCCAGCTCCCCCTGTACCCCAACTACTGTCCTCTCAAATGTGGTCCCTGTGTCATCAGAGTCCTCAGCTGTGTTTGAGCTGGCAGATCATACTATTCGGGTGGTGGGTGGGTCCTCTGGGATTGCTTCTACATGTATGCTCCTCCTTGTGACTGGAGGGGGTGTCTGCGGGGTTCCCAGGACATCTTGGAGGGTTTCCTGGCTGATCGTGGTCAGCTGGTCATCTAGGTCATCAGGGTAGTCCAGGACAGGCAGATCCACAGGAGAGCCATCATCCTCTGCAATGAGATATTGTACAATTAGTGTGTCTGTGTTGTGGCAGTTCTAATGTGACATCACTGACTTCCTATTGGTGGTACATTGTCATCTTGGTTCGTATGCATTGTTCCTGTCATTAATGTTTGTAGTCCCTCAGTCCTATGCCCCACCTGCATGTCACATGTAGTGAAGGGCAGTTTGGGCAATTGTCTGCGTCACATCTTCTAGGTGTGGGTTCTGTCCAAATTGTGGATTGCCACCTTCTTGTCCTCATCAACCCTCCCTCTGCGTCCATTTGCATGGTGAGGCCTTGCAATGATTGTTGGTGTGCTGATGCCGCAGCACCATAAATGACAGTATGGCCCTGTCCCAGTCTTTCATTTTTCACAAAAACGTATGCGGTGCTGAGACCTAGCACCACACAATGCATGGCATTTCCATGAGACAATGCACATGTTACTATTGGTAGTTTCTCATGTTAATGTTTGCGTATGTGTGCTACATTGCGGTGCACTGATGGACCTGGCAGAGTTCAGTTTCCTCTTGTGACTGTGCGGGTGTGTTTGCCTTCCTACACACATGTGTCCTCCTCCTCAATGCATTTGTCTTAGCCCTATGGCACCTGAGATGTTGCATGGTGGCATTGCAGCTACTGTGATACAGGCACAGGGGTAAACCCAGGGATGGCTAGCATGGGTATGAGATTACTGATGTGTACATCATTATGTACGTGACAGTGCCTGATGGTTACTGAGTCTATGGACATGGCCAGTTGACAGGAGTTGCACTTGGATAGAGATTGATGGGGATTGATCACGTAGTCATACTGAACCATCATTTTGAGTGTGGTTGTTCCATGGGCACCTAACTGCACTTTCCTAATTGACCAGTGCACACAGCAAAGGTAGTTGTGGCAAATGTTGTCAATGGGGAATGCTGATTGAGCCAATGGCCTGAGACTGGGCATTGTCCTCTAGTTCACATTTTGACAATACTAGCGGACCTGTGACACCAGACCAGTTTTACGTTCTACCCTACCCTCCTGGTCTGCTTCAGCATTTACACCAGCCTTGGCATGGCAGTGTATCCCCATGCAAAAGTTGTTGGTGTTGTGTTGTGTTGTGCTGTGCCCCTATATGCCCCTCCGCAGCCCATGCACCTGGAATGGGCAGTGCAGGGAGTCCCATGCCCTGCCTCTATGCCCTTCCACTGCCTGATTTGCAGGGCTGACATGCATTGTGTAGTAGGTATGTGCCTCCCCCTTCTTGCACTTGACATTTTGTCATTTTGGTCCCCCATGCAACTTGCCCTGCATGTTGTTTCCTGGTAGTCTTTGCTGTCCTGTCCTGCTATACCAGTGACGATTTCTTCCGGGATGACGGCTGCAACCATCTCCTCCATCTCATCCTGGTCCTCTTGTGGTGCTGGACTCCCACCTCCGGTCTGCTGTGCTACCTTCCTGTTCCTTGCCATTTTCTCCTTCGTCCTCCGCTTGCAGTCATGCCAGCATTTCTTGCACACAGTAACAGTTCTCCTGACCTCTGCCACACTGTTAATCTTGTACCCAATCTGTTGCCAAATTGCCTTTCTCCTTCTAATTGGCAATTTAGAGGTGATGAAGAGTTGATGCTGGTGCTCCGTCACCTCTCTCACCAGTCTTTCATACTCCTCTGCGCTGAAGCGACACTTCCTCTTCTTCTTGTCTGGCCCCTGAGTCTTGTCTGTGTCCTCCTGGCTGGATCCTGGTTGTCTGGGGTCTCCCTGGGGTCTCTCCTGGCTTTGCGTATCCATCTTGCCTCTCCTTTACACTGTTTGCTCCGTTTGCGTCGCTTTTTGACGCTATTGTGGGCAAAAATGGCGCATTTCCGTTTTGTGATGTGTTTACATGTCGTAAACCGGATTAGAGTCATTTTTCCTGTGTTAACAGCATTTTGCCTCATGACAAGGCGCAATGGTTAGCGTCAGGAAAAATGATTCTACCCTATTCTCAGTGCCACCCAGCGTCAAAGTATAAATATGATGCACAGGTGGCGTTAAGAAATGGCACTAGACAACTCTAAACTTTTTGATGCAAAACTGCGTTTGAGCAGGTTTGCATCAAAAAGTATAAATCTGGCCCCAAGTGCATAGGAATTTGCCATCTTTGACTTTGGACTGGCAACATAAAGGGAAGTTGTGCATACACATTGACTAGAGCTATATAGATCTATTGTTTATCGGGAAAAGTGATTGTGACCATGTTTTGATGTCAGGGGAAAGAGTGAATTATTTTTAGATGGAAACAATCCTGTGATCCATGGAATGAATTTTATTTGTGGACAGCATGCATATTTCAAGTTGCCAAAAGGTTAGTATGGTATGTGTTATCTAGCAATAGTGTTTCCAAAGGTCTATCATGTGGACAACCTTGAAGATCCTGTGTGGAAGATGAAAGCTAGAACTAGATAAGGAGCAAGTGCTGCTAAAATAGTACAGGATGTGATCCTGAATGACTTGAAGATCAGAAGGTTGTCTGCAATAGTGGTAATGTTAGCATCTAGCAGAGTAAATTCATTATTGTTGGTAAACACCGAGATAGTAGCAATAAGATCATTAGTTTTGCAAAATCAACTAGCACTAGACTTTCTCCTCTTAAAGGAGGGAGAAGTCTGTTGGATGCTTAAGGTCCAACAATGTTGTACCTATATTCTGGATAAATGTAAGATTTTACATGAGTATATCTGGAATATTTATGGTTTGACAAAGGATTTGAAATAGTTAGAAGCGACTGGTGCATGAGAAGCAATTGGAAATGGATTTTCTGCTATAAGCAGGTGGTTTGGAAATGTGGACAGTGGAGTTGTAGTCTCTGTGCTGAAACCATTGTTGATTATTTTAACCATGGGAATAGTTCTCTTGGTTGGATACAAAATATTTCAGAGAACAAGGATTCAGAAAGGAAGAAAGGTAATTGCCAATGGCATGGCGGTCCAGACTGCCATATAATGAACGTGGCTGAACTGCTACGTTTAAAACGCTGCCACCGCCAGGCCCCCGACACAAGGCAGCCTGGCGGTGGTGGTGTTTCTGATCCGACTGGGCAGCGCTGACTCGGGGCACCCATGCACAGCCAAGTCGTGCATTTCACTGCCCAATTTATGTGCAGTGAAATGCGCGATGGGTGCTGCTGCACCGCCCACTGCTACATTGCTGCGGCTTTTATTTGTTGGCAAATGTCACAACAAAGGTGTATTGCTTTGTCAGTTTATATAGTCCTGGCCATCAAAAGAGCTTTTGTAATAGAGAAATTGTGGCCCCCACACCTGCATGAACAGAAGCAACATCCTCATGTGCTGCTTTGATGAGATCTGGTCTCCGATCTTGGTTGGGGATCTCCCAATCTTCCACCCCTGGAATGGTTTCAAATGCTAAATTCTGAGCACTAAAACAGTATGTAAAGTTTGCAGGATATGCTTTTGCTAACGGCTAGCTGTCAGCTGAAGCTTTCATGGCAGCCAGTGTCTCATTGTCCAATTTCGTGTGAGGAGTTACTGCACCAACAGAAGCTGTAGCTGCTGCTGATTTGGCAGCTTCATCAGCCAAAGTATTTCCTACCATGTAGGCGGTCGGAGAGAAAGCGGCGGCCAACCCGCCAACAGGCAGGCGGTCAAAAAAATGGAATTCTGACCCTGGCGGGAACTGCCAACACAGGCTGCCACTTTAACACTCCGACCGCCACGGCGGGACAGACAAACAGCGCGGCGGTCACCGCCAACAGGCAGGCGGCAGACAATGTACCGCCCACCCTATCACAACTCACCAATCCGCCACCTTTTCCGGCGGAAACAGACTACGAACGGGAAAACGCTCACCTCTACACACTCCACGAGGAAGGAGGACAGCATGGAACCCAAATTAAACATCCTACCAGCTATTGTCTACCTGCTCATCTACCAGGAGTACGAACGCCGGCGCAGACGACAACGGTGAGTACTGCACCTACGACACAGGGGAGGGGGGAGGAGGAAAGCTTACGGGCACACACATACGCCATACACCCACCCCCCCACCCCTAATACCTACACCACAATGCAGAGCAACAAGTCAGAGTGACAACCCACAAACCCACCGGAATAATGCAAAGACACAATTAAAATGATCTATAAAATATATGTATAATATAGCTCCATTGAAGTTATGGGAAATATGCAATATGAAAGATACAAAATAAGGAATGAACATAGTTAAAAATATATACATAGGCAATAAGTCCTGCCCATTCTGTCAAAGTTCCATAGTCCGTGGGCCAATGTGCACAAACACATGGGCAAAGCCCACACAGGAGACCAGATACCATTGGAGAGAACACTGCTGGGGCATCAGATGATAAAACTACAGGCACCTCAGGGGGGAGGGAAGGGGGGGCACCTCAGCCACATGAGTCCACGACGCCAGATCCACGAGGGGCCTCCATGCCCAGTGTCCCATCCTGGGGAGTGCAAAGCCACAGTCTGACAAGTCTCTACAGTGGGTGGCTTGCCCACTGTGCCATCCTGGGGAGTGCAAAGCCACAGTCTCTCAAGTCTCTACAGTGTGTGGCTTGCCCACTGTTCCATCCTGGGAAGTGCCAAGCCACAGTCCATCAGATGGGTTACCGACTCCACTGTTAATGGAGGAGGCATGGTGCCCAGAGTGCTTCGTGAAGCCCTGCTCGACATAGAACCGGCACTGTCAATGGGCCAGCGGTGCTTGAGACGGCGTTGCCCAGCGGAGCGGTGCTTGACAGGAAGGGCCCAGCGGAGTGGTGCTTGACAGGAAGGGCCCAGCGGAGTGGTGCTTGACAGGAAGGGCCCAGCGGAGCGGTGCTTGAGACGGCGGTGGCCAGCGGAGCGGTGCTTGAGATGAAGGGCCCAGCGGAGCGGTGCTTGACATGAAGGGCCCAGCGGAGCGGTGCTTGAGACGGCGGTGGCCAGCGGAGCGGTGCTTGAGATGAAGGGCCCAACGGAGCGGTGCTTGACAGGAAGGGCCCAGCGGAGCGGTGCTTGAGATGAAGGGCCCAGCGGAGCAGTGCTTGACAGGAAGGGCCCAGCGGAGCGGTGCTTGAGATGAAGGGCCCAGCGGAGCGGTGCTTGACAGGAAGGGCACAGCGGAGAGGTGCTTGACAGGAAGGGCCCAGCAGAGCGGTTCTTGTCACGGCGGGCCCCTGTTCAGCGTGCTTCTCACGGCGGGGCCCTGTTCAGCGGTTCTTGTCACGGCGGGGCCCTGTTCAGCGGTGCTTCTCACGGCGGGGCCCTGTTCAGCGGTTCATGTCACGGCGGGCCCCTGTTCAGCAGTGCTTCTCACGGCGGGGCCCTGTTCAGCAGTGCTTCTCACGGCGGGGCCCTGTTCAGCGGTGCTTCTCACGGCGGGGCCCTGTTCAGCGGTGCATCTCACGGCGGGGCCCTGTTCAGCGGTTCTTGTCACGGCGGGCCCCTGTTCAGCGGTGCTTCTCAATGCGGGGCCCTGTTCAGCGGTGCTTCTCACGGCGGGGCCCTGTTCAGCGGTGCTTCTCACGGCGGGGCCCTGTTCAGCGGTGCTTCTCACGGCGGGGCCCTGTTCAGCGGTGCTTCTCACGGCGGGGCCCTGTTCAGCGGTGCATCTCACGGCGGGGCCCTGTTCAGCAGTGCTTGTCCTGTGTTCTAGGGAGCCAGACCTGGCCAAGACTTCCCGCTCAGTCGCCATCCGACCTTGCGGTCGCGGGCCCTCCTGTGATGGAGTCCTGGGCCCGTGGGTGTCGTCCGTCACAACCGGAATGGGGCTGGTGGGGCCCTCCTGGGCAGCTCGCCTGCTGCCTGACTTCTCCGCCCTGCTGCCCTTGCCCTCCTTCGCTGAAGCTCTGTGGCCCTTGCCTCCCTTTGATGATGTGGCAGGTGACGGGGCAAGGCTACTGTCCTTGGTGGCAGCCGTCTCAGGCTTGTCGCGCCGGCCCTTAGTTTTTTTTGTCCTCTTCCCAGGGGGTGGGCTGGCTGTCCCCTTGCTGCTGGCCGATGTTCCTGCCCTAGGAGCTGGTGGACTCCAATAGCCCTGCACTATGGTCATAGTAGATGCAGGTCTGGTGGTGGCTGAGGTGCTTTTTTGACTCTTACCAGATGGAGGGGGTGGGTCACTGGTTGGAACGAGGTCAAGGTTGGAAAGGAAAAGCACTTTGGAAGGACAGGGACGGGTAGGTGTAGTGGGTATGGGAGTGGAGGAAGAGGATGTGGTTGTAGGAGAGTCAAGTGTGCTGTCTTTGGGTGCAGGTGCTTGTGACGGAGGCTGTCGTGAGGTGGATGGCTGTTGGGTGGGTGGCTGCCTGCGTTTGTGTGGTTTGGAAGAGGGGGTGACAGACACACTGGGAGAGGACACAGGGGACGTGTAAATGGCAGTGGGGGTGGTGACTGCACGTGTGCGGACTGTAATGGAGGGTGTGCTGGTGATGGAAGTACTGGCTGATGGTGGTGTGCATGCAGGTGTAGGCGGAGACGTCACAGGGAGGGAGGAGGGAGATGAGGAGGTGGGGGACACAGAGGTGGTAGTGACTGTTGGCATGTCTGCATCTGGATGTTGCTTGGGTGAATGCTTGTGGGATCTGTGGTACTTATGTCTGGATGAGCTACCCTTGGGTTTAGAGGTGTGTGCAGGCTGGTCTGATGGTGTGGATGGGATAGGCAGAGGAACAGGAGACTGGGACTGGGTGGAGGGAGTCAGAAAAGGGAGGCTGTAGACAGGGACAATGGCTGCCGTCAGTGCTGAGGCCAGAGCGTTGAACGATCGCTGATGGGCAGCCTGACCCGAATGAATGCCCTCCAGGTATGCATTGCTCCGATGCACCTCCCTTTCTACACCCTGGATGGCATTCAAAAGGGTAGACTGCCCAACAATGATGGTCCTGAGGAGGTCAATGACCTCCTCACTGAGGGCAGCAGGGGTGACTGGGGCAGGGCCTGAGGTGCCTGGGGCGAAAGAGATGCCCGCCTTCCTCGGCGAGCGGGCACGGAGCGAAGGCTGAGGGGCTGCTGGGAGGGCGAGGCTGGTGCGCTGGGTGGCGGCTGTACCTGTTGTGGCGGTGGGCACGGATGTTGCCGCCACCGCAAGGGAGCTCCCTTCCGAGGACGTGTCGGTGTCGCTGACGTCTCCACGGGTCCCCGTTGTGGAGCTCCACTCGCCCTCCGTCTCACTGGTGTACTCGGAGTCTGTTGCATGGCCCTCCGGGGCCATGTGAGATGCAGCTCCCTCGTGCGCCGATGCCACTTCTCCTCCGCCTGATGATACTAATGCACACATGAACATGAAGACAAAGAAAATGTGGGGGGGGAGAAATGAAGACAGGTTGAGTGCATGCATTGGCAACACCGTTGTCGGAGAGGACAGACACAGAAGCCCCCTGCACTAGGCCGCGCAATCGGGGTACACTACTCAGTTCTTGTGACTAGGCCTACAGGTCTATGGACGACAAATGCACACATGGGTGAGGCCGGACCATGGATAGCTGTACTTGGCACCCTACAGAGGTGGGGGGCGGGGGCACAGGGCCATACCTAACGGAGGGGCCTAGCCTAAAGAATGTGCCCTGGCCTAGAGATAGCCACAGCCTTCCTCCCCCACCCTGACACCTTCACTGCGCGCAAAGATAGCAGAATGTGCTGATACTCACCCCCTTGTGTCTGCTGTGATGTCCTCACGCGCCCATCCAAATCGGGGTAGGCCACCGCCAGGATCCGGGACATCAGGGGGGTCAATTGGCGGCTGGCACCCCTCCTACGTTGGGAGGCCATCCCCAGCAGAGACTCGGCGGTCGTTCTGGTCCCGCGGCGGATGTCCTCCCACCTCTTTTGGCAGTGGGTGCCTCGTCTGTTGTGGACCCCCAGGGCCCGGACGTCCTTGGCGATGGCACGCCAAATGTCGATCTTCTGATTGGCGCTGACCTATGTGACATGTACAGGGTGGTAAAGGAAATCTCATCACTTTTCTGCCTGGTCAATGTGAGTGGCCCCCCCCTCCCCAACCTTGCCATGTGGCACATGCTCTCATCTTTTGTGCGTTGCACTCCTCATTTGCTCCCCTCCCCACCATCTTACATACACCCCACTCAACACAGGCATAGCCCATTCAACGTGCATCCTGTGTACTAACCTGTTGGTCTGGAGGACCGTAGAGTAGCGCATACTGGGGGAGGACCCCATCAACAAGTTTTTCCAATTCTTCAGAAGTGAAGGCAGGGGCCCTTTCCCCAGTCGCAGCAGCCATTGTATCTCCCAGACCGAGGTCACAGCAGCACTTTTAGTATCGGTCCTCTCCTGTGGATGATCAGGTCTCGAGTGATTAATCAGATAGAAAATGGCGGTCACGCCCGCGGCGGTGCGTACCGCCGCGGTGCGTACCTAGACCGCAGGCGCACATCCTCATTGGCTACTGAAACCCATAGGGTGCAATGTTAACCAATGCGGCTTAGCACCGCGGTCTTCGACCGCCTACCGCCACGGTGTGCCACGCCAGCGCATTGACCTCACATCCCACTGTCACACTTCACAGGTCAGGCAGCCGCCATTTCAAGGGCCCACATGGCATAATTTCTACTGCGTCACACAGGCCTAGGCCTTGCATTGCCACTCATACAAGCCTTTCAATGCATAGCGATTCGTGTACTGTGCAAGCTGTGTGAACGAACCTGTGGGTTGCTTGACTCTGTGCTCCATGTTGTCCTTCTTAGGCACCGTCCGCTGGGACTTGCGAGGAGAAGGATGAATCCTCCTGTGTACCGACCGCTGGTGGACCTGTCGACAATGGAAGAACGACATATCATACTTACATACAGGCTTGACAGAGCAACTGTACATGAACTATGTGCCCAGCTGGAGCCAGACCTGATGTCCCCCATCCGCCAACCCACAGGGATTCCCCCTCTGGTGCAGGTTCTGTCAGTACTCCATTTTTTGGCAAGTGGGTCTTTTCAGACAACAGTGGCCATATCATCTGGGATGTCTCAGCCTATGTTTTCTAAGGTTTTGTCCAGAGTGTTGTCTGCCCTGATGAAATACATGCGGAGCTACATTATTTTCCCTGAGGTGGGTGATTTGGCTACAGTGAAGGGTGATTTCTATGCCCTTGGACATATCCCCAACATCATTGGTGCCATTGATGGGACCCATGTGGCTTTGGTTCCCTCCAAAGAAAGTGAGCAGGTGTACAGAAACAGAAAAAGTTATCATTCGATGAATGTCCAGGTGGTCTGTTTGGCTGACCAGTACATCTCCCATGTAAATGCCAAGTTCCCTGGGTCAGTGCATGACGCGTATGTCATGCGAAATAGCAGCATCCCTTATGTGATGGAACAGCTACAGAGACACCGTGTGTGGCTAATTGGTGACTCTGGTTACCCCAACCTGTCGTGGCTACTGACCCCAGTGAGGAATCCCCGGACCAGGGCAGAGGAACGGTACAATGATGCCCATGGGCGAACTAGGAGGATCATAGAAAGGACCTTCGGGGTCCTGAAGGCCAGGTTTAGGTGCCTGCATATGACAGGGGGATCCCTAATGTACTCACCAAAGAAGGTGTGCCATATCATCGTGGCCTGCTGTATGCTTCACAATCTTGCTTTGCGACGCCAGGTGCCTTTTCTGCAGGAGGATGGTCCAGATGGTGGTGTTGTAGGAGCTGTGGAGCCTGTGGAGAGTGAAGAGGAGGAAGACGACGGGGACGACACGGACAACAGGGATACAGTCATACAACAATATTTTCAGTAGCACACAGGTAAGAATCACCCATGCCATTTTACATTTACTTAAGGCCTCATGCGTCTCCACTGTCTGTGTTTCCCCCCAGTTCCTGTTAACTGATTTGTGGCTTTCCCTTCCCTTTTCAGAGCTGTATGACCCACTGCGTGACTTCTGCTTTGTTTGCCCATGGACTAAAGCTTATTGAAATTGGTATGTTGTCATCACAAAGTAACTGGACATTATTGCACCATTATGTGTAATACATTTGTTAAGAATACAAGCAGACTCCTGTTATTTTAAGTGCAATAAGTGATTTATTTTAAGTGCTACATATAGGTACATGATTGTAAAACGGTGATGGGTGGGGGTGGAGTAATGTCCATGGCAGAGTCCAGTTCTCAGTCGCACAGGTGCATTGTCCATATGCCTGTGGAAGGATGGAGCAGGGGCAGTTAAAGCTTGGACAGGGTGACAATGTGGGACAGTGGGATGACATCAGGGGGTATCTTATGCTGGCGGGGGTCTTGCAATCCTACTCTGTCTTCTTGTGAGATCTCAGGTTCCGCTTGCGGGGTGGTTCTTCTTCTGCAGGAGGTGGGGTTCTGGTGGCCTGTTGTTGTGTGGGGGCCTCCTGTCCACTAGCGCCGGCAGAGGTGGTAGGCTGTTCCTGGCCTGGGCTAGTGACAGGGGCCCTTTGGGGTGCCACATGGTCCCGCAATGTGGTGACTATCTGGTTAAGGGCCACGACGATGGTCCCCATTGCGGAACCGATGTTCCTCAGTTCCTCTCTGAACCCCATGTACCGTTCCTCCTGCAGTGCCTGGATCTCCTGGAACCTGGCCAGTACCGTCGCCATAGTCTCCTGGGAGTGGTGGTAAGCTCCCATGATGGAGGAGAGGGCCTCTTGGAGAGTCGGTTCCCTGGGCCTGTCCCCCCCCTGTCGCACAGCAGCCCTCCCAGTTCCCCTGTGTTCCTGGGCCTCTGTCCCCTGGACAGTGTGCCCACTACCACTGCCCCCAGGTCCCTGTTGTTGTTGGGGTGGTGGGTCAACCTGGGTGCCCTGTAGTGGTGGACACACCACTGATTGACGTGTCCTGGAGACAGAGGCATGGGCCGGCTGGGTGGGAGCTGTGCTGGTGTTCCCAGAGGGGGTTGGGTCTGGTGTAGCCTGTGGCTGTCTGTGGGGAACCGACTGTCCAGAGGTCCCCGATGGGCCGGGCTGGTCATCTGGGTCCAGGGAGACAGAGCTGCTGTCATCGCTGGGGGCCTCTTCTGGGGGTGGGATGGACATCTCTGTACCCTCTGTGGCGGTGTGGGGCCGTTCGGGTCCTGCAGGGGTATAAAGGCATGGTTATTGCTTCTGTGTGTGGCATTTCGTGTGATGGGTGGGTGTCCGTGTACCCAAGTGCAGGCATTCCCTTGTGGGGGCTTTTGTGAGGGTGCTTGTGGGGGTGATGTGTGTGTGCAGTGGGCATGCTTTGGTGATGGGTGTCCATGCTTTGTGGTCGCATGCAGGGCTTGGTGTTGGGATGGGTGGGTTGTGATGGTGAGCCATTTGCAAGGAGTTGGTGTGATGGGGGTGGGGGTGAGGGTGGGGGTATGATTTGGCATGCAGGTGGGGTGGGGGTGGGAAGCAGTAGTGAAGATTTGACTTACCAGAGTCCATTCCTCTGCCTACTCCTGCGAGGCCCTCAGGATGCAGGATGTGCAAGACTTCCTCCTCCCATGCTGTAAATTCTGGGGGAGTAGGTGGGGGTCCGCCGCCAGTCTTCTGCACCGCAATGTTGTATCTTGATACCATGGAACGCACCTTCCCCCGTAGGTCGTTCCAGCGCTTCCTTATGTCATCCCGATTGCGTGGATGCTGTCCCACCGCGTTGACCCTGTCCACTATCCTTTGCAATAGCTCCATCTTCCTGGCAATTGTGGTGTGCTGCACCTGTGCCCCGAAGAGCTGGGGCTCTACACGGACTATTTCCTCCACCATGACCCTGAGTTCTGCGTCAGTGAACCTGGGGTGTCTTTGGGGTGCCATGGGGTGGTGTGGATGAGGTGTGGGGTGGAGTTTGTGGTGATGAGTGTGGTGCGTGTGGTGGTGTGTGGTGTTTGGTGCGTGGATTCTGTGTGGGTGATGGTGTTGTGTGCCTCTGTGTTGTGGGATTGTCTATTCTGTGCTCTCTCTCTAGCCTTCGTCAATAATTTTGGGTCGTAGGGGTTTGTGGGTGATGTGGGTGTGTGTTTTATATTGTGTTGGGTGTGTGGGAGTGGTGTTAGTATGTGTATCAGGTGTGTGTGTTTCAAAATGACCAATGTGGCTGAGTTTTCTATGTGTGTGTGTATTTTGACCGCGGCGGTGTGTACCGCCAATGGAATACCGCGTTTGAAAGACCGCCGCGTGGATTTGTGGGTCGGAATGGTATGGGCGTATTTCTGTTGGCGTGACGGTGGAGGTTTGGTCATCGCCATTTTTTCGCTGACCTTTGGTGTGGCGGACTTTTGTGGATGTCGGGTTTTTGGCAGTTCGCAAGTTGCGGGTCAGAATGACTGTGGCGGTTTACCGCGGCCGCGGCGGTGTTATGGCGGTCTTCTGACCGGCAGTAAGCACCTTTTACCGCCGAGGTCAGAATGACCCCCTAAATGTATGGCCTGGACAGCGAATCCAAGAAGGATCCGATTGACCCTGGCAAGATGAATGTTGCGGTCATCGTCTGTGAGATAAATATCATTCACATTGGGCAATGCCTCAGGATCAATATCATGTAATATTGATGTTACACGGGCTGAAAACAACCCTGGGCTGTTCTAATACCCCTGAGGCAAATGACAAAAGTGCTGAGAGCCTAATATGCTAAAGACACTAAGATCCCGATTTTCAGGCACTAGGTTTTGGCAAAAAAAATTGGAAATATCCAAGGTTGTTTTGTATTTTTTATGCACTATATTGTTAATTAGTGCTGTGTGCATTTTGTATTGCATATGTGCCTGTGTGATTGTTCAAATGTCTATAATCTAAGAGTATTCTATATGAGTGGTCTGGTTTTGCAACGGGGAATAACGGGTTATTCATTGCAGAGACACAGGGTTTAATGACTCTTTTGGTACTCAAGCTGTGCAAGAATCTTTCTCACTGGGGCTTTAGCATCATGTTTAATGGGATATTGAGGTTGAGGCTGTGGTATGGACCTTAGAGGTATTCCATGGTTCATTGATTCTTTGTCCCATCCCACATGGTTGCAGTACAATGCAGGAGCCTGCACTAAGGCCCAATCAGCAGCACAGGCTTCCTTTACCGCATCTGGATCTAGGACTGAGAAAGAAGGCAAAATGACATCTTCCCTATGTGGGAGCTTGCAAACAAATTCAGGTGGCCAGTCTTTTTTTCACCAAGAGAATATCACAATTAAGTGCTTCCCAGAAGATAACTTCAAAAGTGTGCTCTATGCCCCTCCTCAATCTGGATGCTTAATTCATAAACCCTGTCGGGTGGGGAGATGCACCAGTCCACTGTCTTTATGATAAGAAAGTCATTAGTTGCTGTCACATCCAGATGATCTATAAGACTCTGGTGACAAATTGTGACTTCTGTTGCGCTGTCCAACAGAGTCGCTGCCACTTCCTATACTTCAACAGTGTTCTCAAGATTGCTGGCCTGTTTAATGGAAATTTCTGCCACCTTTTTCTTTTCAGATTGGGGCATTTGTTGGGAAGATTTATCCTCCTTTTTAGTGTAAGCTTCTGAGGAACGTTGTGAGTCCTTCTTCCGTTTCGTGTAGTCAGTGTAGTGTTCAGACTGGTCCACTCTCCACTCCATTTATCTGGCATGTCCTGAAAGGAACCAGAGGGACATGTCTCAGTATATTCATATCTATCAGGATTTTTTAAGATCTCTCCATTTGAAGCTTATATCTCCTTGCAGAGGTCTCCGGATGTGGAGAATCTGCTCTCTGACTTCTTTTGTCTTTGTTTTGTTTTTGTTTATCCCAGCGTTTTTTAGAACACTCTTGTGCTTGTTTAGGACTTTCCTTTGAGGTGGAACTCTGACTTTGTGGTTTGGTTGGTCTGGTCCCCAGACTATCCTGACCAATATTAGTATAAGTATCAGAGATAATCTTTAGCAGCTCACGCTCCTGGTTCTGTTGAGGAACTTCCCGCCGCAGTTGGTGAATGGCTAAAGCTGCTGCTTCCCCTTTATTATTACTTAATATTATTGAGGAGACTGTGTCGAAGTTATACATCAGTTTCATCCCCAAGTCCAGGGCCGGGGCTGCCCCATGTGCATTTTGACTTTGTTTAAGTACTTCCTGCAAATTGGCAAGTGTCTGGGTACCATGTGTGGTTGTGTAAATTGCAGCAAAGACAGTGCCCCAAGTGGTGCAGTCCTCTACTTAGGGAACCATTCCAAATGGCAAGAACATTGTGAGAGTTCCATGTTTATCTTGGGGTCCCGTATGGGGAAACAGTGCATCCAGCTGATTTGTGTCTTGTGCTATCCAGAACGTAATCATTCCCTGTTCCGTGGGTGCTTTACCCACTATTGAGTGTGCGGTTTGAAGATGAATTCCTGTAATTGCCAATTGACTGAAAGCTGGAGCAGCCCTCACTGCGGCTAGTGTTCAAAGTCTGCATTACCAAAGCTGGTACATAGTGAGTGAACAAGGCTACTCCTTCCAGATCATAATCTACCACTTAAAAGTATATGAGGACAGTTCTAATGCTAGTCTATGAGAAGAGCAGGCCTCACAGTAGTGGAAAACACATTTGTGAGTTTTTCACTACCAGTACATGTCAAACACATAAGAACATGTCCTGCCTTTTATTTACATAGCACCTTGCTCTACGGGTTACCTAGGACATACCTTTGGGGTGACATATGTGGAAAAAGGGAAGATTTATTGTTGGCTATTAGAAATGGGGTCTTTGGTTGGCAACCAGGTTACCCCTTGTCCAAGCAAGGACCCTCAACGTAGTCAGGGTAAGTCACACACAATCCAACAATCCAAATTATCCTGTTCCCACCCTCTGGTAGCTTGGCACTGAGCAGTCAGGCTTAACTTCGAAGGCAATGTGTAAAGTATTTGTGCAATAAATCATGCAATAACACAGTAGAACACCACAAAAATACACCACACAGTGTTCAGAAACATATGTAATATTTATCCGATAAGATGCAGGTCAAACGATTAAGATGCAATAAGTATATGTTGAAATATCACGGTAAAAATGATATAAAGTGTCTTTAGTCTCTTAAAAGCAACAAATGTTTCTTGCAAGCCCAAAGTACCTGGTGTGCGTTCAAAATCTCCTCAAGGAACCGCAGACGAGGAGATGCGTGAAAAACAGGGAGGTGTGCATCGATTTCTCGGGCCGCATACGGCAGTGCGTTGTTTATTTTTCAGGCAGGGAAGGCTTTGCGTTGATTTCCGGTGCTCAGTCCTGGATCCTCTTCGGGGTGCAAGGTTTTCGGCTGCCCCGGAGACGATGCGTTGAAATCTGGCGCTGGCAGGATGAAGTCACAGGGGCTGTGTGGAAAATTCTACTGCACGGCAGGCGCTGCATCGATTCTCAGGAAGTCAGGCTGCGTTGTTCCGGCTCGGCTGTGCATCGATCCAGTGGGACGTGTGTTGAATTTCCAGTCACTATGATGACGCTGCATCGATCTTCTCCTTGCGAAGTCAGGCTGCGTCGTTCTGGTTCAGGGTGTGGTGAAGGTTTCACTGCGATGCAGGCTGTGTGTCGCTTTCTGCCTTCTATGCGTCAGTTTCCCACCGCACAGGCAGTCCCTCTTGCAGAAATGAAGTCTTTTTGGTCCTGAGACTTTAGGGAACAGGAGGAAAACTCTCTCCAAGCATAACCAGAGAGCAGCAAGGCAGCAGGGCAACAGCAAGGCAGCAGTCCTTCACAGAAGGTGTTCCGGTGAGTCCTTTGGGCAGCCAGGCAGTTCTTCTTGGCAGGTTGCAGGTTCAGGTTCTCTTCTCCAGGAAGTGTCTGTGACAAGAGTGTCTTGTCAAGAAGTGTCTGAGTTAGTAGGGTCAGAGACCCTGCTTAAATACCCAAATGGGTCTTTGAAGTGGGGGAGACTTCAAAGAGTGGCTTAGAAGTGCACAAGGTCCCCTTTCCGTTCCATCCAGTCTGCCAGGGTCCCAGTAGGGGGTGTGGCAGTCCTTTGTGTGAGGGCAGGATACTGTCCTTTGACATGTAAGTGTCAGGCCCTCCCCCCTCTCACCCCAGGAAGATCCATTCAAAAGGCAGATGTATGCAAGTGAGGCTGAGCATCCTGTGTTTGGGGTTTGTCTGAGTGAATGCACAAGGAAGCTGTCAACTAAACCTAACCAGGTGTGGATTGTAAGGCACAGCTAGACTGCAGAGTACCACTCACAAATCTTCAGGATACATGTGTTGTATGCACAAATTGGGCACAATGCCATCACACATGTACACAATATTCACCACTGTGACATGCAACCATGGATTGGGAAATGACAGTTGTGACTTGACATCACTAATTTGAGATGTGGGAGTGCATACTGTGTGGATGGCATCATGTCAACTGCCCTGGACAGTATTAAACACTCAAATACCTCTGCCAATTTAATGCAGGCCAACACCAACATCTGGAGATAGCGATGGGCCCATGCATGTGTCTGTGTCAACCATGTCTGATATGTTGCCCACCACCCAGGCTGGTCCTGCAAAATAAATTATATCCACATTCTGTCTCTTTACACGTAGTGTGAACACATAATATTGAGAGGGCTAGAGTGATGGGAACCAGCCACCACAAAATTCTGCTGCCGAAATATGACCGTCAGGAGGCTGAATTGCATGATGTATCTGCTCATGCACTGCATTTCACATCACATTGAGTGAGTGAGCAGGCCCCTGTAAATGGCAGTACACTGGCATTATTGACACATCATGTGGTCATAATTGGGAGAAGTGCCAAACAATACCATTACACAATACACACATGGGCAGGACTGTTGCAAATACAGTAACCCAACATAATGACACTGTTTTCCTGTCATACATTTCAGCTGACCAAAGATATGGCATCCAGCAGTGAGTGATGACACCATATGCCAATCCACAGACCGAGCCTAAAAAGGCCTAGAACCATGGGCACATAGGCACAAGGAACATAGTTGAGCAGACCTATGGCCTGCTCAAGACCCTGTCTCGCTGCCTGGGTATTTCTGTGGGGAGACTGTTGTATTCCCCACCCCTCGTCTGCAAAATCATTTTGGCATGTGCAATACTGCACAATATATGTGTGCAGACAAATGTCCCCTGGGATGAAGAACTGGAGGACTCAAGGGAAGAGGAGGTGGATGAGCCAAAAGATAATCGGGACACACTGAGCACTGCTGCAGGTGCACATAGATGTGCCCACATTGTGCAGACTATCTTTTCATGAGCACATGTGACTGAAGCTATGATAACGCCAAACATATGAATAAATGGCTTCACTTAACTTATGTCTTGGAGTTTATGCCACAGTCACAGTTAAAAACAACTCACCCACATCCAGGAAACCATAATTAGGTCACAAAAAGGCGTCAATCAAGTATGAACACAGGCAGCATCCTCAAAGTACAAGACACAAAGCACTGATCTCTGATAAGTGTGGTGTGGAATGTTTGCATTGCCCGTCGAACAAACATGTCAAACTGAAAACACTCATAGCCGCCTAATAACTGTTGGTACAATAGAAAAACAGACAGGCATGAATCACTATGTGATGCATTAGGCCCAAACTGTATGCTAATGTCTGTAAATAGTAGTCAAACACTTTACCAGTAGATCAGTGTGAGATATGTGACAACTCAATGGCCAAAAGATTTATTTCACTGGTGACAAATCACCACATCCACTTCATTTGCACTCATATGTATGACAAATAGCAATTGTATCACAGAAGACAGTACACCTGTATGTGTAGCACAGCATTGCTCAAATCAGTGATCATCTTGCATGTATGTCAAACAGTGTCATAGCATGTCTCATACTGTTGGCAAAGTGTATGAGTCAATCTGGACACACAATAATTTGTATGTGGATGAGGGGCCATTAGCTAGCATGACCATTCAACCAATCCATCCCTACTCATTGTGCAGCTGAGAAAGGATATAATCTGCAGCTGTGGTTGAGCACGCATCCTAAATGCACCCATACTGAAGCCCAGCAAAGTCGCATTCAGGTCCTACACAGAACCTGCTACATTATGGAGGGGACTTCGAGAGCACACAAGTACTACTTCAGGAGTTAAGATATGTTTGGGGGACAGTTACTCCACTCACCACTAATGGCAACTGAAAAACTCCTAGTATGCTCCATATTGCAGAATACAAGTGCAGGGCATAATCTCCCATGGCCCAATAACAAGGAGGAGAAGGAACAACTGAACGTTGAGAATGGGGAAGATAAGGACGAAGCACAAAATGTACCATCAATGGAAGCAAAACTGCTGTTGTGCCATATACTAGTCATGTGTGTGATACATGCGTGAATGACTCCAACGATGTCATAGGAGTTTGACAGCAGGAATCATTGTACCTCTGTAAAATAACACATAAAAGAACAACCAGGCAAATTTCCTGCCCAGTCACAGTGTGAGGAAGTCATCCTTTTAGCATGTTCACCCAAATATTTATGACTGATACTGGTGGTGACTGACCCGTGTTGTTCCCTCGGTCTGCTAACCAGGCCAAGGGGCACTCTTCTGAATCAAATGCATATGCTACAGTGATACAATCACCGTTGCCAATGACAGACTCCTGTAAGTCCCTAGTAGATAGAAGAGCAAGGGGGAATCAAACTACCTAAAAATCCCTAGTATATAATGGGGCAGGTAAGTTTAGAGACCTTGTATATTTCTTGCAGTGGAGTGTGCGCTGCTGTTTGCCAGCTGTCATTTTCAAAGTGAGCCCTGCCTTGCAGACTGTCTTCAAAAATGCAAACGTGTGTCAGATTGACTTTGGAAGAAAATGTACTTCCAAGGTGCAAATCTACCTTCACCTTACATACAATTCACACCTAAGGTCTACCCTAGGTTCCCCAGAGATGGGATGCCATGTAACTCTAAGCAGAAACATTTCAAAAGATGTGTGATATGCCGTGGTGAGGGGAATACTGCACACCAAAGTTCATTCATATTGTAGAAACTTTGCTCCACATGCCTACATTGAAATATATGACTTAAGCCCACATATTGCTAATAAGGAGATAAATGTGTCATGACAGGACTCAAAAGACTGTGAATGCGAAATCAACAACCTGCAACTGTTGACTTCATAATAACTAATACCAGGAAGACGTAATAAGGCTACCTGTCCTGGAAGCCAAATCCAAGATGCTAGTGGGCTATCCAAGGATGCAAGTCATACCGATATGATCTAGGTGCCATAGGCCGATGATGCTAGTGTCACCTCTCCTATGGACCATCTGATGGTACAAGTCTCTCAACAATATCCATGAGGCCATGCAAAGTCCAGCTGTGTGGCACAACATAGACTCATATCTATGGAGTAAAAGAATGCACCCCAAGAAGCTCACGAGTATCACTCATTGCCATGGACGTACTGGAGGGACATTGTCGGTGCATCCGTGCTGGACAGCCCACATGTGTTAACTAGATGAGCAATGGAAAAATGTGGATGTAGAAGACATATCACACAATCTGTTGTCATTTGGCATCCCAGTTCATTCAACACCTTCATGTATATGTACTGTCTATGGCCCAGTCCAACATGGCCAATGTGAGCTACATGATGCAGGACAGATTGAAGCAGATGGGCCAAGGTCACATCAATTGATACATCCTTGTTTATGCTCTACTTGGGATTTCTGACAAGTGTAGGACTGAGCCTGGTCCAGATGGATCCCACTACCTGTCACAAAGTTTAAATTCATGGGGATGGTATGTGTACACCTTCTGTGATGAACAAGCAACACCACCTTAAAGCAGACCGTAGTAACAGTTTGAGGTACATTGCCTTACTGTCCTTAGTAGGTCTGAGGCCAAGCAAAGGAATGCATGGTGTAGTAACATTGCACCCTCAGCATGAGTGAAAACCATGTGCACCACAAATCATGTGAAATGGACTAGTCAGGACACCTTCACATGCTAGCCCATTTGGAAATGGCACCCTAAGTGCAACAGTATCCTCACCAAGTTCTGCATGGTTTAAGTAGTGCATGTGCACATTGGCCCTTTGCACACACTTAGTTGTACCTCAGTGACCCTCAAAATGCCTGAAGGTGCTAGCCATGTATATACTGACAGTCATAACAAAGCTGTAGTTTACGGACATTCATACTGGCTGTCAGCAAAAGAGGGTGCCCCCTCTTGTGCAGGGGAGCGCGGGCCAATGCAATTGTGATTATCACTTGATTTGGACTGTATGCTGTCTGTAACATGTGGGGCCAGGCGCAAGGCAATCTCCGAAGGTGAACTGGCAATGTGTCCCCTGATGGGAGGCCCGTGGCGGAGGCGAACATGGTCAAATTGCACCATTCATACATCCCTTCCCATGTGTGTCCATGAAATCACAACACTTGCCTGCACTGGAGACTGTAACCCCCATGTTGCCTGACAGCCTGCTGCCTACACCTTGGAACACAGCAGAGATTGGCAGGTGCCTGCACTGTCATAGATGGGGGGGTGCTGACCACATTCTAAGGCAAGCCTACAACATCCCTGGGTGTAATCTAGGCAAAGAAAACAGTCGCCAACACATAGTTGGCATGTCGAGTAACCATCCTAAGGTGTGCTGTTAAGCAAACAGGAATTGTGCCCAATGCTTAGTCTGACCCTAGTAATCCATGTACTTTCACCTATGTACACTCACAGTACATACATTGGACACATAGAAAGACAGGAATGTGCTAAACACAACTATTCACAAGCAAAACAGCAATTCCATATGACTCTTTACATGCATTCCACATCCACCACACAGAAATCCACATATTTCAGTCATTGCGTAAAACAAATAGATACATTGTCCCAATGCCTGTTTTTTCTGTCATCGTGTCAGCAAAAAATGACGCTTCATAGCCGATGCTTTAAAATTTCCTCTTTTGTGCTTTGTCAAGCGTCCTGTAAAATCCACACATTGGTGTGAAGCGTAAAAAAAACACGCTTTGGCTGAAAACGTGCTGCATCCACCCAAGAAGTAATGCAATGGATCAGCCATGCAACAAACCAGGAGCTCTGAAGTTACTTTCACTTTTTTTTCCACTCACAATCTTTGTGTCTGTGCTTGGGAAATGTTGTGTTGTGCTGTTGGTGGAGAGAGTAGTGCTGCTTTTTTACTATTTTGTGTTGTCTTCTGTCCCTGTTGGGTCCCCTACATCTGAATTGTCCTACATATTTGTATTTTGTGTCATATTTTACTGTGTATTGTTGGGTGCTTTTCCTTGAGGTAGGTTAGTTCTTAAGGGTAGTTGGGGGTAGTTTGGGGTATTTCTAGTTTGCTGTCAATCATGCATCCCGGGTGGGATACATCAGGGAAGGGAAGGGCCAGGAATATGAGTGTGGATGAGTTTGGAGGGATCCTCTGGCTGGTGACTCACTACCTTTCGAACATGGTGGCCATGGGAGATTATGTAATTCATGGATACAAGACTGAGGCACACAAGCTGCTTTGGGAGTAGGCCTGTGTCCACATGCAGTGTATCTTTGAGGCGGAGTGACAACCCACCAGCTGAAACATCGCTGTGTAGACCTCATCAGCAGGGAACGTGACCTCGTGGACTACCTCGGGATCGAGGTCAATGGAACTGTTGGTAAGTGCACATGCCTTGTGGATGATTCTTTGGATTACACTTGCATTTAGATGTCTGCTAGCTCTAGGGTCTTTAGGGCAGGGCTGCAGTTCATGTAGCTGCACCAACCTGGATCCATAACAAGTGCAGCAATGTGCCATAACTATGACATATGGCACATCCCTGTCCTTGTTCCCTGTGATGGCACAGCTTTTGCTAACCGGCACCAATGCAGTCACCATTATTCCATGGTGCAAGGGTACATGGGTAATAGGGACGAGTGTTCATGTGCAGTTAGGAACACATTCCTGCCCATACACAATCATCAATTACCTTTTTTGTCTTTGTGGACTGTAGAAAGCAGCACACATAGGAAGATGAAGAACGTGGAGAAATCATGTATTTCATTCCCATTAGGCCACTGTGATGCTACCCCTGAGATATCTTTTGAATATGATGCACTTACAGGCTTGTGATCATGGCCTAGCACACTGTCCCACAGAAACTTCCAGAAATGTTGCCCTGGTGGTGCAGGGTGAGACTTGGGCTATTGTCAGTGGTTCACATGTCAGGGCACAAATGCCATCACACCCCAAAACTGGGATTTCAGAGACAAAGCATGACACAAAGGAGTCTGAATACTGGGCTGTCATGCACCCACACTGAGCAGTGTCCCGAGCATACCTGTTGGACACTTTCTCTGTTAGCACCATGGCGCACATGACAACAGATGTGCTGTGGGCAACCTGAGGAAGTGTGCACATTTACAATACATGGCATGCTGTCGGAGCATATGTCAACATCTGCCACTCTGGGGTACGTGCTTTAGCAGGAACTAGCCTATTTTGAGACACTTCAGATGCTTATGTCTCATGTAAATGTATGTGACTTTGTACATAGTTCAAACATACGGACTGTCATACATCTGTATATGTCACACACGTCTGATTTCAGAACATTGAAGAAGGTATAGGTTGTGTACAGGATGTGTATTTGCATCTGGCAAATGTCAAGGAGGTTCTTATTGTTATCACTGAGGGCACACATGTTTGTCAGTATGGCTGAAGAGCAATGACCACAGTGCCAAATTTGTGAACATATGTGATTGTTGGTTCATAAGTCAACATGGCAGAGGACTGTATACCTAAGAATAGAATTTCATATGTACAAAGAGGCTGTTGTTACTCACAGTGCAATCTAGGTCTGGTGTGTATGTCTAGCCCACACAGGGATGATGAGTCAAAACACAGTGATGGCAGTAGGGATGTGTGGCAGAATTAGAGGGTCCTACATATCTATACAGGGTGGCAATATGTGGTTCACGGAACATGTTCCTGCTGTGTGTGCATAGGAACATCACAGTAATTCATGTTCTTTAGGATTGTGAACCTTGTGAATAAGTCCCTAAGTGCAGCAGGACAGAGTTTCACACTTGGAACTGCAGTTGGTTTGCCCACTCATGCTTTGTGATACCCCATACCCTATGTTGGATTTATCAACATTTCTATCTCCTCTCATCTTCCCTGATCTGGCAATCTGTGTTGGACCAGAGGAATGTGTGTACAGCATTGTCATATGACATACTAATACCCAACCCATCTTCAGATAGTGGTAGCCCTGATAGTCTCCAGGATGTATTGCAAACATGTTCATACAATGGACAGCATTAGCCGTTGTCCATTGTATGAGAAGTAGAGCATGCATGGACACACCCATCAAATGGCTGTGCTGAGTGCTGGTGTGCAGCATGGTGACATGAATATTGTTCACGTAAGTACAGGTAAAGAGCTACATGGTGGGACACATCCAGTTACTCAGGGAGCATGCAAGACGTCATGTCATGTTCCACCATGTACTGACAGGAGTTGATATACGAGTTGTCTCATTCATCTCTGTGTGATGTGAGTGAGCTATCCACCCTCCAGTCTCACATATGATACCTGGCACATGTGGATTCTATGTAGCAATGTTTCCAGAGATGTGTCTTTGCCGTTTCAAGACACAAAGGCCCTCATTATGACCGGCGGTCAAAACATTTGACCGCCGAAGTCACGGCGGCCAAGTGACCGCCAGTGATGGCGGTCTTGACACCGCCATTTTATGACTCCTGTCAGCTCTCTGGCATAAATTGGGTGGAGAGCCGCCAGCAGCCATACTGGCGGTCGGCGGTCTAGTGGAGGTTGCTCCGCTGGAACAGCCATGTCATAACAACACCATCCGTCGTATTACAACTTTGTAATCAGTGTGGCGGTGTTGTGGTGATGGGACGGTGCCGGTGGAGCAGGCCCCAGGGGCCCCGTTCACTCCCAGATGACCACTGCAAGCAGATAAGGTGATCGGCCGACAGATGGTGGGAGGGGGGTAAGGGACTGTTGAGTGTTGTGTCCATGAATGGGGGTGTGAGTGTGTGTGAATGGAAGGGAGGGTGTTTGTGTGCATGTGCGTTTGCGTATGTGCATGTATCTGAGTGAATATGTAAATGTGTGTCAGCGGGGGTGTCGTGGACTCATGTATGTGTGTGAATCTGTGTGGGTGGATGTGTGAGTGTGTGTGTGTGTGTGTTTGGTGTGTGCATATGCATGGATGGTGGTAAGGGGTATGTACAGGGTTTGGGGGTGGGTAGGGTGGTGTCTAAGTGGTTCAGGGGTGTGAGGGGGGTCGTAGCTGTTTCAGGGTGGTAGGGGAGTCGCATACTGGCAACAGAAATGTTAATCCTGTGGCCCGTATCTTTTCTGCCATGGATTTCCTGGAGGAGCTGCAGCCAGGAAATCCCTGGCAGAAAGGAGACTCATAATATCGTCGGTGGTATAAGGTGGATCATTGGGCCAAAGGTGGTACACCTTCATCCCGGCAGTACCACCGGCCTGGCAGTACAGGTGGTGAACTGGCTGCTTTGCAGCCCATTCACCTCCGTGATCATAATTTGGCAGTCCTGATCCGCCCCGCTGTCAGCGGTGTTACCGCCACTGCCGGCGTGGTGGAGCACGACCGACAAACTCATAATGACCACCATAATGTTATGTAACTTACAGTCCTTGCTCAACTGACTTTGGCTAATGCCAATGGATTCAAGACCATTGTATGATGCAGAAGGGAAATTGATGATCAATACAACATGATGAGTGTGCCATACCATGGTCACAAAACAGTAGTGTTCATATGCATACTCAGTGCTGACATGGTCATACCTAGATGTCCCAAGATGGGACATTGCTATTACGCAACATTAGCTTAACCTTGGCACCTTGGCGATAATAAATATGGAGATAATGGACATTGTGCAGATGTGTGTTCAATTTGACCATCAAGATGTACTTGGGATTTGTGGAGTGCAACGTGTGATGTCTGAAGACAGTATGTCCATGGCATGGTTGATGTTCATTTGCCAACTAAACCTTTGAATTACATGTTTTATTCATGATTACATGGGAAACATGACCCCAGCCCAGAAGAGGAATCATGAGGTGAGGGCGGAAAGGTATTGCCGCATACATCAGGTGGGAAAGGCCTTTAAGAGGATAGCAAAGACATTAGAAAAGGTGAAAGCTTTGGGGACCTGGAGTGCCTTTCCCTAAAGGGTTTCCACATTGGAAGCAGCAACCACAAGCATGGTTTGGGCAACAGCCAACGGAGGGTCTACAGAGACAGGTCCATCAACCTCCACCCTCACTCACACGGCCCCATCGACTTCCCATGGCACACCACAGGTACTGCCTACTGACTTTGATAATGACATGTGGAAGGATTTGGCTGACCTCAAATACAGTGTCTCCAGGCTGGAACATAAAACTGGCATGATGATCATCTTGCTCTGGGAAATTAATCAAGTTGTCACAAAACCATGAGAAGCAGGATAGGTCAAACGGACCCATACATCCATTCCCCTCGTAGATAGTTTTTTTTATGTTTGGGGTTTGTAATAGTTCAGTTTGATAAGTTAGTGTAGTGTATGTTAGTTGTAATACATTGTAGTTTTAATTGGATTTGGGTAAAATTTAGGGGTTTGGCTTTATCAGGTGTTATAGTGGGTGGGGATTGATGTTTAAGGTATGTGCTTATAGAAAAATTAAGAAAACATCCCAACATAAAAGAAATAAATAAAAAAGAAAAAAATATATCTTTGTTTAGGCCTAGATGTTTAGTTAGTTTATGTATAGTTACTGCTGTCCTTGTCGGCAGATGTGTTTTAAGGTGGTGGGGAGGTTGATTTTTATCAAGTGGCATTCAGTTATAGGGTAAGTTAGGTTAAGTTAAGATAGTTGTAGGTATCAATTAGTATAAGGCAGTGTAGGTTAGGTTAGGATAGTTCGGTTTGGTAGTTTAGCTTGTTTTAGAGACATAGGGGGTTATTCTAACTTTGGAGGAGTGTTAATCCGTCCCAAAAGTGACGGTAAAGTGACGGATATACCACCAGCCGTATTACGAGTTCCATAGGATATAATGGACTCGTAATACGGCTGGTGGTAAATCCGTCACTTTTCCGTCACTTTTGGGACGGATTAACACCTCCTCCAAAGTTAGAATAACCCCCATATTTATGGTTTCAGTAAATATTGTTGTTTCCTACATTACAGTCTCCATCATGATTTACTGTCTGAGTTAGCATGTCTGCACAGGTTATGTGAGTTACATGCTCTTGGCTGTGCTTGCAGTATTTGGCAACATGTGTGACTAGGTGAATTTTCAATGAGCAATTTGCCAGGTTGGCAAGGAAATCACATCTGATATCTATAAACATTATTGAGCAATGTATGTGACAATTTTGATGTGAATGGATACACATTCCAAAACAGATGTTCATGTGCAGTTGATCTGGGTTAGTAAGTCATGGTACATGCATTGGTGGAATGTTGTCGTTGTTGCACTCAACTTAATTCTAGGAATTGTTACTCACACACTTATGCCTGCCTCTCATAGACTCACACTTGCAACATTTGGTTGTCACATCAATGTTTAATCGTTGCTACTATCCATGCTGAGACTAGCCACCCGAGAGTTACATCAGCTGTCACAACATGGTTGGGAGCCTTAGGAACTGCTTGATACTCAACATACATATCATGTTCATCAATTATGTTTCACTCAGTCTGTGTGGTTTTGTCTCTGTCTCCATTTCGCACATATTCCTTTGTCAAGTAGTCAGTGTATTTGCTTCACACAATGCAACATGTTCATATTGTTCCAGCTTCAGGCGCACATACAACAGTAAGGTTGTAGTTAGTGATTTTATTCACATGTGCAAATGTACATGATCTACTGATGTACATTTTATGAGTCAACAACCCCACAAGGTGTATCAAGCCATTGGATATCCAGACGGACTCCATGGGTAGGTGGGAAGAGACATGTCATGGGACATGTTTCAGAGAGGACTGCTTCAGTGAGGAGGAGGCCCACATTGCCATTAGGGTAAATTGGCCGCCATGATAGTCCACATATGTGAGAGGTCAACAGTGGGAGAGTCATAATTAAGGACAGTGCCAGTTTAGCACAGACCAAAGGAGAAAGCGGGCCTGTGCCACCGAGAAATGCTACTGGGCAGTTTTCCTGGTGAAAGATGTTCCTACCACATCTTCATCCTCTGATTATTTGGTGTCTCCAGAGACAGGGGTGTTGAAGTAGAGGGAGGCATACACACATCAGGGGCTGAAGATGTGGATCCCAGGGCAGCTCTCATCTGTGGCAACACATGAGGCAGCACTGCAATAAAGATGGATCTACAGGCTATGCAACACAGCAGCAGTGTCTCGGTAGTAGGTACCCATGCTGGCAAAGAGGGCATCCTGCTTACTCTCAATGGACTCAAAGATATTTTGTATTGCCCCCAGCCTGTGGCAACCTCACTGGTGCCACTTTGGCTGGGCATTTGCTCATGCCTAATGACACCAGCTATGTCAGCCAGGAACTGCTGGAGGCCATAAAGTAGGTGCATTGTATGCCAGCCGAATTGTCCTTATTTGGACTAGTTACCTAAGCACTGCCTCTAGGGCACACACAATGGTCTCCATCCCCATATGCACCTGCTCTGCCAGCTCTCGCTGGACTCCTACCACAGTTTGTTGGAATGTAAGTTCTGGGTCTTGGGAGCCTAGGGCTCTGGGTGGGCAGGCAGTGTGTGTTGGATGTTGGGCAGATCATCTGGAGACCCCACAATGCCGTCTACCCTCCCCTCAACCGGAGAGGGTGTCTGTATTGCACCCAGGATTTGCTGGAGGATATCCGGATGTATGGTTTGCAACTGGTTATCCACATCATCAGAAAAGTTCAGGACATTCAGCTGGCAAGGAGGTATGTGTTCAGCCTCTGCAATGAAATGGGGATATGTTAATGTTGATCTCTGCTAGTTGTTGACCTGGGTGATTGGGTTAACAATCAAGGTTTCCAAAGGAGCTCTTTCAGGGCCTCATTTACAAGTCCTCGACAGCACACTGCACAACCGAACTGTCATTGTTTTTGCTGCTTCAGTGGCACAGTGGGCAGGGCCCATATATACAAGACCACACCAAGCCACCTTGTGTAGCTTGTCATGGCCCTGTAAATATGTATCCCTTTCATGTATTACACTGTTAAAAGGTGCACTCCATGGGTGTTGCTGTGGTTGTTCCCACACAATGCCCATGGAATCCAAAGGAATCTGACCCATTCCCAGATTTAGATGTGGCATTGAAGTGGTGCAACTGAGAGAAATTACTTTTTTCTCCCAATTTTCTTTTTCTTTCAGTGAAAGACGGCATTCATGACTGTTCATGTTCAGGAAAGTGTCCCTTCCTGCACATGAGTAATCATCCCTGTAGCGCAGGCACCCCTACACTATGGTACAAGGGTTGCTGTGGTGGCACAAGGCAGCAATTTGTACAACATCACTGAGGAAAGTACAGGGATGCGTTGCATTTTGGTAAATACAACATATCCCTGCACTTTCAAAATGATGCCGCGCAGCACAGCATGTTTGCTTCCAGCACCATGTTGTGTCATTTCCTCATACATAAGGCCCTGAGTTGGACAGTGATGTGTCTTACACCTGTTGGGCATGGGTACCGATGCACAGTTTCACAATATTTACATTACAAATGGATTGTTCTCTTGAGTACTGCATGTCAGCTCTGAGTGGATGGGCCCTGTCCTACTGGTAGTTCAGCTCACTTACATTCCCCCTCATAAAATCCTGTTGTGAGTTGTTTATCTGCAGTGTCACATGTCATGTGACTAAGAGCCACACAATATTGTATATGTGCAGACATCCTTAGATAACCCATTTTTGGGCCCTGGTACATGAGTAAATGGCAGACAGTGATCCTTCCCAGATCACACATTAATTCTCACATGCCTATGACATATCGATCACGCATGACCATATCCAGTGATACTACATGTTATTTTGTTATTGTTAGGGCCTCATCCCACATTGTAATGGTAGTATGATTAGTGTCAAGTTCCTACATCTGAATCCTACATCAGAACCCCAACATCAGAAGCCCACCCACTTCAGCCTGGGTTCTTCAATTGGTCCTATCATTTGTGTTGGCTAGGTGTTTCTTGGTATCCCTTGTCAAGTTCCTGTTTGACATCCTCCAAATTGCACATGTGGCGCTGTGAGACAATGTTGCATCATACTCCGTCCTGGCATGTGCCACATGCTCCCCCAGTCCACATGACATGTACTTTGTTGTCCCCCAATGGGCTTTTCTCTGCCAGCCCTTCCAAGGTGTGCCACAAGCGTTGCACAGTCAGACCCAGTGACACATGTGTATTTGTGTAGGTATCATGCATTACACATGTCCATTCCCACCTCACCAGAATGCAGAGACTCCGCATTCACATTGGATTTCATTTAGCCATGCACAGTCAGCACCTACAATGCAGAGCAGTAGCAGTGTCCCACCGTGCCCAGACATAATCATTAGTGTGTACACAAATGGTCCAGTGGTGTGCACTTCTTAAATTACCCCCCTCAAACTGATTATTTGGAATGAGTTCCTGTGGTTCCCTGGCAGCTGACACGTGTGTGCATTCACCCTGCCTGATATGTCAGCTGGGGACAATATAGTTTCATGGAGGGTGCAATAGACGTGTTAGAAATGGGGTCTTTGGTTGGCAGTCAGGTTACCCCCTGTCCAAGCAAGGACCCTCACTCTAGTTAGGGTAAGTCACACACAATCCAAATTATCCTGTGCCCACCCTCTGGTAGCTTGGCACTGAGCAGTCAGGCTTAACTTAAAAGGCAATGTGTAAAGTATTTGTGCAATAAATCATACAATAACACAATATAGCACCACAAAAATACACCACACAGTGTTTAGAAAAATATATAATATTTATCTGGATATTTGCAGGTCAAAACGATAAAAGATGCAATAAGAAAATGTAAAGATATCACTGGAAAGTGATATAAAGTGTCTTAAGTCTTTTAAAAGCAATCAAAGGTGGTCATTACAACCCTGGCGGACGGTGTTAAAGCGGCGGTAAGACCACCAACAGGTCGGCGGTAAAAAAATTGGAATTACGACCGTGGCGGAAACCGCCAACAAAGACAGCCACTTTAACACTCTGACCGCCATGGCGGTACAAACAAACAGGTTGGTGGTCACCGCCAACAGACAGACGGAGGACAAAGTACCGCCCACAGTATCACAACGTACCAATCCGCCACCTTTTCCGGGGCGGATTCACCGCGGACAAAAACACGGCGGAAACAGGACTTCAAAGGGAAAACGCTCACCTCTACACACACCATGAGGAATCCGGACGCCATGGAACCAGAGTTGCAGATCCTGCCAGCCCTTATCTTCTTGCTCCTCTACCAGGAGCACGAACGCCGGTGGCGAAGACAACGGTGAGTACTGCACCTATGACACTGGGGAGGGGGGAGGGAAAAAACAGGGACACACACACGCAAAACGCAACACCTCCACCCCCACCCCCACCCACGACAACACACACACTAATACAGCATGATGCATTATAGTTACACCCCCAAACCCCCTGGAAGAATGCAAAGACAAAAGAAAATGAGTGTAACCATTGTAATATATTAAAATCAAGTACGCAAAAATATATATCTATACACTATAAACAAAATATACACCAAGCTTAGTAGTCCAGGTAGTGCTCCAATGAAGTCCATGGAACACTGGGCCCACACGGTATGGGCGAGGCCCACACAAGATCCCCGACCATGATGGAGAGAACACTGCAGGGGCATCAGATACCAAGAAAACAGGTACCTCAGGGGGAGGGAAAGGGGGGGCACCGCAGCCGGTTGAGTGCACAACGCCAAATCCACGAGAGGGCCACATGCCCACTGTTCCATCCTGGGGAGTGCAAAGCCACAGTCCCTCAAGTCTCTACAGTGGGTGGGTTGCCCACTGTTCCATCCTGGGGAGTGCAAAGCCACAGTCTCACAAGTCTCTGCAGTGGGTGGGTTGCCCACTGTTCCATCCTGGGGAGTGCAAAGCCACAGTCTCACAAGTCTGTGCAGTGGGTGGGTTGCCCACTGTTCCATCCTGGGGAGTGCAAAGCCACAGTCTCACAAGTCTCTGCAGTGGGTGGGTTGCCCACTGTTCCATCCTGGGGAGTGCAAAGCCACAGTCTCACAAGTCTCTACAGTGGGTGGGTTGCCCACTGTTCCATCCTGGGGAGTGCAAAGCCACAGTCTCACAAGTCTCTGCAGTGGGTGGGTTGCCCACTGTTCCATCCTGGGGAGTGCAAAGCCACAGGGCATGGTGCCCAGAGTGCTTCATCCTGCTAAGGACTGAGGTAGTGGATGGATCTCTCCACTGGTTCTGCAGGGGGCATGGTGCCCAGAGTGCTTCATCCTGCTAAGGACTGCGGTAGTGGATCCATCTCTCCACTGGTTCTGGAGGGGGCATGGTGCCCAGGGTGCTTCATCCTGCTAAGCACTGAGGTAGTGGATGCATCTCTCCACTGGTTCTGGAGAGGGCATGGTGCCCAGAGTGCTTCACCCTGCTTGTGACGGACTCAGTAGCGTCAGTGCCCTTGGCACTCATGGGCCAGCGGTGCTTGTGGCGGCAGTGCCCTGTTCAGCTGTGCTTGTGGCGGCGGTGCCCTGTTCAGCAGTGCTTGTGGTAGCGGTGCCCTGATCGGCGGTGCTTGTGACGGCGGTGTCCTTTGCAGTGACTCAGTTGCTGGCGGTCCTTTCTGGCCCAGCGGGGCTGGTGCTGGCGGTCCTGGCCTCCTGGGCAGCAGGGCAGGTGCTGGCGGTGGCCTCTTGGGCAGCAGGGCAGGTGCTGGCGGTGGCCTCTTGGGCAGCAGGGCAGGTGCTGTCGGTGGCCTCTTGGGCAGCAGGGCAGGTGCTGGCGGTGGGCTCCTGGGCAGCGGGGATGATGGCGGTCTTCTCCGCCATGCTGCTCTTCCCAGACCTGCCGACTTTCTTGTGGCCCTTCCCCGCCTTGGAAGGTGTTGCAGCTGACTCCATACTCCCACCTGTACCTCTGGGAGCGGCTTTGGTGGCTGGAGTCTTCCCCCTCTCCCGCCGGACACTGGCCAACTTTAGATGCTTTACAGGTGGGGGACTGTCCGTGCTGTGGCTCCGTGCCACACTGGCTGCCCTGGTGGCCAGTGCACACCAGATTCCGGTGACTACAGGCACCACTGGTCCCGGAGATGTTGTGGCTGAGGTGCTAGGTTGGGACCTGGAGAGTCGGCCCTAGGAGGCAGACGGGTGGGGGAGGTGTGGGAAAGAGGCCAAGGTTGGACAGGAAAAGTTTTTGGGAAACACTGGGACAGGTAGCTGGAGGGGGTTTGGGAGTGGAGGAAGAGGTTGTGGTTGTAGGAGGTGTTCGTTTGGTGACTTTGGGTGAAGGTGCATGAGCTGGAGGCTGTCGTGAGGTGGATGCCTGTTGGGTGGGTGTGTGCCTGCTTTTGTGTATCTTGGGAGGTGGCGTCACAGACACACTGGGAGAGGACACAGGGGACGTGTGTATGGCAGTGGGGGTGGTGACTGCACGTGAGTGGGGTGTGGTGGCGTGTGTGCTGGTGATGGCAGTAGTGGCTGTAGATGTACTGCATTCAGGTGTGAGTGTAGACAAGACTGGGAGGGAGGAGGGAGATAAGAAGGAGGGGGACACAGTGGAGGCAGTGGATGTTGGTGTGTCTGCATGTGTGTGATGCTTGCATGAGTGCCTGTGGGATGTGTGGTGCTTATGTTTGCCTGAGCTTCCCTTGTGTGTTGACGTGTGTGCATGCTGGTCTGAAGGTGTGCTTGGGATAGGCTGAGGTACAGGGGATTGGGTCTGGGTGGAGGAAGTTGGAGGGGGGAGGCTAGACACAGGGACAATGGCTGCCATCAGTGCTGAGGCCAGAGTCTGAAAAGCTCGCTGAAGGGCCGCCTGACCAGGATGAATGCCCTCCAGGAATGCATTTGTTTGTTGCAACTGCCTTTCTACACCCTGGATGGCATTCAAAATGGTAGACTGCCCAACAGTGAGGGACCTGAGGAGGTCAATGGCCTCCTCACTGAGGGCAGCAGGGGTGACTGGGGCAGGGCCTGAGGTGTCTGGGGCGAAGGTGATGCCCACCCTCCTGGGTGAGCGGGCACGGGGCAAAGGCTGAGGGGCTGCTGGGAGGGCAGTGCTGGTAGGGGGTGTGGCGGCTGTACCTGTAGATGTGAGGGGCACAGATGTTGCCACCACCACAAGGGAGCTCCCATTAGAGGACGAGTCCGTGTCACTGGTGTCAGCTCCTGTCCCCGCCGTAGAGCTCCCCTCACCCTCCGTCCCACTGGTGTACTCCGACTCTGTAGTCTCGCCCTCCAGGGCCATGTGGGATGCAGCTCCCTGCTGCTCCGTTGCCACTGCTCCTCCGCCTGATGATGCTAATGCACACAAGAACAGGGAGACCACAAAAAAGGGGGGACGACAGAAGAAAGACATGTTGAGTGCATGAATTACCGCTACCATTGGCGGACACGACAGACACAGAAGCCCCCTGCACTACGCCGCGCACTTGGCCTCCACTGTTCAATCCCTGGGACTTGGCCTACAAGGCTATGGACGACATCTGCGCACATTGATTTCACAGGAGCCTGACTAGGTGTACTTGGCACTGTACACAGGTGGGGTGGGGTGCCACAGGCTCTGCCAGCACAAGGGGACCTTGCCTCCTATACTCGCCCTGGCCTAGGGAAACCCACAGCCCACCTCCCCCACCCAGATACCTCCACTGAGCGCAAAATCAGCAGAATGAGAGCGTACTCACCCCCTTGTGGCTGCTGTGATGCCCCCAAGCGCCCATCCAACTCCGGATACGCCACCGCCAGCATCCTGAACATCAGGGGTGTCATGGTGCGACGGGTACCCCTCCCACGTTGGGAGGCCATCCCCAGCTGGGCCTCCGCCGTCTTCTTTCTCCAGCGACGAATGTCCTCCCATCTTTTACGGCAGTGGGTGCTCCGTCTGTGGTGGACCCCCAGGTTCCGGACGTCCTTGGCGATGGCACGCCAAATATCTTTTTTCTGGTGGGCGTTGACCTACATGAATTGTACAGGGGGAAAAGAAAAGTTATTACCAAATGCACCGTAACAGTCATTGGCCCTCATCCCTACCCTTGCCATAATGCACATGCAGTCACTGTCGTTTCATGCACGCCTCAATCTCCCCCCCCATCTTTCATCCACCCCACTCCACACAGGCATAGCCCATACAGCATGCTCCCAGTGTATTTACCTGTTTGTCTGGAGGACTGTAGAGTAGCGTGTACTGAGGAAGGACCCCATCCATGAGTTTCTCCAACTCCTCCGATGTGAAGGCAGGGGCCCTTTCCCCAGTCGCACGAGCCATTGTCTCTTCCAGACCGAGGTCACAGCAGCACTTGCAGTGTAGGTCCTCTCCTGTCGAAGATCAGGTATTGGGTGATTGAACAGATAGAAAATGTCAGTCATGTCCGCGGCGGTGTGTACCGCCACCACCGGCGTACATCATCATTGGCTCCTGGGGCCCATAGGGTCCAATGTTATCCAATGCAGCATTGCGCTGCGGTCTTCGACCGCCTACCGCAACGGTATACAACGCCAGCGCAGTTACCTCACATCCCATTGTCCCACTTTACAGATCAGGCAGCCGCCATTTCAGGGGCCCACATGGCTTAATTTTTAACTACATCACACATACCTAGGCCTAGCCTAAACACACATACAGGCCAAATATCGGATTATGATTTGTGTTCTGTGTAAGCTGTGTTTACGTACCTCTGAGTTGTTTGACTCTGTGCTCGCTGTTGTCCTTCATAGGCACCGTCCGCTGGGACATGTGAGGAGATGGCGGTATCCTCCGGTGTACAGACCGCTGGTCGATCTTTTGACAATGGAGGAAAGACATGTGATCATCACCTACAGGCTTGACTGTGCCACAATCCAGGAACTGTGTGCCCAGCTGGAGCCAGACCTGATGTCAGCTTTCCGCCATCCCACAGGAATCCACCCTCAAGTGCAGGTGCTGTCAGTACTCCATTTCCTTGCAAGTAGGTCATTTCAAACAACAGTGGCCATAGCATCAGGGATGTCCCAGCCTATGTTTTCCAACGTGTTGTCCAGAGTGTTGTCTGCCCTGGTGAAACACATGCGGAGCTACATTGTTTTCCCTCAGGGGGAGGATTTGCCTACAGTGAAAGGAGACTTCTGTGCCCTGGGACATATCCCCAATATCATAGGTGCCATTGATGGGACACATGTGGCTTTGGTTCCCCCCCGCAGGAGTGAACAGGTGTACAGAAACCGGAAGAGTTATCATTCCATGAATGTACAGATGGTGTGTTTGGCAGACCAGTACATCTCCCGTGTGAATGCCAAGTTCCCTGGCTCAGTGCATGACGCTTACATCCTGAGGAATAGCAGCATCCCTTATGTGATGGGTCAACTCCAGAGGCACCGTGTGTGGCTATTAGGTGAGCACCTGGAAGGAATTCAATGGGAATGGTTGTCTGGGTCTGGGGATATCACTCCATGTTAGTGTGTATCTAACAGTTGTCCCTTGCCATTTGCAGGTGACTCTGGTTACCCCAACCTGTCATGGCTACTGACTCCAGTGAGGAATCCCAGGACAAGGGCAGAGGAACGCTACAATGAGGCCCATGGGCGAACACGGCAGATAATAGAGCGGACCTTCGGCCTCCTGAAGGCCAGGTTCAGGTGCCTCCATATGACAGGTGGATCCCTATTCTACTCACCAAAGAAGGTGTGCCAGATCATCATAGCCTGCTGTATGCTTCACAACTTAGCTTTGCGACAACAGGTGCCTTTTCTGCAGCAGGATGGTCCAGATGGCGGTGTTGTTGCAGCTGTGGAGCCTGTGGACAGTGAAGACGAGGAAGCAGAAGAAGAGGACATGGACAACAGGAACTCGGTGATCCTGCAATATTTCCAGTGAGACACAGGTAAGAATACAAACCTGCTTACTACATGTACTTTAACACTACTACCTCTCTACTGTCTGTCGTTTTCAACCAGTGTATGGTCACTGAGTTGTCACTTTCCCTTGCGAGTTCACAGATGTGGGTCCCACTGTGTGACATCTGCTTTGATTCCTCATGGACTAGAGCTGTGTGACATAGATATGTTGACATTACAATTAAAAGAGCATTTTACCACAGTAATTGCTAATACACTATTCCGAAATCACAGACTGACTCCAGATTGTTTTGTGCTTCAAGGGTGTTTATTTAAGTGCTCAATATTGGAGGGGATTGCAAAATGGTGAGGGTTGATGGTGGAGGAATGTCCTTGGCAGAGTCCAGTCTATTAGTCTCACAGGTGCATTGCCCAAATGAGCATAGCAAGTGGAGCTGGGGCAGTTTAGGGATGGACAGGGTGAGAAAGTGGGACAGAAGGATGACATTCAGAGTGGTCTCATTTCTTGGTGGGGGTCTTGGCATCGTTCTCTGTCTTTGTCCTGGATCTCAGGGACCGTTTGCGGGGTGGTTCTCCCTCTGCAGGGGGTGGGGTGCTGGTGTGGTGGTCCTGTGGCGGTGCCTCCTGTCCACTAGCGCCGGCGGAGGTGGTGGGCAGTTCATCGTCCATGCTAGTGTCAGGGGCCACTTGTTGTGCCACAGTGTCCCTCCTGGTGTTGAGAACTTCCTTCAGCACCCCTACGATGGTGCCCAGGGTGGAATCGATGGCTCTGAGTTCCTCCCTGAAGCCCAAATACTGTTCCTCCTGCAGGCGCTGGGACTCCTGAAACTTGGCCAGTACCATTGCCATCGTCTCCTGGGAGTGGTGGTAGGCTCCCATGATGGAGGAGAGGGCCTCGTGGAGAGTGGGTTCCCTGGGCCTGTCCTCCCCCTGTCGCACAGCAGCCCTCCCAGTTCCCTGTGTTCCTGGACCTCCATCCACTGCACTGTGTGCCCACTACCACTGCCCCCAGGTCCCTGTTGTTGTTGGGGTGGTGGGTTAGCCTGGTTTGCCTGTAGTAGTGGACACACTGCTGCTTGACGTGTCCTGGGGGCAGAGGTATGGGCCCGCTGGGTGGGTGCTGTGCTGGTGTTTACAGAGGGGGGAAGCTCTGTGGTGGCCGGTGACTGTCAGGGGAACCGACTGTCCAGAGGTCCCCGATGTGCCGGGCTGGTCATCTAGATCCAGTTGGACAGAGCTGCTGTCATCACTGTGGGCCTCTTCTGTTGATTGTGTGGACATGTGTGGACCCTCCTGTCCGGTGACGTTAGGTAGGGGTCCTGCAGGGGTATAAAAGGATTTTTATTACATCTGTGTGTGCCATGGTGTGGAATGGGTGGGTGTCCGTGTACCCCAGTGCTTGCATTCCTGTGTAGGACCTTGTGTGATGATGGTTTACGGGGCTGTATGGGTATGTGCAGTGGGCATGCTTTGGTGATGGGTGTCCATGCTTTGTTGTTGCATGCAGGGCTTGGTGTTGGGATGTGTGGGTTGTGATAGTGGAACATTTGTGAGGAGTAGGAGTGATGGGGGTGAGGGTGAGGGTGGGGGTAAGTGTGGGCATGCAGGTAGGGTGGGGGATGTAATAGTTAAGATTTGACTTACCAGAGTGCATTCCTCCATCTACTCCTGCGAGGCCCTCAGGAGGCAGAATCGCCAAGACCTGCTCCTCCCATGTTGTTAGTTGTGGGGGAGGAAGTGGGGGTCCGCCGCCAGTCCGCTGAACCGCAAGGTGGTGTCTTGAGACCACGGAACGCACCTTCCCCCGTAGGTCGTTCCACCTCTTCCTGATGTCATCCCGATTTCTTGGGTGCTGTCCCACTGCGTTGACCCTGTCCACGATTCTGCACCATAGCTCCATCTTCCTAGCTATGGAGGTGTGCTGCACCTGTGACCCGAATAGCTGTGGCTCTACCCGGACGATTTCCTCCACCATGACCCTGAACCTGGGGTGTCTTTGCCGTGCCATGGGGTGGTGTGGGTGATATGTGGGGTGGTGTGTGTAGCGATAGGTGGGGTGATATTTAGTGGTGTGTTGTGTGAGGTGTGTGGAAGTTCTGTGGGTGATGGTATTGTGTGCCTATGGATGCTTGGTAGTTGTTTGTGGTGTCTCTCTCTGGCCTTCGTTCATGATTTTTGGTTGTAGGGGTTTGTGGGTGATGTGGGTGTGTGTTTTATATTGTATTGGATGTGTGGGAGTGGTGTGTGTATGTGTATCAGGTGTGTGTGTTTTCTAGTGTCCAATGTGGTAGTGTTTTGTACAAGTGTGTGTATTTTGAGCGTAGCGGTGTGTACCGCAAATGGAATACCGCGGTTGAAAGACCGCTGCGTGGATTCGTGTGTCGTGATAGTGTGGGCGTATTTCTGTTGGCGTGATGGTGGAGGTTTTGTTTTCGCCATTTTATCACTGACATTTGGTGTGGCGGACTTGTGTGGGTGTCTCAATTTTGGCTGATTCCGTGCTGTTGGTCATAATAGCTGTGGCGGAGTTCTGCAGCGGTGTGTTGGCGGACTTCTGAACAGCGGTAAGCGGCTTTTACCGCCAATGTTGTAATGAGGGCCAAAGTCTCTTTCAAGCACAAAGTACCTGGTTTGAGTGAAAAATCTCCGCAAAGGGCCGCAGAGGAGGAGATGCGTGGAAAATGGTGTGTGCGTCGGTTTCGCCCCTTCACACACAGACTTGAGTCGTTATTTTCCATGCAGGGAAGACATTGCGTCGATTTCCGGAGCGCGGACGGATCTCCTCTTTGGGTTGCGGGGTTTTCAGACGCCTCGGGGTCTGTGCGTGGAATCCTGGGCTTGTTGACCAGCTCTGCGTCGTTCCATTGGGCGATGCAGGGAAATTTCTCCCTCACAGCAGGCGCTGCGTCGACTTCCCCTCTGGAAGTCGGGCGGCATTGTCCCAGGTGGGCTGTGCGTCGAATTTCCATTCGCACCGCAGGCGCCGTGTCGATCTTTTCCTTGCAAAGTTGAGCGTCGTCGTCCCGGTTTGGCGAGCGGTGAATTTTTCACCACGGAACAAGCTGTGCATCAAATTTTTTGCAGCACAAGGAGTCCAGTTGCAAGAGAGAAGTCTTTTTGGTCCTGAGACTTCAGGGAACAGGAGGCAAGCTCTATCCAATCCCTTGGAGAGCACTACTGCAGCAAAGCAAGAGAGCAGCAAGACAGCAGGGCAACAGCAAGGCAGCAGTCCTCTGTAGAAAGCAGTCAGGTGAGTCCTTTAGGCAGCCAGGCAGTTCTTCTTGTCAGGGTGCAGGTTCTGGTTCAGGTTTCTTCTCCAGGAAGTGTCTGAGGTGGTAGGGCAGAGGCCCTGTTTTATACCCAAATGTGCCTTTGAAGTGGGGGAGACTTCAAAGAGTGGCTTAGAAGTGCACCAGGTCCCCTTTCAGTTCAATCCTGTCTGCCAGGGTCCCAGTAGGGGGTGTGGCAGTCCTTTGTGTGAGAGCAGGCCCTCCACCCTCCCAGCCCAGGAAGACTCATTCAAAATGCAGATGTATGCAAGTGAGGCTGAGAACCCTGTGTTTGGGGTGTGTCTGAGTGAATACACAAGGAGCTGTCAACTAAACGCAGCCAGACGTGGATTGTAAGGCACAGAAAGATTTAAGTGCAGAGAAATGCTCACTTTCTAAAAGTTGCGTTTCTAAAATAGTAATATTAAATCCAACTTCACCAGTCAGCAGGATTTTGTATTACCATTCTGGTCATACTAAATATGACCTTCCTACTCCTTTCAGATCAGCAGCTACCACTTCAACAATGTATGAGGGCAGCCACTATGCTAGCCTATGAAGGGAGCAGGCCTCACAGTAGAGTAAAAACGAATTTAGGAGTTTTACACTACCAGAACATGTAAACTACACAGGTACATGTCCTGCCTTTTACCCACACATCACTCTGCTCTAGGGGTACCTAGGGCACACATTAGGGGTGACTTATATGTAGAAAAAGGGGAGTTTTAGGCTTGGCAAGTACTTTTAAATGCCAAGTCGAAGTGACAGTGAAACTGTACACACATGCCTTGCAATGGCAGGCCTGAGACAAGGTAAAGGGGCTACTAAAGTGGGCGGCACAACCAGTGCTGCAGGCCTACTAGTAGCATTTAATCTACAGGCCCTGGGCACATATAGTGCACTCTACTAGGGACTTATAAGTAAATCAAATAGTCCAATTTGGTGTGATCCAAGGTTACCATGTTTAAAGGGAGAGAGCATATGCACTTTAGAACTGGTTAGCAGTGGTAAAGTGCGCAGAGTCTAAAAACCAGCAAAAACAGTGTCCAACAAGTGGAGGGAGGCAGTCAAAAAGTTAGGGGTGACCACCCTAAGGCTGTCAAGTCTAACATGTGTCCCCCCCAGCTGAAAGTGGGGAGAGCTACCCAACCTCCTGGGAGCTCTCATCGCTAAGGCGGAAGTATCTGGAGAGATCATCAGCATTGTCGTGGTCAACCCCTGGGCGATGCTCCACCGTAAAGTCTATCCCCTGTAGGGAAATGGACCACCTAAAGAGTTTTGGATTTTCACCCCTCATCTGCATGAGCCATCTGAGGGGCCTGTGGTCTGTCTGAACCCGGAAGTGAGTCCCAAACAGGTATGGTCTCAGCTTCTTCAGTGTCCAGACCACAGCAAAGGCTTTTCTTTCAATAGCACTCCACCTCTGTTCCCGTGGTAATAGTCTTCTGCTAATAAAGACTACTGGTTGGTCTAGGCCCTCCTCGTTTAGCTATGCTAGGACCGCCCCCTATGCCATGCTCTGAAGCGTCTGTCTGCACGATAAATTCCTTGGAGTAGTCAGGGGCTTTGAGCACAGGGGCCGTGCACATGGCTTCCTTCAGGGAGTCAAAGGCTTTCTGACAAGCCTTTATCCAAGTCACCAACCTAGGTTGCTTTTTGGATGTGAGTTCTGTCAAGGGTGTCACCATGGTTCCATAACCCTTGACAAATCTGCGGTAATACCCGGTGAGGCCTAAGAAGGCTCTCACCTCTGTTTGGGTTCTAGGTGGTTGCCAGGCCTTGATTGTTTCAATCTTGGCCTGGAGTGGCTGCACCTTGCCACCACCTACTAGGTGTCCCAAGTACACCACGGAACCCTGCCCAATCTGGCACTTACTGGCCTTGATGGTCAGGCCTGCCTGTTGCAGGGCCTGAAGCACCTCCTTGAGGTGGAGCAGGTGTGCCTCCCAGCTGTCACTGTAGACGGCAATGTGGTCCAGGTAGGCTGCGCAGAAGGCATCCTTGCCAGATAGGATCCCGTTAACCAACCGTTGGAAGGTAGCGGGGGCATTTTTCAACCCAAAGGGCATCACCCAGGAATGGTAATGGCCCTCAGGTGTGTAAAATGCTGATCTCTCTTTAGCTCCCTCAGTCAAGGCGATCTGCCAATACCCTGATGTGAGATCAAAAGTACTGAGGAATTTGGCAGCGCCTAGTCTGTCTACGAGCTAATCAGCTCGGGGGAAGGGGTGAGCGTCAGTCCGTGTGACTGAATTGAGACCCCGGTAGTCCACGCAGAACCTAAGTTCTGGCTTGGCACCGGGGGCAGCAGCCTTGGGTACGAGAACCACGCAGCTGGCCTAGGGACTGCTAGACTTCTCAATAACCCCTAGAGCCAACATCTTGGAGACTTCCTCTTTGATGCTGGCCTTCACCTTGTCTGACAACCTGTACATTTTGTTCTTTAGAGGGGGACTGTCTCCCGGGTTAATATCATGGACACACAAGTGTGTGCGTCCAGGGGCGAGAGAAAACAGGTAGGAGTACTGTTCCAGTAACTGGTAGAAGCCCCCTCTCTGGCCTAGGGTCAGGGAGTCAGAGAGAATGACACCCTCCACTGACCTATCACCTTCCTTGGTAGCGAGGAGGCCAGGGAGAGGTTCACTCTCCTCCTGTGCCCCCTCATCTGTCACCATAAGGATGTTGACTTCAGGCATCTCAAAATGAGGCTTCAGTCGGTTGACATGGAGCACCCTCAGGGGGTTCCTAGGGGATTGGAGGTCCACAAGGTAAGTGGCCTCCCCTTTCCTCTCCTTCACTTCAAATGGGCCAGACCAGCAGTCCTGGAGAGCTCTAGGCTCTACTGGCTCCATTACCCACACTTTGGGGGTCATTCCGACACCGGCGGGTGGCGGGTGCCGCCCGCCGGGCGGAAACCTCCAAAAGACCGCACCGCGGTCAAATGACCGTGGGGGTCATTACAACTTTCCCGCTGGGCCGGCGGGCGATCTCCAAAAGATCGCCCGCCGGCCCAGTGGGAAAGCCCCTGCAAAGAGGAAGCCGGCTCCGAATGGAGCCGGCGGATTTGCAGGGGTGCGACGGGTGCAGTGGCACCCTTCGCGATTTTCAGTGTCTGCAAAGCAGACACTGAAAATCTTTGTGGGGCCCTGTTAGGGGGCCCCTGCACTGCCCATGCCAGTGGCATGGGCAGTGCTGGGCCCCCAGGGGCCCCACGACACCCGTTCCCGCCAGCCTCTTCCTGGCGGTGTACACCGCCAGGAACAGGCTGGCGGGAAGGGGGTCGGAATAACCATGGCGGCGCTGCAAGCTGTCATTACAACCCTGCCGGACGGTGTTAAAGCGGCGGTAAGACCGCCAAAACGCCGGCGGTAAAAAAAAATTGAATTATGACCGTGGCGGAAACCCCAACAAAGACAGCAACTTTAACACTCCGACCGCCACGGCGGTATAAACAAACAGCACGGCGGTCACCGCCAACAGACAGGCGGAAGACAATGTACCTCCACAGTATCACAACCTACCAATCCGCCACCTTTTCCAGGGCGGATTCACTGCGGATAAAAACACGGCGGAAACAGCCCTTTCAAAGGGAAAACGCTCACCTCTACACACTCCACGAGGAAGGAGGGCACCATGGAGCCGGAACTCCATATTCTGCCAGCGCTAGTCTTCCTGCTCCTCTACGAGGATCATCAACGCCGGCGGCGAAGACCACGGTGAGTACTGCACCCATGACATAGGAGAGGGAGCCTGAGACATGTTGAGTGAGGATTTAGGTTTAGAAAATTGTCAGGAAAAACGAATTTGCAAAAAGAGATAAAAATCAAGTTGACCTTCAACTGTGGGTAGGTAGTGAAATACTTAGCTACTGTATGTCACTGCACAAATACAAGTCCTATCCTCACCGCTGATCACCAATGATAGAAATGGGGTCTTTGGTTGGCAGTCAGGTTACCCCCTGTCCAAGCAAGGACCCTCACTCTAGTCAGGGTAAGTCACACACAATCCAAATTATCTTGTGTCCACCCTCAGGTAGCTTGGCACTGAGCAGTCAGGCTTAACTTAGAAGGCAATGTGTAAAGTATTTGTGCAATAAATCATACAATAACACAATATAGCACCACAAAAATATACCACACAGTGTTTAGAAAAATATATAATATTTATCTGGATATTTGCAGGTCAAAACGATAAAAGATGCAATAAGAAAATGTAAAGATATCACTGGAAAGTGATATAACGGGGGTCATTACAACCTCGGCGGTCTTTTTACAAGACCGCCGAGGGACCGCCATGCTGAAGACCGCCAGTGGTGGCGGTTTTCCACTTGGCGTATTATGACAGCTCTACGTCGTTTTCCCGACGGAGAGCCGCCAACAGCCATAGTGACGGGCGGCGGGGAAGTGGATGTTGCTCCACCTCCACCGCCACGCCAACAGAACACTGCCCAGCGAATCACGTCCTGTGATTCGCCGTGGCGGTGTTCTGTTGGCGGTGTGGTGTCGGCGGAGCTGCCCCCATGGCTCCCGTCCCCTCCCGGAGGATTGACGGAACAGGTAAGTCGATCGTCCTTTAGGGGAGGGGGGTGGAAGGGTGTTGTGTGCTGTGTGGGTGCATGGGGGTGTGCGTGGGTGTATGTAGAGAGGGGTGTGTGAGTGCGTGTATGCTTGCGGGGGTGTTGCGTGTTTTGGGAATGAGTGCGTGTATGTCTGTGGGTATGTCTGTATGGATGTGTGCATGTATGTTTGAATGTGGGTGTGCGTGTCTGACTGTGTGTGTGGATGTTGGCATGTATGTCGGTGTGTGTGCGTATATGTGTGTTGGTGGTGCCTGCGTGCGTGTCGGGTGTGTATGTGTAAAGTAATGTCGGGGTCGGGTGGGGATGGGGGTCCTGCCACCTTTGGGGGGTGGCAGGAGTGGTGGGGGGTGTAGGGGAGGAAGTCGGGGTGGGGGTGGGGGGTGGGGGAGACCCCTATCAGTGCCAGGGAATGAATTCCCTGGCACTGATAGTGCTTACCGCCATGGATTTCATGGCGGTTCCTACCGCTGGAAATCCACGGTGGTAAGCCGGGTCAAAATACCGGCGGCAGCAGGTCTCCAGCCCAGCGGTCGTCTCCGCCCTGGCGGGCGGAACGGAGAAGCGGCGGATGACCATGGCGGTAACCGCCATGGTCATAATCCTCAAAAAAAGACCGCCAGCCTGTTGGCGGTCTTACCGACGCTTTAACACCGTCCGCCAGGGTTGTAATGACCCCCAAAGTGTCTTAAGTCTTTTAAAAGTAAACAAGGGTGGTCATTACAACCCTGCCGGACGGTGTTAAAGCGGCGGTAAGACCGCCAAAAGGCCGGCGGTAAAAAAAATTGAATTATGACCGTGGCGGAAACCGCCAACAAAGACAGCAACTTTAACACTCCGACCGCCACAGCGGTATAAACAAACAGCACGGCGGTCACCGCCAACAGACAGACGGAAGACAATGTACCTCCCACAGTATCACAACCTACCAATCCGCCACCTTTTCCAGGGCGGATTCACCACGGATAAAAACACGGCGGAAACAGCCCTTTCAAAGGGAAAACGCTCACCTCTACACACTCCACGAGGAAGGAGGGCACCATGGAGCCGGAACTCCATATTCTGCCAGCGCTAGTCTTCCTGCTCCTCTACGAGGATCATCAACGCCGGCGGCGAAGACCACGGTGAGTACTGCACCCATGACATAGGAGAGGGAGGAGGCAAAAACACAGGGACACACACACTGAACACCCCAACCCCAACCCCCACCCAGACCCTCACCCACTGCAACACACACACCAATGCATATCTATACATTACAGTAACACCCCACAACCCCCCCGGAAGAATGCAAAGACAAAAGGAAATGAGTGGAACCATTGTAATATATCAAAATACAGTAAGCAAATATATACATATATATATATACACAATAAACAAAATATACACTACGATTAGTAGTGCAGGTATTGTACCATTCATAGTCCGTGGACCACTGGGCCCAAAATGCATGGGCGAGGCCCACACAAGATACCCGATCCAAATGGACAGAACACTGCAGGGGCATCAGATCGAAATACAACAGGCACCTCAGGGGGAAGGGAAGGGGGGGCACCTCAGCCGGATGAGTGCACCAATGCAGATCCACGAGGGGGCTCCATGCCCATTGATGTATCCTGGGGAGTGCAAAGCCACAGTCTCTCAAGTCTATACAGTGGGTGGGTTGCCCACTGTTCAATCCTGGGGAGTGCAAAGCCACAGTCTCACAAGTCTCTACAGTGGGTGGGTTGCCCACTGTACCATCCTGGGGAGTGCAAAGCCACAGTCTCTCAAGTCTCTACAGTGGGTGGGTTGCCCACTGTGCAATCCTGGGGAGTGCAAAGCCACAGTCTCACAAGTCTCTACAGTGGGTGTGTTGCCCACTGTACCATCCTGAGGAGTGCAAAGCCACAGTCTCTCAAGTCTCTACAGTGGGTGGGTTGCCCACTGTGCAATCCTGGGGAGTGCAAAGCCACAGTCTCACAAGTCTCTACAGTGGGTGGGTTGCCCACTGTACCATCCTGGGGAGTGCAAAGCCACAGTCTCTCAAGTGGATGCAGGTCTCCACTGGTTCTGGAGGGGGACTGGTGCCCAGAGTGCTTCATCCTGTGCAGGACAGATGGAGTGGATGCTGTTCTCCACTGGTTCTGGAGGGGGACTGGTACCCAGAGTGCTTCATCCTGTGCAGGGCAGACGGAGTGGATGCATGTCTCCACTGGTTCTGGAGGGGGACTGGTGTCCAGAGTGCTTCATCCTGTGCAGGACAGACGGAGTGGATGCTGTTCTCCACTTGTTCTGGAGGGGGACTGGTGACCAGAGTGCTTCATCCTGTGCAGGACAGACGGAGTGGATGCATGTCTCCACTGGTTCTGGAGGGAGACTGGTTCCCAGAGTGCAGCACACACCCCGTTGCAGTCCCAGTTGCGTCACTGGCCCTGCCGCAAATGGGCTAGCGGTGCTTTCCATGGCGGTCTTTGCCCTGTTCAGCGGTCCTTGGCCTGTTCAGCGGTGCTTGAGTTGCCAGTGTCAGACCTGTTCAGCGGTGCTTTCCATGGCGGTCTTTGCCCTGTTCAGCGGTCCTTGGCCTGTTCAGCTGTGCTTGAGTTGCCAGTGTCAGACCTGTTCAGCGGTGCTTTCCATGGCGGGCTTTGCCCTGTTCAGCGGTCTTTGCCCTGTTCAGCAGTCCTTGCCAAGGCGGTCCTTCATTGCCCAGCAGGGCTGTGGCTGGCGGTCCTTTATGGGTCAGCTGGACTGTGGCTTGCGGGGCCCTCCTGGCCATCTGGACTGTGGCTGGCGGTGGCCTCCTGGGCAGTGACGATGGGGCTGGCGGTGTCCTCCTGGGCAGTGACTCTGGCGATGACCTCCTGGGCAGTGACGATGAGGCTGGCAGTGACCTCCTGGCCAGTGACTCTGGGGCTGGCGGTGGCCTCCTGGGCAGTGACGATGAGGCTGGCGGTGGCCTCCTGGGCAGTGACGATGGGGCTGGCGGTGGCCTCCTGGGCAGTGACGATGAGGCTGGCGGTGGCCTCCTGGCCAGTGACTCTGGGACTGGCGGTGGCCTCCTGGGCAGTGACGATGGGGCTGGCGGTGGCCTCCTGGGCAGTGATGATGGGGCTGGCGGTGTCCTCCTGGGCAGTGACTCTGGCGGTGGCCTCCTGGCCAGTGACTCTGGGGCTGGCGGTGGCCTCCTGGGCAGTGACGATGAGGCTGGCGGTGACCTCCTGGCCTGTGACTCTGGGGCTGGCGGTGGCCTCCTGGGCAGTGACGATGGGGCTGGCGGTGGCCTCCTGGGCAGTGACGATGAGGCTGGCGGTGACCTTCCTTGGCAGTGACGATGAGGCTGGCGGTGGCTTCCTGGCCAGTGACTCTGGCGGTGGCCTCCTGGCCAGTGACTCTGAGGCTGGCGGTGGCCTCCTGGGCAGTGACTCTGGCGGTGGCCTCCTGGGCAGTGACTCTGGGGCTGGCGGTGGCCTCTTGGGCAGTGACAATGAGGCTGGCGTTGGCCTCCTGGCCAGTGACTCTGGGGCTGGCGGTGGCCTCCTAGGCAGTGACGATGAGGCTGGCGGTGGCCTCCTGGCCAGTGACTCTGGGGCTGGCGGTGGCCTCCTGGGCAGTGACAATGAGGCTGGTGGTGGTCTCCTGGGCAGTGACGATGAAGCTGGAGGTGGCCTCCTGGCCAGTGACTCTGGCGGTGGCCTCCTGGCCAGTGACTCTGGGGCTGGCGGTGGCCTCCTGGGCAGTGACGATGAGGTTGGCGGTGGCCTCCTGGCCAGTGACTCTGGGGTTGGCGGTGGCCTCCTGGGCAGTGACGATGAGGCTGGCGATGGCCTCCTGGTTAGTGACTCTGGGGCTGGCGGTGGCCTCCTGGTGACGATGAGGCTGGTGATGGCCTCCTGGGCAGTGACGATGAAGCTGGCGATGGCCTCCTGGCCAGTGACTCTGGCGGTGGCCTCCTGGCCAGTGACTCTGGGGCTGGTGGTGGCCTCCTGGGCAGTGACGATGAGGCTGGCGGTGGAGTCCTGGGCAGTGACTCTGGGGCTGGCGGTGGCCTCCTGGGCAGTGACGATGAGGCTGGCGGTGGCCTCCTGGGCAGTGACTCTGGGGCTGGCGGTGGCCTCCTGGGCAGTGACGATGGTTCTGGAGGTGGCCTCCTGGGCAGTGACGATGAGGCTGCCGGTGGCCTCCTGGCCAGTGACTCTGGGGCTGGCGGTGGCCTCCTGGGCAGTGACTCTGGGGCTGGCGGAGGCCTCCTGGGCAGCGGGGATGATGGCGGTCTTCTCCGCCGTGCTGCTCCTCCCAGACTTTGGAGATTTCATCTGCCCCTTCCTCACCTTGGGAGGAGTCACAGCTGAGTCGACACTCCCCCTGGGACCCCTGTGAGCAGCTTTGCTGGCTGGAGTCTTCCCCCTCTCCCGCTGGGCACTGTCCAACTTCTGGTGCTTCACAGGGGGGGGACTGGCTGTGCTGTGGCTCCGTGCCACACTGGCTGGCCTGGTGGCCTGTGCACTCCACATACCTGTAACAACAGGCACCACTGATCCCGGAGATTTTTTGGCTGAGGTGCTAGTACGGGACCTATGAGTTGGACGGGGCGGGGGGGGAAATAGGTTAATGGTGGACAGGAAAAGGTTTTTGGAGACACTGGGACGGGTAGCTGGAGGGGGTTTGGGAGTGGAGGAAGAGGTGGTGGTTATAGGAGGTGTAACTTTTGTGGATTTGGGTGCAGGTGCATGGGATGGAGGCTGTTGTGAGGTGGATGGCTGTTGGGTGGGTGTGTGCCTGCGTTTGTGTATCTTGGGAGGGGGCGTCACAGACACACTGGGAGAGGACACAGGGGACGTGGAAATGGTGGTGGGGGTGGTGACTGCACGTGAGCGGGTTGTGGTGGTGGGTGTGCTGGTGCAGGACGTAGTGGCTGTAGTGGTAGTGCATGCAGATGTGAGTGTAGACGAGACTGGGAGGGAGGAGGGAGACAACGAGGAGGGGGACACAGTGGAGGCAGTGGATGTTGGTGTGTCTGTATGTGTGCGATGCGTGAGTGCCTGTGGGATGTGTGGTGCTTATGTTTGCCTGAGCTTCCCTTGTGTGGTGAGGTGTGTGCAGGCTGGTCTGATGGTGTGCTTGGGATATGCAGAGGTACAGGGGATTGGGTCTGGGTGGAGGAAGTTGGAGGGGGGAGGCTAGACACAGGGACAATGGCTGCCATCAGTGCTGAGTCCAGAGTTTGCAGGGTTCGATGAAGGGCCGCCTGACCAGAATGAATACCCTCCAGGAATGCATTTGTGTGTTGCAACTCCCTTTCTACACCCTGGATGGCATTCAAAATAGTAAACTGCCCAAAAGTGAGGGACCTGAGGAGGTCAATGGCCTCCTCACTGAGGGCAGCAGAGGTGACAGGGGCAGGGGCTGAGGTGCCTGGGGCGAAGGTGATGCCCACCCTCCTGGGTGAGCGGGCACGTGGCAAAGGCTGAGGGGCTGCTGGGAGGGCGGTGCTGGTAGGGGGGGTGGCGGCTGTACCTGTAGAAGTAGGGGGGCACAGATGTTGCCACCACCACAAGAGAGCTCCCATTGGAGGATGAGTCTGTGTCGCTGGTTGCAGATCCTGTGACTGCCGTGGTCCTCCCCTCGCCCTCCGTCCCACTGGTGTATTCCGAGTCCGTGGTGTGGCCCTCTATGGCCATGTGGGATGCAGCTCCCTCGTGCTCCGGTGCCACTGTACCTCCGCCTGATGATGCTAATGCACACAAGAACAGGGAGACCACAAAAAGGGGGGGAACGACAGAAGAAAGACAGGTTGAGTGCATGGCTTACTGCTACCGTTGGCGGACAATACAGACACAGCAGCCCCCTGCACTACGTCGCGCTGTTGGGCTCTACAGATGCAATTCCTGGGAAATGGCCTATAAGGCTATGGACGACATCTGCACACATAGATGGCACAGGGGCATGAATACCTGTACTTGGCACTCTACAGAGGTGGGGTGGGGTGCCACATGGCCTGCATTACGGAGGGGCCTAGCCTACAGAACTCGCCCTGGCCTAGGGAAACCCACAGCCCTCCTCCCCCACCCAGACACCTTCACTGCACGCAAAGAACGCTGATAGTGTACTCACCCCCTTGTGTCTGCTGTGATGCCCTCAAGCGCTCATCCAACTCAGGGTAGGCCACCGCCAGGATCCTGAACATCAGGGGGGTCATGGTTTGACGGGCACCCATCCCACGTTGGGAGGCCATCCCCAGCTGAGCCTCCGCCGTCTTCTTGCTCCAGCGGCGAATGTCCTCCTATCTTTTACGGCAGTGGGTGCTCCGTCTGTGGTGGACCCCCAGGGTCCGGACGTCCTTGCCGATGGCACGCCAAATATCCTTCTTCTGGTGGGCGCTGACCTACATGACATGTACAGGGGAAGAAGAGAAGTCATTACCAACTGCACCGTCAAGGTGAGTGGCCCACATCCCTACCCTTGCCATGTGGCACATGCATTCACAGTCCTTCATGCACGCAGAACTGTGCCCCCTTCCTTCTTACAACCAGCCCTCTCCACCCAGGCATAGCCCATACAACATGCTCCCTGTGTACTTACCTGTTGGTCTGGAGGACCGTAGAGTAGCGTGTACTGGGGGAGGACCCCGTCGACGAGCTTCTCCAACTCCTCTGCAGTGAAGGCAGGGGCCCTTTCCCCAGATGCACGAGCCATTGTCTCTTCCAGACCGAGGTCACAGCAGCACTTGGAGTCTAGGTCCTCTCCTGTCGAAGATCAGGTATCGAGTGATTCAACAGCTAGAAAATGGAGGTCACATCTGCGGCGGTCACGTCCGCGGCAGTGCGTACCATCACCACCGGCGTACATCATCATTGGCTCCTGGGACCCATAGGGTCCAATGTTAACCAATGCAGCATTGCACCGCGGTCTTCGACTGCCTACCGCGACGGTGTACAACGCCAGCGCAGTTACCTCACATCCCATTGTCCCAGTTTAGAGGTCAGGTAGCCGCCATTTCAGGGGCCCACATGGCCTAATTACCAACTGCGTCACACATACCTAGGCCTTGTCTCACAACACAAATACAGGCCACATTTTGTGTATGAATGGTGTTCTGTGTAGACTGTGGGTACATACCTCTGAGTTGTTTGACTCTGTGGTCGCTGTTGTCCTTCATAGGCACCGTCCGCTGGGACATGTGAGGATATGGCGGAATCCTCCGGTGTACCGACTGCTGGTGGACCTGTCAACAATGGAGGAAAGACATTTAATTATAACCTACAGGTTTGACCGTGCCACAATCCAGGAACTGTGTAGCCAGTTGGAGCCAGACCTGATGTCAGCAATCTGCCATCCCACAGGAATCCCCCCTCAAGTGCAGGTGCTATCAGTGCTCCATTTCCTTGCAAGTGGGTCATTTCAAACAACAGTGGACATGGCATCAGGGATGTCCGAGCCTATGTTTTCCAACGTGTTGTCCAGAGTGTTGTCTGCCCTTCTGAAACACATGCAGAGCTGTATCGTTTTCCCTCAGGTGGAGGACTTGCCTACAGTGAAAGGTGACTTCTGTGCTCTTGGACATGTCCCCAACAACATAGGTGCCATTGATGGGACCCATGTAGCTCTGGTCCCCCCCCCACAGGAATGAACAGGTGTACAGGAACCGGAAGAGTTATCATTCCATGAATGTACAGATGGTATGTTTGGCAGACCAGTACATCTCACAGGTATTGCTATGTTCCCTGGCTCTGTGCATGACGCCTACATCCTGCGGAATAGCAGCATCCCTTATGTGATGGGTTAACTCCAGAGGCACCGGGTGTGGCTATTAGGGGACTCTGGTTACCCCAACCAGTCATGGCTACTGACCCCAGTGAGGAATCCCAGGACCAGAGCAGAGGAACGCTACAATGAGGCCCATGGGCGGACTAGGAGGGTGATCGAACGCACCTTCTGCCTCCTGAAGGCCAGGTTCAGGTGCCTCCATATGACAGGTGGTTCCCTATTCTACTCACCAAAGAAGGTGTGCCAGATCATCGTGGCCTGCTGTATGCTTCACAACTTGGCTTTGCGACGACAGGTGCCTTTTCTGCAGGAGGATGGCCCAGATTGCGGTGTTGTGGCAGCTGTGGAGCCTGTGGACAGTGATGAGGAGGAAGCAGAGGAAGAAGACATTGACAACAGGGACTCAGTCATCCAGCAATATTTCCAGTGACACACAGGTGAGAAAACATTCCTGCCTACTACAAGTACTTTAACACTTCTACCTCTATCCTGTCTGTCGATTTCAACCAGTATATGGTCACTGAGTTGTAAATTTCCCTTACAGTTTCACAGGTGTGGTTTCCAACGTGTGTCATCTGCTTAGATTCCTCATGGACTTGAGATGTGTGACATAGGTATGTTGACATTACATTTGAAAAAGCATTTTGTCACTGTCATTGCTAATACACAATTTCGAAATCACAGACTGACTCCAGATTGTTTTGTGCTTCAAGAGTGTTTATTGAAGTGCTCAATATTGGAGGGGTTGTAAAATGGTGAGGGGTGATGGTGGAGGAATGTCCATGGCAGAGTCCAGTCTATTAGCCTCACAGGTGCATTGCCCATATGGGCATAGGAAGTGGAGCTGGGGCAGTTCCAATATAGACAGGGTTACAAAGCGGGACAGTGGTTTGACAATCAGGGTGGTCTCATTTCTTGGCGGGGGTCTTGGCATCGTGCTCTGTCTTGTTCCTGGATCTCAGGGACCGCTTGCGGGGTGGTTCTCCGTCTGCAGGAGGGGGGTGCTGGTGTGGTGGTCCTGTGGCGGTGCCTCCTGTCCACTAGCGCCGGCGGAGGTGGTGGGCAGATCATTGTCCATGCTAGTGTCAGGGGCCCCTTGTAGTGCCACAGTGTCCTTCCTGGTGTTAAGTATTTCCTTAGGCACCCCTACGATAGTGCCCAGGGCGGAGCTGATGGTTCTGAGTTCCTCCCTGAACCACAAATACTGTTCCTCCTGCATGCGCTGGGTCTCCTGAAAGTTGGCCAGGACTGTTGCCATCGTCTCCTGGGAGTGGTGGTATGCTCCCATGATGGAGGAGAGGGCCTCGTGGAGAGTGGGTTCCCTTGACCGGTCCACCCCCTGTCGCACGGCAGACCTCCCAGTTCCCCTGTGTTCCTGGGCCTCCGTCCCCTGGACCGTGTGCCCACTGCCACTGCCCCCAGGTCCCTGTTGTTGTTGGGGTGGTGGGTTATCCTTGGTTCCCTGTAGTGGTGGACACACTGCTGATTGACGTGTCCTGGGGACGGAGGTATGGGCCCCCTGGGTGGGTGCTGTGCTGGTGTTACCAGAGGGTGGAAGGTCTGTGGTGGGCTGTGACTGGGTGAGGGGAACCGACTGTCCCGAGGCCCACGATGGTTCGGGCTGGTCATCTGGATCCAGTTGGACAGAGCTGCTGTCATCACTGTCGGCCTCTTCTGTGGGTGGGGTGGAGATGCCTGGACCCTCCTGTCTGGTGACGTTGGGTAGTGGTCCTGCAGGGGTGTAAAGGCATGATTATTGCATCTGTGTATGTCATGGTGTGCAATGGGTGGGTGACTGTGTACTCCAGGGCTAGCATTCCTGTGTGGGGGCTTGTGTGATGATGGTTGAGGGGGGTGTTATGGGTATGTGCAGTGGGCATGCTTTAGTGATGGGTGTCCATACTGTGTTGTGTCATGCAGGGCTTGGTGTTGGGATGTGTGGTTTGTGTTATTAGTACATTTGTGAGGAGTTGGAGTGATAGGGGAGGGTAGAGGGTGGGAGTCTGTGATAGCATGCAGGTAGGGTGGGGGATATGATAGTTAAAGGTTTGACTTACCAGAGTCCATTCCTCCACCGACTCCTGCGAGGCCCTCAGGATGCAGAATCGCCAAGACCTGCTCCTCCCATGTTGTTAGTTGTGGAGGAGGAGGTGGGGGTCCGCCGCCAGTCCGCTGTACCGCCAGGTGGTGTCTTGAGACCACGGAACGCACCTTCCCCCGTAGGTCGTTCCAACTCTTCCTGATGTCCTCCCAATTTCTTGGGTGCTGTCCCACTGCGTTGACCCTGTCGACTATTCTTTGCCATAGCTCCATCTTCCTAGCTATGGAGGTGTGCTGCACCTGTGCTCCAAATAGCTGTGGCTCTACCCGGACTATTTCCTCAACCATGAGCCTGAGCTTCTCCTCCGAGAACCTGGGGTGTCTTTGTCGTGCCATGGGGTGGTGTGGGTGATGTGTGGGGTGGTGTGTGTGGTAATAAGTGTGGTGATATGTAGTGGTGTGTGGTATTTTGTGCGTGGAAGTTGTGTGGGTGATGGTGTTGAGTGCCTGTGGCTGCTAGTTTGTGGATGGTGGTGTCTCTCTCTGGCCTGCTTTCGGAATTTTTGGTCGTAGGGGTTTGTGGGTGATGTGGGTGTGTGTTTTATATTGTATTGCGTGTGTGGGAGTGGTGTGTGTATGTGTATCAGGTGTGTGTATTTCGATTTGTCCAATGTGGCAGAGTTTTGTATATGTGTGTGTATTTTGAGCGCGACGGTGTGTACCGCCAATGGAATACCGCGGTTGAAAGACCGCCACATGGATTCGTGGGTCGTAATAGTGTGGGCGTATTTCTGTTGGCGTGATGGTGGAGGTTTTGTTTTCGCCAGTTTATCACTGACCTTTGGTCTGGCGGACTTGTGTGGGTGTCTGAATTTTGTCGGATTTCGAGATGTGGGTCATAATAGCTGTGGCGGAATTCCGCGGCCGCGGCGGTGTGTTGGTGGTCTTCTGCACGGCGGTAAGCGGCTTTTACCGCCAATGTTGTAATGACCCCCAAAGTCTCTTTCAAGCACAAAGTACCTGGTTTGAGTGAAAAATCTCCGCAAAGGGCCGCAGAGGAGGAGATGCGTGGAAAATGGTGTCTGTATCGGTTTCGCCCCTTCACACATAGACTTGCGCCGTTATTTTCTCGTGGGGAAGACGTTGTGTCGATTTCCGGCGTGCGGACAGGTCTCCTCTTCGGTTTTCGGGGTTTCAGACGCCCCGGGGTCTGTGCGTGGAATCCTGGGCTTGTTGACCAGCTCAGCGACGTTCCTGTGGGCGATGGGGGGAGATTTCTCCCTCACGGCAGGCGCTGTGTCGATTTCCCCTCTGGAAGTCAGGCGGTGTAGTCCCAGGTGGGCCATGCGTTGAATTTCCGGTCGCACCGCAGGCTCCGCATCAATCTTTTCCTTGCGAAGTCGAGTGTCGTCGTCCCGGTTCGGCGAGCGGTGAATTTTTCACTGTGGAACAATCTGTGCGTCTAATTTTTCGCCGCACAAGGAGTCCAGTTGCAAGAGAGAAGTCTTTTTGGTCCTGAGACTTCATGAAACAGGAGGCAGGCTCTATCCAAGCCCTTGGAGAGCACTTCTGCAGCAAAGCAAGAGAGCAGCAAGACAGCAGGGCAACAGCAAGGCAGCAGTCCTCTGTAGAAAGCAGTCAGGTGAGTCCTTTAGGCAGCCAGGCAGTTCTTCTTGTCAGGGTGCAGGTTCTGGTTCAGGTTTCTTCTCCAGGAAGTGTCTGAGGTGGTAGGGCAGAGGCCCTGTTTTATACCCAAATGTGCATTTGAAGTGGGGGAGACTTCAAAGAGTGGCTTAGAAGTGCAGCAGGTCCCCTTTCAGTTCAATCCTGTCTATCAGGGTCCCAGTAGGGGGTGTGGCAGTCCTTTGTGTGAGAGCAGGCCCTCCACCCTCCCAGCCCGGGAAGAACCATTCAAAATGCAGATGTATGCAAGTAAGGCTGAGTACCCTGTGTTTGGGGTGTGTCTGAGTGAATGCACAAGGAGCTGTCAATTAAACCCAGCCAGACGTGGATTGTAAGGCACAGAAAGATTTAAGTGCAGAGAAATGCTCACTTTCTAAAAGTGGTATTTCTAAAATAGTAATATGAAATCCAACTTCACCAGTCAGCAGGATTTTGTATTACCATTCTGGCCATACTAAATATGACCTTCCTACTCCTTTCAGATCAGCAGCTACCACTTCAACAATGTATGAGGGCAGCCCCAATGCTAGCCTATGAAGGGAGCAGGCCTCACAGTAGTTTAAAAACAAATTTAGGAGTTTTACACTACCAGGACATGTAAACTACACAGGTCCATGTCCTGCCTTTTACCCACACAGCACCCTGCTCTAGGGGTTACCTAGGGCATACATTAGGGGTGACTTATATGTAGAAAAAGGGGAGTTTTAGGCTTGGCAAGTACTTTTAAATGCCAAGTCGAAGTGACAGTGAAACTGTACACACAGGCCTTGCAATGGCAGGCCTGAGACAAGGTAAAGGGGCTACTAAAGTGGGTGGAACAACCAGTGCTGCAGGCCCACTAGTAGCATTTAATCTACAGGCCCTGGGCACATACAGTGCACTCTACTAGGTACTTATAAGTAAATCAAATAGTCCAATTTGGTGTGATCAAAGGTTACCATGTTTAAAGGGAGAGAGCATATGCACTTTAGCACTGGTTTGCAGTGGTAAAGTGTGCAGAGTCTAAAAACCAGCAAAAACAGTGTCCAACAAGTGGAGGGAGGCAGGCAAAAAGTTAGGGGTCACCACCCTAAGGCTGTCAGGTCTAACAACATGTTTCTTACCATGTCACTATCTGTGGATACCTCCCATCGCCCAGACCAGATCCCCTCTCAGATGTGTTGTTTGTCCTGTGGCACAGACATTCCATTTCAGAGGATTTATATTCTAGATTACTGTGCATAGGACCAAGCTAGACCGAGTAGCTACATACTGCAAGGGTGCCTGCATTTGAGCTCGACAGCAGTACACCATTGCTGGGGAAAGTACAAGGATACATCGAATTTCAGTAAATATGATGCATCCCTGTACTTTCTAAATGACACAGCACAGCGCAGCTAGCTGGCTTGCTGCAATGCCCTGCGCCATTTCCACATACATGAGACACAATGTGAGATAAATGTGGATTGATGATGTACTTCACACAATGAAGGGAGTGAGGTGATGGTTCAGGACCAGCCTGTACAAATTGTGGGAGGTCAGTGCGCATTACATCTCTTTGCTGTTTAATCATACCTGTGCCAGCATACTACTCCTTGCCCTGCAGACTGTACATTTTGGTGCTGAGAGATAGCTGCCTCCATCTTATGATGCTGACTAGTTACCACATTGCCCCCCACTGTGGCTTACACTGTGGTTCTTGTAGTTCATCATATGTTGCACTGTCATGTCCTGGGAATCCTGCCACCAACTCCTCAGGGATGATGGCTGCCACCATCTCCTTTAACTCATCCAACTGCTCCTGGGGTGCTGGACTTCCACCTCCGGTCTGCAGTGCCGCCTTGAGGTTGCTGGCCAGTTTCTCCTTTGTTCTGTACTCGCAATCGTGTCAGCATGTTTTACAGTTGATGACTTTCCTATTCACCTCTGCCACACTGTTGACTTTGTCCAAAATGGACTGCCATATAGCCTCTTTCAACCCTTAGGGCAATTTAGAGGTGATGAAGAGCTTGTGTTTATGCTCCGTCACCTCAGTGATCAGGATGCTATTCTCCTCCTCACTAAACCTGCACTTCCTCTTTCTCTTCTCCTCCTCCTGGGAGTTTGTCTAGACATCCTGGCTGGTACAGGGGTTCTTGGGGCTGTCCTGGGGTCTCTGGTCTCCTGGGTTCTCCATATCTGCTCCTGCAGTATCCCGTTTTTTGTTTTTTTTAATGACATTTTCTGACTGCTTTTTTGACGCTTTTAGGTGCAAAAATGACACTAGGATGGCTTGCGTCAAAATACGTGCTGCAAATCATGCTAGCATCACTTTTGCAGCAGTAGCATCATTTTGTTTCTGTCACTGCGCAAAGGCTAGCATCATTATTTTGAACACAGCCCAGATCCTAATGCCGTAGTGCGTCATTTTGTAATTTTGGTGAAAGAATGACGTTTGGATCTGTCATTCTGAGGCGTTAACATTTTTGACACATCACTGCGCTGCACGAGCGATGCATCATTTCTTGTGAATGAGGCCCTTAGGGGCAGATTTGAGAAAAGAGGCGCTGCTCTCAGTGCAGCACCACTTTCCTTGCGCCCCTTAGTACCCCCCTGCTGCCACCATGTGTGCTCCAAATTTAAAATATGGTGCACCATGGCACGGGGTAGGGGGCAATAGCATCAGAAGTTTTGACACCATTGATGTACTGTTCAAGGTTAGTGCCAAAATGTTGGCGCTAACCCTGAACAGTACATAGGGTCCCATTGTAAGCATTGGTGTGCCCCCTTTTAACGCCTGCTCTGATAAGGCATTAAAAATGCTGAAACAAGTGGCACAAAGAAATCTTTTAGATTTCTTTGCGCCATTTTTTCACCCCCCTTGCATACATTATGCCTGGCACTGGCATTAAGTGGCGCAAGCAGTTACGAAGTGGAGCAATGCATGCATTGTGACACTTTGTAAATCTGGTATGGCGATTTTGGCCTTGTTGCGCCACATTAGCATTAAAAAATATGACTCTAATGTGGTGCAAGGAGGCGCTAGGCCCTCTTAAATCTGGACATACCCCCCAACAGCCACATCTCTGCCCACCTGAGACACCTGCACTGGCTTCCCATCAACAAAAGGATCACCTTCCGACTCCTCACCCACGCACACAAAACCCTCCACAACAAGGTTCCCGAATACCTCAACCGTCGCCTCAGTTTCTACACGCCCACCCGTCAACTTCGCTCCGCCAACCTCGCTCTCGCCGCCGTCCCTCGCATCCGCCGCACCACAGCAGGTGGAAAATCCTTCTCCGACCTGGCGGCCAAGACATGTAATTCCCTCCCCACCAACCTCAGGACCACCCAGGACAACCTCGCATTCCGGAGGCAACTCAAGACCTGGCTCTTCGTGCACCAGTAACCCCATCCCCCTAGCGCCTTGAGACCCTCACGGGTGAGTAGCGCGCTTTATAAATGTTTGTGATTTGATTTGATTTGACCTCAGTGTCTGCATCACAAAACCTGAAAACACCTAAAATGTGCCTCTCATGATAGCTATGCAGCATTCGTACCTTAAGTGACTTACACAGGGGTTGGCTTGGACCTTTTTTTTTTAATATGCTATACACAAATGTGGCAAAATGTTTGTTAGAAATTTGCCTGTCATCTGTGTCACCCTGTATTTTTTGCTGAATGTTGCTTTTGTTGGCCATAGAACTCTGTGCACTTTACTCCTGCTAACCAGTAACCACTCCCCCTTTTAACATGTTGAAATTGGTTTACACCTGATTGGCACATTCAACATACATAAAAAGGTCCTAGGGTGTAGTACAGAATATATCCAGGGCCTGTAAGCTAAATGTCGCTAGTGGATACCTCACAAGTTGTACCACCCACTGCTGTTAACCAGCACACCTGTCTCCAAGCCTACCATTGTTGCCTATCAGTGAAATTTTGAACTGCCAGTTCAACCTGGCCACTAAACCATTTTTAACAAGTCAAAACCTTCCTTTTAAATATTAATAAGTCACCCCTAAGTAGGCCGTATTCCTCATAAGGCCAGGCGCATGGTACTTAAAAGTAAGAAACTGGGTTACATTATTTCATCTAATAATGGTAATTTCGGTTTCGAAGCATCTACAAAAATTATTCAAAGACTCTTTTTAACAATTATTCAAAGTCCAGTTTAATCTGTATCTTGCTCTCCCACTTCTGCCAGCCAGTAATTACCATTTGAATAGGTGTGAACTTGCTCCCAGGACAGAGACAAAAGGCCTTGCATATGGGAAAGTGTTGCTGTGCCCTTGACAGGATGTCCTGTAAATTGAGCTCAAGACATTGATTAACTTCAAAGCCACATTGAGGAATATATGTGTTCTGTTGTGTTAACAATGTTTTCAAATAAGTATTGTTAAAACTAGTACTGTAAGTCAAAGGAAGCACAATTGTTAGGTAAACAGCCAATGATGACACATTTCATATTGATAGGAATAAGGATTGGTGTTGGCTTTATCTTCTGTTTCTCCTTAAGAGACCCTCAGACGCACAAAATGGACTTAAAGCTTCGATTGGTACTTCTCCTTACCCCGCATTTGGGAAGCATTTTAAAGGCCTCGTTAGTCAGTCAAGAATGTTTTACAGCAAGGCAGGAATATAATGTAGTTTGTTGGCTATCATACTATACTGCTTAATATTTTAATTTTAATATACCAAATATTCACTCAATGTTTGAGTTATTTGTACACTTTCACGAATGAGGGAAAATACTTTATTTACTCTTAGAAGATTTTCATAAGAATTGTTGTTGTTTTTTAATTTAAAAATGTGTATGAAGATATGGTTTTCCTTCTTTAAGAAGGGGGATTTTTTATGTTTACTAAATAACTGAGAGGAACATTTCAACGTTTGTGCAAACTGAGTAATAAAATAAATAAGATCCGTTTAACCTTAGAAATCAAATAAGATGGAATTGAAGAAACAAATAAAACATATCGAATAGAGGGCTATCTGTATCGAAGAGCCTTTCCAGGTGAAATGCCTAACAAAGCCTTAGCATCCAGGCTGATAACCCTGATTGCCAAACGGGTTCTTGACAGTCCCCTAAAAAATCCAGAAACAGATGTGGAGAATGCATTTTACTCAACTGAATTACTCAGAGAAAGTCTTTCACTTTCTCAGAGTATTTTAAGTTTCATAAAACGTTCTCGTCAATAATTTAACAAAAAACTAGAAAATCGAGTGGAAATCAAAACGCTTTAAATGCTCCGTGGTTTCTGCACACGTTAAAACCGAGTATACTCAGCTAATTATTACCATTTATTATCTGGCTCTCTAAGCATTTATTTTAATATCCCACTGCATTTACAGCTGCAAGTGTTCGCCCCCTGGCCACATAAGCGCTTGATCAACCCTCAATTAGAATAACCTATAATGCGAACGTATACAAGTAGCGTACCAGACCAAGTAAGATTGCTGCATAAATGTCACCAAACGAAGACATCATTAAGACATCAATCCATGATGACGTGTAATAATCCGGATTGTCAATTTTCCTGTCGAAATAGGTTGACTAACTCCGGAAAAAATGAGGATGTGGAGGAAAGCCCGTGCACCTATTTTGAAAAAATGTCCAATGTAAAAAAAACAGGTGGGAAATGCGCTGTGTACGCTTTTGATGTCAGGTGTAGCAGCCTCCCCGAGCTGCTGCGTTTCAACTCCTGACCTCTGGGCCAATGTAACAAGGGTGAACTTTTCGCTACAGTGCGGGCTAACAAGAGTCGATTGTATAGCATGCGCAGCTAAGTAAAAGATTCTGTCTATCACCGGCCTACCTTTGAAAAGCTGCCATGCTCACCTGGGACTAGGGCTGTGGTCGCGACAACAGCCGTCTTGTGAGACGGCATGGTGATTCCACGAGAAGCACACACCCAAAGTGCCCCTCTGCCTTAAATATGACCTAACGCCTGGAGAGTGGTCAGGCTCACGTCGCTGCCCTTTTGTTGACTGAAGTAGTATTTCCTTGAACCTTCAATAAATGATGTCAGGGGGAAACACAAGAAAAGGATGAAAGGGAAGTAGAAGTTCTTGGAATACGGACATCAAAAAAATATTTCTTTGAACAGTGCTTTGCTGCTCTCTGGGGGCAAAATAGAGAACTGCAGCGCCTCTGATGAATATGACTTGTGATGAAGCTCGTTGGTATCGAGAATAAAAACCATTTGCTAAGAAGCTGAGCGAGCTAGGCGTTAAATAATATATAAGTATTGCTTGCTTGGAGACGGCTCTCGCTATTACAGGCAGACGTTTATCACTGTTAGCCCTAGAAAATCAAAATCCTTTGTTTTCTTTGTTGCGATAAGAGAAGTAAGAAACAATATCGGGTTTAGGCTTGGGAAGATCAGACAAAAAAGAACGGCGTCTTCAATGCTCACTGAACTGTCACTGAATTCTTTGCTAATTCCATATAGACTGCGGACCACTGATCCAGTTTGGATGTTGGTTTCATTGATGCAGAGCGCTGCAAACTGGGAATCCGAATGACATATTTAAACATTTCATATAAGGCAGTCGATGGAAACGATAGGCCGTGAATGGATAGTAACCTCGTGTGAAAAAGGCACTGTTTACAAGATACTTTCCTTTGTTGCTACAGAAATAAGGATTTTGCTGGAGTCCAAGATAAATCACGTTAATAGAACAATTTTATCCATTGCCTATCCAAAAAAAAGACATGTAAATAATACCAAATAAGGGCCTCGATTATAGAAACTAAAGAAGGTTAGTACCTGAGGCATGAGATTGTAATAATAATGTTAAAACATCACAAAAACAGCCTCCTTATAAATATACCAGTATACATGAGACCATCATGCGAATGGACTTCAGCTCTAGGAATAAGAATGTGTATCACAGTGGCCATACAATACGGTAAAATCAATAAACATTAATGTAGCTCATTATTTATAATACTCGCTGTTCTTTCGCTGAGAAGACATTGTTTGAGTCAGTCAAATGCTGGCGGCTAACATCTTCCACGTGTAACCATCAGGCCCTCGTTGGAACCCCGGAAAAACATGGTTCATTAACAAAACGAAATTCCCTGTATCATTTCCTGCATCATATAACAAAATGCACCTAATATTCACGTGTGATAAGCAGCAGAGGAAATGGCTTGGAATCAGAGACACAGGCAAAGTTGGCAACTGTCCAGGGCCCTCATCTTCTAAGGAGGTGGGGTGCGTTAAAGTGAGTGGGAGAGTCGAAATTACGGCTATAATAGTGTTGGTCATACAAAAAACAGCTTATTTTCTAATTTGACAGCCAAGCATGCGTAAAAGAAACTTGAGGCCAGATATACTAAAGAACATATTTAAGAAAAGTTATGTGCAGCGCCACTTTTCTTGCGCCCCTTAGTGTCCCTCTACCGTCACCATGTGTGTGCCGAATTAAAAACATGGCGCACCATGGCGCAGGATAGGGGGCAATAGCATCATTTGTTTAACACTATTGATGTCCTCGGCAGGAGTAGCACCAAAATGTTGGTGCTACTTCTGCGTAGCATGCATGGCGCCACTTTGTAAATATGGCACTGTGTTTTTGACCTTCTAACACCATATTAGCCTAAAAAAATGACACTAATGTGACGTTGGAATGGCAATAGGGGCTTTTAAATACGCCCCTAAGGATTTGAGGTTGTGAAAGTCATGCAAATTGAGTCAAAGAAGCACAATCGTTTTGCAGGGGCATTTACTTTCCAACACAAAGGTTATTTCACTCTGGAAAGGTGACATTTTCTCAATGCAAATTGGGCCTTGTGCTACTTTGTGTCATTTTAGGTCAAATGGGTTTTTCTTGGATTTAACTACAGTTTTTGACACAAAGCCTGCAATAAAAAAATAATGCTTTCTTGAGGCAGGTGCTAACGTGGAGAAATATTTTAATTTCTCCAAACATGCCATGCCTTGCATGTGTGCACATTGTACAGAACACATGTGGAACGTTTCAGCTTTTCAGAAGACACAGGGTTTTATACTGGAAGGGTATGATTGCAGTACAAACCCTATGCTAGATAGCACACACACGCACCTGTGTCATGGTGCACAGGTTGTGCGTGGTACTAGACAGTCTGTGTGCCATTGCAGTCGTAGTAAGCACTAGCAGGCCAGTTTTAGTGAATATGGCTCTGCGCTGCTTTGACCCGCTTCTCCAGCACTAAAAACAAATCTGTCACTGAGTGTGTATGCTTGACATGCCCAGCCTTAATCCTCGTACTCAGGCTCTTAGCGGTAATTAAAGTGAAATACATATTCCTTGTGTCATTTCTCTCTCTCTCCTTCCTTAACCTTATCTGTTATTTCCTCTATCCTATCTTTTCTTCCCTTTGTCTTTCTCACCTCTCTCAATATACCTTACTTGACTTCTTCTATCTCCAACTATCTCGCATGACCTTGCCCCAATCACTATCTAAACCTATATTCATATCACAACTGATCACCTCTTTTTGCCTCCACTCTCTCTCTACATGATTACCCTCTCTGACCTCACAGAATTATTTCACCGGCCCTCTCAGTATCTCTCCTATATCTACTTCAATTCTCACACAACATAACCTCTATCTTCACTTCACTATCCTACCTCTCTCTTCATGTCTTTAATACCTTCTCTCTCTATCCCTTTTCTGTACCTTACCACTCGCATTTCTGTTTACCCCACCACTCTCTCTTGCTACCTAAACTCTCCATTTACCTCACCACTTGTTCACTATCTCATCTCTTCTTCCTCTTGTCTACCTCAGTATCCTTCCATTCACACCTCTAAATATCTTATTCCTTTCTGGCTACTATTTCCCTACCTCTACTTTTTCCTTATCATCAGCGTTGTTCTGTGCCTCTCGCCTGTTTTTTGCACACAAACATCTCTCTCTGGATCGCCATCTCGACTTCAATTCAGCTCCTCCACCTTAACTAGCTATCCCAACCTTTTTTATTAGATCCCTTCTCTTTATCTCATTACATCTGCCTCTTTTTATATCTTGCAACTCTACATGTGTATAAACCTCACCTGTGTTGATTTCACATACATCTCTCAGCGTCTTCCTTTCGCTCTACACCACATTTCTTTTTCCACTGTTCACCCTTTTCACTACCTTTCTCTCTTTCACAATTCTACCTATACCTGACCTGTTTTGCTGCCTCTCTATCTTACATCTCTTTTTTTCTGCAAGTCTCTGTCTAAGTCTTCCTCTCGCAGCCTTTACCTCTCAATGACTCATCTCTTTTTATACATTACCTTTCTTTCTACACGCCACCTGTTGGAGTGCTGTTCTCCTCTTCTACATCTACATTTCCTTCTTTCTATCCCCCTCTACTATACTACAAAACCCTATCTAACTCACTCTCACTTTTTCTGCCTCCTCCATCCTCCTCTTTCAACCTCTGCTTACCTTCCATTTTGGTCACCTCATCTTTCTCCATTTAAATTTAATCCCTTCTTATCAAACATATCTTGCGACATGTCTAACAATGTCTTTCTTCCTGAACGTCACATCTCTCACTATACTGTTCTCTGCGCATCAACTGCTTTGGCCCATTTCTCTTACCCAACATGTAACAATCTATCCAGTCAGAAAAGTGAACACATGACCAACAAGAAGGACAAGGCAGGGGAAAGGAAATTAGGACAAAGTAAGTCAATTTTAACCAATGCCAAAAAGCAGTGCCTTGATTTTCACAGTTGCTGCAAGAATGCCAGAAGTGAAGGGAGATAGACTTTTGATTACAAATATTCGGCAACTAAAGATATACTTTCAAGTGATATGTGCCCATGCCTTACTCTCATTATGCAGTAGTCCATTAAACATCAAGCAAGTCATCCGTAGCATCTTTTTCATGCAATGATGGCAATAAGCAAGTTAGAGACTGAATTTCACATATATTCCATATAAAGTTGTGGAAAGTAAAAAAATATCTAGATCCAAACTCAAAAAGAAATGACTTGATCAATGCTTCAACAAACTTCCTTTTTGTACTATTCAGCTGTCCGTTTAAGCTTTCAGCACTTTTTGCGTGTTTCTATTGCTGAAGGTTTAACATATAATTCAATATTTTTTGGTTCCACAACTACTTAATTAAGCTGAAAAGGGCAATAAAGTCAAAGTGACACTCAACAGGAAGGCTCCCATAAAAAAACATGTTGTTTGGGCCCACAAACCCTCAACGTGTCACTAGACAGGATATTTTTGTTTTTCAAAAACCTCTTAACCCAACTTTTCCATGTTCTGTTGATCTTCCTCTGCTTATTATGGTGGTGGCAGTTGTGGTTTAGCCAGTGCCAAGAAGATCAGCAAAAGAGAGCATCATAAAACAAATATGAGCTAACATATTATAAAATAACATACAATGTGCATGATTGCTCAGAAGATGAGAGGCTCTTTTAACTATTTAATCCCAGTGGTTCTGATGAAAATGGGATAAATGGGTCAGATAGTCACCTTACATCAGTACCACCAGATGACTGTTGATGCACAAGCTATATGACCAGTTGTTAGAAATTGGGTCTCTACTTGGCAGACGTTTGCATTCTGTTCAAGTAGGGACCACAATCCTAGTCAGGGCAATGAAGATACATCCTAAAACCTGTGCTCAACCTCTGGTCCCTTGGCACAGAGCAGTGAGGCTAAACTAACAAGGCAATGTGTAAAGTATTTGTGAATGGTGAAAACACCACAAAAGGACTCCACACCAGTTTAGAAAAATAGCCAATATTTATCTGACTCAATCAAGACCAAAACAACAAAAACCCAACATACACAAATCAAGTTATGAATTTTTCAAGGTTAGATCAAAATGCAGTGCTTAGAAGACAATAGCTCCAACCAGAACTATCTAGTTATGCTGAACTGGGGCAAATCCAAAAGTGCAGTCCAACCATGATGGAGCACAGGCCGGGTACAGGAGTCACACAGACCCTCTGACAGTAGCTTTGTTACGTCAATGCTCGGTGACAATGCCTTTATCCAGAGGAGGGGGTGCAATGCACTAGCAAGCGATACATCAGTTCCTGATCAGGCAACGTCGTTGATGCATCGATGTCCATAAGCAATGAGTACGGGTTCAGATGCATCAAGGCTGCTCGGCCAAGCCAGGGCTGTGCTGTAAGTCGGGATCATTGCTCTGCGCCATTGGTGAGCAGTGTCCGCGGCTTCAGTGCAGGCAGCGGCAAAATCACATTTCTGCAGTGGGATGCATCGCTTCCAAGTGACGCACCAGTGATATTGCGAGCAGAGCAGAACTCACAGCAAAGAAGCCCAGGTGCTGGTAGCAAGATACAAGTGAAGTCTTTGATATCCCTAAAACTTCAGAAACAGGAGGCAAGCTCAGTCATGCCCTTGGAGAAACTTTAAATTGCAGGATGTAGAGAGTTAGATCCAGTTCTCTCACTCCCTGGCAAGAAGTAGCAGGCAGCAGGCCACCTCAGCAAAGCAAAGTGGCAGTCCATCCTGACAGCCCAGTGGTCCTTCTTCCTGGTAGAATGTCCTCAGTACAGAAGTATTCCGAGTATATGGTGTCAGAAGCCTCGTACTTATACCCAAATGTGCCTTTGAAGTGGGAGAGACTTCAAAGAGTGGTTTTGAAATGCCCCAGTTCCCTTTCAGCCCAGGCCTGTCTGCACGGAGGTCTGTGGGGGTTATCAGTCCCTTGTGTGGGGTCAGGCCAGTTCCCTTTGAAGTGTAAGTGAGAACCCCACCACCCTTCCTGCCTACGAAGACCCATCAGTATGCAGATGCAATACAGGGGTAGTCAAGAGTGCTGTATTTATGGCTGCCTGGACAGAATTCACAAAGGGAGCTGTCACCTAACCTTACACAGACCAGACGTGGATTGGAGGCAAGCTAAGGTTCAGGATGGTTAAAGTTAGAAAATGCAAACTTTTTAAAAGTGTCTTTTTTCAGACCTGGAATTCATAAATCGCTTATACCAAAAGATGTGTTTTTAAATTGTGAGTCCAGAGACAGCAAACTTCATTTTTCTATATCTCTCAATTGGAAATTACACTTAAAAGATGTGTAAGTCAATCCTCATACTAGGCTATGAGAGAGATAGTCATTGCAATAGTGAAAAACAAATTTAGGAGCTTTTCACTACCTGGATATGTTAAACTTAAATGTACATGCCCAACTTTTTAAATGCACTGCACCCTGCCCTTGGGGCTAATCAGGACCTACTTTAGGGGTGTCTTACATGTAATAAAAAAGGAAGGTTTGGGCCCGGAAAGTCGATACACTCCTAGGCAGAAATGGCAGTTTAAACTGCACATACAGGCTCTGCAATGGCAGACCTGAGGCATATTTGAAAGGCTAACATAGTGGGTGGCGCAACCAGTGCGACAGACCCAATAGTAGCGTTTGACATACAGGCTATGAGCACACATAATATACTTTACCAGGGATTTACTAGTAAATCAAATATGTCAATCATGGCAAAGCCAATGTTACCATGTTTTAGACACTGAGCACATATACTTTAGCACTGGATAGAACTGGTAAAGTGTGAAGAGTCATAAAGACAGGAAAAAGGAAGTCCAGGCACATAGTGAAAACAGGAGGTCAGAAAGCAAAAAGTCGGGGAAAACCACACCAAAAGATACCAGGTCTAACACCAGGAACGTCAGTTCACCAAAATACCAGGGGTAGCAGAAGTGACATCACAGGCCATTTGATCTTTACCTCTACTCACGCACGTGCTTACACACACACACTTTTACATATACACACACTCATTCACAGAAACAGACTCTCACCCGCAAGCATGCACACAACATACATTTAACAGTATGTTTACTTACTTCAGATGCCAGTGTGGGTTATGTTCCAGCTAATTTTACTCCATTCTTTATTACACTAATAGTGAATAATATATTATTCTCTATTAATGTAATAAAACACTGAAAGAAAATAATTAAAATGGAGTTTCAATGGCGTCTGCAAGGACGAGCTGCCCCTGTGCCCCTGGTTCTTATTTTGTTACCTCTAAGGCCAGGGGTTGCAAAGGGAGTGCCAGGAGTCACAAGGGGCAAGGCGGGTTTCACATCTGCGACCCCTGGTGACCTCTGGCGACCCCTAAAAGATGTCCATGTCTAACACCAATTTAAAAACAGAGGGATCTCAGACACCCCTTCTTGTCTATTCCACTGATTTTGGCAGGATTTTGTCTGATTACTTCTTATGACAAATTCATTCAGTGAGTATTTGCTGTCTTTAAGAGATCTGTCTTTCCTGGCAAGATTACTGAGGTCTCCCCATTGCGCAGGCAGGCAGAAATTTTACTATTGAGACACGCAATTGGTTTCTCAAATCAAGCTAGAGTTACTGTAATATTCTTACAGTCTCGTCATAAAAGTGGCACATATTTTAATCATACGTTTAACACTTGTGGGAGCTGAAATGTCACTTTCAACAACTTTAATTGAACAGGACCAGCAATCACAATACTTCACCTGTAACAAGATTAGTTTTATTTTAATATATTTGGATTCAGTGAACATTTAGTTTGATGCTGGGATTGTTTTTCCTCCGCCAAAATGGATAGTTCTACCTTTTTGTTTTCCAGTAATCAACTATTGGTTTGTTTTGTTCAAATACACCAAGTAATTTAAATTGCTAGGTAGGGGAAGATTTGTATGTGGGAATACAAAATGGTTCCTCATCTATCCAACAAAATAGTACTCAGGGGTCCCGAAAAACTGATTTATACTTTTTAACGCGAAACTGCGCTAACGCAGTTTTGCGTCAACATTTTTAACGCCAGCTAACACCATGTCTTAGCGGACCGGATAGGCGGCATTTTTTGACGCAATTGCATCAAAGCGGCGCAAACACTGCAAAATGTGCACAGGAGAGCCAAAATGGATCCCAGAAGCTTTGAGAGAACCCAGGAAGATGACAACCGACCAGGAACCAGCCAGGACGACCCACACAAGAACCAGGAAAGGGAGAAGAAGAAAAGGAAGTGTCGGTTCAGTGCAGAGGAGCAGGAAATACTGGTGAAAGAGGTGACAGAACACCAGCACCAAATTTTAGTAGGAGAGAGGCAATTTGTCAACAAATTGTTGACAAGATGAACAGTGTGGCAGAAGGACGGAGAACAGTCATTGAGTGGAAGAAACGCAGGCATGACTGCAAGCGCAGGACCAAGGAAAAGATGTCCAGGAACAGGATGGCAGCACTGCAAACTGGAGGTGGGAGGCCCTGGACCACATGGAGGAGATGGTGGCAGCTGTCATCCCTGAGGAGATCGTCACGGGAATTCAAGGACAGGACAGTGCAGACTACCCGGAGACAACACAGAGGCAGGGTAAGTGGCATGGGAAACTAAAATGGCTATTTGTAAACTGTAAGCGGGGGGGCCTTCTTACTACACAGTGCATGGAAATCATGATATTCAGGGAGTTGATTGAGCAAAGGGGCACGGCACGGGGGCATGGGCTGTTCAGAAGAAACCTGGGGCATAGTACTACACTACACCAACAACATTTGCATTGGGGTATGCTGCCATGTCAAGGATGATGGAAAGGTAAAGGCAGTCTAGGAGGGTAGGGTACAACGTAAAACTGGCCTGCTGTCACATGACAGCTGGTATTCTCCCTACATGAACTAGGGCTCAATTAACAGTCTCAGGCAATATCCGCAAGTGGAAGTTAACATTGACAACAGTTGCCACTACCACCTCTGCTGTGTGTGCAGGTCAAGTAGCTAATGGCAGGTACGTGCCCATGGATCAAACACACCAAAATTAGAGGGTTCAGGATGAAAACGTTATCAATCCACTGTAATAAATAAAAATGTGCTAATGTGTGTCAAATGTGAATGTCCAAAGTCGCTGCAAACATCAGCCATTGTCACAAACATTATGAGGTACACAGCAGGAATGTCATACCCATGCTGCATATGTCAGGGTCCACCCTGTGCCTGAGGGTTGAGTAGGACAAGAAGGTGGCAACATACAATTTGGGCAGAACCTACACCTAGAGGATGGGACGCAGACAATTCCCCAAACTGCCCACACTACATGTGACATGCAGGTGGGGCATAGACCTGGGAGAATGCTAATATTAAAGACAGGAACAATGAACAGGAACCTATATCACAATGTACAACTAATAGGAAGTAGGCACGTCACATTACAAATGCCACAACACAGACACACTAATTGTACTACATCTCATTGCAGAGGACGATGGCTCTCCTGTGGATATGCCTGCCCTGGACTTCCCTGATGACATGGATCACATGCTGACAAACATCAGCCAGCAGACCCTCCAAGATGTCCTTGGAACCCTCCAGACCCCACCTTCAGTTGCAAGGAGGAGCACAGATACGGCAGCCATCACAGAGGCCCACCCACCACGCCAATTGTACGACCTGCCAGCTCCAACCCAGCTGAGGACTATGACGATACCGGCACCAGCTTTGAGAGGACTGTAGTTGGAGTACAGCGGGAGCTAGTCAAGGAGGTGCGGGTGGGGATGCAAAATATGGCATCCAGCCTAGAGGGGGTGCGTTTGTGCATGATGTCAACTGCAGAACAGGCAGCAGCCATGCAAGGGCGGACATTAATCTTGCAAGAACTTCAACAAAGTGTGAAGGAAATCAGCACAGCAGTAAGAGAGTTGACACAACACCTCCAACAACAAAACTTGCAACACGTGCACGAATGCAATATTGACCCCCTCAGGGCCGACCTGGCTGCCTACCACAGTGATGTAGCTGCTATCCTTAATAACCAGCAGCTCCTCCTTGCTGCAGTACTGCCCTTAATAGCCCCACATGTGTCAGCTACCGGGATTACTGACTCCACGTCTTCAAACACTGAAGTGTGTGGCCCCTTCAAACCCACCACCGCCAAGGGCAGAGGAGGCGACACACACATCAGAAGATGAAGACGTGGAAAAGATCACCTTCACCCGTAAGAGTACCCGATAGCACTAGTCCCTGATACTTGGCCACTTATAACCAAGGTCCTGTGCTTTGTAACATGCCAGTACTGCAACAGTTGCTCACAAGCACTGTTCGCCAGCCCACTGTTAACCTTGTCACTATGCCCTGTGATTGTCTCTCACTACCTCATTGGCAATTCATGTCCCTCTGCACCGTATGACACTTCACCCCAGCATGTCTGATGACATGTCCTTTTGTACTTGTGTAGGATCACAATGGAAGTTGTCACACTAATGGACTCACAATCCTAGACTATGTAAATATAGCACTACAGCACTTTAAAATAAATAGCACTCACACAATCACTTTGTCTCTGTGCAATGTGAGACATCAAACGTGAGGGAGATTAGTGATGTTTGCCTCATGTCAATGCCCATAGAATGTCAATACAACTGCCCTGAAAGAATGTGGGCTGATAACTATGCACTGTGTTCTGGATTGTACCATCATCTGCCCTTCCTGAGGGTTAATTCTGAGGTTAATAGAAACTATACAGTATAATGCTGTGTTGGACAGAATAAATATTCTTCAAGGGATGTCTAAGCAGAAAATTATTGTCTTTACATTTTTCTTTCAGACAATCTTTATGTATGTGACATTTGACTCAAACTTGTCCTCACACACACCATACAGCAGGAATGGATGTGTATGAGTGTACGTATAAATAAGTAACCTGGATGTACAATGTAACAAATGATAGTTGTGAGTTATGTATACTATACTACATGAGATTATACCATCACTCACCTTCTCAGGGTTCACATGAACATCAGGCTGCAGGCAGACATAACATAGTGTCCTCAATACCAAATCTGGTCTCAAAGTATGTCAGATTGAAAACATAGATCCGAACTTAACAACACATTGGGAACCATAGTAACCTTGAATGGTGGGTGCAATGGATGGCAGATGCATAGAGAAGTAGCTTTGGTGTAGCTGCCAATGTGACAGCTCAATTGGGATTTGGATGAGGATGGCACACAAATGCTAATACTAAATTGACACTGTTCACCCATGCCAAGGCCCTGATCCCCAAGCATATGACACATACTGTAAAGGAGTACCTAAATATTTATTTAACAGTAAAAAAACGATAATACAACTAGGGGAAACACCTTAACTAACCTAACCTATCCTAACTACACATTACCCACAACTGGCCCTAACTACCCTAAGCTAAACTTACTTATCACATTAAACTAAACACTCTAAACCTCAACCCCCCCACCTTCCTTATATGACGGGACACATGGAGGACAACACATACTAACCTAAACACATACTAACTTATGCTAAACAACAACAACAAAAAATATATATATATATATTTTTTTTTTTTATATTTGTTTTTTATTTTTATTTAATACCCAAAAACCCCAACATCATCCCCCAACATAAATAAAACATGTAAAAATATCATACCCTCCACCCCCCCAACCCACTACTTCTAACTAAACTAACAGCCTATTCTAACCTAACACTAAGCCCCCTAAACCCACTAATTAAAAGAACCAGGAAAGAGGAGGGAGGGGAGGGAATCATGGTTGAAGGTATAATATTCACAAGTTCGCCCTCCGCAGGGTCTTCTTAATAGCACGCACTCTCTTATTTATTTGCGACTCCTTCTGCTGCAGCCTGTCCAGTCTGCGCAACATCCGTTGCATGTCACGTTGCATAGAACGAAAATCACAAGTGTCAATGACTGCAGCAGGGGTGGTCTGAGTGGCAGTAGTCAAGGGTTGTCCAGTTGGTGGTGCCATGCTTGGAGGGGGAGGTGCAGGTCCTGCTTTCAGTGGTCCAGGAGCTGAGGAAGTCGATGGTCCTGCAGTGGTGGCTGGCATCCTTGGTGCCACCTGGGTTGTAGTGGTGGTGCTGGTGGTGGCAACTGTTGTGGACACAGAAGGGCCCCCTTGGGCAAATGCCCTCCACACCCCTGAGGCTCTTTCATGGCAATAACGCTGTGCCATGTGGCGGAACCCAGACTCCACATCCAGAATGTGGCGGTAACGCATCGCCCTCCGCTGAAATTAATTCACGGATCTGGCTGGCATCCATTTTGGCTGCTGTTAAAAAAGATAAAGTCAAACATTAGGTACATCATTGTGTGATACAGCTACTGATGAGAATCAGACAATACATCTAATGTAGCTGAAACAGGCCATATCACCATACAGATCACAGATTCTCCCGGAGGAAGTACATGCCAACACAGCCTACACATGTCCTATCTAACAGCACAGAAATGCTCAAAAAGATGTTTACCAACTTAAATGATCTACGCATCATTGTTCAGCCATTAGTCATGTAACAAATGCTGTGAGTCCTCCACATGTGACAGGCCAACTAATGCCTATCTTCTGGATGACAATCAAGGGCCACAAGATCTGTGATTTGTAAATGGAATTGCCAAGATGGTATGCAGTTGCTAATCAAGAGTGGGTATCCTAGGTTGGGACAAATGATTTACAGATTTACATGTCTGTGTACTACACTTGGATCATCACACCTAGGTACACATATTTCATAACCCTAAGCCTGTGCCTCGGGGGGGATGGACAAGCAACAAATACTTTCAAACATCAAGGACACCCAGGAAGCTTTGGACAGCTTACCACAGGTAAGGAGGGTGTCCAACTAGGATAGACACAAACCTTGGACAATCCCATCCACATTTATGTTTGTAATTGCAGACAATTGTCAATATAATTTGATACCACCAATACCTGTCCTACAACAAGCAGATAGATGCAAGCACCCATCTGGGCATGAGCTGCATGCACACCTATGACATTGTACTCAAGTGCCACATACACGTAGCACAACATGTGGAGCTAGATGCTGCTATGCAGTCATACATACAGTTGAACATGTTCATTAGTGAACAGGGAGGCTCAAGTCTGTGGGTAATACTTTGGCATCCCTATTCTGTGAGATTCAGGTCATGACTTGCTGACTAAATCATGAAAAAGGCCCTCTGCTAAATTTTCTTTACAAGAAATTTAACAACAAAGGTCACCCTATTCACATGGCCATGCCTACGGAGCCGCACTACAACCCCAAATTATGACTATACGCTACTGATTGTTCAACTCAAATATGGGAAAAAAAAGTGAAACTCTAGTCAAGTTACAGATCAGATCATGTGCCAGCACATCATACCTTGCTGGGTGTCCAACACACAGGAGTCAATCACACAACAGTGGAAACACAACACAGAACAGGAATATCAGCACTTACTGGATATGTCTGGGTTCACAAATCGAGCCACTTTGCCAATTGTGTAAGGGCCAGGTCCACCTGTAAAGCATGGAAGGGTGAAATGTGCTCAATGTCTGTACACTGTGCAACACTTTCAAATAAAATTACTGTGTGTGACATTATATCTGAAAGTCCAGCCTCTCAGGCATGATGATACTCCAACATACATAGCACTGCAAACATGTAGAGACCCTGTCACTCCAGTGAGTGATACACACACATCTTCACACATGCAGTGGCCCTAACTATCATGTGGTGACAAACATGATCCATCAATGGGTTGCAGACTCATTTATGGAATGTACTCCATTTCATCATTTGTTGTAATGAGAGACATGCACAGCCACATTCCTGGTGCACTGCAATACCAGTCATTCAGGTATTGTGGCTTGTGCATCAAGGGACAATCAGTTACTGTGTGATGCTCATGTGGGTTGATTGAAGGTCATGATTTATTATGCTTTCTATGGTCCCTTACATGTAGGGCCTGTGTTGTGTGTAGGTTACATATGCTACATTTACAGTGTACCCTGAGCCACATAGCCCCCCTATGACACCATAATGGCAGGGATCCTCTGCATTACTTGGTGACAATCTGAGGCAAAACATGGATTGGCCATTTTTCAATTTTTAATACAACAAATAAATATATGCTGACAGTGTATATTGTGGTCATCCATGACAGAATGCATGGGCACAGGTGTAGTCATTGCACCTGAAATGTGTCACTCATTGCCCTGCGTACCCATATTGTGTTTTGGAAATCACAGTTAGCCACATTCATCATCTTACATTTGCCAAGTTGGGAGATCAGCAGGTATACAGAAAACTGACACTGTCACATTATTGAAACATGGTTTGGCAAATGTACTACTGTGTCAATCATGATGATGTGGGTTTCAATTTGTATGCACCTTCGGAATGGCAGCAGTCACAGGAATGCTGGTCTTCTAATCTTAGCATACACCCATGTCTGTGATAGCCTCCATGCTGGGAAGTTAGCTATTGTACATATGCTGCACTAGATCAGCAGGGGTGTAAAAAAACGTAAACTAGCAAAGTATTAGGGAACTTTGTATGTATGATGGAACTGGTCAGGGGTCCCTTGCACAACATCATGCACGTAATACATTGTGACCATGCATTCCCCAACGTTTGGTATCCCATGATGACCCCATAACGTATGAGAAGTGCATGGCTATAGAGTAACAAAGATGGGAAATGTATTAGCTCTGCTCCAGGTATTGTGCCCAAGACCAATTTAAAACACACAGTTACAATGAACAGAGGGCCAGGGATAGTTGTTATCCATCAATTTGTATCATTTGCTTCATGTTATACGCTACAGCTATGGAAAGTAGCACCAAACATTTAGATATGAACCAGTGTGCATTACTTTGGCATCCATTCCTAATTTAATTGCAGCACAACCAAGTCAAACTATCAGCCTAAGATATTACCGGAGGTTAGAAAGAAATTGGTACGTATGGGCCAGAATACAGTTCAGACCTGTATTCAAAATAATTGGGGAACACATTAATTCTTTGTTTTAGCTTGTGAAAAACATCTCTTTCCTGGTACACTCACAGACCATGTATAAAACACATGTCTGAGCCACATTAGCATCATCTATTGATGTGAAGGCAGCAATAATTTACAAGATCCAGTATTGTTTTGTAAGTTAGTGCAGCTGTTGCGTCAACAAGTGACGGTAATGTGTAGCAATTATTGTTAAACTCAGGGCCACTGTCTGTTTAACTTGCATTCCACATGTCCAAAAACGTTGCCTGCAGCATATCAACAAATCTGCTACTGTCACTACGAAGCATTTCAATGTGCACATTACTCTGAATTGTACACTCCAACAGGGCCACCAATCACAATACCCAGGTGGTCCAGCAGGTCTTGCTCTCTGGCAACAAGGTCAGCCCAGCGATGCTTCAGTTGGTGATCGTTGCGCTGTGTGTTGAAGATGCGACGCAGATGGCACAACACCTTTGACCACTGGAGTCTCCCCACCTCAGTGTGATACCCCTGTATCACCCTGCCACCTGCTTCTATCATCAAGGGGAGGAAGTGGCACACCAGCCAAATGAATGCCCCCAACTCCTCCCCACCCATTCTCCCCAAACGTGGCCTACCCAACATGACAGAAATAATAGAAAAAATAAAGGATACAGAGGAAAATAAAGGGAAGGGAGGCAGGAAAAAGAAAGAAAAGTAACCCTCAAACAGCCCAACTATCCCCAAACTAACAATACCCACAACACACTCCCAACAGTACAAAGACAAAATTAGCCCCCAAATATGACAAATAAACACCTATAATGAACAACTGAGACAATTACAAATAAAACAGATGGCAAATAGGATGGCACACAGGAGACAAAATCACAATTGGGACAGACAAAACTCTAAGCACAGCCACGCAGTCTAGAAGAATCACAGACTGCAAAGTGATAGTGAAAGTACACCCACTGTACCAATTCTGTAAACAGGATATCCTAATACATCACTTCCTGCCTCAAATACGGTGCGTTTTTATTATGATGCAGCAAAATGTTATGACGCTTTCAGTCTGTGTGTCAATTTTTGTTTAACGCAAATGCTTAAAAATTACCACACATCCATAGTTCTAAATATTTAGCATTGGTAACCAATTTCATGGGGTACAGTGTAGGAATTACCGCTCGGGGCCAATGGATGTGTCATAGCTGTGAGCGTCATTATGCAGCAATTTTTTATGCATATTATGATGGTCATTACATCCCTGGCCGTCGATGTTAAAGCGGCGGTAAAACCGCCAACAGGCCGGAAGTAAAAAAAAATGGAATCACGACGGTACAAACAAACACCGGGGCGGTAACCGCCAACAGACAGGCAGAAGACAATGTACCGCCCACAGTATTACAACAGTCCAATCCGCCACCTTTTCCGGGGCGGATTCACCGTGAACAAAATCACGGCGGAAACAGGACTTGGAAGGGAAAATGCTCACCTCTACAAACCCCACGAGGAACCAGGACGCCATGGAACCGGAAATCCAGATAGTCCCTGCCTTTGTCTTCCTGCTCCTCTACCAGGAGCACGAACGCCGGCGGCGAAGACCACGGTGAGTACTGCACCTACGACACAGGGGAGGGGGGAGGGAAAAAAGAGTGACACACACACACAACGCAACACCCCCACCCCCACCCTCACCCACAACAACACACACACTAATACATCATGATACATTACAGTTACACCCCCCAACCCTCCCGGAAGAATGCAAAGACAAAAGAAAATGATTTGAACGTTTGTAATCTATTAAAATCCAGTACTCAAAAATATATATATACACTATAAACAAATATATACACCAAGAATACAAGTCCAAGGTATTCCACCATTAAAGTCCTTGGACCACTGGGCCCAAAATGCATGGGCGAGGCCGACACAAGATACCCGATCAAAACGGAGAGAACACTGCTGGGGTATCAGATCGAAATACAACAGGCACCTCAGGGGGAAGGGAAGGGGGGGCACCTCAGCCGGATGAGTGCACGACGCCAGATCCACGAGGGGGCTCCTTGCCCATTGATGTATCCTGGGGAGTGCAAAGTCACAGTCTCTCAAGTCTCTACAGTGGGTGGTTTGCCCACTGCTTTATCCTGGGAAGTGCAAAGCCACAGTCTCACAAGTCTCTCCAGTGGGTGGTTTGCCCACTCTTTTATCCTGGGGAGTGCAAAGCCACAGTCTCTCAAGTCTCTCCAGTGGGTGGTTTGCCCACTGCTTTATCCTGCGGAGTGCAAAGCCACAGTCTCTCAAGTGGATAACAGTCTTTACTGGTTCTAGAGGGTGTTTGGTGCCCACAGTGCTTCATCCTGCCATGGACTGAGGTAGTGGATGCCTTTCTCCACTGGTTCTGGAGGGGGCTTGGTGCCCAGAGCGCTTCATCCTGCCAAGGACTGAGGTAGTGGATGTGATACTCCACTGGTTCTGGAGGGGGCTTGGTGCCCAGAGTGTTTCATCCTGCAAGGACTGAGGTAGTGGATGCCTTTCTCCACTGGTTCTGGAGGGGGCTTAGTGCCCAGAGTGCTTCATAATGCCAAGGACTGAGGTAGTGGATGCCTTTCTCCACTGGTTCTGGAGGGGGCTTGGTGCCCAGAGTGCTTCACCCTGCCAAGGACTGAGGTGGTGGATGTGATACTCCACTGGTTCTGGAGGGGGCTTGGTGCCCAGAGTGCTTCATCCTGTTCATGGTGGCCCCAGTAGCGTCAGAGATTTTGGCACTCATTGGCCTGTAGTGCTGGTGGCGGCGGTGTCCTGTGAAGTGGTGCTTGTAGCGGCGGTGTCCTTGCCAGCGGTGCTGGTGGCAGCGGTGTCCTGTGAAGTGGTGCTTGTGGCAGTGGTGTCCTTGGCAGCGGTGCTTGTGGCGGCGGTGTCCTTGGCAGCGGTGCTGGTGGCGGCGGTGTCCTTGGCAGCGGTGCTTGTGCCGGTCTTGTCCGCCATGCAGGTTTTCGGTGACTTGCCTGTCTTTCTGTGCCCCTTCCCCACCTTGGATGGTGGCGCAGCTGTCTTCCCACTCCCAACTGTACTCCTGGGAGAGGCTTTGGTGGTAAATGTTTTGCCTTTCTCCCACCGGGCACTGGCCAACTTTTTATGCTTTTGATGTGGGGGACTGTCCGTGGTCTGGCTCCTTGGCACACTGGCTGCCCTGCTGCTTGGCGCACTTCAGAAGCTGGTTACTGCTGGCACCACTGTTCCCGCTAATGTTGTGGCTGAGGTGCTGGGTTGGGACCTGGAAAGGCGGGCCCTAGGGGACAGAAGGGATGGGGGAGGTGAGGGGAAGAGGTCAATGTTGGACAGGAAAAGTTTTTTGGACACACTGGGACGGGTAGATGGAGGGGGTTTGGGAGTGGAGGAAGAGGTAGTGGTTGTAGGAGGTGTACGTTTGTTGACTTTGGGTGAAGGTGCATGGGCTGGAGGCTGTCGTGAGGTGGATGGTTGTTGGGTTGGTGTGTGGCTGCGTTTGTGTACCGTGGGAGGTTGGCTCACAGACACACTGGGAGAGGAAACAGGGGATGTGTGAATGGTAGTGGGGGTGGTGAATGCACGTGAGTGGGGTGTGGTGATGGGTATGCTGGTGATGGACGTAGTGGCTGAAGATGTAGTGCATGCAGGTGTGAGTGGAGACGAGACGGAGGGAGGAGGGAGACGTGGAGGAGGGGGACACAGTGGAGGCAGTGGATGTTGGTATGTGTGCATGGGTATGATGCTTGTGTGAGTGCCTGTGGGATATGTGGTGCTTATGTTTGCCAGAGCTTCCCTTGTGTGTTGAGGTGTGTGCATGCTGGTCTGATGGTGTGCTTGGGATAGGCTGAGGTACAGGGGTTTGGGTCTGGGTAGAGGAAGTTGGAGGGGGGAGGCTGGACACAGGGACAATGGCTGCCATCAGTGCTGAGGCTAGAGTCTGAAAAGCTCGCTGTTGGGCTGCCTGACCAGAATGAATGCCCTCCAGGTATGCATTGGTCTTTTGCAACTGCCTCTCTACACCCTGGATGGCATTCAAAATGGTAGACTGCCCAACAGTGAGGGACCTGAGGAGGTCAATGGCCTCCTCACTGAGGGCAGCAGGGCTGACTGGGGCAGGGGCTGAGGTGCCTGGGGTGAAGGAGATGCCCACCCTCCTGGGTGAGCGGCCACGGGGCACACGCTGAGGGGCTGCTGGGAGGGCGGTGCTGGTAGGGGAGATGGTGGCTGTACCTGTAGATGCAGGGGCACAGAGGGGCCCGCCACCACAAGGGAGCTCCCATCAGAGGAGGAGTCCATGTCGCTGGTCTCAGCTCCTGTCCCCGCCGTGGAGCTCCCCTCGCCCTCCGTCCCACTTGTGGCTTCAGACTCCATTGTGTCGCCCTCCAGGGCCATGTGGGATGCAGCTCACTCCTGCTCCGGTGCCACTGCTCCTCCGCCTGATGATGCTAATGCACACAAGAAAAGGGAGACCACAAAAAGGGGGGGGGAGACAGAAGAAAGACATGTTGAGTGCATGCAATACCTCTACCGTTTGCAGACACTACAGACAGAGAAGCCCCCTGCACTACGCCGTGCACTTTGAATTCCCTATTTAATCACAGGGACATGGGTTACAAGGCCTATGCCCGATTGCTGCACACATGGAAGTCACAGGAGCCTGACTAGGTGTAGTTGGCTCTGAACACAGGTGGGGTGGGGTGCCAAAGGGCCTGCCTTACGACGGGACCTTGCCTACTAAACTCGCCCTGGCCTAGGGGAACTCACAGTCCACCTCCCCCACCCAGACACCTCCACTGCACGCATAATCAGCTGAATGAGAATGTACTCACCCCCTTGTGGCTGCTGTGATGCCCTCAAGTGCCCATCCAACTCCGGATATGCCACGCCAGGATCCGGAACATCAGGGGGGTCATGGTGCGACGGGCACCTCTCCCACGTTGGGAGGCCATCCCCAGCTGGGCCTCAGCCGTCTTCTTGCTCCAGCGGCAAATGTCCTCCCATCATTTCCGGCAGTGGGTGCTCCATCTGTGGTGGACCCCCAGGGTCCGGACTTCCTTGGTGATGGCACGCCAAATATCCTTCTTCTGGGGGCCCTGACCTACAGGAATAGTACAGGGGAAAAGGAGAAGATATAACCGTCCGCACCGTCACAGTCATTGGCCCGCATCCCTAACCTTGCCATGACGCACATACACTCACCGTCGTTTCATGCACGTCTCATTCCCCCCCCCGATCTTCCATCCACACCACTCCACACAGGCATTGCCCATTCGGCATGCTCACAGTGTACTTACCTGTTTGTCTGGAGGACCGTAGAGTAGCTTGTACTGGGGGAGGACCCCATCCACTAGTTTCTCCAACTCCTCCGTGCTGAAGGCAGGGGCCCTTTCCCCAGACACACAAGCCATTGTCTCTTCCAGACTGAGGTCACAGCAGCACTTGCAGTGTAGGTCCTCTCCTGTCGAAAATCAGGTATCAAGTGAGTGAACAGAGAGAAAATGGCGGTGACGTCCATGGCGGTGCGTACCGTCACCGCCGGCGTACATCGTCATTGGCTCCTCGGACCCATAGGGTCCAATGTTAACCAATGCAGGATTGCGCCGCGGTCTTCGACCGCCTACCGCAACGGTGTACAATGCCAGCGCAGTTACCTCATATCCCCTTGTCCCACATTACAGGTCAGGCAGACGCCATTTCAGGGGGCCACATGGCATTAATTTTAAATGCGTCACACATATCTAGGCCTTGCATACACTCTTATACAGGCACATAGTGGTTTGAAAAAATTGAGAAATAAAGTTTTGTTTACGTACCTCAGTGTTGGTTGACTCTCTGCTCCCTGTTCTCCTCCATAGAGCACATCCGCTGGGGCAGGTGAGGAGGTGGCGGCATCCTCGGGTGTACAGACCGCTGTTGGACCTGTCGACCATGGAGGAGCGACATGTAATTATCACCTACAGATTTGATCATGCCACAATCCTGGAACTGTGTGCCCAGTTGGAGCCAGACCTGATGTCAGCTATCCGCCATCCCACAGGAATCCCCCCTCTAGTGCAGGTGCTGTCAGTACTCCATTTCCTTGCACGTGGGTCTTTTCAAACTACAGTGGCCATAGCATCAGGGATGTCCCAGCCTATGTTCTCCAACGTGTTGTCCAGAGTGTTGTCTGCCCTGCTGAAACACATGCGCAGCTCCATCATTTTCCCTCAGGTGGAGGATTTGCCAATAGTGAAAGGTGACTTCTATGCCCTGGGACATATCCCCAACATCATAGGTGCCATTGATGGGACACATGTGGCCTTGGTACCCCCCCGCCGGAGTGAACAGGTGTACAGAAACCGGAAGAGTTACCATTCAATGAATGTGCAGATGGTGTGTTTGGCCGACCAGTACATCTCCCATGTGAATGCCAAGTTTCCTGGCTCAGTGCATGACGCTTACATTTTGAGGAATAGCAGCATCCCTTATGTGATGGGACAACTCCAGAGGCACCGTGTGTGGCTATTAGGTGAGGACATGGAGCCTATACAATGTGACTGTTGACAATACAACGGAGGTAGCATTTTTACACAGTTATTGCAAATACACATTTTCGAAAGCACAGACTGACTCCAGATTGTTTTGTGCTTTAAGGGTGTTTATTTAAGTGCTAAATATTGGAGGGTGTTGTAAAATGGTCAGGGGTGATGGTGGAGGAATGTCCATGGCAGAGTCCAGTCTATTAGTCTCACAGGTGCATTGTCTAAAGGGGCATGAGAAGTGGAGCTGGGGCAGTTTAAGGATGGACAGGGTGACAAAGTGGGACACAAGGATGACAATCAGGGTGGTCTCATTTCTTGGCAGGGGTCTTGGCATTGTTCTCTGTCTTTGTCCTGGATCTCAGGGACCGCTTTCAGGATGGCTCTCCATCTGCAGGGGGTGGGGTGCTGGTGTTGTGGTCCTGTGGCAGTGCCTCCTGTCTACTAGCGCCAGCGGAGGTGGTGGGCAGTTCACCTTCCAGGCTAGTGTCAGGGGCCCCTTGTTGTGCCACAGTGTCCCTCCTGGTGTTGACGAGTTTCTTCAGCACCCTTACAATGTTGTTGATGGATTTGAGTTCCTCCCTGAACCCCAAATACTGTTCCTCCTGCAGCCGCTGGGTCTCCTGAAACTTGGCCAGTACTGTTGCCATCGTCTCCTGGGAATAGTGGTAGGCTCCCATGATGTTGGAGAGGACCTCGTGGAGAGTGGGTTCCCTGGGCCTGTCCTTCACCTGTCGCACAGCAGCCCTCCCAGTTCCCCTGTGTTCCTGGGCCTCTGTCCCCTGGACCGTGTGCCCACTACCACTGCCCCCAGGTCCCTGGTGTTGTTGGGGTGGTGGATTAGCCTGGGTTCCCTGTAGTGGTGGACACACTGCTGCTTGACGTGTCCTGGGGACAGAGGAATGGGCCCGCTGGGTGGGTGCCGTGCTGGTGTTTCCAGAGGGGGAAGGCTCTGTTGTGGCTTGTGCCAGTGTGAGGGGAAACCAACTGTCCCGAGGTTCCAGATGGGCCGGGCTGGTCATCTAGATCCAGTTGGACAGAGCTGCTGTCATCACTGTGGGCCTCTTCTGTGGGTGGAGCGGACATATCTGGACCCTCCTGTCCAGTGACGTTGGGTAGGGGTCCTGCAGGGGTATAAAGGCATGATTATTGCATCTGTGTGTGCCATGGTGTGCAATGGGTGGGTGACCCTGTACCCCAGTGCTTGCATTCTTGTATGGGACCTTGTGTGATAATTGTTTAGGGGTGTGTGTGGGTATGTGCAGTGGCCATGCATTGGTGATGGGTGTCCATGCTCTGGTGTTGCATGCAGGGCTTGGTGTTGGGATGGGTGGGTTGTGATAGTGGGACATATGTGAGGAGTTGGAGTGATGGGGGTGAGGGCGAGGGTGGGGGTATGTGATAGCATGCAGGTAGGATGGGGGATTTAATAGTTAAGATTTGACTTACCAGAGTCCTTTCCTCCAGCAACTCCTGCGAGGCCCTCAGGATGCAGTATAGCCAAGACCTGCTCCTCCCATGTTGTTAGTTGTGGGGGAGGAGGCGGGGGTCCGCCGCCAGTCCTCTGAACTGCAATGTGGTGTCTTGAGACCACGGAATGTACCTTCCCCCATAGGTCGTTCCACCTCTTCCTGATGTCATCCCGTGTTCTTGGGTGCTGTCCCACTGCGTTGACCCTGTCCACGATTCTGCGCCATAGCTCCATCTTCCCAGCTATGGTGATTTGCTGCACCTGTGATCCAAATAGCTGTGGCTCTACCCGGATGATTTCCTCCACCATGACCCTGAGCTCCTCCTCAGAGAACCTGGGGTGTTTTTGCGGTGCCATGAGGTGGTGTGGGTGATGTGTGGGGTGGTGTGTGTTGTGATATGTGGGGTGATGTTTCAGGGTGTGTGGTGTTTTGTGCGTGGATGTTGTGTGAGTGATGGTGTTGAGTGCCTGTGGATGCTAGTTTGTAGATGGTGGTGTCTCTCTCTGGCCTTCAGTCGCAAATGTGGTCGTAAGGGTTTGTGGGTGATGTGGGTGTGTGTTTTATATTGTATTGGGTGTGTGGGAGTGGTGTGTGTATGTGTATCAGGTGTGTGTATTTCGATTTGTCCAATGTGGTAGTGTTTTGTCAATGTGTGTGTATTTTGAGCGCGGCGGTGTGTACCACCAATGGAATACCGCGGTTAAAAGATCGTGGGTCGTGATAGTGTGGGTGTATTCCTGTTGGCGTGACGGTGTCGGTTTTGGTATCGCTATTTTATCACTTAACTTTGGTGTGGCGGACTTGTGTGGGTGTCTAAATTTTGGCGGATTCCCAGCTGTGGGTCATAATAGCTGTGTCGGAATTCCGCGACCGCGGCGGTGTGTTGGCGGTCTTCTGCACGGCGGTAAGCGGCATTTACCGCCAATGTTGTAATGACCCCCTATGTCTTTTACTGGGTTTGTGGCATTTCTCACATTTTTATAGTAAATGACAGCTGTAACTGTACAGAGATAGGCTGTTTGCACCTGCATTGTGCATTCCAATGTTTGGGCACCTGTGGCAGATTACACTACAGTGGACCATGATACTCCAGTTTGTTGTACCGGATGAGCACTCTTCACTGACGCAATCGATATACAAACTTTTGGAATACAAAATTAGCATAACCCAGTTTGAGCAGGTTGTGCGTCAATAGAGGATAGCAAGGCTACGCAACTTAATACATTAACTCATTGCTTGTATATCAATGTCTGTGAATTGGCTATTTCAATTTTAGTTGGGCCTCTTTGTGACCATCACAAGACATGCTTTCATTAATGTGCTTGTATGCATGTGTTGTAAATGTGGATAACCATCAGATGCTATTTAGTGTGGAAATGAGTCAGGATATGTGTTTGTCAAACACATAACAATTAATGCTGTGTGAACTTCCCTAACTTTTGGAACAAAACATCTCCCATGACAAACTATGCACAGGATAGATATAGGACGGTTGATAATGACAATGTTACAAGAGTAAGCCATCACATGTACTGGAATGTTGGATACCACTCCCTGGTCACTTGTTTGTATACTACCCATGAGTCAGGCATTCGAAAATGCCATGTGGGTACGGTGTTTGTGACACAGAGTCCCAAAACCAATCCAAAAATGTAATGTTACTCCACAGCCCGAGTCATATGAATGACCTATGTTGCTCTTGTGGCAGTGGAGGACCAGCAGACCAAGCTGCATGTGTTCACATATTTCCAGTGGTTAATTGCACAAAGGTGTCCAGTTCAAGTGTGTGGCCATGTGTACCCTATGTCATTATTGGCCTCGATGTTGTCACAGTTACTTGCAGGTCTAGTCATGAGTCTGTGGAGCCATTCCCTGCATTAACAGAGTATCCTTCAAAGCAGAATTAACCAAAAGCCAAAGAGGAATCGACAACACACATGGGGATAGTCCAGCTATGGCACTGCAGAAGTTTTATGAGTCTGACAACAGGGCAACCTTGGTGTGCTCACAAAGTTAATGGATCAGAAATTTAAAACCGGCAGGTGTCATCACAACATTTGTACACAGGGTGGCCTCTAAAATTCCCACAGCAACCGGGAACATCAGTGCCTCTGTGCTGATTAATCTCACAGCTGTCACCACGCAAACACCATTATTGGGTTGCAGCCAATGTGAATCTGTGTGTGGACCGTCAGGGCACAAACATGGTTTGTCCTTTCATGCACATTAGCAAGCGTTTGTCGCGCTAGAGGCACCATACCCAATCTATGCATACAGCCATGGTACACTGTCACTGTTTGTCACTCATGCATACATGAAACCCAGACAAGGGATAGGGCCGGGATTAGGCTATTTGAAGACATGTCCTAGACCATGATACGATAAGTAAACTGATTACACTATACAATCTATTTGAGGATTCATCGTAGACCTACCAGGCACAATACCTCAGGAGGAAAGTGAGGGCATGGAAAGTAACTATGAGACAAATGTTGAGACAGTGAACCTTTATGGTAACACAAAGACAGGAACCAATCAGGCTAACAGGATGGAGGCTCTGTCAGGAACTAACATGAACAAGGCAAATACACAGTGAGCAGACTCTGACTTGGAAAATCTGGAACAACACTGTGGAAAATGAAAACTGTATTTGTGCTGTGGGCTGCAACGTTACACAATCACCCAAAGCCTGTGTTACACAAGTGATTTATACAGCAATGCACAACAAGGATATACATAAAATGGCAGCTTCTAAGCCATTCCAAGCAGCAGCAAGGGCAGTGCAGGTTCAAATGGCTGGTCTGCATGGAAGTGCTCACAGGTGTGTGCAGCTTCAGTCTCTCACAAGTCATGTAGGTGAGAATCAAGTTCAAAGGGCCAACAGTACCTTTCACATGGGAAGCAATGGACAGGTGATTACAGGTCCTACAGACTACCAGGCAGTGCATTATCGGACCTGAAGTCCATGCAGACAGATGAACTAGGACTATGGCATGCCATCCTAAAGAGGGAAGCATACTGGAGTCAGAATGTGAGTCTGGGTGTGTCTAGATGAAGGATTATTAGGGAACAAATGGTCCAGTTACAGGGCCCCCTAGGAAAGGGTGGGGAGAGACTGAAAACATGCCTGTGGCAGGACTTCTACGCTTACCTTGCTTGTCATTAACGCAAAGGTGGTTTCCCGCATCCAGAAAATGACGCACACAGGCGAATTTTGGCGTTCGCGGGCTCGGGCGTCAAAGTATAAATATGGTGTAAGGTTTGCGCCGAATTTGCATCAACATTTTTGACGCAAATTCGGCGCAGACAGAGTATAAATATGGGCCTGTGAGTCAGATTTACTAAAAAGTGGCGCAGCACGGTGCTGCACCAAAATTTGCAGAGCTGCGCTGCATCACTTTAGAAACGCAGGATGCACCGTATTTAATAAAATATGGCGCACCCCTGTGGTTCCCCCTGAGCCAGTGCTAAATTTAGCTGTCAAGGCAGGCACCCTGGCACCATAGTGCAATGGAGTCTGCGTTGAGGGGATTGATTATTTATGTGCAGGAAGGTGTCCCTTCCTGCACCTAAAAAATCTACAATGGAGATGTGGCACTTCTATCTGTGCTGCAGAATTCAGAACACATAAAAGTGGAACATTTTTTTTTTTGAATGATCTTCCTGCACATAAACATTCATTCATGGCATTTTGCTCTTTATATGTGTGCTGAATGGAGTACACATGGAAGAAGCAAAAATGAGAAGGAATAAAAGTATTCCTCCTCATTATACCACTCAAGCTGCAACCACAATCTCTGTCAGGGTGAGGCACAGGCAAATCCCAAATTAACCCGTGCTCAGCCCTCTGGTAACTTGGCACAGAGAAGACAGGCTTAACTTAGAGCCAATTTATAAATTATTTATGCAAGTATTTAAGTATTAGAGTGAAAATTCGACTCAAAAAATCCTACACCAATTTAGAAAAATGGAGTATATTTTAACAGATTATTTGAGACAAAAACAACAAAAAATCCAATCTGTGGAACCACAGATATGCAATTTTAATTTAGTTTAGTACAGTTTAAGAAATTTATAGAGCGCATGGCTACCAGAAGGCCTCCCAGTGCTAAAAAGGTAGATCAAAGCCCAGAGCAAAAACCCAGTAAAGGAGTCCATAATGAGAATAAGAACGTCTTCAATTTTTTGCGAAAAGGTAATTCTAAGTCTTCTTGTCGGAGTTCTAGGGGGAGGGAGTTTCAGAGGTGTGCAGCTTTGACTATGAAGGAGTTACCTCCCCATGTGGTTCTCCTAAAACGAGGGGAACGGACTAACATGGCAGCAGAGGACCTCAAAGGTCTTGCTGGGACATAAAATAAGATACTTTGCCTGAGAAATTTAGGGCCCTTGTTATAAAGGGCTTTATGAGTCATACATAGGGTCATAAAGTTGATCCGCTGCTTTATAGGGAGCCAATGAAGTGAAGCTAAAGCAGGTTTGGCTGATGTATATCTGGATGTATTTTTAAGTAAACGAGCGGCTGCATTTTGTACTACCTGTAGCCTCCTTGTGACATAGCCAGGGGAACTAAGAAAGAGGGAATTGCCATAATCCAGACGTGACAATATCAAGGCCTGGATAAGAAGTCTTCTGATGAGGAAAGGCAGGAGTTTGAGAATTTTCCTCATAGTTCTTAAGAGGCCAAAACAGGATGAGGTGATCTTTTTGGATTGATAATCCATCGTAAGATGAGGGTCAAGCCAAAAACCCGAGGCTCTTTATATGGTCTTTAGGCGTTGGGAGAATTTTAAGATCCTCTGGAAGTAATGTAGGACAGTTAGAAAGGGCAGAATTGCCTACAATCATTACTTCCGATTTCCCATCATTGAACTTGAGTTTAAATTCCGTCATCCATCTGGCTATATCCGACAAACAGGATGAGAGATTCAATTGAGAAGTATTTTCGGCATGTGAGAGTGATACTACTAACTGAGTGTCATCAACATATGAGACCAGAGAGAGACCATGGGGTTCCACCACTTTAGCTAGAGAGAAGAGATAAACATTAAAAAGGATAGCACTCAATGAGGAGCCCTGAGGGACGCCGCAGTTGAGGGAGCAGGTATTAGATAAAAATGAACGATCGAGGACTTGGAACGTTCTATCCTTCAAGAATGATGAGCCAGCTCAGTACTGTGCCTTCCATTCCTATAGCGGAAAGTCTTTAAAGGAGAATGTTGTGATCCACAGTGTCGAATGCGGCACTTAGGTCTAACAAAATAATGGCTGCATGTCCACCCTGGTCTAAAAGTTGGCAGGCGTTTTCCATGACCATTAGTAAGGCTGATTCTGTACTCGGCTGGGGTCTAAATCCCTTTTGAGAAGGGTGCAGAAGTTCATTCTCTTCTAGGAAACAGGTTAGCTAATTGTTGACATGCTTTTCTATTATCTTAGACAGAATAGGGAGAAGAGCGATAGGTCTATAGTTGCTCAGCTGCATGGGGTCAAGTTTAGTTTTTTTCAGTAAAGGTTTGACAACAGCATGTTTCAAAGACTGAGGTAAGGATCCAGAGTTTAAGAAATGGTTGAGAGTATTAGTCAGTATAGGAGATATTATGTTGGAAGCCAATGCTAGGATGTGAGGAGGAGCGGGTCGAGGGGAGATCCTGATTTTATAGTGTGCAGATAGTGAGTGACAAGCACCTCAGTCAAAGGTTGAAAAACTGCAAGCGAGGCCATAGAGACTTGATGGTCCTTTTGAGGGTAACATTCTGATTGTTGACTGGGAGTGACCGGGAAAGAAGAATAGATGTCATTGATCTTTTTTTAAAAGAAATATGCTAAAGCATTGCTATGGGTCGTGGAGGGCTCTATGAGAGACTCATCAGAGACGATGTGAGTGAGTTCTTTAAAGATCATAAAGATCTCTTTCTGGGAATTGGCAGACTGTTCTATTCTAGAGCTATAGAATGTGGATTGAGCAGATTTAATTCCCTCGTGGTAGGCTCTGATGGCTGTCCTGTATTGTTTTTTAGAGGCAGCACTATAATCTCTTCTCCACCGTCTTTCTAGCTTCTTACACCCTTTCTTTTGTTCAGACAGTTGGGAGGTGAACCAGGGTTTGGCCTTGCGATTAGTCTTTCCGATAGTCGTCTTAACTGGAAGAAGAGTGTCTAACGACGTAGAAATCCAGTTATTCAAATCTTCTATGAGACTCATGCTGGACTCATCATATTTGGAGGATAGGAGGCAAAGATTGTACTGCCATTCCCTGGGGTCCAATTTATACCACTGGCTGGGAAGTTGACTTTATGGGCCTTAAGTGGGGAAGAGAAAGCCCACCCGGTAGTAAAAATGACAGTGGGTGGTGATCTGTCCAGATCAGATGAAGAGAGGTATTGAACAAAAGGTTGGGAAGATTACTAAAAACTAAATTAATGGTACAACCTTTAATATGGGTAGGTCCTGTAATGAACTGAGTCAGGTCTAATGATTTTAAATATTTAAGTGAAAACAACAACTAAAAGCACAAAACGCCAACTGTGGTTATCTGGGCACACCAGACTGGGTCAAAGTCACAAGTTGAAGATGACTGTGATGGAGCACAGGCCGAATACAGGGATCAAGTTTGGGCCGCTGAACAAAGTACCTTAAATACTGGTTGCGGAGTGTTGCAAGATCCTGTGTCAAGGATGTATCATGCAGCAGCACTTCCAAAGGGCTGCAGGCAGCAAAGTGAAGCCCTGTATCAGAGATGAGTCGCGCAGTGGCAATTCCAATGAGGCTGTCAATGGGGTTTGGGATGATAGGTAATTCGCCATTGTCAAGGATGCCATCGACAAAGGCTTAGGATGCAAAGTTCTGCGTCAGGGATGCATCGCGCAGATGTGGGTCCAAAAAGCTGCAGGCTGTGATGCGAGGTCCTGCATCAGGGATGCATCACACAGCGTGGGTTCCAATGCGACAGCGAGCAGATGTATTGGGCTGCATCGGTTTTTCTTACAGAACCTCAGCTAGGCCGGCAGAACCTTCAGGCCCCTTCCAAGGGTCCAGGAGTGGGGTGGCACCACTTGTGGTGTAGGACTCACAGCAGACCGAGTCCAGGCGCTGGGTTCAAGGTGGTTGGAGCATTTTCTGTCTTTGAAGCTCTGATCAGGAGGCTAACCAACTAGCCCTTGGAATCAGTTTGTTGGTCCTGGGTTCAAGATGCAGGTCCAGTCCTTCTCACACAGGCAGGTGGGTGGAAGGGCAATAGAGTCCTTCCTGCAGATCAACACAGCAGTCCTTATGACTCTTCCACAGGTCCAGAGGTGTACTAAAGAGTTGGCTCTGAGGGTCCAATATTTATACCTGATGCCAGCTTTGAAATACAAGGGTCTGGAGGTTGCCACCCAGAAAGGTGTTTGGAATTTCATGCTTCCCCGCCCCAGCTTGTCCGTTGGCACAAAAGACTAGTGGCAAAACCTTTGTCAGTGTGCTTAGGCAGAGGTTTCTGATGTTCAAATATGGTAGGTGACAGCTCCCTACCCTCATCAAGTCAGAGATGGCCTACTCTGCCAATACCTAGTCACCCTTTGTCTCACTGTCTGGAAGCAATACACAAAGATCAACTGTCAGCTACACCTAGCAATGTGACCGAGAATACAGGATGCAGGCTCAAAATAGTTAGGACAAGAAAAGGCAAACTTTCTAAAAGTGGCATTTTCAGAATTGTGACTTAAAATCCAACCTTACCATTAAATGTTTTAAATTACAATTGTTTAGACATCAAAATCAACATTTATACCTCCTCCCAATCGAATGTTCATACTTATTAAATGTGATAAGTAATCCCAACGATATCCTATGGGCCTTGCAGTAGTGAAAATAAATGAAAGATGTTTCACCACTAGGAAAGGTAAAACTTAAAAGTACACATCCAACTTTTTAAATACACTACACTCTGCCCTTTGAGATGTTTAGGGCCTACCCTAGGGGTGACATATATGCATCAACAAGGAAAACCTATGCCTGGCAAAAGTTTTCTTTTGCTAGGTTGAAATTGCAGTTTAAAACTGCACACATGGTGGGCCTCAGTTTCATTTACATGGTGCATGGCACAATAAGTGCTGCAGGCCCACTAGTAGCTTTTAATTCACAAGCCCTGGGTCCTTGTAATATCACTGTACTAGGGGCTTACAAGTACATTTAAGCAGCCAATTGGGTATAAGCCAAGGTTCCCATGTTTAAAGGAGAGAGCACAAGCACTTTAAAGCTAGTTAGCAGTGATAAAGTGTGCTGAGTACTAAAGCCAGCAAAACAGGAGGATGAAAGCCAAAGAATTGGGGGAATAGCACACCAATGATGTCAGGTCCAACGACCACTATGAAAAATTCCACAGTCATCACTACTTGGAAGTGAGTCTCTTACTAGCACAAAAATAGTGGGTATTGCTTACGAAGTAAAGGAGGAGTGCTTCTCCTGCAGTATTGTCATCAGTGCCCCGCTAAGAAAATATTTTCCTTCCCTTTGTTCCATAAACAAATTTGAGACTGGACCCATGGACACAATGGTACCAAGGGCTGAATAAAAAATGAAGACAAGGCCAAATGAAAAGATGTCACATCTAAAAATATGTATCATAAAACAACAATGCACCACCAATCAACTGCCGCCCTACAAGGTATCTGAAGCTCCCTCTTTCTGGTGGTGGGGTCCTGAATATCTGTTGTCTGGACACCAGTGTTTACTTATGGATATACTACAAGATGATCAGCCCCTGGAGTCCAACCACAAGTTAAGAATGGTAGTCCTGGCTTTGGCTAGGAACAGGAGGGGAGCCAGTGCTTACTAGGTTGATCCTAGGGTGTTTTTTGTACTTTAGGGTCCTGTCATTCAAAACTGTCCAGAGTCAATTTTTTACGGCTGTGGTAGCAGCATTGGGACTAGGGACACACAGGAAACACTGGTTAAGCTGCTGCTGCTGGCAGGGATGGGGTGACGCTCCTCCGCCCTAGCAGCGGAGCCCCCCTGTACATTTGTTCAGAACGACACTGGTGTAAACAAAATATGGAAGGAATGCACTGCAGAAACAGGGAAGGATAAATGGGGCACAATCCAAAGCAGACAAGCATTTACATTGCAATAGCTCTTGCATTTTCTTGAGTTAAAGCTACTGGCATTGTAAATTCATAACTGGACTTTTCTTGCCACATAAATTGGTCAACCCTGCCTCATAATTTCGTCTTTTCTTTCCATATAATTCAAATGGCCCTGCATATAACTATAGCACTTCTATTTACCTTCGTCCTCTATCTATAAGTGCTGGTAAAGCCAAAAGTATGACAGCCACTTATATGTTATGCATATGTTGGTGTTGCCTATACACTTATGTCCTTCACATTTTCACTGGAAAACAGAGTTGAAACACAATTATATTTTCTCCTTTCTCTCGAAAGGAAAAACATACACATCCTCTTTCCCTGGGAAGATCGCTACATCAAGCAATTCGTAAACAGTGCCAAACCCCCTTATTTGAAAAATAATTCCCAACCCAGTGTCACTAGCTCTGAAACCAACGGAGAATAGAGTACAAGTTAGTTAGATCAAGATACCACGAGATCAGTATTAACACAAATTCACTAATGCCCATCATGATGAACTACCAGATGAGCATAGTGGGATATCAGATTGCTCAGCATTAAGAAGCAAGACGACGACCATAGTCTCTCACTAGCAACTGTGAGATGTGAATTGGTGGTCATGGTCCAGCAGCTGTGCTGTGAGAAACAGAAACAGTCTGGATAGCAAAGCCTGTCGACCAGTAGAAAACAAGACAGCTACAGTTACAGAGCCACAGGAGTCTGGTTCAGTCCAGTTACTGTATGCATGTGAAGCACAAACCAAACGAGGCTAAGCCACATAGCTTCAATAGTCACTCCCATCATATTACGGCAGGTCACACGGCATATGGCTCTCAATCAGAAAAATAATGTTTTTTCGATGTAGCTCATTCATGGTGATTAAAATGTGGCAAGCTGTGAGAAAGTAACCTCTTTCTAGAATGGTTACCCCCATTTTTGGCCTGTTTGTGAGTGTTTGGCAGTGTGTTTTTACTGTCTCACAGGGATCCTGCTAGCCAGGACCCCAGAGCTCATGGTTAACCACTTCGCTGCCAGGCCTTTTCCCCCTCCTGTGCCAGGCCTTTTTTTGCCTATTTGGGGCAGTTCGCGCTTAGGCCCGCATAACTTTTTGTCCACATAAGCTAACCAAGCCAAATTTGCGTCCTTTTTTTCCAACATCCTAGGGATTCTGGAGGTACCCAGACTTTGTGGGTTCCCCTGAAAGAGGCCAAGAAATTGGCCAAAATACAGGGAAAATTTTGTTTTTTTCCAAAAAATTGGAAAAAGTGGCTGCAGAAGAAGGCTTGTGGTTTTTCCCCTGAAAATGGCATCAACAAAGGGTTTGCGGTGCTAAACTCAGCAGCTTCCCAGCTTTCAGGAACAGGCAGACTTGAATCCGAAAACCCAATTTTTCAACACAATTTTGGCATTTTACTGGGGCATACCCCATTTGTGCAATTTTTTGTGCTTTCAGCCTCCTTCCAGTCAGTGACAGGAATGGTCATGAAACCAGTGCTGGATCCCAGAAACCTAAACATTTCTGAAAAGTAGACAAAATTCTGAATTCATCAAGGGGTCATTTGTGTAGATCCTACAAGGGTTTCCTACAGAAAATAACAGCTGAAAAAGAAAAATATTGAAATTGAGGTGAAAAAAACATCAATTTTTCTCTACTTTTTACTCTGTAACTTTTCCCTGCAATGTCAGATTATCGAAAGCAATATACCGTTACGTCTGCTGGACTCCTCTGGTTGCGGGGATATATAGGGTTTGTAGGTTCATCAAGAACCCGAGGAACCCAGAGCCAATAAATGAGCTGCACCCTGCAGTGCGTTTTCATTCTATACCGGGTATACAGTAATTCATTTGCTGAAATATAAGGAGTAAAAAATAGCTATCAAGAAAACCTTTGCATTTCCAAAAAGGGCAGAAGATAAGGTGTTGAGGAGCAGTGGTTATTTGCACATCTCTGAATTCCGGGGTGACCATAGTAGCACGTGAATTACATGGAATTTCTCAAATAGATGTCTTTTTTACACACACCCCTATATTTGGAAGGAATAAATGTAGAGAAAGACAAGGGGCAATAACACTTGTTTTGCTATTCTATGTTCCCCCAAGTCTCCCGATAAAAATGATACCTCACTTGTTTGGGTAGGCCTAGCGCCCGCGACAGGATATGCCCCAAAACACAACGTGGACACATCACAGAAAACAGAGCTGTTTTTAGCAAAGTGACTACCTGTAGATTTTGGCCTCTAGCTCAGCCGCCACCTAGGGAAACCTACCAAACCTGTGCATTTCTGAAAACTAGAGACCTAGGGGAATCCAAGGAGGGGTGACTTGTGTGGCTCGGACCAGGTTCTGTTACCCAGAATCCTTTGCAAACCTCAAAATTTGGCTAAAAAAACACATGTTCCTCACATTTCTGTGGCAGAAAGTTCTGGAATCTGAGAGGAGCGACGAATTTCCTTCCACCCAGCATTCCCCCACGTCTCCCGATAAAAATGATACCTCACTTGTGTGGGTAGGCCTAGCGCCCGCGACAGGATATGCCCCAAAACACAACCTGGACACATCACAGAAAACAGAGCTGTTTTTAGCAAAGTGACTACCTGTAGATTTTGGCCTGTAGCTCAGCCGCCACCTAGGGAAACCTACCAAACCTGTGCATTTCTGAAAACTAGAGACCTAGGGGAATCCAAGGAGGGGTGACTTGTGTGGCTCGGACCAGGTTCGGTTACCCAGAATCCTTTGCAAACCTCAAAATTTGGCTAAAAAAACACATGTTCCTCACATTTCTGTGGCAGAAAGTTCTGGAATCTGAGAGGAGCCACAAATTTCCTTCCACCTAGCGTTCCCCCACGTCTCCCGATAAAAATGATACCTCACTTGTGTGGGTAGGCCTGGCGCCCGCGACAGGATATGTCCCAAAACACAACGTGGACATATCACAGAAAACAGAGCTGTTTTTAGCAAAGTGACTACCTGTAGATTTTGGCCTCTAGCTCAACCGCCACCTAGGGAAACCTACCAAACCTGTGTATTTCTGAAAACTAGAGACCTAGGGGGATCCAAGGAGGGGTGACTTGCGGGGCTCGGACCAGGTTCTGTTACCCAGAATCCTTTGCAAACCTCAAAATTTGGCTAAAAAAACACATGTTCCTCACATTTCTGTGGCAGAAAGTTCTGGAATCTGAGAGGAGCCACAAATTTCCTTCCACCCAGCGTTCCCCCACGTCTCCCGATAAAAATGATACCCCACTTGTGTGGGTAGGCCTAGCGCCCGCGACAGGATATGCCCCAAAACACAACGTGGACATATCACAGAAAACAGAGCTGTTTTTAGCAAAGTGACTACCTGTAGATTTTGGCCTCTAGCTCAGCCGCCACCTAGGGAAACCTACCAAACCTATGCATTTCTGAAAACTAGAGACCTAGGGGAATCCAAGGAGGGGTGACTTGTGTGGCTCGGACCAGGTTCTGTTACCCAGAATCCTTTGCAAACCTCAAAATTTGGCTAAAAAAACACATGTTCCTCACATTTCTGTGGCAGAAAGTTCTGGAATCTGAGAGGAGCCACAAATTTCCTTCCACCCAGCGTTCCCCCACGTCTCCCGATAAAAATGATACCTCACTTGTGTGGGTAGGCCTAGCGCCCGCACAGGATATGCCCCAAAACACAACGTGGACATATCACAGAAAACAGAGCTGTTTTTAGCAAAGTGACTACCTGTAGATTTTGGCCTCTAGCTCAGCCGCCACCTAGGGAAACCTACCAAACCTATGCATTTCTGAAAACTAGAGACCTAGGGGAATCCAAGGAGGGGTGACTTGTGTGGCTCGGACCAGGTTCTGTTACCCAGAATCCTTTGCAAACCTCAACATTTGGCTAAAAGAACACATGTTCCTCACATTTCTGTGGCAGAAAGTTCTGGAATCTGAGAGGAGCCACAAATTTCCTTCCACCCAGCGTTCCCCCACGTCTCCCGATAAAAATGATACCTCACTTGTGTGGGTAGGCCTAGCGCCCGCGACAGGATATGCCCCAAAACACAACGTGGACATATCACAGAAAACAGAGCTGTTTTTAGCAAAGTGACTACCTGTAGATTTTGGCCTCTAGCTCAGCCACCACCTAGGGAAACCTACCAAACCTGTGCATTTCTGAAAACTAGAGACCTAGGGGAATCCAAGGAGGGGTGACTTGCGGGGCTCGGACCAGGTTCTGTTACCCAGAATCCTTTGCAAACCTCAAAATTTGGCTAAAAAAACACATGTCCCTCACATTTCTGTGGCAGAAAGTTCTGGAATCTGAGAGGAGCTACAAATTTCCTTCCACCCAGCGTTCCCCCAAGTCTCCCGATAAAAATGATACCTCACTTGCGTGGGTAGGCCTAGCGCCGGCGACAGGAAACACCCCAAAGCGCAACGTGGACACATCCTAAATTTTGGAAAAAAACAGAGGTGTTTTTTGCGAAGTGCCTACCTGTAGATTTTGGCCTCTAGCTCAGCCGGCACCTAGGGAAACCTACCAAACCTGTGCATTTCTGAAAACTAGAGACCTAGGGGAATCCAAGGAGGGGTGACTTGCGGGGCTCGGACCAGGTTCTGTTACCCAGAATCCTTTGCAAACCTCAAAATGTGGCTAAAAAAACACATGTCCCTCACATTTCTGTGGCAGAAAGTTCTGGAATCTGAGAGGAGCTACAAATTTCCTTCCACCCAGCGTTCCCCCAAGTCTCCCGATAAAAATGATACCTCACTTGCGTGGGTAGGCCTAGCGCCGGCGACAGGAAACACCCCAAAGCGCAACGTGGACACATCCTAAATTTTGTAAAAAAACAGAGGTGTTTTTTGCGAAGTGCCTACCTGTAGATTTTGGCCTCTAGCTCAGCCGGCACCTAGGGAAACCTACCAAACCTGTGCATTTCTGAAAACTAGAGACCTAGGGGAATCCAAGGAGGGGTGACTTGCGGGGCTCGGACCAGGTTCTGTTACCCAGAATCCTTTGCAAACCTCAAAATTTGGCTAAAAATACACATGTTACTCACATTTCTGTGGCAGAAAGTTCTGGAATCTGAGAGGAGCCACAAATTTCCTTCTACCCAGCGTTCCCCCAAGTCTCCCGATAAAAATGATACATCACTTGTGTGGGTAGGACTAGCGCCCACGAAAGGAAAGGGCCCAAAACACAACGTGGACACATCACATTTTTTTATAAAAAGCAGTGCCTACCTGTGGATTTTGGCCTGTAGCTCAGCCGACACCTGAGGAAACCTAGCAAACCAGTGCATTTTTGAAAACTAGAAACCCAGGGGAATCCAAGATGGGGTGACTTTCGGGGCTCTGACCAGGTTATGTTACCCAGAATCCTTTGCAAACATCAAAATTTGGCCCAAAAAACACTTTTTCCTCTCATTTCGGTGACAGAAAGTTCTGGAATCTGAGAGGAGCCACAAATTTCCTTCCACCCAGCGTTCCCCTAAGTCTCTCGATAAAAATGGTACATCACTTCTGTGGGTAGGCCTAGCGCCCACAAAAGGAAATGGCCCAAAACACAACGTGGATACAACATATTTTTTCACAGAAAACAGAGGTGTTTTTTGCAAGGTGCCTACCTGTGGTGTTTGGCCTGTAGCTCAGCCGGCCCCGGGGGGGGGGCAGAAATGCCCTAAAATAAATTTGCCCCCCCAACCCCCACCCTCCCCCGCCGGGAGCGACCCTTGCCTACGGGGTCGCTCCCCCTGCGTGACATTGGCACCAAAAAACAAATCCCCGGTGCCTAGTGGTTTCTGCCCCCTTGGGGGCAGGTTGACCTAAACTCAGCCAATCTGCCCCCAAGGGGGGCAGAAATGGCCTAAATACAATTTGTCCCCCAGGGGAGCGACTTTTGCCTGATGGGTCGCTCCCCATCTCTAAAAAAAAAAAAAAAAAAAAAAAAAAGAATAATTCCCCTGGCGCCTAGAGGTTTCTGCCCCCCCCCCCCCGGGGTCAGATCGGCCTAATAATAGGCCGATCTGCCCCCCGGGGGGGCAGAAATGGCCTAAAATAAATTTGCCCCCCCCAACACCCACCCCCCCCCCCGGGAGCGACCCTTGCCTACGGGGTCGCTCCCCCTGCGTGACATTGGCGCCAAAAAACAAATCCCCGGTGCCTAGTGGTTTCTGCCCCCTTGGGGGCAGATTGACCTAAAATTGGCCAATCTGCCCCCAGGGGGGCAGAAATGGTCTAAATACAATTTGCCCCCCCAGGGGAGCGACCCTTGCCTGATGGGTCGCTCCCCAGCTCTAAAAAAAGAAATAACAAAAAAAAAAAACACAAAACAAAAATTGCCCTGGCGCCTAGAGTGTTCTGCCCCCCCCCCCGGGGGGCAGTTCGGCCTAATAATAGGCCGATCTGTCCCCCGGGGGGGCAGAAATGGCCTAAAATAAATATGCCCCCCCAACCCCCACCCACCCCCCGGAGCGACCCTTGCCTACGGGGTCGCTCCCCCTGCGTGACATTGGCGCCAAAAAACAAATCCCCGGTGCCTAGTGGTTTCTGCCCCCTTGGGGGCAGATTGACCTAAAATTGGCCAATCTGCCCCCAGGGGGGCAGAAATGGTCTAAATACAATTTGCCCCCCCAGGGGAGCGACCCTTGCCTGATGGGTCGCTCCCCATCTCTAAAAAAAGAAACAACAACAAAAAAAACACAAAAAAAAAATTGCCCTGGCGCCTAGAGTGTTCTGCCCCCCCCCCGGGGGGCAGTTCGGCCTAATAATAGGCCGATCTGTCCCCCGGGGGGGCAGAAATGGCCTAAAATAAATTTGCCCCCCCAACCCCCACCCCCCCCGGGAGCGACCCTTGCCTACGGGGTCGCTTCCCCAGCGTGACATTGGCGCCAAAAAACAAATCCCCGGTGCCTAGTGGTTTCTGCCCCCTTGGGGGCAGATTGACCTAAAATTGGCCAATCTGCCCCCAGGGGGGCAGAAATGGTCTAAATACAATTTGCCCCCCCAGGGGAGCGACCCTTGCCTGATGGGTCGCTCCCCATCTCTAAAAAAAGAAACAAAAAAAAACACAAAAAAAAATTTGCCCTGGCGCCTAGAGTGTTCTGCCCCCCCCCCGGGGGGCAGTTCGGCCTAATAATAGGCCGATCTGTCCCCCGGGGGGGCAGAAATGGCCTAAAAAAATGTGCCCCCCCAACCCCCCCCCCCCCCCCCGGAACGACCCTTGCCTACGCGGTCGCTCCCCCTGCGTGACATTGGCACCAAAAAACAAATCCCCGGTGCCTAGTGGTTTCTGCCCCCTTGGGGGCAGATTGACCTAAAATCGGCCAATCTGCCCCCTGGGGGGCAGAAATGGTCTAAATACAATTTGCCTCCCAGGGGAGCGACCCTTGCCTGATGGGTCGCTCCCCATCTCTAAAAAAAAGAAAGAACAAAAAAAAAAAAACACAAAAAAACATTTGCCCTGGCGCCTAGAGGTTTCTTCCCCCCCTGGGGGCAGATCGGCCTAATAATAGGCCGATCTGCCCCCAGGGGGGGCAGAAATGGCCTAAAATAAATTGCCCTCCCCCCCAGGGAGCGACCCTTGCCTAAGGGGTCGCTCCCTTTGCGTGAAATTCACGCAAAGAAAAAACTCCCTGGTGTCTAGTGGTTTCTACCCCCCTTGGGGGCAGATTGGCCTCATCAAAATAGGCCAATCTGCCCCCAAGGGAGGCAGAAATGGCCAAAATATAATTTTCCCCCAAGGGGAGCGACCCTTGCCTAAGGGGTCGCTCCCCACCAAAAAAAAAAAAATGAAACAAAAAAAAAAAAAAGGTCCCTGGTGCCTAGAGGTTTCTGCCCCCCCTGGGGGCAGATCGGCCTAATAGTAGGCCGATCTGCCCCCAGGGGGGGCAGAAAAGGCCTTCCCAAAAATATGCCCCCCCTGGGAGCGACCCTTGCCCAAGGGGTCGCTCCCTTTTGTCAATAACAATAATAAAAATAAAAAAACCCTGGTGTCTAGTGGTTTCTACCCCCCTTGGGGGCAGATTGGCCTCATCAAAATAGGCCAATCTGCCCCCAAGGGGGGCAGAAATGGCCAAAATATAATTTTCCCCCAAGGGGAGCGACCCTTGCCTAAGGGGTCGCTCCCCACCTCAATAAAAAAAAAATGAAACAAAAAAACAAAAACAAAAAAAAAATGGTCCCTGGTGCCTAGAGGTTTCTGCCCCCCCTGGGGGCAGATCGGCCTAGTAAGGCCGATCTGCCCCCAGGGGGGGCAGAAAAGGCCTTTTCAAAAAAATGCCCCCCCTGAGAGCGACCCTTGCCCAAGGGGTCGCTCCCTTTGGTCAATTTCAATGAAAAAAAAAAAAATCCCTGGTGTCTAGTGGGGTTTCAAAAGCCGGATTGCAAGCAATCCGGCTTTTGAAACCCTCGGAGGGACTTCAAAGGGAAGGAAATACTTTTCCTTCCCTTTGAAGCCCCTCCGGGCCTCCCAAGTGATTGAAAAAGAAATGCTTTTGCATTTCTTTTTCAATCGCGCTGGAAGCAGAGCTTCCAGCGCGACTAGGGAGGCCCCTGTGACAAATCAGCGCGCGCTCGCGCGCTGACGTCACAGGGGGGGGTGGGGGGGGTCGGGGGTGGAAGGGGAAGGGATTCCCCGGTCAGCCCTGACCTAGGGGGGTGGGGGGGCGGCCCTCGGGAGGAGCGCTAGCGCTTCTCCCGAGGGAAGCATTCAGGACGTAATGGTTACGTCCATGGCGCCACACGGGCGCTGCCATGGACGTAACCATTACGTCCGTGGCGGGGAAGGGGTTAAAACCCTATTTGTCAGTGTGTTTTGCCTGTCTCACTGGGATCCTGCTAGCCAGGACCCCAGTGTTTATAGTTTGTGGCCTATGTGTGTGTTGTCAGTATGCTTAACTGTGTCACTGAAGTTCTGCTAACCATAACTCCAGTGCTTATGCTCTCTCTACTTACCAAATGTGTCACTATAGTTTAGTGACTCCATATTTCAATTCTAAATGGCACACTGGACCCCCCTTATAATTCTCTAGTATATGGTACCTAGGTACCCAGGGCATTGGGGTAGAAGAAGGAGGAACAAAGAGCCATGACTGACCACTAGCAAGTAAGAATTTTGAAATGACACTTAAACTAACAAATGAAATAGCTGGAAGCCCACAGAAGAAGTATACGTAAAAGTATATAAGAGGTACGCTTACACTCAACCTAAAAAAAAGACCAAGAGACCAAATCATGGTCAATAGCATAATAGACCCAGCAATAAAGGAAATCCTGTCGTCAAGACTGAGGTAGGTTCACAAAGCAGGAAAATGTAAAAAGGGTAAGACGTATGGCAATTGTGTACGAACAGAATAACGTGAGACAATGAGGGGAGAAATGGTGAACTATGTGTAGAAAAAGACCATGTACGAGTATCAAAATTAAAACAAAGAATAAAGCAGAATAAAAAAGCTCAGGAAATTGGATGATTAGGTAGATCATACAAGTTTGGTGTAGCAGGAGCCCTGATGTAAAGTGGAAGGCTTCCACTTTGCCAAGCTCACGGTTTCCTTTTGTCATTTAGAGGTGGGAAATTCTGAGAGCCATTTCCCTCAGGGTCATGAGCCTTCCAATGGATTGCAGTTCTGGCAGTCAAAAATTGATCAACCCTCGTGCAAATCTCCCAGCACATCTGGGTCATTAATTATTTGTATTTTTTTCCCAAAAATAGCTACGTAAGGGGATAGGACATTAAGCAGCATTCCGGTTTTGACAAAGCATCCCTCCATATCAGTTGAAGCAAATCAATTGCTACTACCACATTTGGCGGCTTCAGAATTTGACACAATGCCTGTTGAGACCTGTATGAGCTCCAGATTCTCTACTAGACAGAAGGATAATATCCACATGACAAAGTAAAGTAGTAGGGTTAAGCCCGACACAATCATCATAACAGGACAGGATTTCAATGCTCTTCGTGTCAAAATTTTGTGGATCTTTGGGAGCAATTCCTCTTGAGACACATTAATCTTTACCTCTACTTGTGTTTTTCAATAGGTCCGGGACGCTTAAATGACATTCAATGGGATGAGAGCTGTGCTGCCGTAAGAGGCTCCTGCCAAATCTCTTACAAGCTTTCTTTGTACAATTAACAGTCCTGCTTCCCTTTTATGTGCCTTACAATGACTTATGCCTGTGGGCCAATTCTATTTACTAGTGGTTTTCAAAACCACCCTTTAGGGGATAGGAGAGGTTAGATGTGGTACGGAGTGGTACGGAGTGGGGAAAGCCCCATAGGCCACGACTCCACTTGATACAGGCCCCATACAATAAGTCCAAATCTTCTTTTCCCGTGGCACTCAACTGTGCAGTTGCTGGGCTCCTTCACCACATGTGGGCATGCTAATCAATGCTGCATTTTGTCTGTGCCAAAATCTATTTTGTGAATTGATTTCCTTAATATTTATAAAGTGCATGATCACCCCGGCACATGGTGTCCTGCTGCTGCATGAAAGCATGAAAACATGGACTACTTAAGACTATGATGAAAGGAATTGTCTTGAGCTGCTTACGAAAATCCAGTTAAGCTTTGAAAGAATGAAGTTCAGATGGTAGGCCATTCCATGCAATGGCTGTCAGACCCAAAAAAGGCACGGTATCTAACCTAGTAAGTTGAAATCTCAGACTGCACAGAAGTCTGCCCGGAAGCTGAGCATGTGTGTTTGAGAGAGAACATAGATGGGGAAAGTCCCTGCATGTTACTCGGTGCTAAGCCATAGAGAGTACTAGGGCCTTGAACAATCAATGCCTGTATACAGGTAACCAGTGAAGGGTAATAAAGTGAGTTTAATTACAGCAGCATTTACTTAGTTTCAAAATGTTTACTTTTTGTATTCTCGCACAAGATAGTGAGACTGAACTTTGAAAAGGAAATTACAGTAGTCTATACGAGATCTCAAAGTATGCTGAACTACGGTTTTAAGATACCGAAGGAAGTAGTGTCAGTAAATTCCCATTACTTCTAGCATAATTAAAAATAATACAGTTTGGTGTCAAAATTATACCAAAGTCCCAAACCCATGTTGCTGAAAAGGGGTGGAATTTAGGGGAAATCCCAGGACAGCAAGCACCAGTTTCCTTCTGTGCATTCTCGTAAACCAGACTCTTAATTTCATTACTTTCCACAAATTTAGGAAAAAAAATCCTTTGGGGCCTTATTTCATAGCCAATATGCGAAAGGCATTTTTAGCACTGGACTGATTTTCTCAATTTTGGATAAGATGCTGCAGCATTTAGTATGCTTCACATTAGGAATTGCCAGGTTGATTTTCACGAGGCGCTTGATAAGAAGAGGCCAGTCGGCCACAAAACAATAATCATTGAACCCCAACATTTTATCATCCCATAATGTTTACAACAATGTAGGATCTTCAATCTTCAAGAGACAGGTTACGTCAATAAAAGAAGTTTATTGAGCTCTTCAATACACGTCCGATCTCCTGTCCAACCCCCCCAACGAATGGCTTCCCCGCCCAACATTCTACATTACATCCCCTGCATTCCAACCCCTGAGAGTTCCTTAAAGAAACACATTGCCACAATACAACACATTTCCCCCCTTAAACAGACTAACAACAAAACAAACAAAAAACAAAAAAATAAAGCTAATCAGCAATACTTCTTATTCATAAATAGTCTGCCAAACGAGTAGACTTTTTCCTGGAACGACCTTCAAACTTTACTCTTGAGGCTATAGAGTCTTCTTCCTCACCCTGACTGTCTACCACCCCATACAATTCAACCATCTCTCCACTATCAACTCCCTCTGAAATCTCACACTCACCTATTCCAAAAAATGCATCATTCCGACTTCCTTCCTCAAGAATGGGCTCTTCACCCTTTTTACATACAATGGGTCCTGGAACATCAGGGTGTCCTTCCTGAGTTTCACCAAGTTCTGGAAAACACTTCGCTAATTTACTCACATTCCAAACCTTGCCATCTTGTGTAACCGCTTTTTTCCTGTACATTCTTACCACTTTCATATGCTTACCAAATCTAGACACCCCCTTCCTTATCAATCCGGGCTTCGTTACCCTGACCCAGTCCCCCACAACAAAGTTAGGATCCTTAACTCTCCACTTCCTATAATATGCCTCCTTGCTCTTCTCTTGCTTCAACCTCACATGATCCTTTATCCTTTCTACATCAACACTCTCATGCTCTTTACTGAGCTTCTTTTTAAACCACCATGGACAGAGTTTGGAAACAGGATCCCTGCCCCTCAGTAATCTAAATGGACTAACTCCTGAAGTACTATGAGGAGTGATCCGATAATGCCATAATTTCTCTCGCACTTTCTCCTTCCATGACCCACCAAAACCACATGTCCAACAAATACACTCCTTCAAAACCCGATTGAATCTTTCCATTTGTCCATTCTCCTGTGGTTCATATAATGAAGTCGTGGCATGCGTAATGTTACAATATATAAGAAATTCTTGCATTTCTTTAGACACCAATTGAACACCGTTGTCTGAAACTATCGTCTCCGGTACCTCTCTCTGGCAAACACTTCTTTGAAAAACTCAATTACCACAGCCGTCGTAACATGTTGTACCAATTTCACTTCAGGCCACTTTGAGTGATAGTCGACCAATACCAAAGCAAACTTAGCCTTGTAAGGCAAAAACAAAAATGGACCAGCAATGTCAAAGCCCAATTTTTGCCAAGGGGATTCAGGCCACTGCACAGGACACAATGAGGCTGGCACCGTCCTCAACATCTTTTCAGCACTCGCACATACTCCACACTCCTTGACCATCCTCTCCACCATCTTTTCCATACCTGGCCACCAAAAAGAACGTATAAGCCTTTTCATGGATGACATCCCAGGATGCCCCTCATGTGCCAACTTCAAAATGGTATCTCGCATTCTTTCAGAAGGAACACATTTCCCTCCTTTAAACACAAGTTCATTTTCGATCCTTAATTGGTCTTTTACCTTAAAGAAAGACATAACCTCACCTAAAATGCGTTCCTTCCTTGGCCAACCCATCCTCAAAAATTGTTTCACTTCTTGTAAAGTTATGTCTCCTTGATCTTTATCATGCCAATCCCTTTCTTCAATGGCTTTAAACTCTTCTGAGATCAACTCCGACACCACAGAAATAACATCAGAGTCACCACATTCTCCCTGATCATCAGAAACGTTCTGAGGGAGATGTGATAAACAATAAGCTACAACATTTCTCTTTCCTGGCACATATTCTACTTGGAAGGAATACTCCTGCAACTTCGAGACTAACCTTGCAATACGGGCTGTCGCATTCCACCCTCCACCTGGGGACAGGATACCCAACAAAGGTTTGTGATCTGTTTGAAGTATAAAGCGTGAACCCCAAATGTAATTCTGGAAATGTTCAACAGCCCAGACACAAGCCAGTAGTTCTTTCTCAATCACCGCATACCTTCTTTCTGTATCGGTTAATGTGCGTGAGGCGAAAGTAACATTCCACCTATCTTTGCCACATTCCTGGGATAGCACCCCACCCACACCATACATACTAGCATCAACCGTTACAATACATTGGGCCTGAACATTAAAAGGTCTAAGCGTAGGTGCATCAGCAATTTCTTTTTGATAGCCACAAAAGCACTCTCCTGCCTTTCTGACCAAACATAATCCACATTTTTCCTCATCAGTTCCCTCAAGGGTTCCATCTTAGTGGCAAAGTGTTCAATAAATTTGCTGTAGTATTCACATAGTCCAGTAAAAGATAATAGTTTTTTCTCGACAGTCAGGGGCCGGTGCATTGACAATGGCTTTAACCAGAGATTGTTTAGGAACAACACCATCACCAGAGACAGTGTGACCCAGATAATCAACCGACTTAGCAAAAAAACAACAGTTTTTTAATTTCAATGTCAAACCACTCATGCTGAACGCTTCACACACTCTAACTAAGGGCCCCTTATGTTCCTCTTCATCTTTAGAATAGATTAACACGTCATCCTGGAAACACTTTACTAACTTGTCCATGCCCTTGAATAGATGAAACATGGCTCTCTGGAATACCGATGCCGCAGAGGCCAAACCAAAAGGCATACGTCTGAATTGGAACAACCCCTGAGGAGTAATAAAGGCGGTAGGATGCCTAGAATCTTCAGTGAGTTCAATCTGATGGTATGCTGACCTCAAATCTAGTGTGGAGAAAATCTTACCTCCATCAAGTAAACTAACAACTTCATTTATGTTAGGTAATGGATGACAATTTACTACAATATTGGCATTCAATGCTCTGAAAGCCACACATAACCTCAACAAATTGTCTGATTTCCTTGCCACGACAATAGGTGAAACCCATTCAGACGATTCAATCTCCTCAATGATTCCATCTTTAACCATCTCCATCAACATATCTTTCAATTCTTCACGCACCCCAATAGGAACTTTCCTTAGTTTTTGTACCACTGGTTTGGCATTTTCCTTCAATTTAATCCTGTGACTATAGCCTTTCAACTTGCCCAAAGTATCAGAAAACACATGTGGGAACCTAGAGACAACTAGTTTGCCTTTGATTCCTTGCTCGACCAACATCACAGGTTTGCGAGCCCTGGGATTCAAAATTATTCCCAACTCAGCTTGATCTCTCCACCCTAACACATTCACTCCTTTCTCAGCCACGTACATTTTGATTTGTGCAGAACGGTCCTTAAAATAAATTGTAGTTTTTACACATCCAATGATATTAATAACAGTGCCCTCAAAACCTTCTGCAACAATGTCAGAGCATGCTAAACTCGACCTGTCCCACAATTCACTAAAGTTTTTAGTGATATAATCCCACGTAATGATGGTCCAAGGGGATCCTGAATCCGCCATAAGTTCCAAATCACGACCTTTAATAAGAACTTTACATTTAGGCTGTTTAACAACATGCTCTTCATTATTCCCAAAATCATTCATGATAGATAACACCACACCTCTCTCTCTCTCCTCAGAAACACACGCAATTCTGTTCTTGCTGTCATCATCAGCTTTCTTAACTTCTCTGCAAACTCTTGCAAAATGCCCCACTCTTTTACATTTTTTACATTCCTTTACAACAGCTGGGCACTGTGGAAAATTAGCCAAATGATTAGAACTGCCACAACGATAACACATGAGTCTGTTCATTTTAACATTTTTGTCATCTTTTCTGCTCCACGTAGTCTTCTTTGTAAAGGTATCGTTGGTCGATCCACCAGCACCAATCGCTCCCACTGCATCCATGTCCGACAACTTATTCTTCTCAGTTCCTTGCACCAACTTCATCCATTTCTGAGACTGTTCCAACGCTTTAGCAGTGTTTATAACATCTTGTAACTTCGGATCACCTATGACCCATAGCTGCTCTTGTATTCTCCTGCTCCTGACGTGAACAATAATCTGATCTCTAATCATTTCATCAGTAATGGGCCCAAAACTACAGTGCATGGAAAGACCGCGTAAACTTGTCAAAAACTCATCGAACATCTCATCCAATTGTTGACTTCTAGTGTAGAACTTGAACCTATTTAATGCTATGCTTGTAGTAGATTTGAACTTAAGCTCCAGTTTATTCAGTGCATCCTGAAATACATCCACCTCATCATCTTGAAGGATACCTGGTGGAAGTGTCCTGAAAATAAGCTGTCCTTCTGAACCCAGACAGTGTAACAATTCTTTTTTTTTCTCTCTTGTGTACTCACATGCTTCCCTTCTGATACAAAACGCCAGTATCAGAAACAGCGCAAAGGAAAATCGTCAGTGCGAAGGAAAACAATGCGTCAGCACGCATAGAATATAATTAAAGAGTCTGAAAGCGTGCGCGGTGTAGCGTGTTTCAAAGGCACTCACAGCAGACAGCTGACAGCATGGAAACCAAGCCGCGGCGTTGCTTAGCAACGAAAGCCGCAAGCGTAATCCGGCAGCAAAGAAAACAACGAAGCGGCGTTGCTAGGCAAGGAAGAGTCGCGAGCGTGATTTCCTTAACACAGTGATTAACAACCAAGTAATCGCAGATAAAAGTTGAAACAATGTTACCGACATTCACCGATCTTCAAAGTAAACTTCGTCGGCACACCAGGAGGAGAAAATCCGGATACTCAGTAACCAGCACGACTTCGGAAGACGCAGTGTGTTTCATGAAACACACGGTAACTGTCCTTAAGAAAGAAAAAGGTGTGTCCACACCCTTGTCGCCAAATTTTGTAGGATCTTCAATCTTCAAGAAACAGGTTACGTCAATAAAAGAAGTTTATTGAGCTCTTCAATACACGTCCGATCTCCTGTCCAACCGCCCAACGAATGGCTTCCCCGCCCAACATTCTACATTACATCCCCTGCATTCCAACCCCTGAGAGTTCCTTAAAGAAACACATTGCCACAATACAACACACAATAACGCAGATCCAGACTTTCTAGTTGATCTATTGGTTTGAGACAGCAGTCCTCATCGGGAAAACACTACTTAGCAGAGTTAAAGAAAAATAAAATATATTAGACACAGACAGGGCTGAGTTCTAGATAAAAATATAGTAGAAATGATATTTACTATTTAATAATCAAAGATGTGGTACAGAGAAGAAGATGCATGATATGTCATGAAGGTCCAATCAGAGATGTACACACAAATACAAAAACAGAAAACTATATAATCCCTGGATAGGCAGAAATTCTAAGTGTCAACTCATAAAAAGCTCTAAATGCATGACGAGTCAACTATGTGGAAATTGGTAAGATTTCCCATAACAAACAGAATCCCAGAGGTTTCATTGACCAATCATATAAGCTATTCATATATTCTGCAAATTCAGCATCACAGGATCCTGCTTAGGGTCCCATTTGGCAAATCAGAAATAATTTAATAATTTAAAAACAACGCAATTATTTAGCACTAATCCATTTCTTAAGGTAAGAGAAACCTTCCACTTGCTTCCTCAACACATGCACTCCAGAGATGTATAATACAAATGAAACATTTCTTTCAACAATGGCTCATAGATCTACCATCAACACGTCTTCCGTGAAACTTCCAGTGGAAGTCCTTCAAAAGATGCTTTGGGTACGTCATCGAAGCTTCATTCACAATAAACACTTTCTAACAACATTGTACATCGCAAATCCTTTGCTGTCATTTACTTGATGCTCAGCAGAAACAAGGTAAGCGAAAGCTTTGCAGAGGGATGCTGATTGGGAGGTAGAATAAGCAGGAGAAGTTGAATAGAACACCAGAAACTGCATCCATTTAAAAATTTAAGATGTATCAAGCGAAAATGTGGCATAAATATTCATAGCTTTATTTTCAGTTTTCAGTGACATAGATAACTCACTTCTGGTGCAACATCATTAGTTCATCGGTTACAACTCTATGCATCATTAAAACACAAATCATTCAAAATTAGTTCTCACACTCTATTTGTACATTTTGCATATTTTGAAAAATGGTATAACAAGTTGATCAAAATATCCCTAACAAAATCGATCACATTCTAGCGAACTAAGCCATATTATGACCATCAATTCACAACTACATTTGAACATTCAAATCAAGAAGCAATTACATGTTCTTTGACCGGACTGGAAGCTATATACCTAGTGAAAATAATAGTGGGTCCCATTTAATTGGTGTATTTCGGCTTGGCAACCATTTATGCAGTGAGCCTGGTTATAATCAACTTGATCGCATCGTCTAGATCCTAAATTAGGCCAGCTGACGCAACTATCAGCATAAACAATTAGGACTCATTGTCAAATATTTTCAATACCTTTGATTCATTTTTACTTTTTTCTTGAATCTCATGATGGAACAGTTGCAGGCCTCCGTTTGCTGCTTCCCTTAAACTTATTAAAAGGTGAGAATGTTCATCGAAACATTATTAGATCTATGAAAGGGCGTCAAGTGAGGGTCTTGAATTAATATGATTAAACAGAAACTATGAGGGTGACGGCCCATGCAGAAGCTGAATAATCAACAAAAATCATTGTTTTAAATATGCTTTATGACTTACTGGTATTCGTCATTACTCCAAATACCATGTTTCTCGTACCAACACTTACGTACATGAGTTGTTCCACCTTCGCTCAGATCCACGTGCCCTAGCCCTAACCAATCAAAAGGATTTTTGTGCAAGGACACGCGGCCCCAACACCGCGACCCCACCACCTCCGCCTCCATTCACCCTTTCCCATTTCGAGGAATAAAGGGTCACGGAGTCCAGAAGCCATCCTGTAAATACCCAAACCTAAAAAACCAAGGGAACAGGTTGTGATTCCGTAAGGAAGGGGAAGGGAGGGATGTAAGTATTGGTACGAGAAACATGGTCTTCGGAGTATGAAGATTACCGGTAAGTAATGAAATTGTTACCTCCTCAACCCTATTTTTCATCCCAATACTTCCGTACATGAGGATAGCCCAAGCCAATGCAGAACAACCTATTCCCCAAACACAGACACCGTCAACTCCTGATGTTTCAGAAACAAACTTTATTGTACCAGAAGGCATCAAACAGGAGACCAGGATGGTCAATGAGTCACGGAAGTCAAAACCGTAGATTTAAAGGATAAGGAGTCCTGAACATCGAACCTGTAATTGGAAACAAATGTAGAAGGAGTAGCCCAAGTAGCAGCTTGACAAATGTCCAACAAAGAACAACTCATGTAAGTAAGTATTGGGATGAGAAATAGAGTTGAGGAGGTAATGAAGTCTTAGGAAATTAAATCAATCTGCAGTTCACTCTCTGAGGTAGAGGTAGGAACCATCTACTGCAAATACAGAAATTATTGGGCATAAATGGACAGGCCAAGTAAACAACAACAACAACAACAAAAAGATATCACGAAAAGGAAGCAGTCTGCCCAAACAGACGTAGTTGTGGACGCAGTGGGTCCAAATAGGAAGCATAGCATGACCACCCATTTGGGTCTCCAGTCACATTCTCTCCTGCCTCTCCCAGTGGCCTGCAGCACACAGGCCTGTGGCCTCCCAGTACCATGTGTGTTACCAGCTCCTACTCAGCCTTCTTCAGGAATGGCTTGAACCGACTGCTCCAGCAGCCATCTTTGTGCTAGCTGCTGATCCCAGCTTCATGAGTGTATAGGACACGTATCAATACTGTATAACCTGATGTAAAGCTGCTTGCTGAGCAGAGCTTTTCAAACGTTGTCAACAGCTTCTGTTCTCACTAATAGTTCTCATAGTTGGTTACCAGGTGGCAATAGGAGCACCATACTCAAATGAGTTGCTGGTTTTGTAACGTTCAAAGACGAGTTGTGACTCAGTTATACAGCTATATCACAGAAGTAGAGCATAGTTTATTTTTCATATAAAAATACATGTGCCTAATGGCCTTTATACTGAACGAGCAGAATGCCCGAGTACTTCAGGTGAAAAAAGGATGTGCAATGGTCCACAAACCTCATTTTCACATGAAGCCTGATACTTCAAGTCAAAAGGCTTAGTGTTAAATTTGTGACCCCGTGCGCTGCCAGAGCGTTAGTTTTTTTTATGCTCTGGCGGCGCAAACTACAAAATCATATCTATGAGGCCATGCAAAGACACTTTGTATTGCTTTGAATGTTCTGATAGAAATGGAGTAAGGCAAGGCACCACAAGTCTCTGCGTTGCCTTGCTTTGTGCCATGTAGGTGTTCCATGGGTGCTGCAGTGGGTTTAACCATGCAACACCAATGGATTTTGACACATCCTCAGATTTACGGAAGCCAGTAAACCTGTGGGTTGCCCCAAAACATTACGCCTCCCCAGGGCAGGCGTAGCGAGGAGAAATATTTGTATTTCTCCTTGTTTTCCCCTCTTTCCATTTGTGCTGCAGTATGCAGCACACATGGAAAGAGGAAAATGCCTCCATGGATTGTTTCTGTGCAGTTAGATGCCCCTTTCTGCACAAAAACTACCCTGGGGACAACACAGAAACACTTGCCCCCTGAGTTTCCATTCGGCTCCAGAAACGGCACCAGCACAGGGGGAAAAGGCAGAAATCCACTGTATTGCATAAATACTTCACTTTGGCCTAGGGCAGCACAGCAAGGTTACATGCTGCACTGTCCTATGCCAAATCCCTGTAAATGTGCCTCTTAGTTCTTCAATGATCACTCCTGTCTTTTGTACCATTTACAACTGGTTGCTGTTATTTATTTATTTATGAAGCTATCTGTCTTCCCATCTGTAAAATGCCCTCTCTGATTTCTGGGAGACAACCTTTTTAGGTAAAGGGCACTCCAAATGAAGGGCATTAAGGTATTAATGACACTATTTATTAATTTTATCTCTATCATACGAACGTCTCTCTGACAGTGACTGATAGTTAAGGGCTGTGGAGCTACGCCCACCAGCCAACAGAGCATTTAAGTGGTGGGTACTCCTTGAGGAACTAGCCACCAAGGTGTCATTACTGTAGCATTCAATGAATCAGTCTAAACCATTCAAGTGCAGGCGAATGGTTGCTCTGTGCATGTGTGTTGGTGCACCTGGGACTTAAATTCGTTATTAAAAAAGACTATTCCTAACATAGCCTGTATATGTTTAGGTACAATACTTTAAATAAAGTGTGTGATTTGTACGTCCTGATATCAATACGAAGCAAACGTCTAGACGCCTCTTTGTTTGCACCATTACATACTCGCCCTGATAGTGGTTTACCTCCTGGGTGAGTTCCTCCCCCTGAAGCATCATGTCAATGCTGTACATCTAGGCCTTCTTTACAAGCACTTATTACACATAACATTCAATTAATAATACAATACAGCCTAAAAACAGTTCAGTTGCCGTAAAGCTTATGGTATAAAATGTCAATTCCGTCAAGGACCCTGAACGTGTCCAACAGCAGCTGTAGTAACCTAATTTTGTACTCCTCTACTTTAGATACCATTTCAGTTAGGCAGGTTTAGCTTTTTAAAAACATCTAGCAAAGAATACAAGACTGTATTAGGCACTCACTATTGATTATTACCTTAATCATGTCTATTTCAAATACGTCCAAAGCATGTAAATCGAGACAAGAAGATGACCCTTTCCTTCTTCGCCTCGTGTGCCTGCTAATCTTTGTATTGATTATGATTTGACTCACTTCACCTTTGACCAGGGCATTTTCAGTAGCCAACATGTCTCCTACCCCGTCCATGTTCCGTTTTGTCAGTTGACAGTGTTGGGGCAAACATGTCAAAGACTTATTGACCCCCATGGCTACCCACCTCCCTCATTCTGCTCACAGAGGCTTATACACTACATGCCAAAATGTAGTAAAAACAGCAATTTGCCAGACGTTGAACTGGCAAATGTGTACTATTCAGACAGCTGAATTTTGATGTTGAAACTTTTTATTTGATTTTAAGCCTATCTTATTCCCACATTGAGCCTGACACAATACCTTCCCATTTCTACTCTGCAAAGGCCATAAAAGGTTCTTCGTAAATCCTACAATGCGTGATAGGGCTTCCTCCTAGACGCAGTTGGATATTTTGTGCACTTTCAACAATCCTGAAGAAGCCTTCGTCAACAGCATGCTTAATGGTAATCCTCTTCTGAGGCTGTGCCCAACATGCCTTATGCCTCCCGAGTAATGCACATACAACTATCCGAACTAAAATACACAAAGTAATCATGACACTAAATAACCCAAAGTAGGCAAAGAAAACTAAGGCCCCAATTTCCAGTGGACTGAGAAACAGCTGAGAGTTTAGAACACCTATTATTAAAGACCCCAGAGGGGTGGCGGTATCCTCTGGAACATGTAGAATTACATGTCCCATTGGTGTGCTTGCTAGTGAATTCCAAAGCGCCAGAACTCCCCCAGTAAAGTTCGACAGGTAAAACTTGCCAAAGTCTATCTGAAGGAAATACTTGGATTGTGGTGTTTACAACACATCTCAGAGCTTCAGCCACTGCACAAATGGTAGTTTGTGTATGGATTGGAATTAACCCTCTCTCCCTTCCTGTAACTAACCCCAATGTGTAAACAAGAGCTGTCTTCTCAGATAGATTTTAATTAAGAGTCTATGCAACTATGTTGACCCTTTCAAAGCTTTTGAGAAGCTCACTCCTCTTTTGTTTGGTTTCTTTCTTCAAAGAATAAGTTCGCAACCAGAGCAGGAATTTGAAGAGGGGTTTTTGCAGAGAACATTGATCACGTCCTCCCTATTCCTAAGGCTAACGCAGAAGGCATGAGAAGTAATATAAATAGATGTAGCCTAATAAGTGACACCAAGAGCTTCCTGTTGATTTAATGCATGGGTTCCTGTCCCGCCTGCACAGTATCTCAGATGTCCAGTGTACTCAGGTTGCAGCAGGTGCAAATTTAAAACAGTGGCGAAGAACTCAGAATAACTGTGGTACTTTTGCCTGCACTGCCACGTCTCCCTCCCAGTCGAGTGTCTGCTTAAATTCCACAATATTTTAGCAGATTGCGTTTAAGGATTACGTAGCAATTACAGGGACTTCTGTCTCTCTGCACACAACTTCCTAATGGGCACACACATGATTGCCATTTGAGGCGAAATAATGCTGCTGTGCACTGTGACACTCCGTAAAACACTGCAATATTTCACAAATGCCCATCGAAATGTTAGCTAAAAGTATAGATTTTTAGCATGTACCCTTGAACAATTCTACTGTAAAATTCGTTGACTGGTTCTAAAAAATGATACCCCCTTCCTCCACGCGCCCTCAAAAAATACCTTTCAGAGAGTAGAGCTAGTTAGTTGCACTTGCTCTGTTAAACGCAGAGGAGTTACTTACCTGTTTAAAAAATTCACTTCCCAACACCCCATTGTTGTTTATCTGTCTAGATTTCTGTCCACCTGCCTTGTCTATCTCTCAGTCCGTCTGTCTACTTATGGATATATAATGAGATCACCTCCTTTCTTGACTATGCAAAAACTCCGCAATGTACGTTTACAACGCAAACTGTTCTTCGTTATTGAGCATACGAGTCCAGAATACAATTTCACTCCCGTAGTTTCCCTGTGCGTGGGGGGGATTGTAAACCCTGCCCATAAGGAATCAGCGCTTAAGCTGTTGCACATTGTAAAACAAATATCCACATGTTCATTTCTGCTTTGCCTTTTGAGCCTGTAGTGAAAAGTATTATCATTGTAAAACGGTTACATAGCTTGTGGAAAAAAATGTAAATCCCAATTCCAATCCAAGGACTGCAGTTTGAGAGCAAGATTGCACAACCGCACATGCTCAAGCGAGCTGTCTGGCGGAGCAGAAAGCACCGCGCTCAGGCAATGCGGGGAAAATGGAATAATTCCAAGATACATAAGCGAAACACTATTGAAATGAATGGGACAAGTGATGAGGGGAAAGAGTGACACTGTCTTCCAGTGAGTGGGCCGCTAATCAAGACAAAGCGTTAGCTCAGGATCTTCCAGGGTCAGCAAAGTGTGGATAGATTAAAAAATCAAGTACATCTGAGACTCCGGTGCACGCTAAACACGTGAGGCACTGACACCACTAAACGCAGATCTGACAATGGCCAGTTATTGTATTTTCAATTTGAAACGAGGTGGCGAACATGGCTTGTCGCGGGTTTTGTTTACACCATATCTGTGCGGCACGATTTAATGGAGGTAAACAGCATTAAAGCACTGAAGAGGAAAGGCACTTAAAGGTGCTAATAGACAGCGTGAAGGACCGTGCACATTCGCAGTCAAGAATACAAGCCACTGCAGGGCTGTGTGAAGAGAAGAGTGATATACTGCGAAGAGGTTTTTTACCACTGTACAAGGCAGCACTCAATTCTAGAGAGAATGTCTCTCAGCTCTGTCATCTTTCATACAAAATCACGGTGAAAATTATAGCAAAATGATGAATGGAATGCTTGAATGAAACTCTGCCAGTGGTAATTACTCAGGGTCCCAGTCCATCTTATTTTTGCCCATTATGCCACCTCAGATTTGGTCCAGCTTTCTGAAAATCAGCCTTGGTCCTGCTACAGTGGGAACAGTACAGCTTGACCTGCCAGGACAGGTCCTCCCCCAAACCGGAACTTAAGACTGGTTACAGCCTAGTTGGACCTCTTCTGTCTATTGCAGCCTGGTGCTAGTGGCACGGTGCGCACAGGACCAACATCTGGACATAGCAGTTACACTCGGGACATCATTTCAAAGGTTGGGAGCAGGCCAAGGTTCACCTATATTTTATGTATGTATTTTGTTTCATAAACCACTCATATGCCAACATAGGGCAAGTTTAGAGGATAATGCATATCTCCTTCTCAATCATAAACTGTCAAACAACACAAGCAACACAAACAAACCAAAATAATGTCAGGTAAAAAACAAAAACATGTCAAGGGACATATTGACCCTACAACTTCAGTGTCTATTGGCTTTCTAGAATGGCAGGATGTCTTCTTTGCTTGTCACCATGTGCAGGAGAATATGTGTAGACAAGTCACAGAAAGCAAGGGGCATATTTATAATCCCCCAGGGCCAAATTACGTCATTATTTTTTACCTCAATGTGGCCCAACGAGGCTGAAATCCCCACACCTTATTTACAGAGTGGCGCAATGCATGCATTGCGCCACTCTGTAACCCTTCGTGCTGCATTATGCCTGCACAAGGCACTCCCGTTAGAGGGGGGGTGAAAAAATGGCACAAGGAAATATATGAGATTTCCTTGTGCTTTTTTTACGGCACGTTTAACACCTGCTCAGAGCAGATATTAAAAGGGGGCTTCCATTATTTTGAATGGGCTCCTATGTACTCTGTAGGAGTAGCGCCAATATTTTGGCGCTACTCCTGCAGAGTACATCAATAGCGTCATGAAAAATGATGCTATTGCCACCTACCCTGCACCATGGTGCAGCGTATTTAAAATATGGCACACACATGGTGGTGGGGGGGCATTAATGGGCGCAGGGAAAGTGGCGCTGCACTCGGTGCAGCGCCACTTTCCATAAATCTGCCCCTTAGTGTGGTTAAATCTACAGAAGGCGAGGTGTGTTGTGCAAGCTTTCTAGGTGGATAGGTTTTTGACTTTTGTAATCTGTAGGCAGTATATTTGAGCTTGGAATTGGTCTCTGTGCTGTCTGCAGCTGAGGGGGAATCGTATGCCTTAATGATAATCTACTAAATTAGAACTTTTTTACTTTGTTAGGCAGCTCAATAAGACTTCACTGAATCTCGATTACCAGAACGTGTGAAATTGTTCTGTCAATATTTTAGGGCCTAGCCCCTGAAGGTCATGTGACCAGGGTAATGATTTAATAATGTACTATACTTTATTTTTATGTGTGGGCACATTTTGGACTCTCATGTGGGCACTCTTGTTCACAACAACTGATGATCAATAATGTCACACTGTAGTCTTCTAGCCTTGCACCTAGAATTTTGGCTTTGAGTAAACAAGAACAGGATACATCTGCTTTTGTAGTGTTTGCACAGGAGTAGTATCAGATGTGGCTTTTGTCTCCTATGCAAGATGATAGGTCAACATGTTAGCTCGTTAGGTGTCCACATTTTAGAACTCGGCCCCCAGGAAGTTTTACCATCTACCTTTCATCGGGTAGGATCCCATTTGGAAGTGGTGGTGAATGTACTGCACTACATGCAGAAAGTACCACCAGCGGTATGGGAGGTCACAAGGTCAGCAATTGAATTAAGTCACACAGGCCTCAGTTATCGAACTGTAGTATCATAGTAGTTGTAAATCACTACCACCAAAATAATTATTAGCCCTTTGGCTTAGCTTGGTTTGAGTTAGCCATTTCCACAAGCCCAAACAGCCACCCCGAGAGAAGTACCATATCCGCCCATGAGAGATCTGCAAATTACAGTTTATACCATTATAAAAAAAGGTTTTAATGTATTTCCCTAACTGCATCACGTTTGGTTGTGTCCTGATGGTTAGTGGAACAGTTTTCCAAACTTTGGCAGTGGCTACCACAATCTGGTGACTTTCCTGCTTAACTTTCCTCAACCTTGGCTTGGCAATCAAAGCACTATGTTTAGATCTAACATCTCCAGAGGCTATACCACAAGACAATGGATTTCATCTGAGTATTTTGATTAGACATCTTTCATTTCTTCGGAAGTTATGGTGTAGTTTGTCTTTATGGGTTGAGATTCAAACCTAAAATAAGCCTAACTGCTGCATTCGGCAGTAATTGAAGATGGTGGCACCGAGCAAAGTTGGGTTTCAATAATCCATATGTGAAATAAAGAGAGCTTGTACCAAATCCTTCCTGATGGATTTAATCTTTCTTAATACATGGATGGGTTTGAAACTGTAGCATGTGTTAATAGGTGTCTCTAAATTAAGATCTTTATCAATAGCTATTCTTAGATTTGGACTTAGGGCCTGATTTAGATTTTGGTGTTACCATCAAGCTGCATCAACGGCAGACCAGAAAAGTCCACCAAGTCAATGTTGTTCTGCCCTCTGTATTTAGATGTTACAGCTCTGCAAGCGGATTGACTGGCAATGGATCGCTGACAAGGGGAGACAGCAGCAGCCAATGGACTTTGTATAAAGGTAGGGGCTATGGAAGAGAGAAGGAAAGTAAGTGACACACACACTGTCCCTTAACCTTATGTGTACCCCTGCACTACACACAACACAACACATTCACACAATAACCCATTGCCATTCCAACACAACACAAACCATGCCAAAACACACATTGACATACACCCATGCCACAACATGCACATACCGTTGACAATGCACCCATACACAACACAACCACAACAGCCAACACAACTACAGACTCAGCTACACACTCACACACAAGCACAACTACACATATCAAAACAACGTCCTCCACACAACAACACTCACCTGAATGTGTCACATTTTAACAAAACATACAAAACATACACAACAACATCGGTCTCCCATTCAAGTGATATTCATACAGACACAATTACACCACCCACTCCAGCTTCCTCCACCTCAAACAGCCAATCCAGAGAAACACACACATACATATACAGACTGACAACCATAACAGATAGCATAAACCTACCCATACAGGTCCCCTTGGAATGCGCACATATAGACATCGTTCTCCAGTGTGAGTGCACTGTCATTGTACTGTCAGCGTTCATTTTGCAATGAATGATGACATCACAATGACAGTTGTGTATGTAGTGTGATATGCATGTTGTGCCAATGTGTCCCCAGCCATGCATGACACCATCGTGTACCCCACATATGAATGTCACAGTCATTTAAAAAAATTACTATGAGATGTATATGCCTGCAGTGGTCCGATCGCCACTTTTGTCTTGGAGGTAAGGCACATCCAAATCTTCATTGCAGGAAGTATTACTGGGGCCCATCAATATCCACTTTTCCTTCTCCCACCGTCAACGCAGGTGGTGTTTCTTGGTGGAGGCAGTGGTTCAAATGTGGGCTTTTGCCATCTAAATTTTGCAGTCAAAAAGTCGATGGCTAGACCTGGGCTAAACACAATCACCTAAGTTTTGCCTCAATTTAAAGTGAGGAAATTGTAATCCATCCGATTGATCATCTCATGTAGGCAATTTCTGAAGTTAGCAGTAGCCTTACCCCGGTCCTCATCCAGTCTAGTTATTAGTTTGCTATTATTAGTGTGAGAATTTGGGTTGTTGGTTGACTGGGGTGTGAGCCCTGGTAAAGCAGCAGCCACAATCTATTGTAAGGTGAACCACAAAAGTCACTAATTTAACCTTGCTTAACCCTGGGTAGCTTGGCACAAAAAGCATTCAAGCTAAACTTAGAGGCAATGTGTTGATGTTATATGCAGTACACAAACAGCAACACAGTGAAAACATAAAACAATAAAACTCCCAAACCAAGTTAGAACAATAGAGACAATATGAATACATTATTTGACACCAAAATCATGAAAATCCAATTCGTAAAACCAGAGTTATGAATGTTTAATGTTAAAAATGTTGAGCCCTCAGTTTTGGACAATGGCCAACTAGGCACCTTTAGCACAACCACCAAGGGTCCAGGAGAGGATGGAGACCTCTTGGGTGTTCAAGACTCACTCAGGCTGGGTCTAGGTGCAGGTTTAAGATGGCAGGAGCCTGTCATGTCCCTGTGGCTCAGAACAGGAGACCAGCTAAACTAGCCCTTGGAGTCACTTCTGAAGTCCTGGATGCAGGTGGTGATGCAGGGCTCGATACAAGGGCTGGCCTCTGAAAGTGCCAAGCAGGCTCCAGGTCGCAAAGCAGTCCTTCCAGATACAGCAGCAGTCTGGCAGAGTGCACAGCAGGTCACAGCAGCAGACTCTGAGAGTCCTTCCTCGGGTCCAGTAGTGAACTGAGGAGCAGATCTGAGAGCCCCATTTTCATACCCTGGTGCCCTGCTCATAGAATTTGGGTGAAATTTCCAGAAAGGTTCTCTGAAGTTCCAGGAATTTTCTGCCTCCCCTGCCCTGACTCCTAGCTGGCTGCACTGACAATACAGGGTTGTTAGACCTATTATGTGGTGGCAGAGCCCAGCCTATTCAGTTGCAAGGGGTGCTGCGCTTAGCTCGGTGCTCCTATCAAGTCAGGTAATGGCCCATTCAGGCTCTGCTAATGCTCCTCTTTTGTGACTGCCTGGTGTGAATTCACAAAGTCCCAACTGTCAGTTACACCCAGTCACGTGACCTAAGGCAGGTTAAAGGCACAGAGGTCTAAGGGCAAGAAAATGCAAACTTTTTGATAGGGACATTTTCAAAAGTGTAATAAATCAGACTTTACCATTAAAGAGGGTTTATTATACAGGTTCATAGATCGCAAACATGACATATCTACCACCTCTGGTTTAGGGATTACAACTTATTAATTTTAATAAGGAATCCCAAATGTTACCTTTTGGGAGGGGTAGGCCTCTCGGGAGTGAGAAAACGCAATTAGGAGTCCTTTCACTACTAGGACATGTAATACTGAAAAGTACATGTCCTATCTTTGAATAACACAGCTGACTGCCCTATGGACTACTTAGGGTGTACCTTAGGGGTGATTTATTTGTAATAAAAGGGGAGCTTAAGGCTTTGCAAGGGGTTTTAAATGCCATGTCGACTTGACAGTGGGACACTGCCTTCAGGCTGCAATGGCAGGCCTGGGACAAGTTTTAAGGTGCTACTCAAGTGGGTGACACAATAAGTGCTGAAGGCCCACTGAAAGCATTTAATTTACAGACCCTAGGTATATGGTATACTAATCTACAAGGGACTTACTTGTATATTAAATATGCCAATCAGGTATATGCCAATCAAACCATGTTTAGGGAAGTGAGCACATGCACTTTCGCACTGGTTAGAAGTGGTAAAGTGCACAGAGTCCTAAGGCCAACAAAGCAAAAATCCAAACAAGATGGAGGCAAGCAGACAAAAATTGTGGGGAAGGCCGCCCTAAAGCTGAAAAGACTAACAATTAGCATAAGTAAAAAAAGAGATATCAAAGAACTCAATCTGACATGCTAATGGGGCAATGAGGAGATTGAAAAGGCTGGGACTAAGGACTGAGCATTGAGGTATGCCTGTTGTAATGGTTGTAGTAGCAGACCAGTAATCTGCAATTCTGTTTTTGCCTGATCATGAAGGAAAGAAGTAAAACAATTAAAAACTGTCCCTACCATATCCAATTTATTTAGTCGTGTGAGATGGTGGCAAATGTCGCCAATAGATCTAGTGAAAACAAGGCACACACTCCACCTTGTGTTTGATCTGTCTATTCCAGGCATCTCCAATGAGTAGCTTGTGAGTTACTGGTATTTCTCCTGCTACCTATAAGTAGCTCTTCTATGTGCAGCTCATCCTACATAATTCGAGACTATTGCTTGGATGATCTAACATGTGCATACCAAAATTGAAAAGAGTTTATTCAAGGTGAAACTGTGTACATTTTCAGAGCTCATAAGAAGACGTGTGGAGAAAAATTTTGAAGTTCCAAAGTATTCAATTTCAAATTGATAAAACCTTTCTTGCATTACTACTGCAAACCCTACGTGATGCACTGAGGTTATCACCACCAGCAGTCTTGCATGGGGTGGCCACTAACATAATGTTGTCTGTACAACACTAATAACATAAATGGCTCAGCATGATTTTGATTCAACATAAGTAGCTTTTATTACAGACAACGTTGGGAATCCCTGGTTTAATCTCATCCATTGCCTTCATGAGAATTATTTCCACTCTGTGATCTTTGTGAAATGTGACTGCTTTCAATGTATCATTTGATTTGATTCCAGGAACACCAGCAGCTGTTTGTGTACTATTTTGTGAATAAATTCAGTATACATGGGTAGTAGAGAAACTGACCGGTAGTTTGATAGCACCTCGGAATCTAATTACTGCGTTTTATATAAGGGGTGTAGCTATGACCAATTTCCATGCTAATGAAACGCAGAAGATAATGACAAATCAAGGGGCATATTTAAGAAAAAGTGGCGCGGCACCTAGTATTTAATATGCGGCGCACCATGGTGGTAGTTAGGGAACTAGCATCAGACTTTTGACACTAGTTTGGCGCATTGCAGGATTAGCGTCAACGTTTTTGATGCTAATCCTCCAAAGCACCCAGAAGCCCTTTGTAACCACTGGGAGCCTCCTTTTAACCCCTGCGCAGAACTGGTGTTTAAAGTGCACCAAAAAATTGACTCAAAGAAATCTCTTAGATTTTTTTACCCCACCCCCCTAAGGGAATGCCCTTTCTGCATACATTATGCCTGGCACAGGCATAATGTAGCGTAAAGGGTTACAAGGTGGCGCAATGCATGCTAAGCCATCTAATGCCACATTAGCGTAAAACAATGATGCTAATGTGTCATTATTATGGCGCTAGGTCCTCTTAAATCTGGGACTTAATATCATAGTAAATAGAGGTATGAGGATAAGATCAGGTGATGAGGTGATGGATGGGGGCAGTGTCAAATGATGCAGAAGAAGTCATGGAACAAAAACCTTCTTAACTTCTTCTTCATATATCTCTTTCAAAGTAGACCAACATTCTTTCATCCCCAGATCTGTTGTTCTGGGCATGTGCTCTTGTTTATCGGAAAAGTAGCCTAGCTTAACTATTTTAATGGAAAAGAACTCTGATCTATCCTTGCATAGGTTCTGTGATGGACTCACCGAATTACTATCAACTGCGAGACATGCCAGACTCTTACACACTTTAATAGCTTCTCGGATTGTAATTAGGAACTCAGAATTTTATTCTGTAGAAAACTAGCCTTGTTTTAAGGGAATCAACAATCATGGCAGAATGGAGCTTGATCTCCTTGCTATTCTTTTGGGTAGGAGGGTTGGTTGCTTATGAAGATTGCCCTGAAGGAGAAAAAGGATTAAAGGTAAGTATTTCTTCTCCTCCAAGGGATCTTAATTAGCAGTCAGAAGCATTGGCTATAATAGTAAACCCAACCCCAACAAATGTGGAGACAGTCAAAGATAAAAAAACAATAATACACTGATAACACAGATTCTACATAGAAGACTAGCCCGGTGTGCATCTGCACTTGATATCTATATCAAAACAGTACTGTATTGTGGAAACCATAGTAAGCTCCCACCTGTAGGAATCAAAAATAAGAAGTAGCAGTTCCATTGCCAAACATATGTCCTCAGTAAGGCCTCAAGAACATTTTACCAAAAAACAAGCACTAGCGTTTCATACCTGTGCGGTGTGTAGACAAAGTTTAAGTTTGTCAGTCCTTCTCTGCACTTCATGAACACTGAGAAATAGCCGCATGTCAGTGAAGGTAAAAAGGGGACTACACTCTTATCGGCGAAACATGGTCACAATGTTAGGTTGGTGTCCATGTGGTAAAATTCAATAAAAAAATCAAGGGGGAGGATAAGCTTTCTTATTTTCATGTAAACCATTGCTCGCAGGGATCATGAAAAAAAGGGTTTGTGAGGATTTTCTCTGTAAGCACTATTAACTGCAAGGTGTACTTTTCTCTAAGACAACTGCAGTCCAACTTTGCCATACACAGAAATATAAAAGTACTTCCTCTTAGCATATTGTTGGTTCAATGTTCTTTTAGATGTACCAGATGCAGAACCTCTTCCATTTCAAAGCACAGGACTTTTGTTGGATGGAAGCTTAGCCTCCTTCAACATGCCAATACAATGTTTTGTGAGATTTAAGTGTCTATAATGGAAGTTCAGGATACAATTGAGTGATAGATGATTAGACTATACAATCTAGCCCATGAACTTGTGCAGGAGATTCGCTTTGATTTGCATGGCACTCTCTCGTGTGGGCGCTCATAGATTCAGAAGGTTGCTCATTCAATAATACCTATGCCTTGCCAGTGCAACGACGATCACCCTATTCTTGTCTGTTATCACCTTGAATCTCTTGGAATCATGGGTATCGGAGAAAAAGCAAGCACATTTCTTTGACCAAATTATCAACTGTCCTCAGCATGACCGCTTGGTAAAACAGGAACTCACTGTTTGGGAAATCTGTTTTCTACATTTTGTGAAGTGAGCTAGTTGTGCAAACAACCATTTGCAGAGGATGCTATGCAGAAATTTGTTGTTTAGTACCCACACATGGTTCTCTTGAAATATCCTATTGAGGAAGTCTGCTTCTGCATTCTGAGCTCACAGGAGTGAGATGTGCTGAAGAAATGTTGAGATCATTGGCAAAGAGCTAGTTCCAGATAGTCTTCTTTTCACAAGACAAAATTCTGTATAGATTTCCACCTTACTTGTTCCAATAATGCATCAGCATATTGTCTGCTTGATCAACATTTTCTTCTACTTGATAGCAGGGAGGAATGATTTGAACATCAGGTGGACCACTCCAAGCTATAGCAGATTGACTTAAGACTTTTCTTTCTCTGACTATGTACCTTGAATTTGAAAATGATGCATGTATTTCCGATCCCAGAAGGGAGGCATCACTCACTGTTGTTTTTGAAGGCATATCCTAATCAAAATTAATAGATCTTAGAAGATTCTTTGAGTGGCACAACTAAATAAGGGACTGTATTGTCTCTTTCTGATCGTTAGTTTGTCTTCCCAATTGCCTCAGAATTGGTAGAAGGGGGTGGGGCGGGGGAGGAGTCCTTCTTTGGCAGGGGAATTTTGTGCAACAGAGGAAGCCTGTTGTCCATCTCTTTCTTTAATGGTACTTTCGAGATAAGACTGAAGTTACTGGTGTTGATGGTATTGTTGCAGCAATAGAGGGATTTCAGCCTCTATTGGTAAGGGCAGCAATCATATGGCCTGCATCTATGTGTACAACAGTCCATTCTTTTCTCGAAGTCCACCTCCTTCAGGGTCTCCAGCTCAGACCTCCTCTGAAGAATTTCTTCATCTGTGTTTACGTCACATTAAGAAGACTCAAAGAATGGCAGATTAACAATTCTCTGCTAGGATTCTTGCTCTAGCTCTTTAAACTGGAGCCAGGACGAATGCCTCCTGGCCACAACATGGTAGAATTTGGGGTCTGCCAGGCCTGGTAGCCAATTCAAATGTTCCACAGCCCGCATGGACAATAGCACCCGTCTGTTAACTTTCTTTTTCAGGACATGGGCTAGATGCTGGAAAGGTAGGATGTGTTTTTTGCTCCTGACACAATAACATTGTTTGGGCGAGGGTCTGCAGGTCAAAACAGCAGCTCTTAATTTGAGGACGTGTACAATTTCTGTATCCTGGCTGGTGCTGATTTTATTGAAGGCTGATCAAGAATATCTTCATTTCAGCTTTCAACAAGCCTGGTAATAAAGGATGTAGTAGACATGAAGCACTACGCTGGTTCAGTCTCTCGAAAATGACTGATGTGGTATCCTGGGCAATCAGTACTCGAATGCACCGGTTGTTTGGACTTCTTAGCAGGACCTCATTGAATGTGGTGACATCTCTTCGAGATACTCTTGAAGATAGAGGGAAACAGGGTGGGTGAAAATTCCCTGATGGACGACAGAGATGAATTGAGAACTTGAACATAAGTGGTATGACCGGAAACACCTTCAGCATCTTGAACGATGTGAACAATGTCTAGCACTCTAGGCAATTGACAGGTGCAGTCTTATCCTCCTACAATAGTGGCATGACTACCGATTTACAGGTTTTCAAGCAACCCTCGATTACACATATCCCATAGAATGGGGTTGACAGCATTACTCTGAAGAAGAAAATTACTCTGAAGAAGAAAATTATAATCCACTACAGCTGATGATATCTTTTGAAGGCGCATCCTTTTGCTGGGCATGTTTTTAGTTTGCCTCAAATAGCTGACTTCAAAATTGCTCTGATGAATATGCTTGAATTTATGGGCTATATATGTGCAATAACTAGCCACCTAATTGAAAGCAGAGTCATCAAGTAGTCAAACCAAGTCGGTATGTTGGCCACCTTTCAATGGTTTTATTAAAGGCATTACATTCAGGCTGAATAAACTGGAGAATGTCCTGTAGCACATTACAGTTTTATGTTGCTGTCATATAGGCATATTAATAGTTGATACACATATTATTAAAGGTAATGGAAATCTTAAATTAGGGGACCCTCATATTGCTAAATTAACACTACAGCATTTGAGCCAACACAGGAATGACAGTAATATGATGTCAGGAGGCCGATAAAATTACTAACACTTGTTCTAAACATAGGCTCTGCTTTTTGGGTTACTATACATGGGTAAAACATAATCACATAAACTCACCCCAATGAAGAGATTCAAGGGTGAAACCAATGGGGTTTCAGACAACTGCACATAAAAGTAGATTTGACTATCTATTTCTGGGGTGGAGATACTTACTCACTGAAATTCATGAGGTTATAATCTCATTTTTGATCAGTCACAAACTAGTCAAACACAGTAGTTCTAAACTACCTGGGTTCCAAATTCTTGTTTCTAAAATAAAATTGTTTTTGTCACTTTATCCGTATAAGTTACACATGAGTTTTCTGCAGGATAGATTAAGCTGGTAGCTCCTTCCTGGTAGAATAGCCCTCTAGAATGCCTCTCCAACATCTGACAGCAGGATACTTTATGCAGCATGGGGATGTCAGTAACAGCGGAAGCAAAATCATTGGCATAGGTACTACCAGGAGACTGGTTAAGGAACTGCCGAGGGAGTGGTTTGTGCAACATCTAAGAATAGAAAGGCAGGGGCAGGTCTCAAGCCCTACAGGAATGCAGTGCCTGGTGACACACTGACCACAAAAGACATATGGAAAGATGAGAGTCTGCCATGGAGTATTCAGAGCCCGACGTATCAGGGACAATGTATTCATCCAAACTCTGAATCCCTCAACATCAAAGGCTCCTGTCAATACTGAGTATGTTGGACGGTTACCTATCCTCGATGTCGTAGACCTCAATGTCCAATGGCTATGTCAGTGTCTATCTGGTTGAGACCTGTTTAGATCTTTCTTTTGTGAAGTCTGTTGAGATGGAGGAGTGTACTATTTTTGTGGGAGCACCCTCTCTCCATGCCTCTCAAACCTGGAGGACCGTTTCTTGCTGCTTTTTCTGATCTTCCCCAGTCCGTGTTTTTCTCAAGTGTTTTCTTGACATTCTTTTACAATAATGACACTCCTTGAGCTGATGAGATTCGGGAAGGCATACACTACAGACATATGGGGGTCCCTTTGAGCATTTTCCCTGTTGTAAGAAAGACATTTTGCAAAAAGAGAAAATTAATTTCTGTCAGAAAAACAGAAGATTAACGTCTTGAGACTCAAAAGCCATCAAGCAAAGAGCCTTTGCCGTGGAAAAGATTTCGAAAAATTTCCGGCAAAATAGACAAAAAAGGCTGAGATAAGTGTTCCAAGATGCTGTCACCATAACCTGAGTAACAAACTGTCTCATCAGTCACTAACCAGGCATGATGGGATACTGATGAATACCTGAGGAATACCAAGCACTCATTTCTTGATTTATGCCTGTTTTGAAAAATAACAAATATGTATTGAATACCAGATGATTCTTTATTTTAAAAAAAGAGTCACACACAAACACATATAAATATAGTCCTAAATCCTAAGACAACCCCTTTCATTATATTTATATTGCAATCCGTTTTGTATATATAGTGCTTTTTAATGTTGCTGTAATCTTGATGCATAGATGTTTGTCATATTTTATAATTGAAGTTTTGTATGTTGATGTGTGGTTTTGCACAACCTGCATGTATATAGTTAGTCATTGTTTTACCTCCTGGAGTTGTCATCTTTCCATACTGATAGTATGCGATCCTTAAAAGATCAGCAGCAAGTTTCACAGCAGTCAGACTTTGGTCTATTAGATACGTTGCCCTCTTAAACTTCCATGAAATAATGTTGTTGTCACTACTAATATATAACGACTCTCCTGCATTTAAAATTGATTTTTGAATAGAGAAAATATGCGGAAATCGGCAGATAGCCTTTTTATAGGTTATTAAAAGTACTTTATTTTTAGAACAGAGACTTTGACAGAAAAGCCTATTCTACATATATTTCCAGAAAAAAGTGCCCCAGGATCCTCCACATAGACTGGATAATTCAGTGCTCAAGACTATTAAATAAGATCACTTGGAGTGGGACATGAAATTTCATTAATTCTATGGTTTATTTTACTAACTTTACTTTCTGATAATGTAAAATCTCTATAACTATGCATCATCTTGTTATGACAACACGGGGCACCTAGACTACTCAATAAAAGTAAGTGCAATTGGCATTCTGTTATTCTGTAGTTCATTTAGTATTCATGTGTTACTTCTGTGAAACTGATTAATTTTATTAAAATTCTTAATGACAATTACCTTCAGTAATTAAAATAATTACTACATTTAATACACATATTAAAACGTATTTCGTTAAAATACTTAGGTAGTTACATTAATTAATTTAAGTTAGCAGTTTTATTGTTCATTTCTTAATTTATACTGATAAAAGTGGACAATATACTTGAAATCACTGACAGGTAATCGCTCATGATGTGCATACTACTAAGTCATTAGCAGCAACCACAATCGAACACCATACTGTTCTCCACAAGTTCAAAGTTGTGGACAGTACCTCAAAAACGTCTACCAGGTGGTTCAAATCCTTTCAGGAAGAATGCACACAAATCTTGAACATGGGACAACTCCTTTCACATACTAATAACTTCACATTCAGGGGTTCGCAGAGGGAGCCTCTCTTTCATTTTCCCTCTAACATTTTCGCAAAACCTGCTATGGACTGCACTGTTCCCACCCATCTCCAATTCCACTCCTATGTGGATAATACACAGAATTAGACAAAGGGGATCACAATCATTTTGAAGGTACAAGCAAAGACCTCAAAAACCCCAAGATATATAAGGAGAATAACACCTTCAAATTAAACTGCTCAATTACTAGAAATCCTGCTAGTGGACACAGCTTACGTTTTCAAAATTATAAACACTAATTGAACTCCTCCTACTTTTTTGGCTAACAAGTTTGCATAAAAGCAAAAGTACAACGTCTCGAAGTGTTGTGGATCACAAGAGTCAGCATGAACTCACTAGAAAGTTTAAATCAAAGTCCCAAGAAAAACACTTTCATTCATCCCATCACAATACCACCCAAAGTCATGGGTGCACTGGTCAAGTTAAGTCTAGGTTTTAAGACCACCACTAGCCAATGTTTCTGAGAACACATTTGCTAGACCCTGCAATTTTAGTAACTGACAGTTCTAAAAAACTGACAATGTAAAAACAATAAATTGAATATGTATATCTTTCACTCAATTTCTTGTTATACAGAGTGCCATAGGACAATTTTTGTTAAACTGTAGGACATGCTTAATAGTCATTGTGTTGATTTCTTCCCAAAATTTAAGAGCATGTTTCTTCTCAATTGGAAGCCCTAATTATGTGGATTCACACAGTTTTATGTCAGTGTGTCTTGTGGGTATCTCTTTTGTCTTGTTTAGTGCTGTTCATCTTTTCTTGAGTTCTGCCAACCTTTTTGATTAAACTAATTCTGAGTTTCATAACCCTTTGAGAAAATATGTGGGCTATATATGTAAGTCTGCCAATATGTTCTCTATTAAAAGGTAATATAAAAACTTCAGTTTTCTAGTGTAGAATAATGCTTTATTGAATAAGTTAGCATACACTGGTACAATAGAATAAATACATTGTAACCAGAAGAAAAAACAATAAAAAAACAAAAATAAATAATCATAATCATAAAGATAATTATATCTATAAGAAACAATTTGTATACACAACCAGACTATAATATTGTACCGTAGAATAATAGCATTTTTTGTTATGTTTTAGTAAAGAAAGAAAGAGAAGAGAGAAAGGAAAGAAAAGAAAAATTAAAACAATGCAAATTAAAAATCACATAGTTACAATAAAGCAACCATTAAGTATTAACAGTAGTATGAAAGGTCTTGTGTTGTGAAAGGAAAGAGGTGAGAGGAAGCCAAAGCATGTCCCTTTTAATTAATAGTTTAGTAGTATTAGCATTTGCTCGATCCATTCTGTGATTATAACAGATCAGATTCCACCAAGTGACAACAGATATTTTCGTAGTATCTTTCCAATTAGAAGTTATAATTTGCAGTGCACTAGCAGTGAGCAAATCAGCCAATTTACCAAGCAGTGGTTGGGAATACAAAATAGATGAAGTACTACCCAAAAAAACATGTAATAAATTGAAAGGTACATTGATGGAGAAAATCTGATTAACGTTATCCCAAACTTGTTCCCAAAAAGTATGAACTGCAGGGCATTCAAAAAACATGTGCATATAATGACTGTTTTCTTTAGAGCACGACCAACACTTGCTATCTGTAGTAAGTTTAAATTTATAAAGGTCTATAGGAGTATAGTACAACCTATTATAAAAGTAAAATAACATTTGGGTTGTAGATGCTGAACGGGATGTTGTATGGCATTTTGACCATATTCTTTTCCATGTAGGTATAGGAATATTTTGATTGAAATCCTGCTCCCATGCTAATTCTATTTTAGATTTTGGTCTCACAAGACTGGTATGTGTAAGGGTTCTGTATATAAAAGACGCTGGGACTCGTGAGGAAAAATTATAAGGTTGGGAATTAGGCTGTGTAGAAGAGGGAGCCTCCAAAGATTGAGACAATAAGTTATAGAGGATAGCAAAGAGAGTTTGTTATTGCACAGCGCAATAAGTAGAGACATGAAATGTCCGTTGAATATCTTGAAATTCAAGTACAGAATTAAATGATCTAAAGTTATAATGCCTTTGTGCATCCACTCTTTCCATACTAAAATTCTATTATGAAATTTAATATCATTATTGTACCATGTAGGAGTTTGCCTAAAGTTCTCATATGAGGAGTGAGAGGCAAGAAGTAATGGCCTGGCACTAGAAATAGAATGAGTTATTATCAGAGAGAAAAGAGATTTAGGAGGTTTTGAAAGCCGAACTGCATCTCTGAATGTAAATGGTGTAATTTGTGAGTGTTCCAATTGACTCCATAGAGAGGTTCCTTTATGAAAAGTGGGAAAGAGGGACAACCATACTTGTTTTAAAACAAATGCAGAGTGATATCTTCGAAGGCATGGAAAATGTACACCTCCATTATCTCTAGATTCCTGCAGTTTAACTAGAGATATACTAGATTTACGTTCGTTCCATAAAAAGTATATAAATAATGCATTTATAGTTTTAAAAAAACTAGAAGAAAGTTTATCTGGGAGCATAGATACATAAAAATTAAAAATGGGCAACAACATCATTTTAATTGTGGCCAGTCTTCCCCACCAAGTTAAATAAAGAGGATACCATCTGTCAAGTAATTTCACAATCCTTGACTCTACCTCTTTGAGATTAGTTTGAATAGTGTCTTTAAGAAAGTTGGAATAGGATATGCCCAGGCATTTGATATGCTTAGAGTTCCACGCAAACCCAGTATCTTTAAACATGTCTGGTAGACAGTAAGCATTTAATGGCAAAACCTCTGATTTATCTACATTAAGCTGATAACCTGAGACACTTGAGTTTTCTTGTAATAATTTAAAACATTCCGGAATAGTCTTGTGAGGATTAGAGATAAAAAGTAAAATATCATCAGCATAAGCTGTGAATTTAATCTCAGTGTCTTTATGCTTAAAACCATAAAAATCAAATGACCTACGTATTTTCTCTAAAAGGGGCTCAAGGGCTAATTAAATAACAGAGGTGATAGAGGACACCCTTGTCTAGTACCTCTGTGCAGGGGGCAGTAATGGGATTGTTTACCATTGACTAAAATTGATGTAGAGGGTGAAGAGTATAAAAGTCTAATAAATTTAATAATATGAGGACTAAAACCATGCCATTTTAATGCTTCAAGCATAAAATCCCAACAAACTCGATCAAAGGCTTTTTCAGCATCTAGAGTTATGGCAGCTATACGATCCCTGGACTTAGAGGCAAGATGGATAATATTGAGAAAAGTTCTAGAATTATCCGATATGTATCACCCCTTAACAAAACCTGACTGATGAATGTCTATTAAGTCTGGGATAAAATGATTAATCCGTAAGGCTAGAACTTTTGCAAAGATTTTACAATTGACATTAATAAGGGATATAGGTCTGTAATTACCGCATTTGGATAAATCCTTATCCTTTTTAGGAATCAAACACAACATAGCTTCAGAAAAAGTGCCCTTTGCTTGATCTTTTGATATGAAATATTGTATGAGTGTTAATAGCTTTGGAACTAAAATAGATGCAAAAGTTGAATAAAATTCAATTGAAAAGCCATCTGGGCCAGGAGCCTTATCTTTAGGAAGCTTGGTAATGGCATTTTTAATTTCTGTTTCAGAGAGGTCAGAGTCTAATGGTGACAAATCTACTTTTTGTTTCGAAGGATTAGAGTGGAAGAAGGTATCTACTTCAGTCATATTAGGAGTATTTTTGGGAGTATATAATGTGGTATAATAGTCGGTAAAGCATTCCAGGATTTTTTAATCGTTAGTGTGTCTATTTACAAATGTGTCAGTGATAACAGTAATTTTAAACTTTTGTTTTTGATCTTTAAATAATTTGCCAATAGTTTACCCGCTTTACTTTTCCCCCCGTAAAATTTGGAATTTATTTTGAGTAGAGTTCCACATGCACTTTCCAAGGAATGCTTATTGGATTGTAATTTAGCATCAATCAACCTGGATAAGGTGTCTGGTTTGTTAGATGAGAAATATTCATGCTCAAGACATTTTATTTGTGTGAGCAGTTGAGAGGAAACTTTAGATTTTTCTTTCTTTTTAATGGCAACATAATCTAAAATAAAGCCTCGAGCAGTAGCTTTAAATGCATCCCATATAAAGTTCATCTGAGAATCAGAAGGTAAATTGTGCATAAAAAATTCTTTAGAAAACATTGTAAATTGTTCAATAAATAAATGATCTTGCAAAAAAGTGTTATTAAACCTCCAGCGATTAGAAAAGGAGGAATTTCCTGGAAGGTTCATATCAATTATTACTGGGGCGTGATCTGATAAAAGAATAGACCCAATATCAGAATGTGAAATTGTTTGTATAACTCTTTGTGTAGCAAATATATAATCTATTCTAGAATATGAGTGATGTACTGGAGAATAAAACTTGAATTCAAATACATCTGGGTGAGCAATTCTCCATACATCTCGTAAACCTCTGGAGTGAGTAAAATCCATCTTCCTATATCATCCTTAATCTCCTCCAGAACTTGTATTTGTAAAGATCTATGAAACAATATTATTAACCTATTCTTATTATGAGCTGCAGAGGAACCAAAAACATGACCAACCCAATTTCTATTCAAACTTTTAAAATCCTGCTCTTTAAGATGAGTTTCTTGTACAAAGCAACTTGACAATTTAATTTAGAGAGATGTTGGAGCACTCTTTGGGGCATATTTATACTCTGTTTGCACCGGAATTGCGTTGTTTTTTTTTACGCAATTCCGACGCAAAACTAACTCCATATTTATACTTTGGCGTTAGACGCGTCTAGCCCCAAAGTCCATGGAGTTTGCGTCATTTTTTAGCGTGGACACCTACTTTGCTTTAATGAGATGCAAGGTAGGCGTTCCCGTCGAAAAAATTGACTCCGAGGCATGTGCGCCGTATTTACACTCCTGGGCAAAATTCACGCCCGGGAGTGGGCGGGTCAAAAAAATGACGTACGGCCGCTTTTGCGCCGTTTTTTAGCACCTGGAAAAGGCAGGCGCTAAGGGACCTGTGGGCTCGGAAGGAGCCCAGAGGTGCCCTCCCATGCCCCCAGGGACCCCCCCTGTCACCCTTGCCCACTCCAGGAGGACACCCAAGGATGGAGGGACCCACCCCTAGGACAGTAAGGTAAGTTTAAAAAAAAAAAAATATTGTGGCATAGGGGGGCCTGATTAGTGCCCCCCTACATGCCACTATGCCCAATGACCATGCCCAGGGGACAGAAGTCCCCTGGGCATAGCCATTGGGCAAGGGGGCATGACTCCTGTCTTTGCTAAGACAGGAGTCATGTCAATGGGGGTTGGGAGTAAAAAAAAAATGGCGCAAATCGTGTTGCGGCGCAAATTTTGCCTCAGCCTGACTTGCCCCATTTTTTGGCGCCCAAGCTCCATTTTCCCCTACGCCGGCGCTGCCTGGTGTACGTCATTTATTTTAACGCACACCAGACAGCGCCGGCGGCTAACGCCGGCTAACGTCATTGAATAAATACGGCGCCCGCATGGCGCTTCAGAATGGCGTTAGCCGGCGTTAATTTTTTTGACGCAAAACTGCGTTAGCGCAGTTTTGCGTCAAAAAGTATAAATATGGCCCTTGGTATCTTAACTGGATTACGTGAAGCCTCAACATTCCATGAGATAATACGAAGACTGGTCATTTAACTAGTAGAAGACATTTAGACAACAGAACCTTACCAAAACCTAAGCGACAAACAACATGTGAATCATAGAAGAAGGTGGAAGGGAAACTTATGAACATATATCTAAATGAGGTTACGTGTTGATACCAATCTTGCATTGTAGGACATAAAAAATAATAAAGGAAGAAAGAAAAGTAAAAAGAGAAAAAAACAGAGAGAGAGAAAAAGAAAGGGGTAGCAAAAGCACCCCATTGATAAAAGAAAGAAAAGATGACAAAAAGCCAAGAAGCTTCAGTCATAATTGTCTTAAAGAAAATAAAAATTCTTTGCATGGGAGAAAGGGAGGAGCAAGAAAAGAAAAAGAGGCCAATCAGCAACAGTACCCCGAGGAACTACAATGATTGGATAACAAGAGAGAGGAGAGACGAGGAAACAGAATAAATACATTACAATATGAACAACTGATGACATGACTTACCAACAAGGGAAAGAATACTATGATGTCGAGATTTACAGGAATATAGACACAATCGGAAAGGGGATTTTCTCAACCTGAGATTTCAATGGTTTCGATATCTGTAAAGAAGAAATAAATAATTTAAGAATTTCACATTAACCAATCAAGTCTTGCTGAGTTCCATTGCCTCCCCTTTGTGAGTATATATAAACTGTTTCAGATCAGAGGGATTTTCAAAAGTAGTTGTTCTGTCCTTGAAGGTGACCCTAAAGAAACAAGGATGAATAAGGTCAAATCTAGCATTCATAGATCTTAAGGCTGGTCGGAGATCCAGAAATTCCTTCCTTCGTTTGGCAGACGCCGTGGCTACATCCTGGCAAAAGAAAATCTTTTGGCCCGACCACAAAATTTGTTTACGTTGTTTGGCGGCAGTCAAAACAGTCATTAAATCTGAGTACCGTAGAAAGTAGTAGATAATTCCTCTTGGTTTTGAGGGAGAAGAGGGACCAATTCGACGGGCTCTCTGGATGTTGAGAGCAGTAGTATTCTGAAGACCAACAATCTTTGGAATATGAGTTTGCAAGAATGTTATCAAATCTTGGCCTTCTGAGCCTTCCGGAATGCTATAAAGGTGAAGATTATTTCGCCGATTACGATTTTTCAAATCTTCTGTCTATTTTTTAAGTAGTGAGACTTCCTTAGTCAAGTTATCAACTTTAGTAGTAGTATCTTGTATGTCACTAATCCTCTGTTCCACCTCAGAAAGTCTAGAATCCAGACGTGACCATTTCTCCTCAATTCGCTATAACGCAATATTTGTCTCCATAACAAAAGTCTTTATTAGCTTAAACTCATCCATAATGTCATCCAATGTGAGGGGCAATGGAGACTTAGTTGGAAAGGATGGGTCTTTTTTAACTCTTTTGTGGCCCCTGGAGTCTTTGTGACCATTAGAGTTAGAGACAGAGGATGCAGATATTTTGTAAGTGTGAGGGGCTTCCATTTCAGCCACACATTATATATTTAATACAATAGTTTAGTTAATGTTCCTGCAATGTCGATTAAGTCACCTCAGAGGACAAATATTGAAACTTATAGTAGAAAATCCAGAATAAAATGACTATAACAGCTTCAAGGGTGGCATCCAAGAGTATCAAAAAAGTATTAAGTTCTCCACATTAATTAAAGTAGCCAAAAGACAAATTAAATATTTTTTAGGAATAAAAAACAAAATAAAATCCTCTCAAAATGGCGCCCGCATTCCTGTCAGAAAGGGAGCAGTAGGTTGAAAAAATTAAACTCTGTAAAATACCAGAGTTTAAAAAAAAGAAAAAACTCACCATACTGCTCCCTGCTTGTTCCAACATCAAATTCTGGGAAAAGAAATAGCCAGCTGTCAAAAACACCTCACTCCGATAGAAAAATGTCCTCGGCAGCTCGGGAGCGTCATTATCGAGAGGCCATCTTAGCTGCTCCGGCCCCAGCAATCACAACTTCAGTTTTCTAATGGAAGCTTTTGATCTTCTCATAGTTCACAATAATATAACAGCCTTTAAGACACCAAGAATGCTTTTGACCTCATGGGATGTTCGCAATATTACAAAAAATTAGGTTTACTTCCTTCGTCATGTGGTTAATCACGGAGCTTTAAACAGTAACAACATTCAAATTCCAAAAAAGACTGGATTTCTATCCATTGAGGAACAAAGCAGAGGCGCTACGCTCTCCATTTTTTTTGTTTTCGTTTTAGAGATTATTCTAATTGTAATATGTAAGACACTGGAGTGGCTCGTTTACAAGGAGCTTGTGCCACTGTTGCATAATTCTTTTGATGCATCAGCGGCACATTCTCATCTCCACATTGCCCCATATTTACAAACTTTAGCATTGGGCCCAATGCATACATTTTTGTAGGCCTGCGCCACATTATACCTGCGTTGGAACAACCTGCCCCATGCAGTGTATAATGTATGCAGGATAAGCATGCCCACGTAAAAACGCACTTAGAAAGAACTGACACAGTGAAATATACATGTTTTTCACCTCGTTGCTCTAAGCCTGGGATGCATCAGAATTCCTATGCCTGCAAATCCCAGGCAGAGGAGTTGATGCAGAGGTTTTATAATGGGACTCGCCTCTGTTTTTTTACGCATTGCTGGAGTTGTGTTGTTGTAAGGCCAACTCCAACAATGCGTCACTTTTAATGCTCTTGTGTTGCAGCAGACTACCCACTGATGCTTCAGGATTTCTGACACACTCTTGGGACCTAACGCCATGTAGTAATGTAAATACAATGCATCCATGGCATTGTAAGCTCATCTGGCGCAGGCACGAGAAATTTGACTCATTACTGCTGCAATGCAACCATTAGATATTTCTTGTAAATAAGGCCCAGGGTTTTTTATTGAGGGGTAAAAACTCTTCCCAAGCAGCAATCACAACCCTTGTCAGCATTACCTCACACAAGGATTGAAATACATTAACCCAGAATTGTTTCGAACCCAGGCAGTAAAATGCCACATGTGCAAAGTCTGCCTCTGCAGACATGCACCCATGAAAACTTGAGCTATCAACCAAACCGTAATGAAACAGACGGGAAGGGTGTAATATACAATTTTGACTTATTTGAAGTGGATCAGCCTATGACGGCCATTCAGTGACACTGGCGTAGTAACAGAATAGCGGTATGTCAACTGTTTGTCAGTTATGTAACCACCCCAGGATCCTATTGACAATCTTGCCTTGCCTTTGTGATACCACCTGAGCGTGCATTCTGTGATAACTGATCAGGTCAACGGAATTATAATGATGCAACGGCTTATCGAGTAGCTTCTTGGGGAGACAATGGAGAGAAGCGGCATCGCTTTCCAACCACAGATCCGGGAGATCGAGCGAGACATGCAGCCAATAGTGGTCGAACATGCAATGTCAATAGCTCTCTAGATCGGGGCTGCCAGCCCTCCTTTTTCATTGGGGAGCAACAAAGTATTCCAACTTACCCACGTCTGCTTGCCAGCCCATGTTAAACATGTCAGATGTTTCTGCAAGGTGGCAAAGAAGGCACTAGAAGGCAAGGTTGGTATATTCATGAAGAGGAACAAGAATCAGGGCAGCACCACCATTTTAAGGATCGCCACCCATCCACTAAGCGACAATGGGAGCCTAATCCAGCGACCTAGTGCCTCCAACAGCCTGTTAACCATTAATTTCCGAGATCACTACAGTTGGGTCAGTATGAACCTGGATTCGAAGATACCTCAGGGGGTCTTTAATCCATTGCAAGGCATATTCCGTCTGCACCTGCAAGGTAGTTGCTGTGATAGGGAAGATTGGTTAAGGCATAGGTTCTAATGCCCCCCAAATAGAACAGCCTCACGCAACACTGGGGTGTGCTCTGGGTTCTGGTCATAGAGTAGCATGTCGACCGCATAAGCAGAGATGATCAAGTTATAGTGAAGGAAGTGGATTTCCCCAGTAAGAGTGATATTTGTGCAAGGCACAAGCCAAGGGCTCCGTGACCAAGGCATACAATAGGGAAGAGAGTGGGAAGCCCTATCAAGCGCCTCTCCTGATCATTATGACATCCGAAATCATGCCATTTACTTTGATTCATGCCAAGTCCTGTTGAATAAAACCTCCATCAGCCTAAGGAAAACATTGCCCACCCATACTCACTGCAGCACTGCCAGTATAAACTCCCACTCCACAGAATCGAACACTTATTCTGCGTCCAGAAATACCGCTACAGCACATACCCCTTGTCAATTCTGGTAATGGCCGCAAAGAATGTTCTGAGATTGCACATTTGTGACCTACCCAGTATGAAACTAGCGTGGTCTGGCCTAACTAATTCTGACATAAGGGGCGCTAATCTGTTAGCCAATACTTTTGCGAACATCTTTGTTCCCTATATAACAGTGATGGAGGACCGCAGGATGAACACTGATCAGCCGGCCTACCCAGCTTCAGACAAACTGACCCTCGCTCAGCAAAGGAGGCATGCAACCCTCCTTAGTCATTTCCTCAAAAAGTGTGACAAGGTGCAGTACCAGTTTCACCTGATGTTCTTTATACACAGCAACTGCTAGGCCATCAGTTCCGGGCACCTTCCTGCCTGGCATACTCTTAAGGGCCTCAATCTCCGTAGGGCACAAGGGAGTCATGAGGCGCTCCCTGTGTTTATTTGACAACCATTTAATTGCAATACGTGCTAAGTACTGAGCTGTGGCCTGCTGATCATGTGAGAGGCATGAGGAGCATAACTCCCCGTAGTAACCATAGAAATCCTTCACTGTCTGTTCTGAGGTATAAAGCATTTCACCCGACTCAGCTTGACAGCTAAAATAATGGCTTCTTCCCACCTAGGCCTCAAAAGGGCTGCAAGTACAACTCCTGGTCATTCGCCCTGTCCAAAAGCCCTGGCAGTGGGTATGTTTAATGTTTAATTTAATAATTAGCCACCTCTTAATATTCCTCTAATTTAGCCTTAATCTCTGTCAGATAGCCTGGCTTACCCGTTAAACCATGCATGTGCTCCAGTGGGGCGATCTCACCCTCCAACTTCTGCAGCCTATTCTGAAGCAACTTCAACACCCCTCATGCTCGGAGAGTGCAACCACTCTGATATAGACTTTAAAGGCCACCCAGGCAGTCTCAAACCTTGTCACAGGCCCTACGTTATTAGTGAAGAATTTCTCAACCACCTGCCCAGGTCCCTCTAGAACACAGCATCAAGCAGTGAAGGTGATTGAAACCTCCAGGGAAAGGCAGAGGGCCAATGAGCATCCAGCACCAACTCCAGAAAAACTGGCAAGTGATCTGAATCAGTGGAGGGTAAATGTGTAGAGTGCAACACCCTAGTAACCAATCCCGTAGACATGAACCAATAGTCTATGCACATATGAATATCATGTATTGCGGAGTAGTGTGTGAATTCCACACCTTCCGGGGATCTGTCTGCCAAATATCCACAAACCTGCTCATGCCAGAAATATCATGTATGGCGTAAGCAGCAGCCAAAGGCCACCAATGGAGGCCACGTGACCCATCGAGCTCGGGGTTCAAAACACAGTTAAAATCCCCATCCCATATTTGGGGCAACCCCCCCATATTTTGCAAAGAGGGCAACTACTATCAGGGGCAAAATGTGTCTCCTGCAAAGCAGCAGCATTTATGTGATGCCTCTGCAGGTACCCCACCACATTACGTACCTACCTATGATCATTCATGCCCGAACATTCCAGGTAAGAAACTTTAAAATGGGCGTTGCCTTCGTTGTTATCAACGAGTCATGAGCTAGCTTCGATAGGCACCATAATGCAATTCATTGTACATCCAATGAACCAGTATGTGGGTTACGCTGTAAAAGAAGCACACTCCCTTGTGCATTCTGTAATTGTTCACAACCCTCCCTCCCCCACCCACGCAGATGTCCCAAACTTGCTGTGCAGTAATGCAAAGTCCTTCCAACCCTCTCCAATTCTCACAAAATATTGAAATTAACCAATGCTTGTGGAGCACACATAAGGACAGATTTTTCCCAACCCCACCCCGTCGCAACAAACAGCAAGGGGTCAAATACAAACATAGCATGTGCCATTTAGAATGTAAGAACACCATTTACAGGAAACAATCTCACCACTGTCAGACACTGCATTCATAGAACATAACGCATATTAAGAACAATAGAGCAAGTTATGGTCACTTACTACCAGCTCTACACACAGTAGCTGTGTCCAGCCATCCAAAACAGTTTTTGGCAATGTCCTCAAACACCGTTGACAGTGCCTGTAGCCTGCCCTTACCAGGCCGTGTGTACCCATGTACGCAGGCATCAACACCGACGCTGATCGACGCGACGCCTTCGGGGTGACCGGAACTTCGACGCACTGCCTCGAAAGGACAACGCCGCCCGACTTCCAGAGGGGAAATCTACGCAACGCCTGCCGTGAGAACAAAAATTCCACGCACAGCCTCCCGGAACGACGCGCAGCCGGAAAACAAGCCGAAGAATCCATGCACAGACCCCGGGACATCTGGTAATCCCGCGAACCACAAAAAGAGACTGTCCGCGCGCCGGAAAACGACGCACGACTTCCCCGCGTGAAACATAATGACACAAATCCGTATGTGCAGGGGAGAAATCGACGCACACAACATTTTTCCACGTATCTCTTCTTCTGCGGCCCTTTGTGGAGATTGTCCACTGTAAACCAGGTACTTCGTGCTTGAAAAAGACTTTGTTTGCTTTTTAAAGACTTAAGACACTTTGGGGGTGATTCTAACCCTGGCGGTCGGTGTTAAAGCGGCGGCCAACCCGCCAACAGGCTGGAGGTAAAAAATATGGAATTCTGACCCTGGCGGGAACCGCCAACACAGACAGCCACTTTAACACTCCGCCCGCCACGGCGGTACAAACAAACAGCGCGGCGGTCACCGCCAACAGCCAGGCGGCAGACAATGTACCGCCCACCCTATCACAACTCACCAATCCGCCACCTTTTCCGGGGCGGGAGCACCGCTGATAAAAACACGGCGGAAACAGACTACGAACGGGAAAACGCTCACCACTACGCACTCCAGGAGGAAGGAGGACAGCATGGAACCCGAATTAAACATCCTACCTGCTCTCGTCTACCTTCTCATCTACCACGAATACGAAGTCCGGCGCAGACGACAACAGTGAGTACTGCACCTACGACACACGGGAGGGGGGAGGACGAAAGGTTACGGGCACACACATATGCGACCCCTCCCCCCCAACTATGTACACACCAATGCAGAGCAACAAGTCACAGTGACACCACCCAAACACCCCAGAAAAATGCTAGGACATAATCAAATTTGGAATAAATATTTATGTACCAAAAAGGTCCTGAAAAATATCGTACAACCATGAAAGATATTCACAAGAAAACAAATGACATACACATCAGTGTATAACTGAAGTAACAAGTCCTGCACATCCTACGAATTCATCATGTCCGTGGGCCAAAGTTTTGAGAAACAAGGGCAAAGCCCACACAGGAGACCTGAGTCCTTTGGAGAGAACACTGCAGGGGCATCAGATGTAAAAACTACAGGCACCTCAGGGGGAAGGGAAGGGGGGGGCACCACAGCCACATGAGTCCACGACGCCAGATCCACGAGGAGCCACCATGCCCACTGTACCATCCTGGGGAGTGCAAAGCCACAGTCTCTCAATGTCTCTACAGTGGGTGGGCTGCCCACTGGACCATCCTGGGGAGTGCAAAGCCACAGTCTCTCAATGTCTCTACAGTGGGTGGGCTGCCCATTGTACCATCCTGGGGAGTGCAAAGCCACAGTCTCTCAATGTCTCTACAGTGGGTGGCCTGCCCACTGGACCATCCTGGGGAGTGCAAAGCCACAGTCTCTCAATGTCTCTACAGTGGGTGGGCTGCCCACTGGACCATCCTGGGGAGTGCAAAGCCACAGTCTCTCAATGTCTCTACAGTGGGTGGGCTGCCCACTGGACCATCCTGGGGAGTGCAAAGCCACAGTCTCTCAATGTCTCTACAGTGGGTGGGCTGCCCACTGGACCACCCTGGGGAGTGCAAAGCCACAGTCTCTCAATGTCTCTACAGTGGGTGGGCTGCCCACTGGACCATCCTGGGGAGTGCAAAGCCACAGTCTCTCAATGTCTCTACAGTGGGTGGGCTGCCCACTGGACCATCCTGGGGAGTGCAAAGCCACAGTCCATCAGGTGGATGACAGTCTCCACTGGTCAAGGAGGAGGCATGGTGGGCACAGTGAACCATAAACAGTGATTGAGACGGCGGTGCCCAGCGGAGCGGTGCTTGAGATGAAGGGCCCAGCGGAGCGGTGCTTGAGAAGAAGGGCACAGCGGAGCGGTGCTTGAGAGGAAGGTCCCAGCGGAGCGGTGCTTGAGATGAAGGGCCCAGCGGAGCGGTGCTTGAGACGGCGGTGCCCAGCAGAGCGGTGCTTGAGAGGAAGGGCCCAGCGGAGCGGTCCTTGAGACGGCGGTGCCCAGCGGAGCGGTGCTTGAGAAGAAGGGCCCAGCGGAGCGGTGCTTGAGAAGAAGGGCCCAGCGGAGCGGTGCTTGAGACGGCGGTGCCCAGCGGAGCGGTGCTTGAGACGGCGGTGCCCAGCGGAGCGGTGCTTGAGAAGAAGGGCCCAGCGGAGCGGTGCTTGAGAGGAAGGGCCCAGCGGAGCGGTGCTTGAGAAGAAGGGCCCTGTTCAGCGGTGCTCTTCTCCACGGCGGGCCCTGTTCAGCGGTGCTCTTCTCCACGGCGGGCCCTGTTCAGCGGTGCTCTTCTTCACCGCGGGCCCTGTTCAGCGGTGTTCTTCTCCACGGCGGACCCTGTTCAGCGGTGCTCTTCTCCACGGCGGGCCCTGTTCAGCGGTGCTCTTCTCCACGGCGGGCCCTGTTCAGCGGTGCTCTTCTCCACGGCGGGCCCTGTTCAGCGGTGCTCTTCTCCACGGCGGGCCCTGTTCAGCGGTGCTCTTCGCCCTCGGACCGTGACGTTTCTGGACCCTTCGGGGACGGACTCCTGGCCTCCTTAGTGTCCTCCTTCCCAGCTGGGATGTGGCATGTGGGGTCCACCTTCTCCGCGCTCCTGCTGCCCTTCCGCTCATTTGATGGGGCTCTCGGGCCCTTGCCTCCCCTAGATGATGTGGGTGGTGAAGTGGCCGCACATTGCTCCTTGGGGGCAGCCCTGTCGGTCCTCGCACGGCGGCCCTTGTTTTTGCGGGTCCTCTTGCCGGGGGGGGGGGGGCTGGAGGTGTCCTAGCTGCTGATCGATGTGTCACTGCTGGCAAAGGGTGGGCTCCAGAACCCATGCACAACAGTGACACCCGAAGCTGGGCTGGTGGTGGCTGCGGTGCTCTTGGGACTCTTTGAAGATGGATGGGGGAGCTCATCGGGGGGAAAGAGGTCAAGGTTAGCCATGAAAAGTTTCTTTGGGCCAAGGTAAAGGGTAGGAGAAGTGGAGATGGAAGTGGAGGTAGAGGAGGTGGTTGTAGGAGAGTCAGGTGTGCTGTCATTGGGTGAAGGTGCTGGTGCTGTAGGCTGTCGTGAGGTGGATGGCTGTTGGGTGGGTGGCTGCCTGCGTTTGTGTGTCTTGGAAGAGGGGGTGACAGACACAGTGGGAGAGGACACAGGGGACGTGTAAATGGCAGTGGGGGTGGTGACTGCACGAGTGTGGACTGTACTGGAGGGTGAGGTGGTGATGGAAGCACTGGCTGATGTTGGGGTGCATGCAGGTGTGAGTGTAGACGTCACAGGGAGGGAGGAGGGAGACAAGGAGGAGGGGGACACAGGGGTGGCAGTGGCTGTTGGCATGTCTGCATCTGGGTGTTCCTTGGGTGAGTGTTTGTGGGATCTGTGGTGCTTGTGTTTGGATGAGCTGCTCTTGGGTGTTGAGGTGTGTGCAGGCTGGTCTGATGGTGTGGATGGGATAGGCTGAGGGACAGGAGACAGAGAAAGGCTGGAGGCAGTAAGAAGAGGGAGGCTGGAAACAGGGACAATGGCTGCCGTCAGTGCTGAGGCCAGAGCAGTGAACGCTCGTTGATGGGCAACCTGACCCGAATGAATACCCTCCAGGTACGCATTGCTCTGTTGCACCTCCCTTTGCACACCCTGGATGGCATTCAAAAGGGTCGTCTGCCCAACAATGAGCGTCCTTACCAGGTCAATGAGCTCCGCACTGAGGGAAGCAGGGGCAACAGGGGCAGGGGCTGAGGTGCCTGGGGCGAAGGAGACGCGCGCCTTCCTGGGCGAACGGGCACGGAGCGAAGACTGAGGGGCTGCTGGGAGGGCGGGGCTGGTGCGCTAGGTGGCGGCTGTACCTGTAGAGGCGGGGGGCACGGATGTTGCCGCCACCCCTAGGGAGCTCCCATCCTAGGACGTGTCGCTTTCGCTGCTCTCACCAGCGGTCCCCTTCGTGGTGCTCCCCTCGCCCTCCGGACCACTGGTGCCCTCGGTGTCTGTTCCTGGGCCCACCGGGGCCTTGTGTCCTGCAGCTCCCTCGTGCTCCGATGCCAAATCTCCTCCGCCTGATGATGCTAATGCACACATGCACAAGAAGATGAAGAGAAAGGGTGGGGGGAGAAAAAAGAAGACCAGGTTGAGTGCATGCAATGTCAACACCGTTGGCGGAGAGGACAGACACAGGTGCCTAATGCACTAAGCCGCGCATTTGGGGTACACTACTCAGTACTACTGACTAAGACAACAGGCCAAGAGACGTCAAACGCGCACATGGGAGATGCTGGACCTTCAATGGCTGTACTTGTCACCCTACCGAGGTGGGGGCCGGGGGCACAGGGCCATGCCTAAGGGAGAGGACTACACTACAGAAAGCGCCCTGGCCTAATGTCACCCACAGCCCTCCTCCCCCACCCATACGCCTCCACTGCGCAGAAAGATAGGAGAATGTGCTGATACTCACCCCCTTGTGTCTGCTGTGATGTCTTAAAGCGCCCATCCAATTCAGGGTAGGCCACCGCCAGGATCCGGGACATCAGGGGGGTCATGGTGCGACTGGCACCCCTCCTAGGTTGGGAGGCCATCCCCAGCAGTGTTTCTGCGGTCTTCCTTGTTCCGCGGCGGATGTCCTCCCACCTCTTGCGGCAGTGGGTGCCCCGTCTGTTGTGGACCCCCAAGTTCCGGACTTCCTTGGCGATGGCACGCCAAATCTCGATCTTCTGATGGGCGCTGACCTATTTGACATGTACAGGGTGGAAAGGAGGAAATCATCAATGACCTGCATGTTAGATGTGATTGGCCCCCCCCTCCAACTTTGCCATATGGCACATGCTCTCATCTGTCGGGCGTTGCACTCCTCATTCGCCCCCCACCCCACCAACTTACATCCACCCCAATCCACACAGGCATAGCCCATTCCATGTGCACCCGGTGTACTCACTTGTTGGTCAGGAGGACCGTAGAGTAGCGCATACTGGGGGAGGACCCCATCCACAAGCTTCTCCAACTCTTCAGACGTGAAGGCAGGGGCCCTTTCCCCAGTCGCAGCAGCCATTGTATCTTCCAGACCGAGGTCACAGCAGCACTTGCAGTATAGGTCCTCTCCTGTGGATGATCAGGTCTCGAGTGATTAAGCAGATAGAAAATGGCGGTCACGCCTGCGGCGGTGCGTACCGCGGCGGTGCGTACCGCGACCGCCGGCGCACTTCGTCATTGGCTCCTGAAACCCATAGGCTTATTGTTAACCAATGCGGCTTTGCGCCGCGGTCTTCGACCGCCTACCGCCACGGTGTGCCCCGCCAGCGCATTGACCTCACATCCCATTGTCCCACTTCACAGGTCAGGCAGCCGCCATTTCAAGGGCCTACATGGCTTAATTTTGACTGCGACACACAGGCCTATGCCTTGCATTGCCACACATACACGCCTTTCAACCCATTGCCATTCTTTAACTGTGCAAGCTGTCTGTACGTACCTGTGGTTTGGCTGACTCTGTGCTTCATGTTGTCCTTCCTAGGCACCGTCCGCTCGGACTTGGGATGAGAAGGAGGAATCCTCGCGTGTACCGACCGCTGGTGGACCTGTCGACAATGGAAGAACGCCATATAATACTTCGATACAGACTTGACCGTGCCACTGTCCATGAACTGTGTGCCCAGCTGGAGCCAGACCTGATGTCCCCCATCCGCCAACCCACAGGGATTCCCCCTCTGGTGCAGGTTTTGTCAGTCCTCCATTTTCTGGCAAGTGGGTCATTCCAGACCACAGTGGCCATGTCATCTGGAATGTCTCAGCCTATGTTTTCTAAGATTTTGAGCAGAGTGTTGTCTGCCTTGATGAAACTCATGCGGAGCTACATCATTTTCCCAGAGGAGGGTGACTTGCCTACAGTGAAGGGTGATTTCTATGCCCTTGGACATATCCCCAACATCATTGGTGCCATTGATGGGACCCATGTGGCTTTGGTACCCCCAAAAGACGATGAGCAGGTGTACCGAAACAGAAAAAGTTATCATTCGATTAATGTCCAGGTGGTCTGTTTGGCTGACCAGTACATCTCCCATGTAAATGCCAAGTTCCCAGGGTCAGTGCATGACGCGTATGTGATGCGAAATAGCAGCATCCCCTATGTGATGGAGCAGCTACAGAGACAACGTGTGTGGCTAATAGGTGACTCTGGTTACCCCAACCTGCCGTGGCTACTGACCCCAGTGAGGAATCCCCGGACAAGGGCAGAGGAACGCTACAATGAGGCCCATGGGCGTACTAGGAGGGTGATTGAGCGAACCTTTGGCCTCCTGAAGGCCAGGCTTAGGTGCCTGCATATGACCGGTGGATCCCTAATGTACTCACCAAAGAAGGTGTGCCATATCATCGTGGCCTGCTGTATGCTTCACAACCTGGCTTTGCGACGCCAGGTGCCTTTCCTGCAGGAGGATGGTCCAGATGGTGGTGTTGTAGAAGCCGTGGAGCCTGTGGAGAGTGAAGAGGAGGAAGACTCAGAGGACGACACAGACAATAGGGACAGAGTGATACAACAGTATTTCCAGTAACACCCAGGTAAGAATCACCCACGCCATTTCACAATTGCTTATAGCCTCCTGCATCTGTACTTTCTGTAGTTCCCACCAGATCTTTTTGGGTAATTTTTGTTTTTCCCTTCCCTTCTCAGTGCTGTATGACTCAGTGCCTGACTTCTGCTTGGTTTGCCCATGAACTACAGCGTATTGACATTGGTATGTTGTCATCACTAATTGACAGAACAGATATTGAACAGTAATATGTAATACATTTGCTAATAATACAGCATGACTCCAAACTGATTTGTGTGCAATATGTGATTTATTTACAGTGCTAGATATTGGTACATGTGATTATAAGGGTGATGGGTGGGGGTGGAGTAATGTCCATGGCAGAGTCCAGTTCTCAGTCTCACAGGTGCATTGTCCTTTTGCCTGTGGAAGGATGGAGCAGAGGCAGTTCATGGTTGGACAGGGTGGCAATGTGGGACAGTGGGAAGAGTTCAGGGGGTATGTCCTGCTGGCGGGGGTCTTGACATCCTACTCTGTCTTTTTTTTGGATCTCAGGCTCCTCTTACGGGGTGGTTGTTCTTCAGCAGGAGGTGGGGTTCTGATGGCCTGTCGTGGTGTTGGGGCCTCCTGTCCACTTGCGCCGGCGGAGGTGGTAGGCTGTTCCTGGTCCGGGCTAGTGACAGGGGCCCTGTGTGGTGCCACATGGTCCCGCAACGCGTCTCCTATCCTGTTAAGGGCCAGGATGATGGTCCCCATTGCGGTCCCGATGATTCTCAGCTCCTCCCTGAACCCCATGTTGCGTTCCTCCTGCTGTGCCTGGATCTCCGTGAACCTGGCCAGTACCGTCGCCATCGTCTCTTGGGAGTGGTGGTAGGCCCCCATGATGGTGGTGAGGGCCTCTTGGAGAGTGGGTTCCCTGGGCCTCTCCTCCCCCCCCTGTCGCACAGCAGCCCTCCGAGCTGCCCGGTTTCCCCCGGCCTCTGTCTCCTGGACGGTGTGCCCGCTCCCACTGCCCCCAGGTCCCTGTTGTTGTTGGGGTGTTGGGTTAGCCTGGGTGCCCTGTAGTGGCAGACACACCGCTGATTGACGTGTCCTAGAGACAGAGGCATGGGCCCGCTGGGTGGGAGCTGTGCTGGTGTTGGCAGAGGGGGTCGGGTCTGGTGTGGCCTGTGGCTGCCTGAGGGGAACCGACTGCCCAGAGGTCCCCGATGGTCCGGGCTGGTCATCAGGTTCAGTGTCGACAGAGCTGCTGTCCTCACTGTGGGCCTGTTCCGGGGGTGAGATGGACATTTCTGGACCCTCCTGGCTGGTGTGTTGGCGTTCGGGTCCTGCATGGGGTAAGAGAGTTTGGTTATTGTTTCTGTGTGTGCAATGGCGTGCGTGTTATGGGTGCCCTCGTCCCCCAGTGCAGGCATTCCCTTGAGGGAGGTGTTGTGAGGGTAGTTAGTGGGGGGGGGGGGTAAGTGCAGTGGTCATGCTTGGGTGATGGGTGTCCATGGATTGTGTTGGCATGCAGGAGTTGGTGTTGGGATGGGTGGGTTGTGCTGGTGAGACATTGTCAGGGAGGATGTGTGCTGGGGGTTTGGGGGTGAGGGTGGGGGTGTGGGTTGGCATGCTGGTGGGGTGGGGGGGATATAGTAGTTGAGATTGGACTTACCAGAGTCCATTCCTCCGGCTACTCCTGCGAGGCCCTGAGGATGCAGGATGTTGAAGACCTCTTGCTCCCATGATGTAAATTCGGGAGGGGTGGGTGGGGGTCCGCCGCCAGTCTTCTGGACCGCGATGTTGTGCCTGGAGACCATCGATCGGACCTTCCCCCGTAGGTCGTTCCATCGTTTGCGGATGTCCTCCCTATTCCTGGGATGCTGTCCCACCGCGTTGACCCTGTCCACGATCCGCTGCCATAGCTCCGCCTTCCTAGCTATACTGGTGTGCTGCACCTGTGAGCCGAAGAGCTGGGGTTCCACTCTTAGGATTTCCTCCACCATCACCCGGAGTTCTTGGTCCGAAAAGCGTGGGTGCCTTTGGGGTGCCATGGGGTGGTGTGGGTGAGGTGTGGGGTGGTGTATGTGATGATGAGTATGTTGGTGTGTGGTGCTTTGTGCTACTATGTGGTGTGTGTGATGGTGTAGTGTGCCTCAGTGTGTATTGCTATGGATTGTCTGCTGTGTCTCTCTCTCCTTCTCTCAGTAATTGTGGTCGTAGGGGTTTGTGGGTGATGTGGGGGTGTGTTTTATAGTTGATTGATTGTGTGGGAGTGGGTTGTGTATGTGTATCAGGTGTGTGTATTTGTAATCGTCCAATGTGCCTGTGTTTTGGTGCTGTGTGTGTATTTTGACCGCGGCGGTGTGTACCGCCAATGGAATACCGCGTTGGAAAGCCCGCCGCGTTGATTCGTGGGTCGAAATGGCATGGGCATATTTCTGTTGGCGTGACGGTGGAGGTTTGGTCATCTCCAGTTTATCGCTGCCCGCTGATGTGGCGGCCTGCAGTGGAGGTCGGATTTTTGGAGGTTTGGCCGTTGTGGGTCAGAATGACCGTGGCGGCTTTCCGTGGCCGCGGCGGTGTTATGGCGGTCTTCTGACTGGCGGTAAGCGCCTTTTACCGCCGAGGTCAGAATGACCCCCTTTATGTCACTTTTCAGTGATACTTCTACAAATTCTTATTGCATCTTTTATTGTGTTGATCTACAAATATCCAGATAAATATTCTATATTTTTCTAAAAACTGTGTGGTGTATTTTTGTGGTGCTATATGGTGTTATTGTATGATTTATTGCACAAATACTTTACACATTGCCTTCTAAGTTAAGTCTGACTGCTCGTGCCAAGCTACCAGAGGGTGGGCACAGGATAATTTTGGATTGTGTGTGACTTACCCTGACTAGAGTGAGGGTTCTTGCTTGTACAGAGGGTAACATGACTGCCAACCAAAAACCCATTTCTAACAGTAGGTTTCCAGTTTAGTTATCTCAAGTGGCTGAAAATGGTTGTTCTGCTTTTCAGCCCTATGATGGCCCGTACCACAGTAATTTGGAATGACTACCCTTAGTGTACAAGGTAGGTAGGTAAGCCAACCAATGCATGTGAAAACTGAATTATAATTGTCCGACCTTGATATAATAAGGCTTGCACATTATCCGGTGCAAATGCAAGACTGTCTGGGAGAACCACATGACACTTGAGAATATGCTCCCTGTTAAGATGTTGGATGAATCATCGAGTGGAAACAGACATACATAACCACCTCCACAAGCACCGTGATGCAAATTGATGGCTATCAATTCGATAACGGAAGCTCTGGACTGTAGGGTTGATACATTGACCATCATATCTTTCACAATGATGGACACAAATTTTATGATAGGGTCAGAATGAACTGAAAACCTGCTGACAAAACTGTAACCTGATACCCTAAAACTACAGGAGCAGATGACTGAGCGCACAGAGTGAGGGTACTTTTTGGGAGGCAAGGCAAAGGACTTGATAGGCTGCTCATGGGACTAATGTGAGTGTGGTGGTCCTACCAGAGCATGCTGATTGGTCTCATTTGATAACCAACATGGAACAACGGATCCTTCTGAAGGTATCCCCGTAGCAGCTATGTGGCCTATTTGCCATTGAGAGAGTGCATGGAGTGCCAGCAAAACCTCCTCTTCAGGAGGACCCCTGAGGTCTGTGGTACTGAGAATCTTAAGCTTCATGGACAGATCCAATGCTCCAGAACGCAAGCAAACTGAAATGGCAGCGTAGCATCCGCATGCATAGTTTCTAGAAGTAAAGCCAAAGCTAAGGGTCATGAGGATAAAATATGTAGTGCTAATCCTGGTATGCCTCTAAATCCGGCTTCTCCAAAAAGTAGCTTGTGAGCTACTAGTAGCTCTCCAGCTCCTTGTGAATAGCTCACCTGTGTGAGGCCATACTAGCCCAGCCTACTATTGGAAGCTTTTGCTTATTTGAATTAATATATATATTCTAAAATTGACAGTGTATATTGGAGACAAAAATGTGTTTGTTTTCAGAACTCATAAGCTAATATTTGGAGAAAAAAGGTGAACTTTCCAAAATATATTGAAATCTGACATAGAGTGATGAATTATGCGGCACTAGGGAGAAGTTTTACAAATGTTTTGACCTTGGTGCAAGAGAAATTGCAGCTATGGCTATAATGTATTACTCATGTAGAGGCATTCCAGATCGACAAAGCCTTTTTGGTATGACTGCTGGCAACCTTGCCTGATGCACTGAGGGGATAGTTATCTTGGTAATGGCGGCAGTAATTTAATATAGTCTGATATGGTCGCTATTACAACACTAATAATGTTAGTAGCTCTTGATAAGTTTCATTGAACACAAGAAGCTCTTATTACAGAAAAGCCTGGAGATCCCTGCTCTAAATAATGACTCACAATAATACTTCATTTTTTGAAGATCCCAAAGAGGCCTGCGGGGAGACACATGTACAGGATGCTTTATGGTTCTCCCAAAGAAGGAAACATGACCAGGGGAGAGAACTGATCCAGAAAATAGCTCTAGGAAAAAAAACACACACCTGACGCTGGGGAGGGTGCATGATTGAAAACGTTGGAGAGGCCAAGTATTTGTCAAGTGTATACGGCCTATGCAATGAGAGCCCTAATAAAGGGGGAAGTGAGGGGCTCTCTTCGTCCCTTTAGGAGTGCAGCCAGCCTGAGAAAGAAGGTATGTCTTTGTGTCAGACTGCTGTATGGATGAGATGTCCTTCTAGCTAGTATTTACTCACCAAAAGTTGACCAAGCAGGCGTTCTTGACTCAGTATTATATAGCAAAGCGGAATAAGTTTGGCTTCCAATGATGTGGGAAGGGCAACTTTAACAGCATAGATGAGATCAATCAGAATAGGTCCCACGCCCCACTACCATAGACTACAATATGGATAAGGCAATTCTGAAATTGAGGCTAAATTGGGGACAACCAGATGTAGGGCGAACTCTAAACACCATAGTTTATTCACATGCTCTTGTCGTCCATAGCAGGCTTTGCAGAATCTGTTGCACCAAAGATATCCAAACATTCATAACCCACGCAAACTATTTATGCAGGATATTGTCAGACCACAACCCACTCTTAATATTCTTGCACTGAGACACATATGTAGAATAATAAGCCCCTTTAGCAAACTATGGTGCTGTAAGACCCTATTTTTAATTTAACCATTAGGAACGATATTTACCGCTACTTTTGAGAAAGTGAAAACTGCGTCAGACAATTTAGTATAGTGGGGTGTATTTAAGACTTATAAAAGGTTATTCAAATGGCATACGGTGTGTGGAAATCCCTCGAAGTTGATGTACAGAAATTGGAGACTGAGGGCCATATTTACAGGCCCCAAGTGCCTCCTTGCACCACATTAGCATAATTTGTTTACACTAATGTGGTGTTAAGGAGGCATTTTTGCTGTGTTGTATTTACAAAGTGGCACAATGCATGCATTGCGCCACTTTGTTCCCCCTTGTGCCACATAATGCCCGTGTCAGAAATAATGTATGTAAGGGGGGTGTCCGGGCGTTAGGAGGCCAGAAAGAATGGCACAGTGAAATTTACAACATTTCACTGCATCATTTTTGGCATCATTTTTTACACCTACTCAAAGCTCAAATGACGTACCCATAGTAACCTATGGGCCTCCTTGCACTTTGCCGCACTAGTGTCAATATTTTTGATGCTAGTGCAGCAAAACGCCACAATAGCGTAAAAAATGTTGCTGCTATTGTCCTAACGACTGCCATGGTGCGCTGTATTGTAAATATGGTGCACCCATGTGTCGTCAGTTGGGGCTGGGGCAACACAAGAAAACTGGTGCATCAGTGCTAATATGCCAGTTTCTTGTAAATATACCCCTTAATGTGCACATTGAAATAGATAATTCCTGTTACTCTACAGCTCATGAAAGGGCTACAGGAATATACATCGCCAAGATGCACTGGGAAGGGGACAAATCGTCAAGATTAAAAGTATGTCTCATCACTAAAGAGATCCCATTGACCACTATATAAATCGAGTCACCACATAAACTCACAGAAAGAAAGAAATCAGGCTTCTCAACACTATTATTCAAGTTTGTACCCACACTTGCATCTGTTATTTAGATAGGGCTGACCTAACTTTAATACCACCAGAATATGTAACTGAAATGAAGAAGGAACTAATGCCATTATCTGAAATCAAGTGAGCTATGCTTAACTTAGAAAGCGTAAAATACTGGGAGCAGATGGTTTACCATCCGAATTTTATTAAACCTATACTGCACACTGGCTCCAAGTCTGTACTGCATGTATGACACTGTATTGCAAAAGGGAATGTCCCCACCTACCATGAAGGAAGAACCAATAGTTTCCACATCCGAACCATGTCATGGTGCGATGACATTTAGACAAACTACTAAGAATGTTATAATATGTGTTTACTATGGATACATTCTAACAATATTCTTTAAGTAATACTGACTTTAATCTACCCAGGTGAGAGCAGGTTTGTTGTTGCTTGGTTGAACGCATTGGCAAACATCAAATGTACTTCATAGAGTACCTGTTCCTGTCTCCAGCCCAGTAGTCACTACTATAGATCTAGAAAAGTCTTTAGTTATAGCTGTACTGAAGGCGTCGGAGTACGGTGAAGCTAGGGTGGATTACATTTCTGCATACATCACCAATGGTCAGGCATTGGGGAGCTAATATCTGACTCCTATTCTATTGAAAGGGGAGCTAGACAGAGTTATTCTTTCCAATAGTGATGGACCAACTGACCAGTACAAAGTGAGCAATGGGTAAAGATATTGGTATCACATTTTCGGGAATGATCCAGGTCATAGAATTTATAGGATACCGCCACCAAGCTTGGATGAGTAGTAATAGTATTAACAGAGTTCGTCCATGTCTCAGGTTTGCAAGTTAATTAGGCTAAGTGTGGAGTGTGTTCCCAATCTGACCCATCCAAGTTTCGTTGTCCTCACTAGTCGAAGCACCAACTCTCATAGGGGAGTCGAGGACCTATAGATATACGTGGATACAGGTTTACTAGTCTACCTCTGATGTGGTGGAAGGGATTGTGGGTAGTGCAATCACGTCTATCAGGAATAGCAAAGCCGGGGATATAGTCCAGATTATGATTATGGATAGGATAACCCCAGGGAAATAAAATAAATGATTGTCTTTTTGTTGCCCACATATGGCGCAACACCAGATGTAAGGTTTAAGTGTGAACACTTCAACTTCCGTCCTCAGATGGTCATGTTTGTGTTGTTTCCCATGGATTAATTGTGAATGGGGACTTCAGAGCTCCAGCTCATTGACATCATAGCCCTGTTACTCACACCCAAGCAAATGTGAAAAGAGCTCTCACAACTACTTAAGGTGACTAAAAATTGCTGGGTCCAATGTCTAAATAGAAGATAATGAGAGGCTGTATATCTCCCATGAATATGGATAACAGCACTGAACACGTGGGTGCAGAAGCAACCTGTGTGGGTTGAGTGACCATGGTATCCTGAAACTGGGTCTCTGTCAGATTCTGGCAACTTTATTAGCTTTCAAAACCTCTTAAAGGATTATGGAGCCCTGTCAAATCCCAAATTTGGGGGCACAAGGACCTGACTTTCAGGGATGAGGTTGTTTACCACTGATGCCCTGGGTGACCATCTTATTATGGCTCTTCAGACTTGGCCAAATACAACCCTGTCAGCACTTGATTCTCAGTGGAGTCATAGATATCTCAGGGGTAGTGTGTGGGTGCTTGAATCACAAATCAACAAACACACAGCAGACCAATAACTGATTGTTCAACCCAGAGATTTACTTTTATGAAGAAAATGATTTAATCCACATTTGAACTAACTACTACACGACATAAGCAAGGCTCAATTTACTGTCCTGGGTGGTGCACATACTGGGCATTTCCCCCGGTACACTCTTCTGGTCTAGATGGCTCCCCTCTGGGTCAAAGTAATAGCATGATGAGGTTTAGCTGCTGTTCATTCCCTAATACAGCAAAGTGTGCTCAGTCCTTTACAGGTTCATTTTACAATTCTCACCAAGTGAGGGTCGTTTTCTAAGTCTGTGGTGGGTTTGATGCAACCGGATAGCTGTCCAGTTTCACCTCTGCATGCCCTTACCTGCTTCTAGGATGCCAAGGGAACGGGCAGCTCTAGCATGGTCAGCTCTGTGACTTGGGGTGCTGCTCAGAAGACAAATCTTCATTAGGGTTGCTGCTTCACATCTCTGATGGTTGTAGAGGGCAGCCTAGAAGACAGGGACAATGATCGGTGCAGAAGTCTGGATCACACATGTGGAGATTGGTGTGGCCCCTCTAGGACTGATGTAATCTTGTCCACCCATAGGCTGGTCTTCAGCCGGACAACAAAGGCACAGGCCAGCCTCATGCCTCTTGACTAAAGATGTACACTTCAAGCAGTGATTTCTTCTGGCACTACAGCTAAGGTAAAGCTATTATTTCTCCTGCCACTTTGGCCAAGTATACCCTCCTCTTTTCCTGGTGGTCCAGGTCATCTCAGATCCAAGGCCTGGGTGGACTTTGTTGATCTTTGGGTTACATTGTCACAGTTCCTTCCAGTAACTTCAGGTGTAGAGACTGTTACCCACCTACACTGAGGTACATGCACAGCTCTTCACCATTTCTTCAGGTACAAGCACCAGGGTCACAGCTGCATCTTGCACTCCTGTACAGTCCCTTTTCCCACAGGGTTAGCATGCTCCTTCCATCTTTCAACAGGTAGGCTAGGTTCTAAACAATCCCCTTTACCTTTTAAAACACAGTCTGCAGTGGCACCCTTCATTTTCACCATCTATCAAATGGCAATGCTTCAAGAAGACTAATCAGCAGCCAATGGGCTAAGAAAAATGCTTAATATAATTTCTAAAGGTGCCATGTCTCCTCTTCCTACACTTGAGTGTCTAGGTCTCCTCCATCCACTGTCAGCAATGCCAGCCATAAACTTCCATTGTCTGGGAAAACAACCTCACTTCCATCTTGTGGAAGAGGCATACCACGGGCATCCAAAATGGATCCCACTGGCCTCCATCACTAGCATTAGCAGTTTGATAAGAACATAGAATAGGGACTTTACACAGGTTAACCAGTAGGCCTTCATATTAGTGAGAGAGATATCAAATTCTGGCCATAAATATGGATTCGCAGAACTTGATGCACTGCTACCACTTTCACTCCTCTATGTGCTAAACCCATGACAGGGACAGTAGTCGACTGTGGATGAAGGTGGCTCATGTCCAGCTCACAATACAGGATAGGCCTCTAAACATGCAATAGATTAGTATACCACCAGAGCCAAAAATCAAAAACCAGGATATCACTTACTCGAAATAGGGTAATCTAACAAGTCCCCAAAGGATATTTCATGTTTACTATAAATTAGTGGGGTCCTTAATTTTCATCCTAGAGGACAACATTATTACTGCTGAGCCACTTGTGAGAAGTACTGTGCAATTGCTATGCACACTGGGAATAGAAGAGAAGGAAGGAACCCTCCTTTATAAGGCACTAGCCTCTGAATGCAAAGTTAATCTTAAAGACCTATGAGACAGATGGTCACAAGACATTGGGAGGGAGTCGATTGTGTGAAGTAGAATTAACATCCAGTCATTCAGAGGGTCTTTCAGGAATGCTTGATTTAAATTATAGCATTTCAGTATCTTGCATAGAACATACCTGACTTCTTCCAAATTGTCTAAAACGTACCTAAAGTATAATCAGACTGTGACTGCAATAGATGATCCAGAGGCTGATTTCTATCATATGGTTTGCACGTATGCAAGAGCTTACGGTTCATGGAAAAAGTAGCTAGCACGCTGGAACAGACCCTGATTTCTTGACTTAGTGGTATATGTGACTAAGATCTATATATAGCACCAATTTGGAGGTCTCCTGGTAAACTCGGGTACACTCGCTGGCACAGGAGATTTGCACACTGGTTGGATTGTGAAAGTATGGCCCTGTACAAACATATGGGGAGGGGCAAGACGGAAGCTCCACTCATGTGAAAAGAGATAATTGCAACTTTCAGAAATACCACAAACTGTGATAGTCTGCCCTGAATTTGAAAGTTGGTGTGTAGGAGATTAGGACAGAATCTATTTCCAGAGGTAATGCTATTATTAATAAGAATGAGGGTAATAAGACCAAATGCAGAGATTTGATGGGAAGACATAAAAATGTAGTCTGTGGGATGCACAACTCTCTCACCAATGTGGACACATTCCTGTCTGTTGCTTACAGTTCAGTTTGGCATATAAAGTCATGTTGGCAATCATAGAATGGCTTACATGCATATTTATGAAGGACTAAGGACTCAGGTCCACCAGCTACTGTCCACATGAACGATCATACGTTTATTGGAGAAACTGGTTTCAAACATGTGTCAGATATGGAATGATGCCACGGTGCAAAGAATATCAAAACGTTCGGTGAAGATTCACTTTCTCACATTGTCATAGCACCAACGATGTCAAGTTTGATATATCAGCTGTTTCACATTTGTGCAAGTTGCCACAGTCACCAGTATTGAAGCCTACATTCACTACACACATTTGCGGAGGAACATCACACCTGACCCAATCCTGACATTGGGCATGTTTTGTGAAAATGTCCCTCATGTCATTGTGAAAATGTTGGCAATCCATTTATTTGCATGTAGCCATGTGTCTATCCACAACAGTACTTGCCTTGTGAGGAGGAATCTAGTGGCATGCTACAGCACAAAGCAATACACCACATACAGCATCAGACAGTGTCTCATCAACTTACACCTCCAGAAATGATCATGGCCTTGGATGTGTGTATTCTTCAAAATTGATGGCATACAACATAGATGGAAAAAAAGAGGTCAGACCACAATAATATCTACACACAATGACTTACTCCCTTGTTGCGGCTGCTGGGCCCTCTACTGCCCATCAAGCTCTGGGTCAGCCACTGCAAGAATGCATGCCATTAGGAGGGTCAGGGTGCGGTGCACCTGCCTGGATCGCTGGGAGGACTGGCTGTCTTGGCTGATTCTCTGGTAGCCCGACAAAGGTCCTCCCACCTCTTCCGACATCGCAGGCTATGCCACTTGTGGACCCCAAGGGTCTACACCTTCTTGGCGATGGCCTTCTAGATATCCTGCTTCTGATGGCAAACAAACTGTATAGATGACATAAAAGAACAGGAAAAGATAAATCAGTATCACTGTTGGCAGTACTTTTCTGACATCACTGTTCATAAATTCCCGCGTACAGTTAGTTATAAAACAGTTACTTGAATTTTGTAATAGTCACAGTGGAAATACTGATTTGCATTGTCAATACTTGCTAGCTTTTCATGTCACATGATCAGACCTACATCATCATCTTGGCCAGAACTTTGCTACCAATCCTGTTATGAGAGCACCCATGATCACTCACCATCATTGTGAGCTACTGAAGGCCAAACAACCTGTAAAATCCTTGCATATAAGTACACTCACAGCTACATTGGCTTCCTGCCTAAACTCCCAATAGTAAGAAGCCATGGTTTGCATCACATACAGTGACTGAGGGCAAGAAATGAGGGATGCTATTGGTCAATGAGAGCAGAGATTAGTGGGTTGTTTGAACAAATGTGATTTCTAATGGAATAGACTGGAGTGGATAAGGGTAAGCCAGTTTCATCTGAACTTGCTGTACCTAAAATAGGTCTACCTTTATGTGGCATTTTTTGACAGGTTTAAACCATACAGAGCAAACTGAAACACAATATGTGCTGGAATCCCATGTGGCAGCACAACATCAGAAACCTTCAGAGCCTCCACATTTTTCACTCTACATCACTGTCATTTCAACATTGGCTGTATGTTGTCAGACATACCACTAGCACACTGTTTACCGGCTACTGGTAGTCAGTGGCCTGCAGTTTGTGTGATGAAATAGGATTTGTGTGTTACATGCACACACATTACATATTTTACTTTCAAGTGACTTAACATTGCCATGCACAGACATTTCAGACATTTGCCACATAAATCAGACCCAGCTACATCAATCCGTCAACTCCAAGCACAAAACCATCCATGTTACCAAAAAGGAACCACAAACCCTGTGCATCAGAAAGGAAGAGGTTACTCCGTCAGACATTCCCCAATCAGACACATACCTGTTCCTCTGGGGAGAGTTGGTTGTGCAGGGACAGAACCTCCCTGGCAAGGGGCTCCAGCACCTCAGGGGAGAAGGCAGGGGCCCTGTCACCTGCTTTGCTTGGCATCCTGGCTCCTAGAGGTCAGTAATAGCAGCACAAAATGAGGAGGTCTTGATGGTTGCAGTGTTAGGAGGCAAGTGAGTGTTTTTTCATAATGCGGCGCACATGTACACAGCGGACGTGATCCGTGTCGGAGACAGACACAGCCATTGGCTTTGGTGCGTAGCAGCCACACACGTTAGTCTATGGCAAGGCCCGTCGTGGAGGTTACCAGATACTATGCAGTCAACTTCCGCTGACAGCTGTCTGGTAGTCAATGTACTAATGGCAAGGTCAGGCAGCTGCCATTTTAGGGTGTGAAGCTGCATATTTTACAATTGTTTTTGAGTCACCAGCACTTAAAATGAAGGCTATTGCATTTCTAAATGCCAGATATGAACAACACTTTTCTTGGCAATATATGACACGATAAAATGAGAACCATGACTGACTTTGACAATAATAGTGCTGCAGGGGAAGCACTACCTCCGTTGACAGTATTTAAAAAATAAATAAGTAGGTACAAATAAGACAATTCAAATGTATTATTTGCACATGATGACCGAAAAATCCTCAATATGTATTTTGTAAGATCTTAGTGGACCAAATATTTGATGTCAATCTGTGTATGGATTACCCAATGACATTTCTACTGTTACCCAGAATTCTGCTGTGTATTGATATTAAAATTAGGGAGTGACGATTTCACTTGCTCTTTTCTTTCCTATACATGCAGACCTCTGAACCCAACTGTGGGTTGGAGGCGACAGCTCCAGGTGTTCCTGACCTTTCCAGACCTTGCTACCATGGAGGAATGGGACATCATCAAGCAATTTGTCTAACTAGGCAAACCATCCTGAATTTGTGTCAGCAGTTGGAACTGGATCTCTTGTTTCACAATAGGAATCCAACAGCTATAACATCAATAGTAAAACCCATGGCAGAACTTCATTTTATAGCCACTGGTACCTTTCAATACACTGTATAAGTATTTGGGGTTTGTTTCGGCCGACATTTGGTGGTGTGCTACAATAAGTCATTGATTCCCTGATGAAAAACGTCAAAAGATACATCCAGTTCCCATGTCCATATGATTTGGCCACCGTGAAGGGAGAATTTTATGCTTTGGGTGGAATACCCCATGTGGTTGGAGCACTAGATGGCACACATATTGCTTTGGTGCCACCACACAGCAGATAGCAGGTCAACCTCAATCGGAAGAACTTAATTTCCATCAATGTGCAGGTTGTCTGCTTATCAGTACATCTCACGTGTGTGTACCCTCTTTCAAGGGTCAACACATGATTCATTCAGACTATGGAACAGCAATAAGTCCATGCAGATTTTCAGATTTGTAGGTTACATGTTACAGACATGGACCCCAACACAGTGGTGAGTAGATTGGAATACTGGACCATTCCAAGGCCTAGCAGGCTGCAAAACATTGGATACAAAGTAGTTCATAAAGCACATAATACTGTAATTGGTTACCAGGTGGACAGTGAATTTTAACTTCTGTGTGGCTACTGACCCTGTTCAGCATGCCACAAAACATTTTTGCATATCTTTACTTGAACAGACAATGAATGATGTAAGCATTTTCATCAATTCAGTGTAGTTTGAGCAGGTTTCAACATAGTTGAGATACACAAGAAGTAATATTTTAATCCATGGCATGACATGGAGACTGACAAATGCACTAGTTGTCTGAAATGTGTGTGCATATGGAAGTAAAGAACAGTAAAACAACATTACATTCCACTATTGTTTTTCAGATCCAGTAACAGAGCATTATGCTAGTTATAGTCATCTGTTGACACCATGGACAATAATTGTTTGAGAAATAATTTATACATTTCACTTTCAAAGACTGTTTTTGAGATGCACGTTTGCAACTGGTTCACACATGTACATACAATGTGACTAGAAGACATACAACTTTGGCACATCATACTCTCCTGTGAAAATGGTTGTAGTTTAGGACTTGTTTTTGAAACGCAGTAACATACATTAATACACATTAATGGGCAGAGCCTATGAAAGGGATGATTCATGGGGTGTTACACAAAATATGACTATCTATATTGCATTATGTTAGGAGGAGAACTACACCCATGCTGCTGGTAATCTGTGTGGCACAACAGATTGTATTTGTTTCAAAATTAGCTATATCTGTGTTGTTAAGGTTGTTGCAGTATTCTAAAAGTCTACATTATGGGCAGGACTCCATTGGTGATTAGGGAGACATACACAGGTCTAACTTACCAACCTGAACTCCACAAGGGATTCAGCACAGAGGATTTGCAGGACTTTCTCCTGCCAGGGAAAGTGTTGTAATGGGGGGAGAGGAGAACCACCACCAGTCCTCTGGGCCTCCAGGTGATGCTTGGAGGCCAGTGAACAAACCTTTCCCCACAGGTCATTCCACCTCTTCCTAATCTCCTCCTGTGTGCCCAGGTTGTTGACTACTGCATTCACCCTTTCAGCTATTCTGGTCCACATTTGCCTTTTCTGGGAAACTGTAGTATTTTGGACATGTGCTCCAAACAATTGTGTCTGTACCCTAATGATTTCATTCACCATAACAGACAATTCTCCCTCTGTGAAATGGGGATTTCTTCTGCCTGCCATTGTGAAATATATCTAACCAAAACTAGTGCTAAAAAAATGAAGGTTACTTAAAAAAAAAGTTTTAACAAAAAAGAAACAGAGGGAGATGTAAACTTAATCAAAAACCTGTCTCCTATGTTGTGCAGTTGACTGTCTGTCTTCTGCAGTGGAATGGCAAAGGATCATGGTCTGAAATGGAGTGTGTTTTATAGTGTGTTTTGCAGGTGTTTACAATTGTCCAGTTTGCAAGAGGTATGGGCTACTGGCATCCACCCAATGGCCACTGCTGTGGTCCTATACTGAATGGGTCCAGAGATGGATTGCCCCCGGCATGGGCCCGCCACTCTCACACCGCCAGCTAAATTGTGTGATCTAGATAGGCGTGGCAGGTTGCCACCTTCAAGGCGGCAATGGAGTGCTAATCATTTGCATTAGAGTCCACTGTGTCGGCTGCGGGATGTAGCCTGAGTGACGGAACACACTTCATCATGGCAGTCTTTTTTTATCCACAATGCATCTAAATATCGTGGGTGGGAGACTGCTGGCCTGATGGTCTTTGCAGGCCCGCCACCACCTCGGCTTGGCGGTAAGACAGTCAACATTTAAATCAGGCCCATAGAGTCTGATTTAGGTCTTGGCAGAGGGGAATACTCCATCACAAATGTGACGGATTTCACATCCGCCTCATTACAATCCCATAATATCCTATGGAGATGGTAATAATGGAGAAAGGGATCTCCGTCACATTTGTGATAGAGTACTCCCTACGCTAAGATCTAAATCAGGTCCATAATCGACAGAGATGAGAAAAATACCATGTTAAAGAAAGATTCTTCTGGTTAGTACATTTTCATAAGTAAACATATAGTAGATAACCTATGGGACTGCAGAAACCTGCATATTACTGATACAGGACTTAGGACCCACAGTGGATATACCTCTCTCTCTCTTAATGCTGCGGGGCAGATACGCACTTTAAAGGGAGACACACTCAAAGGAAGGTATATATATATAGCAGATAAAGGGGAGGTAATCCTGGGGTGGCTAATCTTCACCACCATTTGAATTCTTTTGTTGATAAAACATGTGACTCCAGGGCATTTATGGTGAAAGAAAAAAGGAAAATGGTTTGCCAAATCTTTAAGTCCAAAGAGTCAGTAGTAAATTTCAAAACGATTTCTAGAAAGGCTTTGGCAAATACAAGAGTTGCAAACTTTGTATTTTATTGAAAGGAATACTGTTCCTGTAAGGCATAGGTTGAAAAATGTGCCACGTCAAAATTAGGAATATTAACAAACACAATTCTTAATGATCTTAGTAAGAAGAAAATTATTGAACATGTGGAGTCCTTTCGATGGGTTACCCACTCATGACTTCCTAAAAAAGTAGGGTAAAGCGAAGACTATACATAGGCTTGTGAAGCCTAAATGAATCAGTTTGGGAGACTGCTATCTATTATATAATTTACAAGATTTACAATTTACATGATGCAGATGTTAAAGTTTTTTGTTGCTTAGATGTCAATGGTGGATGAATCACACAATTTACCATCTTCTATCACCCTAGAAGGAATGTTTCAATACCAAAGGATGACTTTTAGACTAGCCAGTAAAAAGTCAATTTCAACAACTAATGAATAAGACACTCTACAATGCACATCAGACTCAGTAGTTTTTTGTGATGAATTTTTTCTTTATACTAAACTGTACAGAAAATGATGGATGGAATGCTTGAATTAATCTCGCAAACTGGTAACTATTTGCAGCCGCATCTCAGTCCAGATTATTTTGCATACCATGACTCCTCAGTTTCGATCAAGCCATATGCAAATCAGTCTTGACCATGTTCCAATGGGAATGGTCCAGCCAGAACTACCAGTCCACTGTAGAACTAAGGATTCAATAATACCTATGCAAAACTATGCTAGTGTCATCTAAAAGAACCTGTTAAAAATGCAAGAGCAATAGCCTTAGTTGTTGCACCCAATTGAGACTTATGCTAAGAAGTATGAATTTTCTAAATGTGTTGGACAAAAAAAAGTGATATTTTGTCAGTGCAAGACAGCAAAATGTTAGCTTTTGAAGAAATCATGGTTGACCCTCTTCTTAAATCTGTTGAGATTGGCCAAGAAAGCATTGTTTAAGTCTGTTAGCTATTGAATCCGTGGGGTGGTTTCCACTAACTTTTTGCCTTCTCACCTTCTGTTTTTCTGACCTCATTTGTTCCTCGCTTTAGGACTACTGACCATTTCAACCTGGCAAGTGCCCCCACTTGCCAGGCCCAAACCTTCCTTTTTATTACACATCCGTCACCTCTAAGGTAGGCCTGATTTAGCCTCAAGGGCTGGGTGCAGTGTATTTAAAAAGATGAACATGTACTTTTGAGTTGAACATATCCAAAGAATGAAAAACTCTTAAATTTGTTTTTTACTAGCAAGGCCTATCTCTCCTGTGGGTTAACACTGAGGTTACTTTGAAGCAACCTTTAAGTGTAACATGCAGTTAGGAAAAGATAGAAATTTGGAGTTTGGTGTCTCTGGACTTACAACTCAAAATCACAACTTATGGTGAAGTCGGATTTAAAATTGTAAGTCTGAAAATGCCACTTTTAGAAAGTTGGCATTTTCAATATTCAACCATTCTGTGCCACTGCCTGTCTCTGAATACACAAGTGGGGTGGATGACAGCTGGGCTCTGTGCATTCTCTTTAGACACACACAAAGGGACCTGGGGTGTGACATTTGCATCCTGATGGCCCATCACCAGGCTGATAGATCTTCCTGGACTAGATGGGAGGGAGGAGCTGATAGAACTGAAGAGGGCTGTGTTTCTCCTCACACAAAGGTCAGCATATCCTCTGTAGAGTGTCTGGATCCAGGAAAGAAAGGGCAGGGACCTTGTGATCTTCAAAGGCCTCTTTGAAGTCTCCCTCACATCAAAGTCACATTTGGGCATAAGTACTGGACCCCAAACCGCACCAAATCAGAACTCTACTGGAACTGAGCTGCTGTGCTGTAGGAAGGACTGCCACTTTGCTACCTGCATTGCTGTGTTGGCCCGCTGATTGCTGTGCTACAGGAAGGACTGCCACTTTCCAACTTGCTCTGCTGGGTTGGACTGCTGCTTCTTGCCTGAAGTGAAAAGTGCTGAACCTGTTCGCTACATCTTTGGAACCAAGATTATCCAAGAGCTTGTTCATTTGCCGCCTGTTTTGAATCATCAGGGTCATCAAGAGCTTCACAACTTCCATGGGACTCTCATTATCGTGAGTCTGTCAAGTTAACTGTGGTTCACCACAGATTGTGCCTTTAAAACACGCACTTTATTGGGAGAGAGATCAGTTGCCTTTTTGCTTGCAGCAAACTGTGCCTCACCATCCACTTCTGCTGTGCTCTAAAAGTGCAGTTTGTTGGGAGAGCGATTGGGCCTCGTCCTGCCTCCCCGAGCCTGTGTCTGCTGCTGCCGAGAGATGCCGCTTGTTGACTCTGAGCATTGCCGGGCAACACTGGGCCCTGCCTACCCTTCGGAAGGTAGATTGTGGACAGCCACAAGTGCACCCTCTCAGCGAGGACCCAGGCAGAAGACCGCCCCCATCAGGAGCCCCTGTAAGCAGTTCACCTTGCTGGAGTTGCAGGCAAAGGTATTGTGTACAAAGGTCCAGTGCGGTCCCAGGGGACTCATTAGAGTTCTCCCATGCTCCTGCTGGTTGAGCACGGCTTAAACTACTACTTTTAAGTTGCATCATTCCCAAGCCTCTTTTTGAGGTCGAACTCAAATGCAACTCGGTCAGAGGGACCTCGCACAACCTACGAAACGTGATTGTTCTCCCAACACTCAAACCAGTAAAGCACTGTGATATGACTGTCTTTCATTTGCTCATAACTTAAGAAAGGCTTATTTTAAAACGTGCACATCTTGCAAAGTATTTATTGGATTTTAGTTTTTTTGGTCTTCTATTACTCATATAAATATTCTCTCTATTTGTCTAAACTGGTGTGGAGTCTACTTGCGGGTGTTTTCACTGTGTTACTGTAATTTAAGTGTTCCACAAATACATTACACATTGCCTCTTAAGTTCACCTGACTGCTCTGTACCAAGCTGCCAGAGGGTAGGCACAGGTTAATTTAGAGTGTCTATCAGGCTTACCCTGACTAGGAGTGTGGTCCCTATTTGTAGAGGGTGCATACCTCTGCCAAAAAGAGAATCAATTTCTAACAAGGTAAGTGAGAGTAATTGTGAGATTGCTACAAGTGGTGGTACAAAACTTGAGCCCCCCCTGAAAAATACATGGAGCCCTCCCTCCACACTGCAGAACCGCCCAGGCCGCCCGTACACAGAGCAGAAGGAGGCCCAGCACTTTTATTGAAAACTGATCACACACCTTTAGTTAATAAGTTAGCTCTGGGAGGGGTTGCATATTAACAGTGAGATTGACCAGGTTGGCAGCTAAATTGCAGGTGTCCCTGTACAGAAGGAAGCACCTTCCTGGAAAAGATATGTTCACAAGGATTGTAGGATCAGACTACCTTTATCACAGGGTCATTTAGGAACTAGTCTGCTGTGTGAAGTAACCTTCATCACTAATGAGGTCAATCTTGAATAGGATCAGGCATGAACATTTTATTTACCCCCCACATGGGGTGGTACAGGAAACTATTTGAATGTCTTGGGTGTCTGACACTGAAAGGTGAGTAGCGGAGAATAGGGGAGAACATCTGGTGGCCTTTGATAGATAACATGATTGACAAATGAGTTCAGGAATTGTAAATTGTGAAAGCTTGTGTTGTTGAGGCCTAATCAGTTGAACTCCTGGAGTGACTTTGGACAAAGTTAGATATTGGTGTAAATAGTTCTTTTGCATATGAAGAAGCTTTTAATATTGTTCTAAATTGCCAGAGATCAAAATAGTCCATACTCACACAAGTGTTATAAATGAATTTCTGGAAGACATTTTAAGTAGAGAGGTGATTCCCAAATAAATTTTGCTAGACAAATTTTGGCAATGCCAATAGGTGCAGTCAGCCATCTTGAAATTTTACTTTTTTTCTATTTTCAAGGTGAATGCCACATTGCGTCTATGTGCAATGTGAATGCCATTTTTGGAAGTATACAAAATAACTTTCCAAGATGGCCAGCTACCTCTGTTGGCTTTGTGACTGCCTGCACAACTGTACAAGCATTGACAAAGCCAGTAGTGCCAGTGCCAAGTAGGGAGAACAGCACCAGAAAGGGGCACGAAAGAGTCTAGTGGTGCTAATGTGAGAAAATTGGAAGCAAGGGATAAGTGGGTGTGTCAGGGTTAATTGAGGGATGTTAACTTCAGAGGAGAGGCGAGGAGAGAAGAGAAAGGACCGGTGGGTGAGATATATATAAAAAAGAAGAAGCATAAGCGATAAAGAGAGAACCAGGACATGTACTTTACAAATGCTAAATCTCAAATAACACACACAAAAAAGCCAAAACAAAACTAGTTCCCTGATGTCAACAATCAAAAATCACAGCAAAACCTAAATGCTGCAGAAGTGGGGTGGGGTAGCCTAATTTAGTGCTCTATACATTTATGCATCAAATAATTAATCTGTGTACTAAAATACTAATCAGTATGTGATGTAATAATCAGCGTGTTAGCTAGTGACTATATTTACTTATAATGAAGACACTTTTATATAGTCTAATTATAATTAAACATATTGTTTATGCTAATTTTACTCAGTGACTGCCATATTCTCTCTGAATGTTAGTGTGACTTTGGCTAGGCCTTTTCATTAAGTCTTTTCTTGGTTTCAGAATAAAATGCTAATCTTGAGTTTTTTTCCTTCCAATTTCAGGTGTCTTATCTACCTTGTTAGTTAAAATAGGCTTTTGTTAGCAATGGGAACTGATAGGTTAGAGCAGTGATACTCAAAGTACGGCTTGGGGGCCGCATGCGGCCCTTTTGACCTTTCCATGTGGCCCCCAGGGCAGCAGTTGCACTAGGCTGATGTTTACTCGACTTAACAGGCAATACTTTATTTAAACACTATTGAAGATAAGGAAAGGAAGTAAGGAATTTGTCCTGAACCGCTTAACTGCAGGAACACTTTCATTTTTTAATAAATCTTGCAGCAAATGTCTGCAACTATGATAAAGGTTCTTAAAAATTCAAAATGTGTATTTCATTTACCTGCAGGACCGTTTCATTTTACTACATCAGATTATATCAGTGCATGGAAAAGTATTTTATTAAGAACAATAGATTTCAAACATAAGTTCAGAAACATTCCTTCTTACCCCCACCTTGATAACAATGCCAATAGTGAATTAAGAGGCAAGCCAGTTATCTGCACTATTTGATTGGCTTGATTTGCTATTATACATGAACAGCTTTATAGTTTATTAAATCAAACACAGGAGAACGGTTTGCACAGCGCACATACTGAAGTCATGCATTGCGAAGTCCTCCTACATACAATAATGAAGAAAATGAATGGAACGTGAAATAAAACAATTGCCTAGGATCGCACAATTTGGTAAAGTGAGGAAGCTGGGATTAATGCCACGTTTTCTGGTTTCACATTGAGCGATTCAGCCACTAGATCTATATGCTTTGCTGTCCCCTAAACCCACCATACCGCCACAAACCCTCCTCATCCAGAGCCCCCCTCCCTTTGATCGCCACGCTGCTAGCATCAGTGCGGCCCTCTGTCACACCACAGACCAAACTTTGTGGCCCCTGGGAAAATGTTTGTGAGTACCCATGGGTTAGAGTATAGTAACTGGAACTTGGCCATGGACATGCAGTGGAAGGGGATGGGAGAGAGCTGCCTGTACCAGGCCATGCAGCTTTTTGCTTATTTGTTTGTTGATGGGAATGCAGGGAGATTATGTGCTCCCAGGAGATGATCTGACCAGGTTGGTCCAACCAGAGGGAGTTGGTGGGACAAAGCTTCCAGAACCTTCTACTGTTTATTAATCATGTGTCAGCAACAGCTGACTTAGCTGAGGGAAGACCATTCCTGACACCTACCACTCATTTCCCCTACTTGTGGTGTTGAGCTTCATGCTTGAGCAACTGTGCCTATTTCCCCTGAACCTTAACTTCTTTACAAGATGCTTACACCTTCCTCTCAAATTTCCCCTTGCCACTTTCAATGATTTATTTAGATAAGGAAAGCTCCTTTATGGAACCAATCTACTTTCTCTTTTGTGCTCAGTAACTTGGTACAATTTGCATCTTCTTTTTCATAACATACAAATTTAAATAGCTCAACGGCATTGGCATATATGCTTACTTGATAAATCAATTTACTGATTGATTAACTTATAACTTTGAATACATTGTTAATACACCTTCATAGTCTGGACACCATCCTCTGCCGTTGATTTTGCTGAAATGGATGCTACAGATGCTAGCTTCTTTTTATAAATTTCCAGGTGACAATCAAAAGTCCATATGACCAGTGGCAGAACATGATGGATAGTTATACTAGGGTGTTGAGGCATAAAAGGTGCACTGGATCAATTGGTAGAGATGAGGATGGTTTGTCAATCGAGTGTAGCTTGCTAGAAATATTTCAGAAAAGATCTGGAACTTGTCTCTGTCTAGACCATTTCCCTAATGTCTATGGCCCAATTTGAAGTATCAGAGGTGTTTTGGCAGTTTTGAAGGTAGTTGTGGTGTTCAAGATGTGAGTAGTAGCAGGGCTGTGCGTCTCAAATTGTGTGTCAAGCTTACACTGTCTGTGTTGACTCTGTGTGTCCCATGGTGTGGTGTCTACTTTAAGTTTGAGAAAGGTGCGAATAAGAATGGAAAAGCTAATGTGCTTCTTTTTGTTCACTGTCTGTCTACGTAAATGCATACCTGTTTGTTGCTGAGATTTGAAGACTCCCAATCAAGATCCTGGGCTAGATAATCAGAGTATTGTTGTTTAACTTGACTGTTTAAGGTTTGTGGCGTCAGTCTGGGAGGAACCATTGGCTGTTCTATTGAGATAAGGAACTTTGGGGGTGATTCTGAGACTGGCGGGCGGCGGAGGCCGCCCGCCAGTCTTCCCCCGACAAAATACCGCTCCGCGGTCGCAAGACCGCTGAGGGTATTTTGAGATTTGCCCTGGGCTGGCGGGCGGCCGCCAAAAGGCTGCCCGCCAGCCCAGGGCAAATCTACCTTCCCACGAGGACGCCGGCTCCGAATGGAGCCGGCGTAGTGGGAAGGTGCGACGGGTGCATTTGCACCCGTCGCGTATTTCAGTGTCTGCTTTGCAGACACTGAAATACTTTGTGGGGCCCTCTTACAGGGGACCATGCAGTGCCCATGCCATTGGCATGGGCACTGCAGGGGCCCCCAGGGGCCCCGCGGCACCCCCTACCGCCATTCTGTTCCTGGCGGGAGACCCGCCAGGAACAGGATGGCGGTAGGGGGTGTCAGAATCCCCATGGCGGCGGAGCACGCTCCGCCGCCATGGAGGATTCTCCCGAGCAGCGGAAAGTCGGCGGGAGAGCGCCGACTTTCCGTTTCTGACCGCGGCTGAACCGCCGCGGTCAGAATGCTCGACGGAGCACCGCCAGCCTGTTGGCGGTGGTCCCGTGGTCGGTGACCCTGGCGGTCACCGACCGCCAGGGTCAGAATGACCCCCTTTATTTGGCTGTTGTGAGCATACTAATAGTGACTGGCATTGGCAGATCCTGTCCTGTTGTGCAGAGGAGAAAGAGTACTAGTCAAGGTGATTTCCGGATGCTCAAGATTTCACTTTTGTGTGGGATAATGTTGGAAACATTATTCCCAGTCTTTTCCCTTGAGTAAGTGATAGCTTTGAAATCCTTTAGTGGAACAGACAAAAGTTATTTGTTATTTGTATTTTCATTTGGTGCTTTTGTAAAGTTCTGCTTACTGGAGGAAATTGTAGAGGAGGGGAAACAACAGCTTGATGCTTGCAAGTACGCCATCAGGTGCCATGCTAGTATCAGTTGCTTGGTGAGGATACTGTGCTTGTACAGGCCATTGCATTATCAAGTGTTACTCTGTTAAAGCTGGTAAATAGAATGTAGCGTGCTGAGTTTGGACACTGATAGTGCCACCTATTGTATTGTGTTGTATTGTGATATGCTAAGACCTACTCGTTGTTTAAGTGAAGATTGTTTGCTCCTGATTTATGAAAACTACAGTAAAATTAAATGTTTTAGGGTGTAAAGAGACTTTGTGAGGGGTGATGTGAGGGTCTCTGTCTATGAGGGTGAAGAAACTACTCTGGGAGTTTGCTCAAGCCATTACATGGTCATCAATGTCGGGCTCCACACATGCATTTGGCTTTCCCAATGGAAAAATATCACAGAGAAACAAGGAGCTTGGAAATTTCCCTGATATGTTACTTTAGTCTGAAAATTATTGAGAGTTTGAGTCAAGTGTCATATGATACGAAACTTCCACCTAGACCAAAACAGAATGAGGCTTTAAACTCATGGGAGCATGCAGCACATGCTAAAGCTAGAGAAATATAATACCAAGCTAGAAGGACAGAATGTAGTTGGATGCATGCTGAGTAGGATGCTGAGTAGCAAGTGTGAAGGAGAGATATGGTTGAGGGAGGTTGAATGCACCCAGTACTGGCAAATTACACATTGAAGAAAAAGAAAACACAGGGAGAAAAGGGCACAGGGGCCCAGCTTCAATCTAGTACTGATAGTGAGGATTTTCTTGAAGACTTGCTGTCCTCCCGACCACACCCATACAATGCAATCCATCCTTTTGGTGGAGGTCCATCAGATAGTGTTGCTGGCAAAACCACCCTCATTAGCCTCATTCAGTTTCAAGTAGGAGGGTCAGAGTTGTGACAGCACCAATCCAGATAATCCAGTTGAGACTGTACCAATCCAGGCAGCCACAATTGTGAACTGTGCTGATTCAGATGGCTTCCGTTATGACAGTTCCAATTACGACCGCCTCAGCCATTCCAATTCCAGTAGTGACTACCCCTATCATAACAACCCAGACTGCAACTATACCCATTGTGACTATCCTGGCAGCACTAGCGTCGGTCGTTGAAGTTTCAGGTGCAACAGCTGGAGTCCCTGTTACCACTATGTTCCCCACAACTCACAATTCGTAGATAGTTGTTTGGAACCCCAAGCCACTAACAGGAGTTTTTACCCCAGAACCCTCTTTAGTGTTTACAACCCCATTTCTCAGGGTGCTCCTAAGCTCTTGGATCCAGAAGCAAGGTCCTGAAAGGAAAGGATTTCCCTGGGAAATAGAGAAACAGAGGAGATTGATTACAGTTCAATAACTCAAATGACTTTAAGACCCTCCGATTTCTCTAGATTGATTGTGGAATTGGATTAATTTATTAAATTAAATTTAGTTAAAAGATATCTAGAGGGGTACAATGAAATTAATTTAAGGTTCTTGAGTAAAGTTATCATTTGACATGGTGTGAAGGCCCAAAAGAGACTGGCAGAGCTAGCAAATAAATACAAAAGTCGGGCTTTAGGAAAGAGGTTAAGAGCACATGTAGATGAAGAAATTATTGTCAATTTGCGGACTTCTGGGTGAAAATACAAATTAAGGAATTAGTTGTTGGACTAATTTGGATAAAATAACGGACACGTGGATTAACAAAGAATTGAAGAGGAAAATTAAGGAGGATATTGTGGGAAAAAAATAATGTGACCCAGCAGAATGGCACTGAGGCAAGTGCCTTCCCTCTAAGAAAAGTGCACGGAGAAGGATATATGGATGTGCCCTGGAGTCAATGTGATCTTAACACACTTTCAAATCAGTTCCCAAAATTAAGGGAGCATCCCAAAGTGCTGTATACCCAAGCTGACCAGTTTAGGAAGACCTCAAAGGTGCTGTAGGAGCATTTGAATACTTTTTTTGATGTTTTGGTTCATAGTGACTTGTGAGCTGAATTCAAGGTGGCTGCACTTTGGCCGAATCCAGAGCCTCAGAGACTAGCACAGATGAATGTGTCATCTCCTCCAGTGATGGAGAACTATGAGCAAGTGATAAATCTTTTGAAAGGCAAGTTCCCACAGGAGGAGGTTCATTGGTTAAAAATAAACCAAACTACCTAAAAAGCTAAGGAGTCAGTAAATGGTTATTATGAATGCCTTATGCAGGTGTTCAGGCAACATAGCGGTGTGGAAAACCCTGAAACTGAAAATCTGAGCAATTGTGTGTCACAGTTTTTGCTTGGATTACATCCAGGGATTAGTTTTCCCATTCAGCAAAATGTCATCTTTTGGCAGACCAAACCTTTGGATGAGATACTCCGATATGCAAAGTATTGCAGTGATGAGTTGGAAATAAAAACAGAAGGGGGCTAAGGAAAAGTCATGTTAGCCCAAACTAGCTTGTGCAGAAGGGATTTCATAATGGCCTGTATATGGGAAACTGTATTGGTGGTGGAATGCAGGCAGTTGGATCTCAAGGCAGAGGACAGATGAGGGAAGTGGTGTCCCAATAAGGAGATGTTGTGGCATTCTGTTCAATTCGAGTACTGAAATGGAAGTATCAACGTTGAAGTGGTCAAATTTATGTCATAATTACAATAAGTTGGGCCATTGAAAGAGGGAGTTTAGGCTGAATCCGAATAGATTTGGTCTGGTGATGGTGAAATGCAAGGTGTTAATCAAATACAGATGCAAAATGTACAGATGCAGAGACTTACGAATCCTAATATGTCACATGTTAAGACAATGCAGGTTCCCTAAGCCCCAATGAACCAGAAAAATATAGGAAATCCAAGGTTCAATGTGAAACAGGTTTCAAGAGCTAATCTGAACCCATTTAAAAATCAAGCTTGTTTCCAACGTTTCCCAGTCTTCAACACCTCCAGAGATTAATGGCCTATTCAACCACAGTGGTGGTGCCTGTGGGCATCTGTTTGTTTGGGAGGGAGGTTTTGAGACTGGGACCAAGGAATATCCAAGCAACAATATATGTGGGAACACAAGTTCTGTGATCCCCAATGGCACCTCCGAATGACAAGTGCAGACACCCATCACAAAAAGACTTCACATGGGTTGGGCTAGAATCCGGCCTTCACTCTCTGCACATGGAAGGCCTGGAATTGCACATCACCAGAAATAGGTCAGCTGACAGTAATGCATGAAGGAGCCTCCTGCTCATGAAGACTTCACAACCTATTCCATTATGTTATTGCACCCACTGGGTGTGAGAACAGTATACTTACTTGTTGGAAAGTACATACTTTAACCAAGGAAAAGGCATCTGCACAGGATTCACTTCTTTAAGTCCAACTGTAGCTATCCTCCTACTTGGCTACAGACCAAGGCCATTGCATAATGAGACTGCTCCCAAAACATTGCGGTTACTGTTTTCCATTTTTAGCCCATAAAAATGACTCTCTGTATCTCAGGTACAGTACATTTTCTAGAGTGTTTACTGTTAAAGTGCCTCTTGTGTTCTTGAATGAATGAATGAGATTGTATAGAGAATACAGATGTTCCCAAGAGTGTTCTGACAGCATGTGGAAGATTAACCCAGAGCAAAAAAACAGTTTTCAGTTTTTAAAAGGTGCACTCAGAGTTAACAGAGCCATGTTCAAATAGAAGTAATTTCCAGGTCTTTGCCACAAGGTAGGAGAAGGAGCATCCACTCCGCCTAACTAGTCTGATCCCAGGAACTACAGCCAAACAAGACTGAGGAGAATGTAAAGGCCTAGCAGGAATATAAAAACAGAGCCTCAAATCAGATACTGCAGACCAGTTCTAGACAAAGTATGATCAGTCACACCTAGAGATTTAAACAGGATTCTCTTTTTACCATTAGCTAATGTGAAGAGAGCAGGTGAGCTGACATAGATGTCTGACATGGAAGGCTAAGAATGAGCTGAGTGGCAACATTCTGAACAACCTGAAGTCTTGGGATCAAATACATGGGAAGACCCAGATATGGCATGGTCCAGCCTAGTTATAATATGGGCATGGGCCACAGTCTTCCTAGAAGCCAAAAGAAGAAGAAGAAACAATTCTGTAGGGCGCTTGGGAGACCAAAGCATGTTCCCAGCACTAAAGAGCAAAGCAAAACACAAACGCTGTGGGATAGCGTAACTGGATGGACGGAATGCGGAACCAATCAAACATTCACCCCAGTCACAGATCTGGGTTTAATCCATCCATTATTTTGCTCACCATGCCACCCCAGTTTGAACCCATCCATATGCAAATCAGTCTTGACCCTGTTCCACATGGGAACAGTCCAGCCCGAACTGCCAGGCCAGGTTCTCCCTGGACCGGAAACAAGCATCCTGGGACCGGTTTCGGGGTTTGCATATGGTTGGGTCCAAACTGGAATGGCATGGGCAGCAAAAAAACGATGGATTAAACCCAGATCTGTGACTGGGGGAGAGTGTTTGTATTGTCAGCACTCCGTCCATCATTCTTTTGTGTTGTTAATGTCGCCCTAAGTGGGAAGGGTATGCCCAGACGTGGGTCCCGTGCTTCCCATGCCACTGGATTCAAGCTAGCCTGGCTGATGGGGGGTGAAACCCCGAAACCGGTCCCAGGATGCTTGTTTCCAGTCCAGGGAAGACCTGGCCTGGCAGTTCGGGCTGGACTATTCCCATTGGGAACAGGGTCAAGGCTGATTTGCATATGGCTGGGTCCAAACTGGAATGGCATGGGCAGCAAAAAAACGATGGATTAAACCCAGATCTGTGACTGGGGGAGAGTGTTTGCATTGTCAGCATTCCGTCCATCATTCTTTTGTGTTGTTAATGTCGCCCTAAGTGGGAAGGGTATGCCAAGACGTGGGTCCCGTGCTTCCCATGCCACTGGATTCAAGCTAGCCTGGCTGATGAGGGGTGAAACCCCGAAACCGGTCCCAGGATGCTTGTTTCCAGTCCAGGGAAGACCTGGCCTGGCAGTTCGGGCTGGACTGTTCCTCATGGGGAACAGGGTCAAGGCTGATTTGCATATGGTTGGGTCCAAACTGGAATGGCATGGGCAGCAAAAAAACGATGGATTAAACCCAGATCTGTGACTGGGGGAGAGTGTTTGCATTGTCAGCACTCCGTCCATCATTCTTTTGTGTTGTTAATGTCGCCCTAAGTGGGAAGGGTATGCCCAGACGTGGGTCCCGTGCTTCCCATGCCACTGGATTCAAGCTAGCCTGGCTGATGAGGGGTGAAACCCCGAAACCGGTCCCAGGATGCTTGTTTCCAGTCCAGGGAAGACCTGGCCTGGCAGTTCGGGCTGGACTGTTCCCATGGGGAACAGGGTCAAGGCTGATTTGCATATGGCTGGGTCCAAACCGGAATGGCATGGGCAGCAAAAAAACGATGGATTAAACCCAGATCTGTGACTGGGGGAGAGTGTTTGAATTGTCAGCACTCCGTCCATCATTCTTTTGTGTTGTTAATGTCGCCCTAAGTGGGAAGGGTATGCCCAGACGTGGGTCCCGTGCTTCCCATGCCACTGGATTCAAGCTAGCCTGGCTGATGAGGGGTGAAACCCCGAAACCGGTCCCAGGATGCTTGTTTCCAGTCCAGGGAAGACCTGGCCTGGCAGTTTGGGCTGTACTGTTCCCATGGGGAACAGGGTCAAGGCTGATTTGCATATGGCTGGGTCCAAACTGGAATGGCATGGGCAGCAAAAAAACGATGGATTAAACCCAGATCTGTGACTGGGGGAGAATGTTTGCATTGTCAGCACTCCGTCCATCATTCTTTTGTGTTGTTAATGTCACCCAGCACTAAAGAGACCTGCTGTTGAAAGGATAACAGGTTCAAGTCAAGGCATTTTACAACCACTGAAGGTGATGGTGGAGACGGACCTAATACAGCCACCAATCAAGCACCAGTCCTCTTGATTGTACCCACATAAAAGAATCTCTTAGGGGCATATTTATACTCTGTTTGCACCGAATTAGTGTCATTTTTTTTTACTCTAATTCGGTGCAAAACTAACTCCATATTTATACTATGGTGCTAGACCCCTCTAGCACCAAATTTATGGAGTTAAAGTCATTTTTTGAAAGTGGAGACCTACTTTGCCTTAATGAGATGCAAGGTAGGCGTTCCCGTGCAAAAAATGACTCTATGGCCTTAACGCCATATTTAGGGGCATATTTATACTCTGCGGCATATTTATACTCTGTTTGCACCGAATTAGTGTCATTTTTTTTTACTCTAATTCGGTGCAAAACTAACTCCATATTTATACTTTCGTGCTAGACCCATCTAGCACCAAGGCCCTGATTTAAACTTTTTTTGCACTGCATTAACGTCATTTTATGACACAAAAGTGGCGCAAACTTACAAAATATTGGCCCTTATTTATACTTTTTGCTGCAAAACTGCACTTACTCAGTTTTGCACCAAAAAGTTTAGCACCGGCTTGCACCATTTCTGTGCACCAGCCGGGCACCATATTTATGGAATGGTGCAAGCCGGTGCAAAGGGTAGGCTAGAGTTTTTTAAAATGACTTTAGTCGGGTGGGACTGGCAGTATGGAAGAAGAGGGTTTAGCACCAAAAAATGGCTTTAGGCAGGTTAGAGTAAAAAAAATGACTCTAACCAGATTAGCGTCATTTTATGGTGCTAAATCTACCATGCCACATGACTCCTGCCTTAGAAAAGGCAGGAGTCATGCCCACCACCCCAGTGGCCAGCACAGAAGACAGGGTTCCCCTGGGCATGGCCATTGCACCCGGTGCCCTGTATGGGGGCCCATTTCAGGGCCCCCTATGGCACTTTCAAATATAAAATGCACTTACCTGTACTTACCTGGGATGGGGTCCCCCATCCTCGCAGTCCCTCTAGTGTGGGTGGGGGTGCCCCTAGGGCCTAGGGAGGGCACCTCTGGGCTTATTCCATGGTGTTCCACCATGGAAATAGGGCCACAGGCCCCCTTACACCTGCCCTGACCCAGGTCTTAAAAAATGGGGCAAAGCAAGCTTTGCCCCATTTTTTGACCCCTCCTCCCTCCCTTGCACCATTTTTACCTGGGAGTATAAATATGGTGTTAAGGCCATAGAGTCATTTTTTTGCACGGGAACGCCTACCTTGCATCTCATTAAGGCAAGGTAGGTTTCCACTTCCAAAAAATGACTTTAACTCCATAAATTTGGTGCTAGACGGGTCTAGCACCAAAGTATAAATATGGAGTTAGTTTTGCACTGAATTAGAGTTAAAAAAAATGACGCAAATTCGGTGCAAACAGAGTATAAATATGCCCCTTAGCGTCAAAAAATGATGTTAATCTGGTCAGAATCATTTATTTTGACTCAAAACTGCCTAACGTCATTTTTTTTTAAGCTAGCCTACCCTTTACACCGGCTTGCACCATTCCATAAATATGGGGCCCAGCTGGTGCTAAAAAATGGTGCAAGCCGGTGCAAAACTTTTTGGGGCAAAACTGCCTTAGTGCAGTTTTGCACCAAAAAGTATAAATAAGGCCCTTAGTCTTATTCATACTACATAGAAGATGACTGCCATGAAGCCAGTCAAAGACTGCAGTGAGTCAGACCTTCAGGGTATGGCAGTCAACAACAGCCTCTTTCATAACAGAGAAAAGAAGCTGAGTGTTATGCAGGTCTTTTCCACAAGGTAGGAGAAGGAGCATCCGCCCTTCCTAGCTAGTCTGATCCCAGGAACTACAGACAAACAAGACTTAGAAGAACTTAAAGCCCTCACAGGAATATAAAAACAGAGCCTTGAACCAGATACTGTGGACTAGTTCTAGAGAAAGCATGGTGAGCCACACCAAGAGATTTAAAAGAAGACAGCACAGGATACAACCTGAAAGCAAAATGACTGATAAAGGGGTAATGGACACATTAAAAAGGGTAGGGATGTGGGAGGAGTCCTGAGGCATCCCAATTGAGAGGGGCTTTCATTCAGACAAAAAAGGAGCCATCCAGACTGATTGGTCATGATTCTACAGAAAAGTTTCTATCCAATCTAACGTTAGACCATCAATTCCGAGATGTTTAAGGCATTTCAGGAGAAGCATTTGCAGCATAGTACCAGCTATGTCTAGGGCTAAATCTCGATTGACTATTATGTAATAAATTATCGGCGTCCAGGTAATCTGACAGCTGTCTGTTTATCATATTCTCAAGGCACTTGTAGATCACCGGAAGGAAAGAAATGGGTCTGACATTAGAAAGGATGGTATGATCCGCTGAAGACTTTTCAATATAGAAATAGGTTTAGCCTGTTTCCAACAGGAAGGTATCATGGTAATTACAATAGAATAGTTGCCAACACGAGAGGTCAACGTGGATCAACTGGTGATCCTGACCTCATTTCCGAAATGACAGTGTCCGAGTCCTTTAGAGAGATGAGATTAAAAAAGTTAAGCATGCATTACACCTGGTCGGAGTTAGAGTATGTGAACTCTTATACTACTAGATGAAGACTATCCAGGAGTAATAAAGACCCGTACATTGGATGCACTGTTAAAGTAACCCAGGGTTGAGTATAGAGAGATCCAGGAAGAGTCAGATAATGGTGACGGCAACACAGAAAGATGCCTTCAATCTTTCACATCCCCACCTGGAAGCTATGGCTAGTCATCCACCAACATGACACAAGAGTATCAAATAGTGTAAAAGGAGGAGTGGAGGTGGCAAGGCAGGGACAGAAGTGAGAGAGGAAGTCCTGGACACCATTTTGGATGAGGGACTCGGTTTTGTTTGGGCAGGAGAGGGTGAGAAAGAGAAAGGAAAAGAAAATAAAAGAAGAAAGACTAGGAGAGAGAGAAAAAGCAAGACAAAATGAGGAAATTAGTGAAAGGGTGGGAAAAAAGATACAAAGGATGAAAGAGAAAAGGTTTAAAAAATGAAATGCACACAAACATAGCACAGTATGCATCTTGTTAGAAGGTTATTCTATGTTACAGTCTCATTGCCATGGAGCAGATGGAGTATCAAAACAGTCCATCAAAACAGTGGCTCCCATGTTTCTTTAGGGGAGAGGTGTGGCTCATCTTCTGAAGAACAGCGGCTCAGGCCCAAAAGTCTTTCTAGGCTCCAGAAAGGCCAAGCAGTAGTCAAGCAGGTCTACCTTCTAAAGGTAGAGTACATTGTGTTGGTATTTATGTAGGGCAACCAGAGCAATAGTCAAGTATAGTGAAGGTGCAAGATGACTACATCTGGAGCCACTGACAGTGATGCTATAGATGATTTAGATGTTGGCCGTAACAATCACTCTGTCGACTTTTCAACTGGAAGCCTGCCTGTCGCTGCCATGATCTGTAGGTGGTGTTTAGATGTTGGCGGTCCCATAGACAAAAGGCTCCATTCAAACCAAAGCGTCTGCCAAGAAACACCACCTGTGTCAACGGTGGGAAAAGGGGATGCTGGCAGGACAGCTGTCAGCCTTTCCGCGGTGCAGATTTAGATGTGACTTACCGCCAAGGAAAAAGTGGCGGTCTGACCTACACTTACTTGGAGGCATGGGGGGGAGGGAATGAAAACTCTACTTTTTTCCTCTCCCCCATCTTCTCCTAGACATTAATCAATGAAACCTGTCATCAATGCTGCCACTGACCCATGGAGAAAACTGGCGATACAGTTTTTTTATCACTGCAACATGCATATGTCGGGGACAAAAGTGGGACAGAGACGGATGGGGACACACTGGTACACAGTACATTTCGCACACATTCACAGCTGTCATTATGGTGCAAGTATTCATTGACAAATGAACACTGGCACCACAGTGAATGTACATTCACACTTGCCAACTGTGTCCATGTTGTGTGCGCATTGCTGGGCAACCTGTACCTGTAATGTTGTGCTATGATTTGTGTGTGTGAGTCAGTACTTGTATGTGCGTATGCAATGCGATTGGCTGGTTGAGGTGGGGGTGTGGGGGTGTGTTTGTGTAGCTGAGAGTGCAGTTGTGTTTTTTGTTGTGGTTGTGTCCTGTGTGGGTGCAGTGTCAATGGTGTGTGTATGTTGTGCCATGAATGTATGTCAGTGTGTGTTTTCAGCATGAACTGGTTGTGTTGTGTTGGAATGGCAATGGTTAATTTTGTGGATTTGTTGTATTGTGCGGGCATACCCCTTTGGCTAAGCTGGAGTGTGTGTGTGTTACTTACCTATTTTCCTTAACCCCTGCTATTGTATGAAGTCCATAGAGTCCCACCGACGTCTCCTGCCGCCTGCGAACCTCCGCCATTCAGACAGCCAGCAGAACTGCAACATCTAAATATGATAGGCAGAAGACCATCGCAGTGACAGTATTTTCGGGTCCGCGGTCAATGCTGCTTGGTGGTACGACCTTTAACATCTAAACCAGTTCGTATCTCGTCAACAGAAAACAAGCATCTATTCATCATTAAGTCCCAATGACAAAGGAAAAATGTGCTGTTAACTCTAACTTAGATGGGCTTGAAGGTCAATTTCACATGAGAATTTAAGAGTTTTCATCAGAAATGCTACAATTCTTGTAGTGCTTGACAAAGTGTTGTTCCGACGGAGCAGACTTGGTTGTGTCACTACCTAATTTTTTTTATATTCCCACCACCCCAAGTGGACCCTGGAGGGAAAATAAGATCTATAAAGCCAGACAGAACATCAATAGAAACATACAAGGCACCAGCAAGCCCCATAAGGCCTACATCACAACTAGTATTGTAGTACACATTATTAATCCATGGATAGTCCATCACTTGTCATACTCTAAGGGGCATATGTACTAAAACTGGCAGCGCCGCACTGCGCCACTTCTAAAAGGCAGGGATGCGCCATATTTACAAGAATACAATGCATCCCTGTGTTTTCCCCTGCACGGGTGCTAAAATGGCTGCTGAGTGCCAACGCAACCACCCTTGCTCTATGGTACAAGGATGGCTGCATTGTTTGTGGGGGAGATTGTTTTTGTGCAGGAAGGGGAACCTTCCTGTACAAAAACAATCTTTAATGGTGATTTGCTCCTTCTATGTGTGCTGCAAAATGCAGCACACACAGAAAGAGCAAAAAAAAGGAGATTTGAAAGCATTTCTCCTTGTTGCGCCATGCCTGGGTGGGATTAGATATAGGCGCTGCCTCAGGTTTACAAAATCTGGTAAACCTGGGGAGCGTCAAAATGCAATGGGTGTTGCTGAGGAGTGCCACAGCAGCACCCATTGCACGCCCCTTACACACAAAGTGCTGTGTGGTAAGGGGCAGTATTTACAAGGTGATGTTAAGCCACAAAAAGAAGCTTAACACCACCTTGTAAATACGGCATAGTGCACAGCACCACTGGAGCGCCACAAAGAGTGACGCTCCAGTGGCGCTAGTGGCTTGTAAATAGGCCCCTAAATGTTTTCCAGTCACCGCAGAATATAATGGGAGAGAAATATTCACAAGACAAGGAGCGTCGGGCACTGCCAAACAAATTAATCCCTGTGATAAGTGGAATGCTATTTTTTTTCATTTGAAACAGATTCAAATGCATGCCCAAACCTCTCTGTGACTGTCGTTATGCCACCTGAGTTTATGCACCGAAATGATACAAGGCATGATTTCATTTTTATGTGGGTTTGATAAAACAACTAAGATTTAGGCCCTCATTACAACCATGGTGGTGAGTGATAAAGTGGCGGTAATACCACCAACAGGCTGGCAGTAAGTTCCGCCAAAGTACGAACATGCCAGTGATAGCTTCCATAGACAGCCAATGTACCACACCAACCGCCAGCGCAAAACAACACTCCCCACGGCAGTAGCCATCAACAGCCAGGTGGAAGACAAAGAACTGCCCATCACATCATGACACACAAATCCGCCACCTTTTCTGGGGTGGTACCAACGCCATCAAAAGCCTGGCGGAAACAGACCACAGAAGAGAAAGGACTCACCATCAGAGACACAGGGAAGAACAACGCCGCCATGGAACCCGAACTGCAAGTCTTCCCGATGATCTTCTACGTTATGCTCCACCTGGAACACCAACGCCGACGAAGACAACGATGGTGAGTACAGCCGCCTAGCACACAAGGGAGGGAGGGAGGAAAATGACAGTGACACATTCACGCACAACACACACCCGACACACACACACCATACACACAACCAGCTGCACACGAAAAACAATTTGTCTCCGAAAAAACAGCAGAATAATGCAAGGACCAGAGTACGGATCTACAGAAAATGTATAGCAAACCCACCACACAAACCAAAAATATACAAATGTTCACAAAAGGCAAATGTACAGTCCAAAGTCATAAGGGCACACATGGCCACAGGGCACAGTCCAAGGCCCAACTTGTATCCTGACATCATCCAGATAGAATACTGCAGGGATATCATTTTACAAGTGGGCATGCACCTCAGGGGGATGGGGGCACCTCAGCCGAATACAGGAACTTCACCACCGGTTCTGGAGGGGGCTCCATGCCCTTGTCCCAATGCTGGGGAGTGCAAGGTCAGAGTCCCTGAGCTGGGGAACATACCCACTGGTTCTGGAGGGGGCTCCATGTCCCATTGCTGGGGAGTGCAAGGTCACATTCTCTGAGCTGGGGAACATGCCCACTTGTTCTGGTGGGGGCCCCTTGTGCAGCAGTCCCTGGAGTGTGACCTACATGTCCTCCGCTGGTGGTGATGGCTGCATTGTCTCATCTGGAGGTAAGGGCTGCACTGTGGTGACAGGTGATGGTGCCTCCTGGGCTACCTCCGCTGGCGGTGATAGCTGCACTGCCTCAGCTGGTGGCGAGGGCTGCTCTGTGGCAACAGGTGATGGTGCCTCCTGGCCTGCCTCTGCTAGCCATGATGACTACACTGCCTCAGCTGGTGGTGAGGGCTTCTCTGTGGAAACAGGTGATGGTGCCTCCTGGCCTGCATCTGCTGGTGGTGATGGCTGCACTGCCTTAGCTGATGGTGAGGGCTGCTCTGTGGCAACAGGTGATGGTGCCTCCTGGCCTTCCTCTGTTGGCCTTGAGGGCTCCGTGACACCAGGTGGTGGTGGTAGTGGTTTCACCCTCCCCACCTCTGATGGAGTTGAGGGCTTCATTCCCTCCATGGCAGGAGATGCGGGCACCTTCCCCTTCCTGGTTGTTTGTGTTGTGGGCTCCTTCCCCTTCCTGGCTGTTTGTGTTGTGGGCTCCTTCCCCTTCCTGGCTATTTGTATTGTGGGCTCCTTCCCGTTCCTGACTGTTTGTGTTGTAGGCTCCTTCACCTTCCTGGCTGTTTGTGTTGTGGTCTCCTTCCCCTTACTGGCTGTTTGTGTTGTGGTCTCCTTCCCCTTCCTGGATGTAGGTGTTATGGGCTCCTTCCCCTTTCAGGCTGTGGGGATGGAATCCCTCACAGTCCTGCTTCCATGACTAGGAGGTGCCCCACAGTCCCAGTGGGCTGTTTGGCTGAGGTGCTGGGCTGGCTGGTTGGCACCCTGGTTCTATGGGCAGGAAGGGGAGAGGGAAGAGGTCAAGTTGGGCAAGGAAAAGCTTCTTAGGGATGGTGGGGCGGAAGGCGGGAGGAGGGATGGGAGTGGAGGTTGAGGGAGTGGTTGTTGGAGGTGTATATCTTCTGGACTTGGGCGCAGGTGCGTGGGCAGTATGCGTGTGTGAGGTGGATGGCTGTTGGGTGTCTGAGTGCTTGAGTTTGTGTCCTTTGAGGGGGGACAGATATGGTGGGAGAGGACACAGGGGACAAGTGGATGAATGTTGTGGAGATGTCTGCTAGTGAGGTGTGTGTGCTGCTTGGTGTGGTGATGCTGGTGGTGGATGTTGAGGCAGTGCATGCAGGTGTGAGTGTGAACGTGACTGGGAGGGAGGTGGAGGAGGCGGAGGCTGAGGGAGACAGTGGAGGTAGTGGATGTGGTTGTGTCTGGTGTTTGCGTGAGTGCTTGTGGGATGAAGTGTGTTGCTTGTGTCTGCCTGTGCCTCTCTTGGGTGTTGTCTTGTGTGCATGCTCGTCAGTATGTGAGCCTGGGATGGGTAGGGGTTGAGTAGAATGGGACTAGGAAATGGTAGTTGGAGGGGGGACGGTAGAAACAGGGACAATGGCTGCCATCAGAGAGGAGGCCAGAGCCTGAATCGATCTCTGTTGGGCCGCCAATCCACCGTGAATGCGTTCCAGGAATGCATTGCATTTGGGATGTCAGCCCCTGGATGGTATTCACAATGGTTGATTGCCCAAAGAGACGGATCTTGGGAGGTCAATAGCCTCCTCACTCAGGGCAGGAGGGCTCACTGGGGCAGGGCCTATGGTGCCTAGGGTGAAGGAGATGCCCACCCTCCTGGGTGAGCGGGCATGGGCAACTCGCTGAGGGGCTACTGGGAGGGCGGTGCTGGTACAGGGGTGGCGGCTGTACCTGCAGCTGGGGTGGTCACAGAGGTGTCTGCCACCACCAGGGAGCTTCCATCAGAGGAGGTATCTGAGTCTGTGTTGTCTCTGCCGTGGTGCTCCCCTCGCCCTCCGTCCCACTGGTTCCCTTGGCGTCGGAGGACTTTGCCTCCTGGGTCCTGTGGGAAGCAGCTCCCTCTGTCACCGTTGCCCCCGCTCCTCCACCAGATGATGCTAATGCACACAAGGACAGGATGACAAAACAAGAAAGGTGGGGGAGACAAAGGATACACTGGGTCAATGACTGCACCAACACCACTATTGGCATGCACATCACCGTCACACACAGGGAACAGGCTTAAGCACTATGCATTGCACTACCAGTGATATGGCTAGTCACCAAGGCAAGATGAGAACCACACACCACCAACTGGAGCACTTCTTGGACCCACGATGCCCTGGCTGAAATGGACTCCTAACAAGCTAGGTTATTTGCCATACATCCATTACCCTTCAGATGACTCATGCTGCAATGTGTGGCCCGGCCTTAGGGGCACCCACTAACACACATCCGCCACCCAGATACCACCCCACCAGCCAAACTATGGAATGATACCCACTGTACTCACCCCCTTGTGGCTGCTGTGATTCCCTCAAGTGCTCATCCAGCTCAGGGTAGGCCACTGCCAGTATGCGGGCCATTAAGGGGTCAGGATCCGACGGGCACCCCTTCCTCATTGGGGGGCCATCCCCAGCTGGGCCTCCCAAGTCTTCCATGCCCAGCATCTCAGGCCCTCCCACTGTTTCCAACAGTGGGTGCTCCACCTTCCATAGACCCCCAAGGTCGGCACGTCCTTGGCGATGGCATGCCATATTCCCTACTTTTAATGGGCGCTGACCGGCAGAGGCAAGACAGACAGGAGAATACCATTAGACAAACAGTCCAGCCTGTCACACAAATGGTCTACCATACCCGTTTCTATCACCATTGGCTCACACATAGCCCAGCGCACACCATGTACTCCGCCAGTAGACATTCCCCAACCCACACCCCCAACACGATGCTTGCACACACATGTCGATGCATCCTTTTCACATGCATCGTGCCCAAAATTTACTCACCTGTTGGTCTGGAGGCCCATACAGCTGTCCATACTGGGGTAGGACCCCATCCACCAGTCGCTCCAATTCCTCCGAAGTGAAGGCTGGGGCTCTTTCCCCGGTCACACAGGCCATGGTAGGTTCCAGACACAGGCCACAGCAGCACACGCAGTGTCGGTGTTCTCCTGTTGAAGGTAGGAAACAAGTGAGGAATTAGATAGAAAATGGCGGTCAAGTCCGTGGCGGTGTACACCGTCACCGCCAGCGTAGATCCCCATTGGCCACTGTACTCCATTGAGCCCCATATTATCCAATGAAGAATTGCACGGCAAGACCGTCTTCTGCCACGACGGCCAATGTCGGCGGAATTACCTTACTTCTACCTGTCCCTCCATACAGGACAGGCGGTCGCCATTTCAGGTGGGGGGGGAACAGGCGTATCGACAATTACTATGTCACAGATTAGATTGGCACATACTTCGCCATTTACACTGTCCCAACACATCAGTGCACCATGTGGACTGCAGTTGTGGTTTTGTTGTTCCCATTGTGACACCCTACTCACTCTTGTGTCCCTTACATACATACCACTGCAGATGAATACGAGGTGGAGACATACCCCTGTGTACATACCTCTGGTGGACTTGGCTACATTGGAGGACAGGCACAAAATACTCACCTATAGACTGGACAGGGCCTCAATCACAGAGCTGTGTGCCCAGTTGGAGCCTGACCTGATATCAGCTATCCATCATCCCACTGGGATCCCCCCTTTTGTACAAGTTGTATCAGTGCTCAATTCTTGGCAATTGGTTCTTTCCAATTGACAGTAGGCTTGGCAACAGGGATGTCATAGCCAGTGTTTTCAATCGTGCTGGCAAGAGTTTTCTCTACCCCGGTAAAATACATGTGCAGCTACACAGCTTTCCCCCAGATGGAAGATTCGGCCACAGTGAAGGCCGGATTCTATGCAATGGGACATAGCCCCAATATTATTGGGGCGATTGACAGGACTCATATTGCGTTTGTCCCCCCGCCAGAATGAACAGGTGTAAAGGAATCGTAAGAGTTTCCACCAGCACTCTCCATGACAGTCTCAGCCACAGTCTTCCCCACACCATGGGAGATGGGGAGCGGCTCTGTTTGTGCGGGGGAGCATGAAGATCAGGTGCATGGGTGAGTGCTTACAGTTCAATGGGCCTCACTCTCAGTCTCTTTTGTTTTCACTTCAGGCGAGGTCACAGGGGCATTGCCTGCTGTCATTCATGTTGGGCGACATGACAGCTTGTCAATGGCACAAATTATTGTCTCCACTGTGGCTTGCTTTGCGATCCCCATACTCCGGCAGCAGTTGCCCGGCCGGGTACGGTGTGGCAGAGTAACCACTAGATGGTGCTGCAGCTATTCTTTTCAGCCTGCAGCAGCCTTCTCAATGCTACAAGCCTTGCCGCCCATCACAGGCCTTGTGAAGACAGGCGTGGGGCATGCAGTGAAGGTACGGCCTCCGGTGTGGTTGACAAAGCAAAAACAACAAGAGATGGACGGAATGCTGAACATTGTCAAACATTCACCCCCAGTACAGTGATCTGGGCCTAAATCCATCGTTTTTTTGCTGCCCATGCCATTCCAGTTTGGACCCAGCCATATACAAATCAGTCTTGACCCTGTTCCCCATGGGAACAGTCCAGCCCGAACTGCTAGGCCAGGTTTTCCCTGGACTGGAAACAAGCATCCTGGGACCGGTTTCGGGGTTTCACCCCTCATCAGCCAGGCTAGCTTGAATCCAGTGGCATGGGAAGCACGGGACCCACGTCTGGGCATACCCTTCCCACTTAGGGCGACAAAGCAAAAACAACAAGAGATGGACGGAATGCTGAACATTGTCAAACATTCACCCCCAGTACAGTGATCTGGGCCTAAATCCATCGTTTTTTTGCTGCCCATCCCATTCCAGTTTGGACCCAGCCATATGCAAATCAGTCTTGACCCTGTTCCCCATGGGAACAGTCCAGCCCGAACTGCTAGGCCAGGTTTTCCCTGGACTGGAAACAAGCATCCTGGGACCGGTTTCGGGGTTACGCTATCCCACAGCGTTTGTTTTGCTTTCCGGTGTGGTTGAAGCATTCCTCAGCCTCTCTTCTGGCTATGCATCCAGAACCAGTCTGCTGGCCGTGGCACACAGGGCTGGAGCACCATGTGGCCACTGTTCACAACACTAGAACCACTTCCTGCACAACCCTGGTGGCTGTTATACCACATACACTTAGTGGTTTGGCCCAATGCTGCCTCAGTTGCAATCTCAACCCTCTCCACTGCTTCACGCTGGCAGACTCCTCTCCTGGTTGGGTGAGTAATTACAGTGGCAGGGATAATGATTACAGTGGCGCTGCAGGTGCATGCTGCTTCCTATGCTGCAGCAGCCCCTCTCATTCTGCGGGCCGTGTGAAGTACTCGCAATGCTGGTGCCAGGGACTGCACACTGTAGGAGTGGCCCCTCCCACTTCCACAGATCGATTCCAGCTCTCAGCCAGCTGGGCTGCTTCAGGTTGAGTGGGAGCTTGAGCAACAGACAAGAGTCTCGCAATGCAGGGTGGCTCGTCTCACAAAGTCAACTCTGGTCAGGGGCCACCTACGCGTGTCAGTGTTGCCTCCTCAAGTACTTGCTAAGACAGTCTTTTCAGTGCTGCAGGCCATGCCATATTATGTGGGCTGTGTATACATGGTTACAGTGGGTGACTTTCCTAGTGGATGCGGCAGGGACGATCTCTGCTCTTCTCATCTGCGGGCACTTAGGCCACTTTGCTGTCAGTGCAGTCTCTTCGCGTATGTGGGCACTTCAGGAGTGAAGGGGGCTTCTTGCCTCTTGCAGTGAGGGTTAGCAGCATCGAGGCGCCATAAGCATGGTTCTGCCTACGATCCTTCGCCTCCTTTTCAATTCTCTCAGGCACTGTTATGCTGGCAGCAGGTGCAGGGTGCCTTAGACATGGGCTACACTCCCCCCTCCATGAAGAACAGAAGATCTGCCAGCATGGAACACGCGGGGACAGACCCACTTATCGCCAATGTTAAGTTGTGGGCCCTGGGACCATATGCTAAGTAAATAATGCACACTGACACATGGTTAGAGTACTTATAACTGGCCCGAGGGCAAAGGCGCCCAGTCCCTTTTGTTGGAAGTGTCACCTTACTGGTTACATCTGTGAAAGATGGGTGTGAGCTGAGTGTAGAAGTTAGCCCTCACATGGTGGCTGGTGGAAACACTAGAAAGTGTCCAACATGACACTACAAACCTTTCTCTAATCCATCAACCCTGCAGAAAGTGGAATGCTCACTTGGTCTAGGAGACATCAATCCCCAGCAGGGTATGAACCCGCTGGCCTATAGATGTTACCTAAGACTTGCATGCTTTGTCATGACAAGGCTACAGGGAGCTTGCACTCATACAGAAATCCAGTTGTGCATTTTTCGATGCATGCTGTGATTTCTTATTGGTTTGGGGAATGAAGGTCTTGAACTGGTTGATTGCTTGGGCGGGGGAAGAAACCCCAGACTCACTTAGATTATTGCAAGATCTGAAAGTCTTGCAAGACTTGTAAGAGGAAATCTCGGCATCCCTCCCGTTATCAATCTTCAGTTTATTAGAAGATGGGGAAATAAAGAGCAGGATAGTGAAGATGGTGTTGTTTTATGCAATACTACTGGTCAGGAGGGAAATCTGTCGACAGTGGGTTTCCACAGTCCCCCCTTCACATGAACAGTGGCTTAATGAACTTGATTGAGTGGCAAAACTGGATATGCTTCTGGGCACTTTAAGAGAAAAGAATAGAATAATATGATCTCCGCTGTTGGAATGGCGGGGTTCTAGGGATAAACTGTGAACAATGATGGTTTATTGGGTTTGTGTTCCTGTCCTATGATTAATCACCACTCCACTGTCCCTTTTAAGGAGGCAGGTCTTGCTTCCAGGGTATTACTGAGAGAAATTCTGGTACCCTGGCATTGGCCACCTCCACGTTTGCGATGGTGCACCAGATTACTAGCATGGAGTGGGTTAAGAATCTGAGGTGTATGAGGACAAAAAGAAAAAAAAAACAGAAACAAGCATTAATCAAACACATTCACAAGTGATAACCCATTTTATTTAATTTGCAAACAAATATAAATAAAAAAAGAACAATTTTAATAGGGACGTTGGAACTTTTCTAAATTCAATTGAAGCCACACACCATCTATACTGCATTCTGTTTGATGCACCTGCACTGCTCCCACAAATCACTTTGAGGGTACTCATTTATTTATTAGCCTCCAATTTCAAATTCCTTGATGTTTTCAGTATGTTTAAAAAAAGAATTATTGTACCTTTGGCCACTTTATTTATATACACATTATTAACCTGTTAATATTATTTAATTTTATAAGCAGACACGGACACCCTTGAGAAGGCTTTGTGGACCCCGGGGTCCCCAGACTAAAGGTTGGGCACCACTGATTTAGTGCTTTCCTTCCAAACACATTTGAGCGAAAACTGAGTTATTGTCTGAATCAACATCACAAGAAATACACTTAGAACACACCCTTCAAGGATTTTGGGAGCCACTTTGACACGTCAAATATCAGTGAATATGTTCTGTCAATTACATGCAGATATCAGATTTCAACAAAAATTCCTCATTTCTCAGGGGGGAAAAGTTGCAACAGTGTGGTAATTTCTCATCCTGAACTCCATGGCATCACTACTTCTTTTTTTTTTTATAATTGTTTTTTTATTGGTTTCTTCAGAGATAGTAACACATACAACAAAGAGAGCCCAACAGATAGAAGTACAAAATAATGCAATGCTAGTCTCATACAGCGTACAAACCCCAATGCCAATGCCTCAACTCTTCAGTTACAGAATTAAATATTAATCACAAATAATGCTCATCATAATACAGCGTCAGCACTAAAATCGAATAACATGAGCATGCAAGAGGCGAAAGACCAGCACATGAACTATTCACAGTCAAGGGGCTAAAAGGCCATTCACAGCCAACAGAACAAGAAAGAATGAGAGGCAGAGAGAGAGAGCCGGGAGAGAGCACAGACTTCCATAAACGCAGAGCAGCCATGGCGCAGAAGAGAAAAACTGAAAGACGAAGCTGCCAAGCGCGCAGCTAAGAGAAATCGCAGCATCAGCCACACTGAAAAGACTCCAAAAAGGAGCGCAGTGGAGCCCAAAAGTCCCGAGGCCGGGAGCCCTCAGGGACCAATTCCCAGAAAATCATGAATTGTTCCTGTCAGAAAGCGGCATTGTGCAACCACTCCAACCTACGAGGAGACCTTCCATGCCCCCAGCACATCGCCACCCTGCGCTTAGCCAGCAGAAGCAACAGGGCCACAAGTCTCCTATTGGCCAACGGAACAACATCAACCAGTCCAAGGAGCGCCAGCTTAGAGGAGAAGGGCAAAACCAAGCCAGTCATCCCCTCAATCATATGAATTACCTCCACCCAACAATTATGAACGTCCCCACAGTCCCACGCAAGATGCAGAAAATCAGCATCAGGGGCCCGACATCTCTTGCAACAGGAATCCGCGCGCAAACCCATAGCGTGCAGTCCCCGTGGGGTGTAATACAATCGATGCAGGAATTTGAAATGAATAGGCCTCAGCCTATAGTTAGGGGACAGCGCTCTCATATGCGTGCAGCAGTTCCTCTACGCTTCCTCAGGGACGGGCTCACCAATATCATCCTCCCATTTAGCTTTAGCTGTCTCAGCAACACCACCCCGCTGGCCCATCAAACAGTTATAGAGCTTGGTAATGAGCCCACGAGGGGACCGCGCCCTGCACACCACCTCCAGTACCTGACACACTGATGGAGTCGCAGGAAGACTAGAGAAGCGCCCCCGTAGCATTGCGTAGATCTGTAATACATACAACCTGTGCAATGAGCAAACACGCTCATCCCCAAGCGCGGCCTCTGTGGAGATCAACCGCCCCTCAACAAACCAATCACCCAGGTCAGTCAAATTAGAGTCCCGAAGGAAGTCACGCAGCCGAGCATTGGGAGACATCCTCTCATCTGCTACAGCCAGCAAAGGCAGCGAGGGAGCAAAAGGTTCACGCATGCCATCACAGCGCTGTAGGGTTAACCAAGCTCCAGCAGTACAAGCCACAGTGTCTACACCACGCGGCCTGGGCCGAGAGGGATTCCCAAGGACACGGGTCAGGCCGTCTGGCCACACCTCATCACTTTCGGGCGCCAGATGCGGTAAGTAGAGAACCGGGTGTAACCAATAATGCGCAAAATGGGCCTGTGCGCAATGATAGTAGAGTTCCAGGTCGGGAGCGGCCAGACCTCCCAGCTTAAAGGGCAACGTCAGTTTCTCACAGGAAATTCTAGGATGTCCGCCCGCCCAAACCAACCGTATCAAATCTGAGCGTAAGCGTTGCAGAAATCTCGCAGTAAGAACAAAAGGGATATTCACAAACAGGTACAAGAATTTAGGCAGCACTACCATCTTAGCAATAGCAATGCGACCAATAAGGGTCAGCGGCAACGAGCGCCACACCTCGACTTTGTCTTCGAGCCACGAGATTGCCCTGCCATAATTGGCCGACCAGAGTGTCTCCACATCACAACTCAGCCACAACCCCAAGTAGCGAACGGGACCATTCTCCCACTCAATAGGATACCGGGAGGGGAATCTCGCCAACCCCTCAGAGAGGGGCAGCACTACCAACTTGGACCAGTTAATCACAATGCCCGAAAAGGGGCCGAAACGCACAATCTCATTAAGCAGATTTAGGTGTGGTTTGCGCACATACAGCACGATGTCATCTGCATACATAGAGATCAGTATGGGTCGCTGCTGAAATGGCAGCACTCTAGGATTATGATGTTGTCTCAGACACGCTGCCAACGGCTCCATTGCAACTGCAAAAAGCAACGGAGATAAAGGGCATCCCTGACGCATCCTACAAGCCACTCTAAAGGGATTGGAGACACTGCCATTCAGTCGCAGCCGAACCGTAGGGCCCGAATACAACACTCGGATCAATTGGAAAAAACGCGCACTCAGACCCACTCTAGAAAGCAGCGCAAACATATTCTTCCATGCTAAAGAGTCGAAAGCCTTAGTGGAGTCAAGAAACACCGCAACTTCGCCATCCTCAGCATCAACCGAGCCCTAGACCGTAAAGTATATACGCAGATTATGCGACGTAGACCAGCCCGGTACAAATCCCGACTGATCAGGAAGCACCAGCTTCGGCAACAACAGCTGCAGATGCGTGGCTATCATCTTAGCCAAGATTTTATAATCGATAGTAATCATTGAGAGCGTACGGTACGAATCACAGCAATGGTGTCCTTACCAGGCTTAAGAATTGTAACAATCAAGGCCTCGCGAAGGGAGGGAGGGAGAACTCCAGTCTCCATAGCCTCCGCATAAACATCCAAAAGCTGAGGAGCGAGGAGATCAGAGTATTCTTTATAGAATGCAGGAGTCAATCCATCCAAGCCGGGAGACTTCTCCCCAGGTAGTCTGCGGATTGCCGATTTCACCTCCTCCTCTGAAAAGGGGGCATCAAAATAAGAGCGATGAGCCTCATCAAACCAAAGTAAGCTAATCTCCGAACAGTAAGCTTGTGCCGCCTCATCATCCAGCCCGGAAGGCTAAGCGTACAGATCCGCAAAGAATTTAGTAAACACTTGCATGACGCCCTCCGTCACCACCACACGTTCACCCTCCAAGCTGTCAATTTCGGTAATATAATTACTGGCCCAAGGCTTATGCAGCAGGTTTGCCAGTGTACACCCGGCCCTCTCACCCTCCCCGTAGCGCCTTGCTCTGGCGAACTTCCCCAGGAAACAGATCTCTCGCTGGGATGCCTCTTCATATTGAAACACGGCACTCCGAAGAGCCGCTAAAATAGTGCCAGACCAATCCGACACCAGACGCCTCTCCAAATCAACAATCTGAACCTCCAGATCGGCCAGCTCCCGCCTCAGCGACCGTAAGACACTGTGTTGTTTTGAGAGACACACACCAGGGATAACCACCCTAAACGCCTCCCACAGCATTCCAGCCAAGCTCACAGAGCCGATATTTCAGCAAAATACTGAGAGATGTACTTGCAAACCTCCCCAGGGAACGCCCAGTCTCGAAGCGGCCCATGCGGCAGGCGCCACATGTACGCACGTCCAGGCCCTCCAGGCACCGCCAAAACCAGTTTTACCGGCGAGTGATTGGACAACGTACGAGCCAAGTGATCCACAGACTGTGTCCAGAGCTCGACATCCCTTGTACCCAGCCAACGGTCAATACGGGACCAACTATTGTGTGCATAATTAACACAGGTGCCCTCCCTCGCAACCCCATGCTTCACCCTCCATAAATCTACCAGAGCGCCGTCAGCCATCACAGTCGATAGAGCCTTGGCAGCGGTGATGTGCTGCACCCTGGCCAGACTCTCACGGTCCGCCACCGAGTCCAAAACCACATTGAAATCCCCACCCCAGATCACAGCACCACAACTCAGCGACTCAACCAAGCGCCACACTTCACGAAATAATTCAGGATGATCAGTATTTGGACCATACACAGAGACAATTCTACAAGGTCTATCGAGCAGTGTTCGCTTTCTGGGTGCGCCAATGCAGCCCCTTTCGCAGCAAGATCACCACGCCCCTCGCATAGCTCGAGAACACTGCCCCGTGCAATTCTCCAATCCAGCCAGCTCTCAACCTATGGAGCGTAGCAGCCACCAAGTGCGTCTCCTGCAGCATGCATATGTCGATCTCCTGGCGCTTAACATAAGCAGACACGAGTCGCACCTTTCGTCCGTCATTCAAGCCACGCACGTTCCAAGTGAGACAAAGGACTAATGTCATCGTTCCTAACGCCATCGATGTATCCAGGCCAAAGGACCGCGCGCCCCCGCCTCCCCACCAAGCTCACCGCCAGAATTCAAGTCAAGGAAGGAAAAGAGAAGAAACAGCGAAAGAAGAAAGAATAAGAACATAAACAAACCCACCCTCCACCCACGCAGACCCCCCGAACGGGTCAAAGCAAGAAACCCACCCACCCTGACCACACAGACCCACCCTTGAGCATACAACATAAGATGAGGACGCATCCAAGGGGCGAGTGCCAAGCTGTCCATCCCACCATCCCAATGGAATAGGAGAGGGAAGGGCAAAGGGCCTCATGTCAACTGAACTATGGAGCAGCCAATAAAACTTATATCACTGTAATGGAGCACCCCAACTGTAATATAGAAACATCTCAAAACATTAACATCTCAACCGGGTCAGTCAGTGTCACTTAAGTCCGCCCGCTCAGCACCAGACGCACCCGAGACAGCAGCGGCAGACCTCCTGGGAATCGCCTTAGCAAACTCAGCTGCCAACTTTGGGTCTGTGAAGTAATGCAGCTTGCCACCATGCTGAACTCTCAGTTTTGCGGGGTAGATGAGTGAGAATCGAGCATCTGTCTGACTGAGCGCTCGTTTAATCGGCAGAAAGGCCCTGCAGGCAGCCTGCACACCAGGGGTATAGTCCGGAAAAATATGCAATTCAGTGTTCTTGTATACTACCGGGCGCTGCTCCCTGGCTAGCCGGAGGACAACATCCCTGTCTCGATAGTTCAACAGCCGAACAATGATGGGGCGCAGCGGAGTACCAGGCAGAGGTCGAGGCCCCAAAGACCTGTGAGCCCTCTCTACTACCAGCAGCTGGGATAGCTCACCAGTAGAGAGCTCTGACAACATGCGCTCTACAAGATCCTCCATCCTGCCCGTGTCCGTGGACTCCGGGAGTCCAAAGATTCTAATGTTATTGCACCTGGACCGCACCTCCAAATCCTCATTTTTTATTGCGTATGACCTCCAGCACACGTTCCATGTGCAACAATTGCTCCCGTTCACCCGTTTGTTGATTCTCCAGCTCCGAAACGTGCGTCTCCAACCGATCAAACCGGGAGTCGTGATCATCCACCCTGGCCTTAATTCTGTCTAATTGCACAGTCAGGTGGTCAAGCTTAGCGTCTATTGCAGCAAGGCTATTCTTAACGTCCAGAAACATGGCCTTAACCGATGTGCCTCCCACCTCCACCAACACATCCCTGGACTGAGAGGCCGAAGGGCTGCCCTTCTTCTTTCCTGCATCAAAGGATAACTTTGCCTGTCTTTGCTCCGCCTTGCCCATGCCCTCAATTACAAAGGTGCCGCCTAAAGAATCCCCTCGTAGGCAATCCAATAAAGTGGCCGGATCCCAAGGCCCCTCAATAAGAGCAGCGGCCAGCGACCGGGGGGACCACGAGGCAAGGCCCCGCCAGGCGAGTTGCAGCACCCCAGCCTGTCCAGAGCACCGCACCTGTCTCCTCCAAGTCGATTAGGGCCCCAGGCCGCAGGTGCCCGCCGGTGGCTCCACAGCCACACTCCACTCCAGGAGCCCACCGGGGCGCCCAGAGTCCACTAGGCAATGGGCACCCACGCCACAGCCACCGCAAAGCCGAGCCACATGGCCCACCCCAGAGCCACACTCAATCCCCCGGAAACTTGTCAGGCATCCCCTGGTCCGAACCAACCGGCGATGGGACCTCTCACCAAGAGCGGCCGGGAAGCACCCCGGAGCCAAAAGATGCACAGTCAGCCTCCTGCAGGAGGAACAATCAGCACCAGCTGCTCCTCACCTCCTCGCGCAGCAGGCAAGCCGTTAGCGCCTCCCGTCCAAGTGGTATTCGCAGCAGAGGGTCCCATCAGCTGCCATATCGTCCTCAAGGCGCGAGAGATGTGCAAGAGGGGCCGGTCTGAGCACCCCTCCTCCGCCCATCACCGTCGAGCCGCAGGTGCCACGAGGCAACCAGGCCTCCCGATCAAACGGGCAGAGAGGCTGCAGTCTGACCCGACCGCCGAGCAGGCCTCTAGGGAGGGAGCCTACCTCTCCCCCCCAACCCCAGTAGCACAATGAGTAACTCCGCCGCGCCGGCGGTGCCCCCCGGAGGAGAGGAGGAGGCCCAGGGGGCGTGCCACCACGTGCCGAAGGCCGCAGTTCAGTCAGCTAGGCCCTGACCTGGCGGGCAGAAAAATCAGCGCCAGGCGGTCTGGGGGATCCCGACCCCGGGGCCCCGATGGAGCACGCCAAACTTCAGGGGGCACCCGCAAAGAGTATTCTTAAATATAGCTGCTCCGCAGGAGAAATGCAATAAATAGGCCCTGAGCCCAGCAGAGCCTCACACTGTAACAGCCATCTTTCTGGCAGGCCAGGCCACGCCCCCGGCATCACTACTTCTTAATGCAGAATTATGTATGCAGTGTTCCTACACATTCTATGAGTATCCAAAGTGCAGTAAATAGCAGACCTTACTACTATTATCCGAGGTTAGGTTCCGATCGGAATTGGGCAGCAGAATTAAAGTGTAACTGTGAAAAAGCAGGCACAAGCCTTGCACCCAATTACATGGGAATATGGAATAATGAAAATTAGTGCATGTTATACCCCATTGCTTCACGCGCAAACAAGAAATATTCACCATTTCCTCCCGCATTTTACACAAGGTGTCTCCAGCTGCAAATCAAATGTACAAAAACCTCTATTTTTTCTAACATACCATAATTCCATTATCCCATGTTGGGCACCCTAAACTGGATCTTAGACCCAATCATGATCTGAGGCTTAATATTTTATAGTCACTGAAAAAAACAAAAGTATGTTACGGTTAGGTAATTATGTCAAATGACATCAGTTATGACATTATCCAAGCTTCTTTTGAACACATTGCTCTTTAAATGGGTATACAATTAATGCTGTGGAAGTAAGTGCTCAGAATAATTTGAACTGTTTTTTCTGCTATTATACATACAACCCCTATAGGTAAATCAAGCTTGTGTTATTTGCAACATTGACCGTAGACCATACTCTTCATGGGTAGCCAAGGTCATATTGACTACGAACCACAGATGAAGAGGTACCTATCATGCACACGATGTTCAATCTGTATACAATTATTATGGGAAAACCAAGCTCCTCCAGATACGCAAGCCATGTTACATAACTAATGCTCTTCTACGGACACTCTTTACCTGTATCAAACCCCTGACAGTCACTGAACCTACATTGAGAACTGAAGTGGATATGAGTAGAAAAGTGAACATTGTCAACAGTGTTTACTCTGTGGAGAGAATTTACTCTCTACCACACTGTTTGCAGAGTGCATAAACTTATGAGTAATACACCACAGAGTATTAAAAAGTATCTACTAAGCACAGTGTACACTTTATGCAAATCTTGTCCAAAGAGTGATTATTCACTTAAAATAACCAAGGTCTGAAGGTGATAAAGATCATACTACCTGCAGCCTTCATACTGTGGTGAAAACTTTATGGATAGCCCAACTTCTGAATCAAAACGAGCATGTGCACATAGGTCAGCTCCACTGGAATTTTGCGCAAGAGAGGACCAACGTATGCAGCAGGGATGAGTAAATTACCCAGAAAGAAAACACAATTTATGCGCCATAGTGCAACATATTTTTTAATAATATTACTTCTTTATTTCGTTATTTTTAGGGTTGAGCCTGCGAGTGCATGCACTAATGCATGTGTCTCGTTCACATGACTCTGTTGTGTGCAGTAAAGGGCTTGGAACCCGCCTGTTGCTTACCTTTTGTTGGCTTGTGTGGCACTCTTGTTTACAGTCTTGTAATTCATCACTGTAGGCCTGGCATAATTTCCATTCCTCTGTGTGGAGCAGGGACCAAGCACTGTTTGATTCAACTTAATCAGTGCCATCCACTGCTCTGGATGTGACTGAGGTACTATTTTTTATTTTAACTTCTAGTGCCCTGCAACCAAAAGGCTAGTGACTGTCCAAAACATGCCCAGCAGGACAAACAAAATTGCAAAGTTTTACTTTTTATAGCTAACTTTCTTTTATTTTGCCAAGTTGGCTTTTTCCATTTTACACTTATGGTTTCTTTTGATTTGCTTGTGGGCGCTGTTCTCAAAAGAGGACGATTATCTTGTTCTAAATATTGCAAAGCAGCATTGTTTCTTTATTATGTGTAATTTCTGAAATGATGCATTAACACTTAATCGTGCAGTACATCCCAATCCAACCCACTTCAGTCCACCCCACTCCAACCCAACCCATTCCAATCCAATCCACTCTAATCCACCCTACTCCAGTCCTCCCAACCCACCCCAATCTAATTTGCAGCACTCCAGTTCACCACACTCCAATCCAAAACAATCTACACCATTCCAAAACAATCTGCCCCACTAAAATAAAAAACAATCTGTCCCACATCAATCTGTCCCACTCCAATCCTAAACAACAACTCCTCCTCTCCAATCCAAAACAGTATGCCCCACTGTCATCAGCCCCACTCAAATCCAAAACAATTTGCCCCACTCCAATTTGCCCCACTGCAATCCAAAACAATCTGCCATACTCTATTTCAAAACAATCTGCCCCACTTCAATCTGCCTCACTCTAATCTGCCCCACTTCAATCCAAATCAATCTGTCCCACTTGAATCTGCCCCATTCCAATCAGCCCCACTCCAATCCAAAACAATCTGTCCCACTCCACTCCACCCTACTCCAATCTGCATTACTCCAATCCAATACAACACGCCCTACGCCAATCCAATCCACCTCACCCCAATTCAATCCACCCCACTCCATCCCAATTCGCCCCACTCCGATCCACCCCACTCCCATCCAAGCCTCCCCAATCTCATACAATCCAGCCCTCACCAAACCAATCCACCCCACTCCAATCCAATCCACAGTCCTCAAATTCAATCCACCCCACTCCAAACCAAAACCACTCTAGTCTGCCCGTTCTAATCCAAAACAATCTGTCCCATTCCAAGCCGCCCCACTCATATCTGCCCAAATATAATCCATTTAAATCTGTCCCACTTTAATCCAAAACAACCTGCCCCACTCCACTCCACCCTGCCCCACTCCAGTTCCAAATAACCTACTCCAGTCTACAAAAATCTGCCCCACTCCAATCTAATCCACCCCACTTCATCCCAATTCACCCCATTCCAATCCACCACAATCCACCCCATTCCAATCCAGTCCACCCTCATCCACCCCAGTCCAATCCAATAAACCTCACCTCAATCCAATTCACTCCACCACAATCGTCTGCAGTCGGGTCCATCCCACTCCAGTCCAATCCACCCCACTCCAATCCAACCCACTCCAATCCATCCCACCCCTCTTCAATACAATCCACCCCACTCCAATACAACCCACTCCACCCCAATCCAACTAATCCACCTCACTCCAATCAAATCCACCCACACCACACCACCCCAATCCATCCCACTCCACTACAATCCACTTTAATCAACCCACTCCAGTCCAATCCAGTCTATATTAATCCACCCAACTCCAGTCCAATCTACTCAACTCCAATCCAGTCCACCCTGTCCAATTAATCCACTCTACACCAATCCAATCCACCCCACTCCAGTCCAATCAACCCAACTCCAATCAACCCCACTCCAATCTAATCAACTCCAATCCAGTCCACCCCACTCCAGTCCAATCCACCATAATCCACTTCAATCCACCCAACCCCACTCCACTCCACCCCACTCCAATCCAGTCCACCCCAATCCAATCCACCCCATGCCATCCAATCCACCAAAACCAATCCAATCCACCACACTGAATCCATCCACCTCACTTCAACCCTAATCCACCCCACCCAATCCAATCCTCCTCACTCAAATCCACTTCATTCCAGTCCACCCACCCCAATCCTATTCACCCAATCCAATCCAATCCACCCCACTCCAGTCTACATCACTCAGTCCACCCCACTCCAATCCAATTCACCCCATGTGACCCCAGTTCAATCCACCCCACCCCACTCCGATCCAATCCACCCTCTCCAGTCTACCCCACTCCAATCCACTCCACTCCATTTCAATATACTCCACCCCACTCATGTCCACCCCACTCTACACCAATCCACCCCACTCTACCCCAATCCGCCCTACTCCACTACAGTCCAGTCCACCTCTCTCCAATCCATTACATCCAGCCTTCCCCACTCAAATCCACCCCACTACAATCCACTCCACCCCAATCCATTCCACCCACCCCATCACAGTTCAGTCTACCCCACTCCACTCTAATCCATCCAGCCCACCCCATTCCAATCCACCCTCCTCAATGTAATCCAAACCACTCCAATCTACACTGCTACAATCCACCCCAATCCAACACACCCAACTCCAAATCCAACACACCCCGTCCCACTGCAATCCAGTCCGTCCAACTGCAATCCACCACACCTCAATCCAATCCACCTAAATCCACCCAACCCCACTCCAATCCACTCCAACCTACCCCACTCACTCCAATCCACCACATTCAAATTCAATCCACCCCACTCTATCCCAATCCACCCCATCCCACCCCATTACAGGTCAGTCAACCCCACTCCAATCCAATCCATCCATCCCACCCAACTCCAATATAATCCAGCCCACTCCAATCCAGCCCACCCCACTCCAATCCACCCTCCTCAATGTAATCCAACCCACTCCAATCTACCCTGCTACAATCCACCCCAATCCAATCCAACACACCCAACTCCAAATCCAACACCCCCACTGCAATCCAGTCCATCCAACTGCAATCCACCACACCTCAATCCAATCCACCTAAATCCACCCAACCCCACTCCAATCCACCCCACTCCAACCTGCCCCACTCTATCCCAATCCACCCCATCCCACCCCATTACAGGTCAATCAACCCCACTCCAATCTAATCCATCCATCCCACACAACTCCAATATAATCCACCCCACTCCAATCCAATTCACCCCACTCCAATCCACACCACTCCAATCCATCCAATCCAGTCAAATCCATACACTCCAATCCAGTGAATCCAATCCACCCCACTCCAATCCAACCCACCCCACCCCATCTAATCCACCAACTCCAATCCAATCCACCCCACTCCCGTAAAATACACCCCAGCCCTATCATTCCAATCCAAACCATCCATCCCAACCCAATCTAATCCACCCACTCTAATCCACCCAGATCAAATCCAATCCACCTAACCCAATTTCAGTCAACCGCACTCTAATCCAATCCAACCACTCCAGTCCACTCCACTCCACTCCACTTAATCCACCACACTCTATACCAATCCAATCCACCCTACTCTACTTGAATCCAATCCACCCCACTACCACAATCCACTCCAACCCACTCCACCCTATTCCACTCTATCATATGTTCTGTCACTGAACCACTAAACTCTACTCCCCTCTACTCAACTCTACACCACTCTACTCCCCCAACTTCACTCTACAACACTCCAACAAATCCACTCTACAACACTATACTCCCCTACTCCACTCTGACACTCCACGCTACTAACCTTTAGCTCTGCTGGACAGCAGCCACACTGGTGTACAACATGGCAAAACACATTGCCAAAGCCAATAGCTCATGTACAGGCGAGACCTATCGGCTTTCCCATTACTTCTTAAACTTGGTAACACTGTCTGGGCATTGGTTGCACCACATTAGTACCAGTCTAATACTCAAATATAGCAATAAGCAACCAGTTTTGCAAAGTGTCTTTCAGGGCACAGCAACAAGTGTTGCTGAATTTTTAGTAACTTTTGAACCATCTGAGCTAGAAGCAAATGTTTTTGTTAAAATCTGCAGAATATGGATTATGTGGCAAATGTGGCCAATCTACAATTATGTGAACATCGCTGCAGCCACAGAAAAACATAATTCCTATGGACAAGACATAGGCGAGCAACTGGTGCACACAGTCTTCTATATTTAGTAGAAATTGTAATGCTGGGATGATTCTGTCCAATAACTCAAAGGTGCCTACAATACTTGTATATAGTAGGTAGGAACTTTGAGCTGCTGGACACTTTTTCTGCACTACCAAAAAACATGTGGAACATAATGAACACAAGTCAACTGTCACCTGCACACAGAATTACTATTCAATATAATGATTTATAACATGTTCAATAACTCTGCATACCAATGATGCATTAGTATTGCATGCGATTTGTACACACTTATACAGATTGGCTGAACACAGGGCAGGCGCCCCCTCCCATGCTGATTACGGCCCCGGGGACCCCATTTTCCGGGCCTGGATTTATTATCAAGGGGAGGGGACACACAGCCCCCCCCTGGCCAGATTTTGGCCCAGGGGACCCATTCCCTCGGGCCCAACATGCTTAACTGGGGAGGAGGGGCGTGCGTCCCCTTTATATGGGCTGCTTTCAGCCATGGGGATTCAATCCCCTGGGGCCTGCAAAGTGAAAGGTGAGTGCCTGGTGCCCACCTAAGGCACCCACCATAGTGTTGTTCGAGAATGTGGGGAGAGCATCAGCTCTGGCCAGCATCACACATCCAGCAGGACCTAGCATTGCTCCCACCTCCATACAGTTGGAAGCAATATTTAAGACCTGTTTACCTTCCCCCATCACCTCGGGCAGAGAACCAGATCTAAAGCCCACTCCCAGAGGGCAGAGCATTTTCAAAGCTCCCATCAGCTGGAAGTGGACTTGGTGTTTGCTCCCGCTTGGCAGGAGATTTGAAAATGTTCCCACCAAGTGAGAGCAAACATAGGTTTACCTACCCCTCCCTCCCTTCAGCTGTGGGCAGGGAAACTGCTATGTCCCAAGGGTGGGCTCTCCGGGACATAGCTGGTGAATCTGCCCCATGGGTGGGATCCCTGGGAGCTTTTGAAGTTCAAGGAGAGGGACAGCCTGGCCCCCTGCCCCATTTTGTGTACATTTTGCCCCAGGTGTGGGCTCCCTGAGACCTTTTGAGGCACATAAAGAGGGGCTGCTTGGCCCCCCTCCTCATAAAAATTAATTCAGGACACGGGGTAGGTTCCCTGGGGCCTTTGGAGGCAGGGTGAGGGGGACCACACTGTCCGCTACCCATTATCACAGATTTTGGCTCTGGTGATGGGCTCCCGTCCACACAGCCCCCATTCCCCTTTATGAAAACAGCCCCAGAAGTAGGCTCCCCCTGGCATAAGATAATTAAATGCAGCCCGGCTCCTATTTTAATATTTTTTTCCAATCTTGCAAGAGTCCTGTGGGATCACAGCATTTTTGCTGATTTCTTTTTTTTTTTGGCCCTAGGTGGGCTCCCTTGAGGTCCCCCTATGGGGCCTAGGAGTTCAGGGTATCACTACCCAGCCCCCATATTATATTTTTTTGCTTAACTTCAGGATAGGAGACTAAGGGCCAGATGTAGGTAGAAAACATTTTGCCAGGTGCAAATTGCGAGTCCCAGCGACTCGCAATTTGCACCTCGCAAAATGTTATGCAGAAAGGTGTCTCAGACACCTTCTGCGACTCGCTATTGGGTCGCAAAGACCCACCTCATAAATATTTATGAGGTGGGTCACAGTTTGCGACCCCATAGCGAGGCTAGGCACTCACGGGGATGGTGGCCTGCTGGAGACAGCAGACCTCCATGTCCGTGACTGCTTTACAATAAAGCATTTTTTTTTTTTTCTCTTTGCAGCCCGTTTTCCTTAAAGGAAAACGAGCTGCAAATAGAAAAAATACCGAAACCTTTTTGTTTTGGTTTTTTTCAGAGTAGGCAGTGGTCCATAGGACCACTGCCTGCTCTGAAAAAATATTATTGTGAGCATTCACAAAGGGGAAGGGGTCCCATGGGGACCCCTTCCCGTTTGCGAATGAGTTACCATCCACTTCAAGTGGATGGTAACTGTGACTTGATTTGCGACCGCTTTCGCGGTCACAGATCAACTCTACATCATGGTGCGACTCGCAAATAGGTAGGGAACACCCCTTCCTATTTGCGAGTCTGAAACACATTTTGCGAGTCGGTACCAACTCGCAAAATGTGTTTCAGCATCGCGTAAGGGCTTTTGCACCTCACAAACTGCATTTTTCGCCGTTTGCGAGGCGCAAAAGCCTTCTTACATCTGGCCCTAAGTGCCCGAGTCCGGTAATTCCTGACAGCAACATATTTGGCAGCCAATCTGAGCACTTGCTTACACAGGAGTCTGACTCCTGAGCGAGAGAGATGGCCCAAGGGAAATAAAATATTTACGTTGATGCTCCGGCGAGAGCTTTCAAGACTCTGACAGGCACAACTGTCCAAATATTTATATATTTTTTGCCATTAATTTCTCAAAAACTACTGATTTACACCAAATCACGCAAAGCACAATCTGTGGATCTAGTTTCTGCAGCCTTTGGTGTAGTTCCATTCAGCAGTTTTTGCTGTAGCTCGTCTTAAAGAAGTCGAAGGAAAATGCATGGGGATTTTGTGTTTTGGGACCCTACTTTTTTCTCAGCCTCTCCTTAACAGATTACCCCAAAAATTTCCAGGAAGGATCTGAGGTGGATGACGTTTTTTGGGGAAAGTTTTGTGAAGATTCGTCAAACAGGACCAGACTTATTAGCAAACCAAAATCTTTCTATGGAAAAGCAGACCTAACTATAACTACCTATTGGTAATCCATGTTTGTACAGTGAACTTTATAAAAATCAGTTGTGTTTGCAATATGAAAAATTGGAATGTTGCGATGCTTGCTGCCACACCTATTTGTTTATTGATATCATACAGGGTCTGCATTATGTAAAGGATGCACTGTGCCATTTTGTGCCCCTTTAACAAGGTGCACTGGGTGCAAACAATGACAATGTGCCCTGTTACAGATATTGCGCAGCCCCCAGGACACATGCAAACTCACAGATGCCCTGTGGCAGCACACTAGAGAAAGGCAGAGAAGCTGTTTAAATCACTCTTCCACACTGCAAGTAGCATACAGTCTGTTTTACATGAGAGGGAGATTACCATGCAGGAGAATGAAGTGAGGTAATGTACGTGCCTGTAGGTGAGGTCTGGAGGTCCATGGAACCTCCTTTGATCCTTTCAGGGGTGTACTGACTGTGCCCGATCTCTTTTTTCTCATTCTATGAGGACATGTCCACACTATTTAATGTATTAATCAGATGAAGCACTGCCATTGGCAAAGACCACACATCACAATAGAAATGTATTACCAGACTCAACGTTTTCAGTAGTTAGCACCTTCATTCTACATGTGATGAACTACTGACCAACCTTGGATCCAAACTCCAGTTCCTTGTCTTCATCCAATGAGAATGGCAATGATCAATGATAATTCAGCGTCCTTCTCAAGTCGTCAAATATCTGGGATGCACTGCTGCTGAAAGAGGGCCTTAGGTCTTTGGGCACAAGACACTCATTTGTCAAGCCCAGCCTTTGGAGGGCCAGATTCAAAAGAGTCAGAAGGACAATAGGGGCAGCATACTGCTCAACATTACCAGGAGAGGAGAGATAGACAATGGGAAGAATCATTCCTCTACTCCCGCTTACAAACAGAGGAAACCAAGAAATCCTCATTTGAAATGGCTTGTTGACCAGATCCAGGATTCTCCCCCAAAATATGAAATCAGGAGGAAAAGAAGGCAATTTGAAACGGACTGTATTTAGCCATAAATGAGTCTCTGCATCACCTCCAGGGTCTCCAGTGGATTAAACCCAGAACTGTGAGTATTGTTTAGTGCTCGAAAAGTTTCAACACTCTGTCCATCATTTAATTTTGTGGTGTTGCTATGTGAACCCTCAGTGGCTAGGATATGCCCAGACATGGGTCCCACGATTCAAGCTAACCTGGCTGATGAGAGGTGATACCTTGAAACCGATCCCAGAATGCTTGTTTGTGGTCCATGGGGGAGCTGGCATGGCATTTCAGGCTGGACTGTTCCCATGGTGAGCAGGGTCAGGACTGATTTGCATATGGCGGGTCCAAACTGGGGTGACGTGACAAACAAAATAACAATGGACTAAACCCAGATCTGTGACTGGGGGTGAGTATTTAAAAAGTTCAAACACTCCTTCCATCATTTTATTTTGTGGTGTCTCCAATTCATGAACCAAGAGCCTGAAGGCAAATGGGTCCCTGCAAGGGACTAGAAACCTTGTACAAAGTTTAGATAAAATCGTACCTGACAAGGAAAATACTGCTCAAGATCAAAAATTCCTTCTGACAACTCTAATCCCCTGAGTGTGCATTGTCAAAGAGACAGCAAAGAAGCATCAACTAATTTTCCAATTTTTCAAACCAAATATGCTGGGGGTTTTGTTTCCATGCAGTTCAGTTGAATCATGTACAACTACTCTGAGGTGCTGACTGTTCTCACAATAACCATCAAATTCTTTTGGTGATGTGTTTCAATTTTTTTACATTAGCTGGCTCTTTTTAGGTTCCATGGAAACTACAAGCTGTGTGTAATCACTGTGTTCAAGGTCACCTCCTAGCTTTTGTAGACGGTGTCTCTTTTTGTGATGATTGGTGGCTCCAACATGAGAAGAGAATTATGTGAAATGTGTGTGACTGTATCCACCATTGTGTTCCAACTGGATGAGCCAGAAGCATTACCTCCCATATTATGTTGAGGGAAACCAGTATTAAAACACCTGAAACACAAGCCTCAGTAAATCCTATGCAGCTGACTTCTTCAGAGTGAGTCAACGGCTAAGGTGTCTGTGTCCTCAGCCTTTTCACTAAAGGGTAAGCAGGCCAATGTACATATTAATATAGGAACCAGAGAGGTGTAGACCTTAGGTTGGAGTTGAAAATATTTTTTTCCAGATCAGCAAAAATCCATGTTATAGGAGCAACTCCCAGATGATCTTTATTTTTTCTGTCATGTTGATCGGTGAATCTAGGCCATCAGTAAAGTAACAGATATTGCACACATTCATTAATGTGCAGGATTCTTAAAAATACACCTTGGGGAATAACACTGGAGACCAGCCAAAGGTAAAACTCTGACCAGCTACTCATGAGTTATGATCCAGCACGGCACACTTAAGTAACTATTGTTCTTCCCTGTTCAGAGACCTCAGGAGACCCATAATTTAAACTGGGTGTTATTAAGCCATTTGGGAAGTATGTGTTCTCGCAACTAGAACCATGAGTCAGAGTTTTCTTTCCAGTTGGAAGAGTGACTGTAGCTTTTGCAGGCCTGCAAGTTTCAGACCGTTAGAGGAATGCATAGCTGTTGGGATAGTGTGTTGGTTTTAGGTACAGATCTTTAATTGCAGAGATATCTTCACATAAGTGAAGTGAGCATTCACTACCTTCTTTATCCAGGGAGTGTAGGTATCATGATGTTGTCATTTTTTCCATGTATGAATTTATGTTCACAGTTAGACCTGCCAGCCTTTGGGTGGTCTTTCCCCAAATTTTTGGCCTGCTTACCTCCATCATGTCTGGATTTTTGTTCTGTGGACCTTAAGACTCTGTGGACTGTACCACTGTTAATCAGTGATAAAGTGCATGTGCTCACTCCCCTAACATGGTGTGATTGGCATACACACGATTGGCATGTTCAATTTACATGTAAGTCCCTTGTAGTATGGTATACCATATACCCAGGGCTTGTAAATTCAATGCTACCAGTGGGCCTCCGGCACTCATTGTGCCACCCACTTAGGTAACACCTTAAAACTTTTCCAGGCCTTCCAAAGCATCATGAAGGAAGTGTCCTACTGCCATGTCGGCTTGGCATTTAAAACCCTTTGCCAAGCCTTAAACTCCCCTTTCATTACATATGTCACTCCTAACGTAGGACCTAGACAGCCCATAGGGCATGGTGCTGTGTAATTAGGAGGTAGTAAATGTACTTTTTAGTTTTACATGTCCTGGTAGTGAAAAACTCCTAAATTCATTTTCTTACTACTGAGTGCCCTACATCTCCCATAGGGTAACAAAGGGGATTCCTTATTAAAATTAGTACGTTTTCATTTTTAAGCCAGAGGTGGTAGTTATGTCATGTTTGGTACCTATAAACTTGTAATAATAGACCCTCTTTAGTGATAAAGGCGGATTTATTATTACAAGTTTAAAAATGCCACTTTTAGAAAGGTTGCATTTTCCTGCTCTTAGCTCTCTGTGCCTGTATCCTGCCTAGGTCACAGGACTGGGTGTAACTGACAGTTGGTACTTTGTGGATTCACCCCATTCCATCACACTATAGTGGGATTAGCAGGGCCTCAAAGGCCTTTCCACTGGCAGGATGGGAGGGCGGAGCTGAGCACACCGCATTCACATCTTAATAGACTGAGCTCTGCAGCTACACAATAGGCTTAACAACTTTGCATTGTCAATGCTGCCAGCTAGGAGCCTGGGCAGGGGAGGCAGGTCATTCCTGGTACTTCAGACAACTCTTCTAGAAACTTCTCCCAACTTCAAGGAGCAGGGCACCAGGATATACAAATAGGACTCTCAGACCTGCTCCTCAGTTCACTACTGGACCTGCAGAATGATTCCCAGAGTACTGCCTGCTGCTATGACCTGCTCTACACTCTGCCAGACTGCTGCTGTACCTGGAAGGACTGCTTTGCTGCCTCAAGCCTGCTTGGAACCTTCAGAGGCCAGCCCTGCTGTAGAGCCCTGTATCACCACCTGCACACAGGAATTCAAAAGTGACTCCAAGAGCTAGTTCAGTTGGTCTCCTGTTCTGAGTCACAAGGACATAGCAGGGTTCCATCATCCTAAAGCTGCACATGGACACCACCTGAGTGAGTCTTGAGCCCCCCAAGAGGTCTCCATCCACTCCTGGACCCTTGGCTTTGGTGCTAAAAGTTTCTAAGTGGGCATTTTCTAAAACTGAGGACTTGCTATTTTGAACCTTAACATTTTTAAATTCATAACTCCACTTCTACTAGTTGGATTTTGCCAGTTTTGGTGTTAAATGATTTATTAAAATGTTCTCTATTTTAATGAATTGGCTTGGGAGTTTTTTTGTGTTGTATTTTCACTGTGTCACTCTTTGTGTACTGCATAAGTACTCAACACATTGCCTCTAAGTTTAGCCTGACTACTTTTTGTGCCAAGCTAACCAGGGTTAAGCACAGATTAACCCCTTCGCTGCCAGGCCTTTTCCCCCTCCTGTGCCAGGCCTTTTTTTGGCTATTTGGGGTAGTTCGCACTTAGGCCCTCATAACTTTTTGTCCACATAAGCTAGCCAAGCCAAATGTGCGTCCTGTTTTTCCAACATCCTAGGGATGCTAGAGGTACCCAGACTTTGTGGGTTCCCCTGAATGAGGCCAAGAAATCACTCAAAATACAGTGAACATTTCGTTTTTTTCAAACAAAATGGGAAAAAGTGGCTGCAGAAGAAGGCTTCTGGTTTTTCCCCTGAAAATGGCATCAACAAAGGGTTTGCAGTGCTGGAATCACCAGCTTCCCAGCTTTCAGGAACAGGCAGACTTGAATCAGAAAACCCAATTTTTCAACACAAATTTGGCATTTTACTGGGACATACCCCATTTTTACGATTTTTTGTGCTTTTAGCCTCCTTCCAGTCATTGACAGAAATGGGCGTGAAACCAATGCTAAATCCCAGAAACCTAAACATTTCCGAAAAGTAGACGCAATTCTGAATTCAGCAAGGGGTAATTTGTGTAGATCCTACAAGGGTTTCCTACAGAAAATAACAACTGAAAAAAAAAGATATTGAAATTGAGGTGAAAAAAACAGCAATTTTTCTCAACGTTTTACTCTGTAACTTTTTCCTGCAATGTCAGATGTTTGAAAGCAATATACCGTTACGTCTGCTGGACTCTTCTGGTTGCGGGGATATATAGGGCTTGTAGGTTCATCAAGAACCCTAGGTACCCAGAGCAAATAAATGAGCTGCACCCTGCAGTGGGTTTTCATTCTATACCGGGTATACAGCAATTCATTTGCTGAAATATAAAGAGTGTAAAATAGCTATCAAGAAAACCTTTGTATTTCCAAAATGGGCACAAGATAAGGTGTTGAGGAGCAATGGTTATTTGCACATCTCTGAATTACGGAGTGCCCATAATAGCATGTGAATTACAGGGCATTTCTCAAAAAGACGTCTTTTTTACACACTCTCTTATATTTGGAAGGACAAAATGTAGAGAAAGACAAGGGGCAATAACACTTGTTTTGCTATTCTACGTTCCCCCAAGTCTCCCAATAAAAATGATACCTCACTTGTGTGGGTAGGCCTAGCACCCCGACAGGAAATGCCCCAAAACACAACGTGGACACATCAATTTTTTTGACAGAAAACAGAGGTGTTTTTTGCAAAGTGCCTACCTGTAGATTTTGGCCTCTAGCTCCGCCGGCACCTAGGGAAACCTACCAAACCTGTGCATTTTTGAAAACTAGAGACCTAGGGGGATCCGAAATGGGGTGACTTGTGGGGCTCTGACCAGGTTCTGTCACCCAGAATCCTTTGCAAACCTCAAAATTCTGCTAAAAAAACATGTTTTCCTCACATTTCGGTGACAGAAAGTTCTGGAATCTAAGAGGAGCCACAAATATCCTTCCACCCAGCGTTCCCCCAAGTCTCCCGATAAAAATGATACCTCACTTGTGTGGGTAGGCCTAGCGCCCGCGACAGGAAATGCCCCCAAAACACAACGTGGGCACATCACAATTTTTGACAGAAAACAGAGGTGTTTTTTGCAAAGTGCCTACCTGTAGATTTTGGCCTCTAGCTCAGCCGGCACCTAGGGAAACCTACCAAACCTGTGCATTTTTTAAAACTAGAGACCTAGGGGGATCCAAAATGGGGTGACTTGTGGGGCTCTGACCAGGTTCCGTTACCCAGAATCCTTTGCAAACCTCACAATTTGGCCAAAAAAACACGTTTTCCTCACATTTCGGTGACAGAAAGTTCTGGAATCTGAGAGGAGCCACAAATTTCCTGCCACCCAGCGTTCCCCCAAGTCTCCCGATACAAATGATACCTCACTTGTGTGTGTGTGGGTAGAACTAGCGCCCCCGACAGGAAATGCCCCAAAACACAACGTGGACACATCACATTTTTTGACAGAAAACAGAGGTGTTTTTTGCAAAGTGCCTACCTGTAGATTTTGGCCTCTAGCTTGGCCGGCACCAAGGGAAACCTACCAAACCTGTGCATTTTTTAAAACTAGAGACCTAGTGGAATCCAAGATGGGGTGACTTGTGGGGCTCTGACCAGGTTCTGTTACGCAGAATCCTTTGCAAACCTCAAAATTTGGCTAAAAAAACACATTTTCCTCACATTTCGGTGACAGAAAGTTCAAGAATCTGTGAGGAGCCACAAATTTCCTGCAACCCAGCGTTCCCCTAAGTCTCCCGATAAAAATGATACCTCACTTGTGTGGGTAGGCCTAGCGCCCACGAAATGAAATGGCCCAAAACACAACGTGGACACATTAAATTTTTTCACAGAAAACAGAGGTGTTTTTTACAAAGTGCCTACCTGTGGATTTGTTCCTCTAGCTCAGCTGGCCCCAGAGGGGCAGAAATGGCCTAAAATAAATATGCCCCCCCAACCTCCCCCGGTGAGCGACCCTTGCCTACGGGGTCGCTCCCCTTGCGTGACATTGGCACAAAAAAAAAATCCCCGGTGCCTAGATGTTTCTGCCCCCTTGGGGGCAGATTGACCTAAAATCGTCCGATCTGCCCCTAAGGGGTGCAGAAATGGTCTAAATACAATTTGCTCCCCAGGGGAGCGACCCTTGCCTAATGGGTCGCTCCCCATCTCTAAAAAAACAACAAAAAAAAAAAGTAGCCCTGGCACCTAGAGGTTTCTGCCCCCCCGGGGGCAGATCGGCCTAATAACAATAGGGGCAGAAATGGCCTAAAATAAATTTGCTCCCCCAACCCCCCCCCCCCGGAGCGACCCTTGCCTACGGGGTCGCTCCCCTTGCATCACATTGGCGCAAAAAAGAAAATCCCCAGTGCCTAGTGGTTTCTGCCCCCTTGGGGGCAGATTGACCTAAAATCGGCCGATCTGCCCCCAAGGGGGGCAGAAATGGTCTAAATACAATTTGCCCACCAGGGGAGCAACCCTTGCCTAATGGGTCGCTCCCCATCTCTAAAAAAACAAACAAACATAAAAAATAAAAAAAACACAAATTTTTTTTGCCCTGGTGCCTAGAGGTTTCTGCCCCCCGGGGGCAGATCGGCCTAATACCAATAGGCCGATTTGCCCCCGGGGGGGCAGAAATGGCCTAAAATAAATATGCCCCCCACTCCCCCAACCCCACCCGGGAGCAACTCTTGCCTACGGGGTCGCTCCCCCTGCGTGACATTGGCGCAAAAAAAAAATCCCCAGTGCCTAGTGGTTTCTGCCCCCCTTGGGGGCAGATTGACCTAAAATCGGCCGATCTGCCCCCAAGGGGCTTCCCCTTCCATCCACGACCGGGGGGTGGGGTGGGGAGCCCATGGGGAGAGCGCTAGCACTCCCCCCAGTTCCCGGGTGCAGGACGAGGTGATCTCACAGAACCAGTTAAATTAGAAACTTTTTGGGGTCACGTTGCAAGGGATTGTGACTGTTGCTTGACTAGGGCTCACACCTTAGTCTACCAACAGCCCAATTTCTTACATTTACTCATAGCACCTCTGAGTTTGGTGGAGGTGTACTCTTCTCACAGGTTTCTCACAGGTCTTCTATTTTGCTATTTTAGGCTTGTTGCCCATAAAGAGGGACATAATCTAAACATAAAGAAATGATGTTGGCCACTCTCAGAATCACATTCCTTTCATTGTCTTGTTAAATCTAAGAGTCACAAAAAATGCTGGTGTGTATTATTCTGGTCTGATGCCAAAATATTCAGAATCAGGATTTGGAGTTTAACAAAAGAGTATGGTCAATAATTCACAAGATCTAGTAAGCTGTCATAATTAATATATGACGCTTCTACTGCCTCACGCTGTTCAGCACACCGTTAGCATATTCACAATGGAAAAGTCAGACTGTCTTACAGTCAATGCAGACAATGATTTGGACACTCAAATGGCAGCATCTGCATAGTTTTCTTTCATTTTTAATAGATAAATAATGAGTTATAGTCTCATGACAGGGTGTTGCTTCTTCGTTCTATTATTTATCCCAATGTTGAACTTCCACTCAAACAAAGTGAGGCGATGTGTATTCAACTTTTAGAGACAAAAATCGAACACTCAAAGTGAAACTGAATGCTGATGACTCATTGATCTATTTCTGGGTTGCTCTTTTGCATGAAATCAATCTAATTCTTAACAACTGTAGAAGGAGATTTAGATGTATTATCAATAAGTGTAAATCTAACATTTTGCCGCTAAATTCATAAAATAGAATTTAAAAGTGTACATCCAATATTAAGAATCTAAAAACGAAAGTAAAATGAATGAAGGGAAGTATTTTAAAAGTGTAGATCTGATAATATGTATCTAAAAATACAAGTAAAAGGAATGGAGGGAAATATTTTCAAATTACATTCATTGTATTGAATGATGATACAGCAATATTGAGAGGGTTGGGGAATATGCCTTTGAAACTGTTCAGTTGGATAAATGTTAATGATATGATGATCCTCCAGCATCTTTGTTTCCGACTTGAGACTACTGCTATTCATGTTTCCCTGTACAATGAAAATAACTGAAGAATAATTTCCAAATCTGTGTTTTAGAAGCTCTAATAAAGTAGTGAAATAAACTGAAGAAAACTATAACGAATGCCAGTTAGGTGGTTCCAGATTTTTAATTATTCTTCTGGACCGCATAGCTAAAAGGAGTGAGCTTATTTTTCGCAATAAAAACAAGAAAAACTAGAACAGTCTCAGGAAAGCCTTATCATCCCACACACCTAAAGGTCATCTTTGGAGATTTGCGTTTCCTCTCCTACCTCAAAGAGTTACTTTTGAAACTTTAAGAGTATGTTGTAGGTTTGCTCATAGTAGACTTTTACGTTGTTTATCTACAAAACAAGAATTGTTAATGGTACAGTGCATTGTCAGTGTGGCTCCCAGCTATCTCATAGGTGTCATATCTGGTCCATACATTATCATATTGGTCCACTTCAGATGATCTCCCAAGATGAGAGACACTCGCAACCAACACAGAGGTGCCTAACCTCGTTCAAACTTTACTGGAGGCACTTTTTCTCATCTTTTTCTTTCCACTCCCAACACAACTTACCTCATACAAAACTATGTCAGTAATCTCCAGTTGTGAACTGAAACTCTTGCTAGATACCTAATTCCTTGTCATTATTTAAATCCATGCTAAAGTACAGAGTACAATTGTGCCCTGTCACCATCTCAGAGAGTGTTTTGGGCAGTGGCTTGGGGAAAGAGATGTTTCGTGGAACTCCATTTCTAGGTTCCACAAAGTCGAGCCTACTGACCAAGGCCCCAGCTGCTCCCGCAGCCAGGTGGTGTCACTACAGGCCAGATTTACAAGAAACTGGTGCAGAGCTGTGTGTGCCAAAATAAGCAGCACAGCGCTGCACCAGTTTTGAAACTCAGGGATGTGCCATATTTACAAGAATACAGCACACCCCTGCGTTTCTCCCTTCACTACATTAGGAAGCCTGCACCAACGCAGGCATACTTGCACCATAGTGCAAGGGTGTCTGTGTTGAGGGGTGTGATTGTTTATGTGCAGGAAGGTGTTCCTTCCACACACATAAACATTCATCCATTGCATTTTGCCTCATAGAAAAAGCAAAAAATGAGGAAGAATAAAAGTATTCTTCCTTGTTGCGCCATGCTAACCCCCACCCCCCCTCACCCCTCCCCGAAGTGGCGTTATATTTTGGTGCTGCCTCAGATTAGCATTTTCTTGTAAATCTGGGGCAGTGACAAAAGCAATGGGTATTATGGTGGAACGCCCATTACAACACATATTGCACGCCTTTCTGATGCAGGAAACTGCGTCTGAGCGGCTCATATTTACAAGGAGGGGTAAAGTCACACGGAGAAATGGTTAGAGCACAGGAGCGTCGCAAACGTTGATGCTCTGGTGGCACCATGACTTTGGAAATCTGCCCATAAGTGTCTGACACAGCTATGTACTGTGTGTGAGAACAGTAATTTCAGGAGACTTTTTCTAAACCCTGTGCCTCTGAAAGCTATCTGGATCTTGTGTGTCTGTCTTCTCAGTAGTGCAAGGGTGTTGGGGAGGGTAACCTGCAACGTATTGGCATGCCAGACTCTTACAGCCTGAAAAGGGATGGAAGTGTACCTCTTAGAGCTTTCCACCTGAAATGTTAGCCAGGCACCACATATTTGCCACTACAGATACTGGCAGGAGTGTTGGGTGTTAGTGCCAAGCATGAATGAGACAAGCATCAATTGCTACAGTCCACTCAAGTCTCCTTGGCCTCCTCCTTGAATTCAGTAAGTCACCTCACTACCCAAATTGTTGGGTGCTACTTGTCTTGGCGTTCTGGAAGCCTTGCCAACTGTTTGGACCTCACTGCTACCCCTGGGGATATGGGAAGTGGACATAGGGGAAGCATCAGATCCAGACCTTCTGGTGTGACCCTCCAACCTCTCTCAGTCTGAGGGGATGTAGCAAATGCAGAAAAAACGTACTTACAAACCGACTCAAATGTTGAGGCAATGACATTGCATCCATAAACGTTTTTCTCTTCAATATAGTTGAGCTTGTGCTAATTAAGTAGATATTATATTATTGTCAATATGGTTAAACACCATCTCAAATCACCAAGAATTGCATGCACTAACCTGTGGCAGATTATTCTACCCCTTGAGGGCAATACATCGAACTCAACAGAAACACTCAAGACATTTCAGATGCACCGTATTAGCAGTTATCCTGGAGCTTGCAAAAGCACGTGCTACCAAGTTACACCACAAACACCCAAAAAAACACATTACCACGAGCATGTGCCATACAACTAACACAGCTCAGCTAACTTATGTAGCTAGCTAACATGAGGATCAGAACATCACTTTAAAGCTGATAGAACAAGTCTGACTCTTTTGTCCAAATATAGATACCCATTGCTCAAGTCCAACAGAACATGTTAGATAGACATGCCGAATCTAAAAATTACATAACATGATAGCAAAGACCAAATTGTAAGCAAATCGTTGCCACTTCAACAGCACATCCGTTACACTCACACACAAAGGCAAATAGGTAATTGCAGTCAGAACACACTTCATCCTCATTCAACTATAATACCCACAGATGGTATTAAAACACTACAAAAGTGGTGCATGCAATGTAACACTAACTACACAATTAAATTATGCCATTTACCAGCACTATCACATTTTGCTGGACAGTGAACAATGATTCATTTATCTGCTTAGTAAGTGAGCATTAAGGTCTCACAGTAAACACCCTATACACATAGTGAACCATAGGTAGTCTGGCCTTCAGAGATAAAACACTGTGTTAGCAGTCGATAAGAAATGCCAGAATCATGAAGAAAGGGTGCCCACATGCTGAAAGTGCTACAAAACCGTTCATATGATAGAAGTGTGTTGCAAAATGCACCTAATATGACATAGGCTTGCATGCTAATTTAGATGATCATCACTCACTGACTTGTTGTTGAGGGCGGAAGCCAGACTTTAGAATTTGCTCCTGCTAGCATGTCTGACCTTAATAAGTGAACTTACAATGGGGCGCGAATAGGCCGATGGACCTTTTGACTCGCAATTAAGATGTTCCCACTATAATTCCAGCACATGCAGATCAATAATCAATAACCAATACACAAATATCAATAATCCACAATAATCAATAACATTACTGTTAAAAATTGGGTTTCTGGTTGGCTAGGGTATGCACCTCAGCCAGGCAGAACTTACCCACTCTAGTCAGGGCAAGGGAGTTACACGTCCAAGATAACCCCTGCTCACCCCCTTGGTAGCTTGGCACGAGCAGTCAGGCATAACCTGGAGGCAATGTGTAAAGCATTTGCACAACACACACCACATGTGATGCAATATCCCCACCACAAAGGAAACACAACACCAGATTATATGAAAATATACTGTATTGTACACAAGGCAATTATCAGACCAAACATCACATATCAGTACTATCCTGCTACCTTAGCAGTTGTCAGAGCTTTACACATTAGTTACTCTGCAACCTAGCAGTAGTCACACATAACACACAGGTTACTCAGTATTCTGCAACATAAGCAGTAGTCAGGAAAACACGTTATTACATCACAGCACTTGTCATAAGAATATCATAAAATGCCCATAGTAGGAACATTAGAAAACATATGGCAAGTTAGAAAAAAATATTAGCAAGCATGTCCATAAAAGGAACATTTGCATACACATATGTAAAAACATCAAATGCAGGTAGGTAATATATGAATCAAACAAAAGTCTGTAGAAAGAATTTTGGATTGCAACTATATTGGTCCTTTAAACAGTACCTGGTTGGATGAAGGCACCTCCAGTGCCTAGAAGGCGAACAATGGGGCCCCCGGCGCTCCTATGCACAAAACGGGGGCCTCCCTTATACTCTAGGGTCAGAGGAGGGCGACATGCACCTCCTCTCTTTTATAGACAGGCCCCTCCGGGGACCGTGATTACTGGGGGCCCCCCAGGGCCTCAACCAGCCCTCACGAGGGGGGCCAAAGCCAACAAAAACAACTTAGGGCAGGAGGGGGGCACCACGCACCCCCTCCGGTTCAATGACAGGCCCCTCCCGGGACCCGCAATCTCTGGGGGCCCCCCCGGGCCTCCACTGGCCCTTCCACCAAGGGGAGGGCACAATAATGCCCGTTTTACCTAACAGCAGAAAAGGAGCGTCCTGCTCCTAGCGCAGAGGCCAGGGGGAAGGAGGCACTCCCCGCGCCTTCCCCTGGTCCTGCCGTGAAGCCACAAGAAGATCAGACCCCTCCTGGGGCCCGAGCAGACACTCGCCTGCACCCGATGCGGTGCACGAGTGTTCTTCCAGCTTCCCGGGCCCCTGCAGTGATCTTATTTAAAGGGGCACAATGCAGCAAGGAGTCTACGAGCTCCCAAGGCTCCATAAGAGCGCTGCAATCAGCGCTATGGCAGCCGCAACCACGGAGAAGCACCCCTTGTGAAGAAATGGATGCAGGGGCCACAGCACCCTGCCCCTTGGGAGCAGAATCTTAAGACAAGGTCCTCAGGTGGATGGCCCAGCTACAGGCCAGCACAAGGGAAAGGCAGCAAGTGGCAAGTCCTTCACAGTGACCAGGCAGGTCACAGGTCAGCACAGCAGCAGCAGTCCATGGCGGTTCCTGGTGAGTCCTTTCAGCCTTTGGTTTCCAGTTCCAAGATGATTCCAAGAGTCTCCAAATTGTGGGGAAAATTCCCCTGTACTTATAGTCAGTTCTTACAGTGTTTTACAATGGTAGAGAGAGGAGGTTCCAGCCAGTTACAACTGGTTCTGGGAGTGCCCCCTCTCTCCTTTCAGCACAGGCTCCAAACATCAGAGGGGGGTTAACGACCCTATTGTGTGAGGCCAGGGCACAGTCTTTACAAATGCAGGTGTGCCCCGCCTCTCCCTTCTCTCAGCCCAGGAAGACTATTCAGTATGCAGATGCACCTCTGTGACACCTCCACCCTCCCTGTGTACAGGCTGTCTGAAAAGTATGCACAAAGCCCCAACTATCACCCTGCCCAGACGTGGATTGGAGTCAATCTGCAAAACACCAGAGTCATAAGCACAGATAAATGCGCACTTTCTAGAAGTGGCATTTCTGTGATAGTAATAAAAAATACACCCACACCAGTAAGCAGCATTTATTATCACCATCACAACCATACCAAAAACGCCTACGCTACCCCTCATAAATCAGACAATACCCCTTACACATAAGGCAGGGCATTTCTAATGCAATCCTATGAGAAGGCAGCACTCACAGCAGTGAGACACCAGTTAGGCTGTTTGTCACTACCAGGACAGGCCACGCAACTTGGCACATGTCCTGCCTTTCTACATACATGGCACCCTGCCCATAGGGCTAGCTAGGGCGTACCTTAGGGGTGACTTACATGTAGTAAAAGGGGAGTTCTGGGCCTGGCAAGTAAGTTTAGATGCCAGGTCCCTGTGACAGAAAACTGTGCACACAGGCCCTGCGCTAGCAGGCCTGAGACAGGTTTGAAAGTCTACTTCAGTGGGTGGTGCAAGCAGCGCTGCAGGCCCACTAGTAGTATTTAATTTACAGGCCCTGGGTATAGAGATACCACTTGTACAAGGGACTTATAGGTAAATTAAATATACCAATTAGGTATAACCCAATCATACCAACTTTAGATGGGAGAGCACCTGCACTTTAGCACTGGTCATCAGTGATAAAGTGCTCAGAGTCCTAGAGCCAACAGTGAGAGGTCAGAAAAAACAGGAGGAAGGAGGCAAAAAGACTGGGGATGACCCTGCGTAAGGCAAAAAGTCCAACAATTACTAATCAATACAGTCAGTAATTGTCATGCGCCAATACCTTTCAGTCATGAATAACCACACCTCTTAGTAAAAGTTAGACTATTTATTTCCCTATATTGACAATGCTAAGGTCATGTAGATTAATCTCTAAATCAATTGAAACGCATACAGAAACAATACTGGCTGTCCAAAGCGGTGGAAGAAATGCAATCTAATCAAAGCTTGAACTATGACAAATTCTAAGTTTATGGTGCAAATAACAAGGTCAACTGGGTCAATGTGATCACATACAAGTTCAGCAGAGAAATTCATCGAACATTATTCCTTTCAGCAGAATTTCATTAGTGAGGATCCTTAACTAACATCAGATTAGCATCAGCATGTTGGGCTCCATGAAAAACAATTTAGTAATGCAAATTTGGAAAAGCATCTAACTAGGGCTCTATCAAAACAGTGCAGTTGGTACCTAGAAAGAAAAAGCAAATATGCATGGTAATCAACATTCTAATTCATAATAACTATCCTCAGTATGGATCAGCAAGCCGAGTCAGTCTTCGTCCTCAGGACATCAGTCGATATGGAAGGCATCAGGGTTCAGCATCAAAGTTCAGAAAACGCAAAGTCTTTAAGAAAATAAAGTTGAGCACGTCTCTTGTCAAGACACAAAATGGGCAAGAATGAGCTAATTTCAAATGCTGAATGTTTAAGGCAAAAATGCAAAATGCAGATTGCTGGTTTCTTCTCAGTGCAGTCTCATTAAGTTAAACTCACTAAAACTATTTTCCAAATCCCTATTCGTCAAGGGGTCGCATGTTCACACTTTGTCCAATAAAACGAAAACGCCAAATCTATGAATTCTACTATTACTCCGTTCACATGTCGTTGATTGGTTGTTCTACAATGTCCTCATCATCCAGCTCGTCAGGTAACAATATTGTTGCAGCTTTTACTCCAGTCAGTGTCTCCATTGTTCTCCTCCTGAGAAAGCCAGTCTTACACACATTACATACAAAATGTTACATTAGCAAGAACAGTATCTTCTAGCAGTAGGTTCTCATGAGAAAGATTCTCAGCTAGGAGCACATTTACATAATAGAATGGAAAATCACATTTTAACTCTCTAGGACAGCCATTTATTTAAATGTTAAGAAACTACAACTAATAAAGCTAATACATAATGCACAACCTTTACTATGACATATTACTACATTAGTCAAACATATGCTCAACATTTCATAGTATTAGACTATTAATAAGTACATTTGTGAACATTGGCGGCCACTACTCGTAATCACTTTTTCATATGCGTGCATTATTTTCTACGTTTATATTTTCTACACAAATCCATTACACAGAATACAATGAACACTCATTAATAATTTTTATTAAAACACCTGCGCTAGCGCTCCTATGTAAGATCCGGGAAACAAAAAGCCATCTGGAATTCTGTGACGCCATTATGATCAGGCTGTTCCCTCGATAAGTCAACAGGGAAGTGCCTACATCAGGTCGTCATGTTTTTCACATTATCTAAATAAGGACTCTTAAGAGGAAGACTACGACTCAGACTAATCCAGATGTGAAAATAATCAAGATATTTGTTGCGCTTACTTATAGAGCCAATTAAGCAAACCTTGTTAAATGTGAGCAACATTTGATGTGTATGACCGTGAGTAATTCATGAAGTGGAATATATTACACTTTATACCTTACACAGCGAAACTATGTTGCACGATACCATTTAATTGCCGAGGAGACACGGAGTTTATTGCAGGTAATGAAGTGTAATTTTTCATTGTCCATCGTTGTTGTCTATATTGTCTATATTCACGACATATTACTAGAAAATAAGCAAGTAAATAAAAAATACAAGAGTAGAATAGCGGGACTCACAAAAGATGCATTTTACAAAGCGGAGTGGTAAAGGCCGTGTAGGAAATAAAAGGAGTCGAAAGGAGGAGGCTGGAAAGCACATCTGGGAAAACAGACGCTAAAATGGGAAGCAGTCAGAGGGTTAAACGCATCAACAAGAGAAAAATGTGAAGGCAAGGTAACAAGAGATAGACAACTTTTACAGACATCAGCAAAAGATGAAAGGGCAACTGTGTATATAAGACTGCTGGGAGAAAAGATGCTTGCAGAAGTGTCAAGAAAATAGATTAATTTCTCTGACCTGTCTTCAGACAAAATAAACATGAAAAGGGATTGAACTATGTCCTTATTTCTCAGTAAGAGCAAAGCAAATGCTAGAATGGTTGGTTCTTGGAAGAGCCTAACTCAGTAAGAACTAATACTTTAGGCATTCGGTGTCAAAGGCCGAATTCCACTTATTCCACTTATTATGCCCCATTTTCAAAGAGAAAGCTCAGAAGAGAATGTATTTACCACACCTAGTAATCATATCTCCCGTGTGTTGGTGTTTACCAGGTGGCTAACCGCTATCTAACCTACCCCGAAGTAAGCTGTAAAATTCCGAGCTCTTCGCAAACTCCAGGTTGCATAAGGATCACAGTACTTACCACAGCTCTCACATTCTTCCCTTGGTAAATTTAAACAAGTCAGACATGCTGGAATTTACCGGAGGAAAACATGTTGGATAAACTCCAGTACTCACTGAAATATGTCCGCTAAGCACCGACATTGGCATATAATTTATCATGTTCTTAATGTCTACTCTGAATGAATTTTTTACTGAACTATGTAAATGTCACACAAGGGGCCTTATTTACAACGTTTTGACGCAGGGTAGCGCTGCAAGCCTTCTTGCTGCACTGCACTGCGTCAAAACAAAAGGGCAGGAATGCGTCTTATCTACAAATACGGCACATTCCTGTTCTTTCACCCTGCGCTGGTCCACAAATTGCTGCCATGCACCAATGTAGGCATCCTTGCACCATGGTGCAAGGCTGCCTGGGTTGGGGGGATGATTGTTTTTGTGCAGGAATGGACACCTTCCTGCACAAAAACAATCAAGAGAGGCATTTTCCTCTTGGTATGTGTGCACATAGAAAAAGGAAAAAACGGGGAGAAATAAAAATATTTCTCCCTATTGCATCACCCTTATGCCAACCCTGTGGTGGTGTGTAGGCTTTTGGCACATTCACAGGTTGACAAAGCTTGTAAATCTGGGAATGTGTCAAAATCCATTGATGTTGCCTAGGAACACCCATGCAACACCTGTGGAAACGCCTCCCTGATGCAAAGTAAGGCGATGCAGCGACGTACACTGCGTTGCCTTACTCCGTATCTACAAGGCCATGAAAAGCCATGCAAAGTGGCTTTGCGTGGCCTTTTAGATATGGGTCAGCAACCAGCTCTACTGGTGCGTCACAAAAAGTGACGGTGTAGGCAGCTTGTAAATAAACTCAGAGGTTTTCAGTATTTTCTGGGTGCAGTAAATACCTGATCTCATTCTGGCCTACTTGTAATGAGGTGCATAGATGTATCTGCCTATGTCAAATATTGGTATAATTAAGACCCCAAGACATTTTGAAACTGATTTGACCTGGTAGCTTCTGCATAATGTGAACAAAAATAAGTTAACACATAACGGAACACATACGTAGGCAAGGGCAAAAATTGGTGGGCATGTTTATTAATTCATTCACATGAGAAGAAATACAAAATATAAACAAGCATTTGCAATGCAATGGGTCTTGCATTGCGCAAAGTTAGAGCTATTAGCATTGTAAATTCCTAACTGGACTTTTCTTGCCACTTAAATTGAAAATGAAAAGTAGAACAGTTGACATAAGTGAGCCGATTCAAAGTGCAATGGCCACCATAAGCATGAGGGAGAGACACAAAAAGAAAAAGAAGCTTGCTTGCAATCAAACATATCAGCAATCGTGCAATTATCCAAGTAATAGGGGCAGTCTGCAAGGCGGTAACAAAATTGCCCCAAGGAGGGACGAACGTAAAGCATTTAGCAATGATATCAAAAGGTTTTTGAAAGACATGCCCAGGAACGAGTGAAAGTGATGTGCGTGCGGTGAGCGTTGATAAAAGCCCACAATACTTAAAACAGGTCAAGGCGCTTGCACGCTCGACCTAAAAAGCCAGTCACCTGATCGATAATCACAGAAGTAGGCTCCAAGAAAGTCATCATAGTCATCCAGGAAAGCTAACACAGAGATACTTCTGCTACAGTTCAGGAAGGAGCTCCTGGGCGATATGACACCACTCTGCAATATGGTGCAAGCAGCAACTAGATCAATGGCACCAGGCAGCAAAGAGTTGCCAAATAATACAAAAGGAGCTGGTCCGACCATCACTGTGAGGGGCCGAGAGACTGTCAGCAGTCACACTATAATAAATACTGATTGAGAGACAATCACGGGGCCTTCCAGTGATGGAACAAAAAAGCGCAAATGTGTTGGTCTGATCGTGGATGAGTGGAACTTGGCAGTGCTGCCATGGATCTAGTCTTAAATTATTGGTGGAGTCGGGGGTCCCTAAACTGTTATACCCTGGCCCCCATGCACAAGGGATGAAGTTGTAGTAGAGAAAACTTTGTAAAACAAAATACTGGAATGGACCTCAGGAAGAAGCAACAAAAATAAAAAAAGGGAAAATTAAAGTATGAGAGATCACAAGGACAGGAAAATAAAGAGGACAGTTTTAAGACAGAAACAGGATTAAATTTGACGAATATAAGATTGTCTCAGAGCATAAACGGACCCAAGCGTGAATAAGATGAAAAAGGAAGCAACACAATAACGTAAACATGCGGGAAAATGAGGTTGTGAAAGTATAAAATCTACATGACAACCACCTCGAATCAGTGGAGATTCTCCAAAATGTAACTTACCTCCTGTGAACGGATAGAAAAATATCAGAAACAGCTTCCCTAAGCGTAAAAAGGATGGGGTAAACAAAGAGTATTTTTAAAACCGACTGGCAGTCTAAAGATCGTACTCTGATCTTTACGGCTCTAATTTCCTGCAAAATCTGCTATTGGTGAAAAAAATAAAAATAACCCACCACAAAAAAGAAAGCCCACCTACCACCCAATGAGCTACTGACACCTCTGAAAGGGAAGAGATTGCTTCAATATACGGAAGTGACTTCACACTGTTCTAGAAAAAGAATGGCCCAGCCGCACAGGAGCCGGTGCTCCACGCTTCCTGGAGGGAGTAGAAAGAGAGTGCGGGACAGAGCTGGAGAAAGAGCAGCACTGATGGGCGAAGGGTCGGAATTTGCTGATCCCTCCATCCAGCCCTCCTCCCAGTGATTCTGCTGTGCCTCTTAAATGGTGAAATGCTGCAAATGTGCAGCAGGAGAGACCAGCTGTTTCATGTTTCTTGGGTCCATTTGCGAGACGCGTATCCAGCCGAGGATTTGTTTTTGAATTCCGGGACATGTTTTAGCTCATAAAAGCAGGAAGACATGTCCCCGGATGCCAAACAAAAATAAAACAAGCATTTGAAATGCAATAGTCTCATTTTTGCTCGAGTTAGAGTTCATAGCGCTGTAAATTACTGACTGGAATTTTATTGCCACACAGACTGAAAATAACAAAAGGAAGAGAGCAAGGGTGAGCTGGCCCTGGAAAAGCCCCCCTCTGCTTTTGGTTTATGTTTACAGAGGGAGCTGGTGGGGAGGAGTAACTGAACAAGCACCCACACTGTTGAGGTGAAACAGGCAAATGCCCCAAAAAAGTCCCTTACAGAAGAGATAAACAGGACATAGCATAATTACAGAGTACTTTGTGATGCTTCCAAAGTGCAAAAAGGCAGGACAAAGAGGCAGAACTGATCACTAGCAAGCAAGGATTTTTGAAGGACACTGCAACTAACAAATGAAAACACTGGAACTCACTGTATAGTACAGCAGGCCGAACGCTAACGCTCAACCTAAAAAGAGTAATTTCGGTCTAGTATCCAGTGGCTGCAGAGTGGAAAAAAAGCATATTTGAAGAGGATTCACTAAAACGAAAAGATTGACAGTATAAAAAAAAGAAGAAAGAGTATTTCATGCAGGTGTTCTCTGTGTTAGCACATTCAAGCCAGATCTAACCGGTTTTAGCAATGATTTTTTTTCAAAAAATTGAAAACCTACGGGTGGGGAAGAGACCCAATTACATTTCCCTACACAGAGTGAATAAAATAGATTCCAGTGTCAACTCAACTGTTGTGTTGTTGTTGCGGTATAGTTTCATGCCCAATTAGAAATAAACTAGGGTGTAGGCACAAGAGGTCTTGTATAAATACTGGGTATACGCTCACTAATAAACACATTTTTAAAATGAAAAGAAAATCAGACACACTTACAGTACAAAGGTAGCATGAGGATAAATATTAATCACATTTAGTAAAGGGAAAATTTGAAAATAAAGCAAGGATGTCATATAGTGTACTTGTAATATGGTAAATCCAGACTGTGGGTCTGATCTGGAGTTTAGCAGATAGGGTTACTCCGTCACAAATGTGACGGATATGGGATATCCCATCTGCAGTATAATGATTCCCATAGGATTTAAAGGGATCATAATATGATGGACAGGATAGCCATCACATTTGTGACGAAATAACCCCATCTGCCAAACGCTAAATCAGGCCCAGTATAATCTACAAATGAAAAAGAAATGAAAATCAGAAAATTAACAAACCTTCATCTAGCACAGAAGATACCTGTACATCAATCAAAATCCATACTGGATATTTTGTGAGAGGTGTTCAATTTGATAGGACTGCCCAATGAAGGCGAGATTATCTAGAACATCGAGCCAGCAGATGGGATGGAAAGGTAGAGTCTGAATATTTCTTCTTTATCGTAGCCACCACCTCTGGAAATACAACATGCTCTAAGGGCCCACAGAAAAAGAAAACGGTGTTGAAATTTAAAATTTTAAATTAGAGGTGTGCGCTGTTGTTAGACCTGACAGCCTTAGGGTGGTCACCCCTAACTTTTTGCCTGCCTCCCTCCACTTTTTAGACACTGTTTTAGCTGGTTTTAAGACTGCGCACTTTACCACTGCTAACCAGTGCTAAAGTGCATATGCCCTCTCCCTTTAAACATGGTAACATTGGATCATACCCAATTGGACTATTTAATTTACTTATAAGTCCCTAGTAGAGTTCACTATGTGTGCCCAGGGCCTGTAGATTAAATGCTACTAGTGGGCCTGCAGCACTGATTGTGCCACCCACTTAAGTAGCCCCCTAACCTTGTCTCCGGACTGCCCTTGCAAGGCCTGTGTGTGCAGTTTCACTGCCAATTCGACTTGGGTTTTAAAAGTACTTGCCAAGCCTAAAACTCCCCTTTTTCTACATATAAAACACCCCTAAGGTATGCCCAAGGTAACCCATAGGACAGGGTGCTGTGTAGGCAAAAGGCAGGACATGTACCTATGTAGTTTACATGTCCTGGTAGTGTAAAACTCCTAAATTCGTGTTTACACTGCTGTGAGGCCTGCTCCCTTCATAGGCTAACATTGGGGCTGCCCTCATACATTGTTTGAGTGGTAGCTGCTGATCTGAAAGGAGTAGGAAGTTCATATTTAGTATGGCCAGAATGATGACATTAAATCCTGCTGACTGGTGAAGTTGGATTTAATATTACTATTTTAGAAATGCCCCTTTTAGAAAGTGAGCATTTCTCTGCACTTAAATCTTTCTGTGCCTTACAATCCACGTCAGGCTGTGTTTAGTTGACATCTCCTTGTGCATTCACTCAGACACACCCCAAACACAGGATACTCAGCCTCAGTTGCATACATCTGCATTTTGAATGGGTCTTCCTGGGCTAGGAGGGTGGAGGGCCTGCTCTCACACAAAGGACCGCCACACTCCCTACTGGGATCCTGGCAGACAGAATTGAACTGAATGGGGACTTGCTGCACTTCTAAGCCACTCTTTGAAGTCTCCCCCACTTCAAAGGCACATTTGGGTATATAAACAGGACCTCTGCCCCTACCAACTCAGACACTTCCTGGAGAAGAAACTTGTAACTAGAACCTGAATCCTGCCAAGAAAAACTGCATGGCTGACCAAAGGACTCACCTGAATGCTTTCTGTGAAGGACTGCTGCCTTGCTGTTGCCCTGCTGCCTTGTTACTCTCTGGCTGAGGTGAAGAAATGCTCTCCAAGGGCCTGGATCGAGCTTGCCTCCTGTTCCCTGAAGCCTCAGGACCAAAAAGACTTTGGGGGTAATTTCAACCTTGCGGTCTTTTCACAAGACCACAGAGGGACCGCCGTACTGAAGACCGCCAGTGCTGGCGGTTTTCCGCTCGGCGAATTATGACTGCTGGCAGCCCTCCGTCCTTTTCCGGACGGAGATCCGCCAGCAGCTATACTGGCGGTCGGCGCAGAAGTGGAGGTTGCTCCACCTCCACCACCCCGTAAACAGAACACTGCCCACCAAATCACATTACGTGATTTGGCGTGGCGGTGTTCTGTTAATGGGGTGCTGGCGGAGGAGCAGCCCCCATGGATCCCGTCCCCTCCCGGAGGATCAACGGACCAGGTAAGTTGATTGTCCGTTAGGGGAGGGGGTGGGGGGGTGTTGTGTGTTGTGTGCGTGAATGGGGGTGTGCGTGTGAGTATGAAGAGGGGGTGTGTGAGTGCGTGTATGCATGCGGGGGTGTAGTGTGTTTGGAAATGTGTGCGTGTCTGCCTGTATGTATGTCTGTATGGATGTGTGTGTGTATGTCTGAATGTGGGTGTGCGTGTATGAATGTGTGTGTGTCTGTTGGCATGTTTGTTCGTGTGTGTGCGGGTATGTGTGTAGGTGGTGTCTGCATGCGTGTCGGGTGTGTGTGTGTGTAGTGAAGTCGGGGGTGGGGTGGGGAGGGGGTCCTGCCACCTTTTGGGGGTGGCAGGGGGGTAAGGGGTGTCGGGGAAGGACTCGGGGTGGGGGAGACCCCTATCAGTGCCAGGGAAGGGATTCCCTGGCACTGATAGTGCTAACCGCCATGGATTTCATGGCGGTGCCCAACCCCATTAAATCCATGGCGGTCAGCCAGGTCATGATACCGCCGGCGGTCTTGTGATGGCTGCCGGGCTGGAGACCCAAGTATCCAGCCAGCGGTCGTCTCCGCCCTGGTGGTCGGTTCGGAGAAGTGGCGGATGACCATGGCGGTAACTGCCATGGTCATAATTCCAATTTTTTTACCGCCAGCCTGTTGGCGGTAGGACCGCCACTTCTCCGCCAACCACCAGGGTTGTAATGAGGGCCTTTACCTCTTCAAGAAGGACTCCTTGTGCGGCAAAATTCGACTCACAGCCTGCCAGAAACAACACACAGCCTGCACTGCGGTGAAAACTTTATTGCACGGTGAACCAGAATGACACAGCCCGACATCGCAGCGAGAAGATCGACACAGCTCCAGCGAAGCAACCGGAAATTCGATGCACGGCCCACTGGATCGATGCATAGCTGAGCCGGAACGACGCAGCCCGCCTTCAAGAGAGGAATCGATGCAGCGCGTGCCGTGCAGTAGAAAATTTTACGCAACGGCCACCAGATCGACGCAGCTCCTTTGACTTTGTCCTGCCAGCGCAGGAAGTCCACGTACTGTCCCCAGGGCGTCTGAAAACCCCGCAACGCAAAGAGGATCCACAACAGAGCACTGGAAATCGACGCACAGGCATCCCTGCGTGGAAACTAAACAGCACATCGCCGTGTGTGGCCCGAGAAATCGATGCACCCCCTTTTGTTTCCACGCTTCTCCTCCTCTGTGGCCCTTTGCAGAGATTTTTCACGCGAACCAGGTACTTTGTGGTTCAAAGAGACTTTGGCCCTCATTACAACCCTGGCGGTCGGTGGTAAAGCGGCGGTAAAACCGCCAACGGGACGGCGGTAAAAACAAATGTAATTATGACCATGGCGGAAACCGACAACATAGACAGCCAATTTAACACTGCGACTGGCACGGCGGTACAAACAAACAGCATGGCGGTCACCACCAACAGACAGGCAGAAGACAATGTACCGCTCACACTATTATGACAGGCCAATCCGCCACCTTTTCCTGGGCGGATTCAACGCGAACAAAAACAAGGCGGAAACAGGACTTGGAAGGGAAAACACTCACCTCTACACACCCCACGAGGAACCAGGACGCCATGGAGCCTGAACTTCAAATACTCCCTGCGATTGTCTTCCTGCTCCTCTACCAGGAGCACGACCAACGGCAGTGATGACCACGGTGAGTACAGCACCTACGACACAGGGGAGGGGGGAGGGAAAAGAGAGTGACACACACACGCAACACGCAACACCCCACCCTCACCTACAACAACACACACACCAATACATGTTGAAACATTACATTAAGACCCCCCAAGCCCCCTGGAAGAACACAAGGACAAAAGGAAATTATTGTAACCATTGTAATCAATAAACATCCATTAGTCAAAAATGTATATACACTATAAACAAATATGTACACTAAGAATTCAAGTCCAGGTACTGCACCCATATAGTCCATGGACCACTGGGCCCAAAATGCATGGGCGAGGTCCACACAAGATACCCGATTGAAATGGAGAGAACACTGCAGGGGCATCAGATCGAAATAAAACAGGCACCTCAGGGGGAAGGGAAGGGGGGCACCTCAGCCGGATGAGTGCACGACGCTGGCTCCACGAGGGAGCTCCATGCCCATTGATGTATCCTGGGGAGTGCAAAGCCACAGTCTCTCAAGTCTCTACAGTGGGTGGGTTGCCCACTGCTTTATCCTGGGGAGTGCAAAGCCACAGTCTCTCAAGTATCTCAAGTGGGTGGGTTGCCCACTGCTTTATCCTGGGGAGTGCAAGCCACAATCTCTCAAGTCTCTCAAGTGGGTGGGTTGCCCACTGATTGGTCCTGGGGAGTGCAAATCCACAGTCTCTCAAGTCTCTCATGTGGGTGGGTTGCCCACTGCTTTATTCTGGGGAGTGCAAAGCCACAGTCTCTCAAGTCACTCCAGTGGGTGGATTGCTCACTGCTTTATCCTGGGGAGTGCAAAGCCACAGTCTCTCAAGTCTTTCCAGTGGGTGGGTTGCCCACTGCTTTATCCTGTGGCGTGCAAAGCCACAGTCTCTCAAGTGGATAACAGTCTCCACTGGTTCTGGAGGGGGCTTTGTGCCCAGAGTGCTTCATCCTGCCAAGGACTCAGGTAGTGGATGCCTTTCTCCACTGGTTCTGGAGGGGGCTTTGTGCCCAGAGTGCTTCATCCTGCCAAGGACTCATGTAGTGGACGTCTTTCTCCACTGGTTCTGGAGGGGGCTTTCTGCCCAGAGTGCTTCATCCTGCCAAGGACTGAGGTAGTGGATGCCTTTCTCCACTGGTTCTGGAGGGGGCTTTCTGCCCAGAGTGCTTCATCCTGCCAAGGACTGAGGTAGTGGATGCCTTTCTCCACTGGTTCTGGAGGGGGGTTTCTGCCCAGAGTGCTTCATCCTGCCAAGGACTGAGGTAGTGGATGTGATACTCCACTGACGGTGGGGCAACATGGAAGCTGCCCAGGCCCCTGGAACTGACCACCAGCCGCGTACGCATGACCACTAGGGATGGCAGCCATGTCTGCGGTGGTGCCACTGGCTCAGGTTATCGTGGGGCCGCTGGCGGGGCTGGCGGCGGTGTCATTAGCGGCGGTGCTTGCGGCGGTCATTGTGGCGGCGGTGCTTGCGGAGGTCATTGTGGCGGCGGTGCTGGTGGAGGCCTCACTGACTGCGTTGCTGGTGGCTGGCTCACTGACTGCCGTACTGGTGGCTGGCTCACTGACTGCCGTGCTGGTGGCTGGCTCACTGACCGCGGTGCTGGTGGCGGTGTCTGTAATGGCGGTGCTGGTGGCTGGCTCACTGACCGCGGTGCTGGCGGCGGTGTCAGTAATAGCGGTGTTGGCGGCGGTGTCAGTAGCAGCGGTGCTGGTGGCGGTCTCACTGACTGCGGTGCTGCTGAAGGGCTGTGTATCTGGGCTGCTGGCGGCAGTGTCCTTGGCGGCGGTGCATGTGGCGGTGCCGGTCTTGTCCGCCGTGCAGGTTGGCGGCGACGTTGACTTGCCTTTCTGCTTCAGGCCCTTCCCCACCTTGGATGCTGGCGCAGCTGTCTTGCCAGTCCCCACACTTGTCGTGGCTGAGCCCTTGGTGGCAGGTGTTTTGGCCTTCCTCCGGGATGTGGGCAACTTCTTCTGTTTTGGAGGTGGGGGAATGTCCTTGGCCTCGCTCCTTGGGACACTGGCAGCCCTGTTGCATGGCGAACTCCAAAAACCGAGTATTGCTGGCACCACTGTGCCCGGTGATGTGGTGGCTGAGGTGCTGGGTTGGGACCTGGAAAGGCGGGCCCTAGGGGACGGACGGGGGGGGGATGTAGGGAAGAGGTCAACATTTAAGAGGAAAAGTTTTTTTTACACACTGGCACGGGTAGATGGAGGTGGGTTTGGGAGTGGAGGAAGAGGTAGTGGTTGTAGGAGGTGTTTGTTTGCTGACTTTGGGTGAAGGTGCATGGGCTGGAGGCTGTTGTGAGGTGGATGGCTGTTGGGTGGGTGTGTGACTGCGTTTGTGTACTTTGGGAGGAGGGCTCACAGACACACTGGGAGAGGACACTGGGGATATGTGAATGGTCGTGGGAGTGCACATGAGCGGTGTGTGGTGATGGGCGTGCTGGTGATGGAGGTAGTGGCTGAAGATTTAGTGCATGCAGGTGTGAGTGGAGACGTGACAGGGAGGGAGGAGGGAGACGTGGGGGAGGGGACACAGTGGAGGCAGTGGATATTGATATGTGTGCATGGGTATGATGCTTGTGTGAGTGCTTGTGGGATGTGTGGTGCTTATGTTTGCCAGAGCCACCCTTGTGTGTTGAAGTGTGTGAATGCTGGTCTGATGGTGTGCTTGGGATAGGCTGAGGTACTAGGGATTGGGTCTGGGTGGAGGAAGTTGGAAGGCGGAGGCTGGACACAGGGACAATGACTGCCATCAGTGCTGAGGCCAGAGCCTGAAATGCTCGCTGTTGGGCTGCCTGGCCAGAATGAATGCCCTCCAGGTATGCATTTGTCTGTTGCAACTGCCTCTCTACACCCTGGATGGCATTCAGAATGGTAGACTGCCCAACAGTGAGGGATCTCAGGAGGTCAATAGCCTCCTCACTGAGGGCAGCAAGGCTTACTGGGGCAGGGCCTGAGGTGCCTGAGGCGAAGGAGATGCCCACCCTCCTGGGTGAGCGGCCACGGGACACACACTGAGGGGCTGCTGGGAGGGCGGTGCTGGTAGGGGGGTTGGCGGCTGTACCTGTAGATGTGGTGAGCAAGTGGGGCCCACTACCGCAAGGGAGCTCCCATCAGATGAAGAGTCGCTGTCGCTGGTCTCAGCTCCTGCCCCCATCGTGGAGCTCCCCTCGCCCTCCGTCCCACTGGTGGCTTCAGACTCCGTTGTCTCGCCCTCCAGGGCCATGTGGGATGCAGCTCCCTCCTGCTCCGGTGGCACAGCTCTTCCACCTGACGATGCTAATGAACACAAGAACAACAAGACCACAAAAAGGGGGGGAGAAAGAAGAACGACATGTTCAGTGCATACAATACTGCTACCGTCGGCAGTCACTACAGACACAGCAGCCCTCTGCACTATGCCATGCACTTGCAGTTCCCTAATTAATCACAGTGACATGGGGTACATGGCCTATGCCCGATTGCTGCATACATGGAAGTCACAGGAGCCTGACTAGGTGTAGATTGTTCTTACCACTGGTGTGGATGGGGGGCCACTTAGCCTGCCTCACAAAGGCTCCTTGCCTACAAAGCTCGCTCTAGCCTGGGGGAACCCACTGCCCACCTCCCCCACCCAGACACCTCCAATGCACGCAGAGCCAGCTAAATGTGAGTGAACTCACCCCCTTGTGGCTACTGTGATGCCCTCAAGTGCCCATCCAACTCCGGATACGCCACCGCCAGGATCCTGAACATCAGGGGGGTCATGGTGCGACGGGCACCCCTCCCACGTTGGGAGGCCATCCCCAGCTGGGCCTCCGATGTCTTCTTGCTACAGCGGCGAAGGTCCTCCCATCTTTTACTACAGTGGGTGCTCCGTCTGTGGTGGACCCTCAGGGTCCGGACGTCCTTGGCGATGGCACGCCAAATATCCTTCTTCTGGTGGGCGCTGACCTAGAGGAATAGTACAGGGGAAAATGTAAAACTTTTACCGTCCGGACCGTCACAGTCATTGTCCCTCGTTCCCACCCTTGCCCTGACGCACATACACTCACCATCCGATCATGCAGGCCTCATCTCCCCCTGTATCTTCCATCCGCACCACTCCAAACAGGCATTGCCCATACAGCATGCTTACAGTGTACTCACCTGTTTGTCTGGAGGACCGTAGAGTAGAGTGTACTGGGGAGGGACCCATCCACTAGTTTATCCAACTCCTCCGATGTGAAGGCAGGGGCCCTTTCCCCAGACACATGAGCCATCGTCGCTTCCAGACTGAGGTCACAGCAGCACTTGCAGTGTAGGTCCTCTTCTGTCGAAGATCAGGTATCAAGTGAGTGAACAGAGAGAAAATGGCAGTCACGTCCGTGGCGGTGCGTACCGTCACCACCGGCATACATCGTCATTGGCTCCTGGGACCCATAGGGCCCAATGTTAACCAATGCAGGATTGCGACGCGGTCTTCGACCGCCTACCGCGACGGTGTAGAACGCCAGAGCAGTTATCTCATATCCCCTTGTCCCACATTACAGGTCAGACAGCTGCCATTTCAGGTGGCCACATGGCATTATTTTTTAATGCGTCACACATATATTGGCCTTGCATATACACAGAGACAGGCACATAGGGGGTTATTCTAACTTTGGAGGAGTGTTAATCCGTCCCAAAAGTGACGGTAAAGTGACGGATATACCACCAGCCGTATTACGAGTTCCATAGGATATAATGGACTCGTAATACGGCTGGTGGTAAATCCGTCACTTTTCCGTCACTTTTGGGACGGATTAACACCTCCTCCAAAGTTAGAATAACCCCCATAGTGTATTGACAAATGTGCGCAATACTATTGTTTTTTTCCTACCTCAGTGTTGGCTGACTCTGTGCTCGCTGTTCTCATCCATAGGGCACGTCCGCTGGGGCAGGTGAGGAGATGGCGGCATCCTCCGGTGTACAGACCGCTGGTGGACCTGTCAACAATGGAAGACAGACACATCATTATCACTTACAGACTTGATCGTGCCACAATCCAGGAACTGTGTGCCCAGTTGGAGCCAGACCTGATGTCAGCTATCCGCCATCCCACAGGTATCCCCCCTCTAGTGCAGGTCCTGTCAGTACTCCATTTCCTGGCAAGTGGGTCTTTTCAAACAACAGTGGCCATAGCATCAGGGATGTCCCAGCCTATGGTCTCCAACGTGTTGTCCAAAGTGTTGTCTGCCCTGCTGAAACACACGTGCAGCTACATTGTGTTCCCTCAGGTGGAGGATTTGCCTACAGTGAAAGGTGACTTCTATGCCCTGGGACATATCCCCAACATCATAGGTGCCATTGATTGTACACATGTGGCCTTAGTACCCCCCGCAGGAGTGCACAGGTGTACAGAAACCAGAAAAGCTACCATTTTATGAATGTGCAGATGGTGTATTTGGCTGACCAGTATATCTCCCATGTGAATGCCAAGTTTCCTGGCTCAGTGCATGACGCTTACATCCCTTATGTGATGGGGCAACTCCAGAGGCACCGTGTGTGGCTATTAGGTGAGGACAAGGACCCTATACTGTGTGAATAGTCGTGTGGGTCTGGGGTTCTCACTAAGGGTTAGTGTGCGTCTAACAGTTGTCCCTCGACATTTGCAGGTGACTCTGGGTACCCCAACCGGTCATGGCTACTAACCCCAGTGAGAAATCCCAGGACAAGGGCAGAGAAACGCTACAATGAGGCACATGGGCGAACTAGGATTATTGAAAGAACCTTCGGCCTCCTGAAGGCCAGGTTCAGGTGCCTCCATTTGACAGGTGGTTCCCTATACTACTCAGCAAAGAAGGTGTGCCAGATCATCGTGGCCTGCTGTATGCTGCACAACTTGGCTTCGCGACGACAGGTGCCTTTTCTGCAGGCGGATGGTCCAGAAGGAGGTCTTGTGGCAGCTGTGGAGCCTGTGGACAGTGAAGAAGAGGAGGCAGAAGAAGAGGACATAAACAACAGAAACACCATGATCCAGCAATACTTCCAGTGAGACACAGGTAAGAAGACATCACTGCCTCCTACATCTGATAATATTGTTAGACCTATCATCTGTCTATCACTTTCACCCAGTGTATGGACCCTGATTTGTCACTTTGCCTTTCAATTTCACAGATGTGGGTCCCACTGTGTGACCTCTGCTATGTTACCTCATGGACTAGAGCTGCGTGACATAGGTATATTCACAATACAATGGACATTGCTATTTTTGTTAGTTATAGCAAATACACATTTGTGAAAGCACAGACTGACTCCAGATTGTTTTGTGATTCAAGGGTGTTTATTCAAGTGCAAAATAGTGGAGGGGGTTGTAAAATGGGCAGGGGTGATGGTGGAGGAATGTCCATGGCAGAGTCCAGTCTATTTGTCTCACAGGTGCATTGTCCAAAGGGGCATAGGAAGTGGAGCTAGGGCAGTTTAAGGATGGACAGGGTGACAAAGTGGGACAGAAGGATGGCATTCAGGGTGGTCTCTTTGTTGGCGGGGTCTTGGCTTTGTTCTCTGTCTTTGTCCTGGCTCCCAGGGACCGTTTGCAGAGTGGTTCTCCATATGCAGGGGGTGGGGTGCTGGTGTTGTGGTCCTGTGGCGGTGCCTCCTGTCCACTAGCCCCGGCGGAGGTGGTGGGCAGTTCATCGTCCAGGCCAGTGTCAGGGGCCCCTTGTTGTGCCACAGTGTCCATCCTGGTGTTCACAAGGTCCTTCAGCACCCCTACCATGGTGCCCATTGTGGTGTTGATGGACTAGAGTTCCTCCCTGAACCTCAAATACTGTTCCTCCTGCAGCCGCTGGGTCTCCTGAAACTCGCCCAGTACCGTTGCCATCGTCTCCTGGGAATGATGGTACGCTCCCATGGTGTTGGAGAGGGCCTTGTGGCGAGTGGGTTCCGTGGGCCTGTCCTCCCCGTATCGCACAGCAGACCTCCCAGTCCCCCGGTTTTCCTGGGCCTCTGTCCCCTGAACCGTGTGCCCACTGCCCCCAGGTCCCTGCTGTTCTTGGGGTGGTGGGTTTGCCTGGGGTCCCTCTAGTGGTGGACACACTGCTGCTTGACATGTCCTGGGGACAGAGGTATGGGCCCGCTGGGTGGGTGCTGTGCAGGTGTTTCCTGAGGGGGGAGGCTCTGTGGTGGCCTGTGACTGTGTCAGGGGAACCGACTGTCCTGAGGTCCCAGATGGGTCGGGCTGGTCATCTAGATCCAGTTGGACAGAGCTGCTGTCATCATTGTGGGCCTCTTCTGTGGGGGGGGCATGTCTGGAACCTCCTGTCCGGTGACGTTGGGTAGGGGTCCTGCAGGGGTGTAAAGGCATGATTGTTGCATCTGTGTGTACCATGGTGTGCAATGGGTGGGTGACCCTGTACCCCAGTGCTTACATTCTTGTGTAGGACCTTGTGTGATATTTGGTTTAGGGATCTGTGTGGGTATGTGTAGTGGACATGCATTGGTGATGGGTGTCCATGCTCTGTTGTTGCATGTAGGGCTTGGTTTTGGGATGAGTGGTTTGTGATAGTGGGACATATGTGAGGAGTTGGAGTGATGGGGGTGAGGGTGGGGGTATGTGATAGCATGCAGGTAGGGTGGGGGATATGGCAGTTAAGATTTGACTTACCAGAGTCCATTCCTCCAGCTACTCCTGCAAGGCCCTCAGGATGCAGTATAGCCAAGACCTGTTCCTCCCATGTTGTTAGTTGTGGGGGAGGAGGTGGGGGTTCGCCGCCAGTCCTCTGAACCGCAATGTGGTGTCTTGAGACCACAGAACACAACTTCCCCCATAATTCGTTCCACCTCTTCCTGATGTCACCCCATGTTCTTAGGTGCTGTCCCACTGCGTTGACCCTGTCCACGATTCTGCGCCATAGCTCCATCTTCCTAGCTATGGAGGTGTGCTGCACCTGTGATCCGAATAGCTGTGGCTCTACCTGATTGATTTCCTCCACCATGACCCTGAGCTCCTCCTCAGAAAACCTGGGGTGTCTTTGCGGTACCATGGGGTGATGTGGGTGATGTGTGAGATGGTGTGTGTTGTGATGTGTGGGGTGATGTTTAGGGGTGTGTGGTGTTTTGTGCGTGGATGTGGATGAGTGATGGTGTTGTGTGCCTCTGTATGCTGGTGTGGTCTTTGCTTTTCTGTCTCTCTGCTTCTTCCAAATTTTTCATTGTAAGGGTTTGTGGGTAATGTGGGTATGTGTTTTATATTGTATTGGGTGTGTAGGAGTGGTGTGTGTATGTTTATCAGGTGTGTGTATTTCGAATTGTCCAATGTGGTAGTGTTTTGTAAATGTGTGTGTATTTTGAGCGCGGCGGTGTGTACCTCCAATGGAATACCGCGGTTGAAAGACCGCCGCGTGGATTCGTGTGTCGTGATAGTGTGGACGTATTCCTGTTGGCGTGACAGTGGAGGTTTTGGTATCGCCAGTTTATCACTGACCTTTGGTGTGGCGGACTTGTGTGGGTGTCTAGATTTTGGCAGATTCCAAGCTGTGGGTCATAATAGCTTTGGATTTCAAAATGTTTTCATTTAACAAGGTTCTTAAATTGCAGTTCAACTGAACAGTTATGTTTACATTGGAAAGTCCTGGAGTTGCCTGCACTGAACACACCAGGAGCAATAGTGGGGCACCAACATCTGCCAAAAGAGATGCCAATGAGTACAGTGCGTGGCCATAGCAGTAGGAATTCACATCCTGCCAGTGACAATGTCACACATCAAACTGTCAATGAATTGTGAAATAACACTGTCTTACCTGTGTTTCATTGGAAATATTGATGAATGACTGCACTTCTGTTGTCCTCATCATCATCCTCTGCCTTCTCATCTTCACTGTCCACAGGGTCCACTGCTGCCACACGGCCATCTCCAGACTCCTCCTCCTGCAGAAAAGGCACATGGCGTCTCAAGGCAAGGTTGTGCAACATACAGCATGCCACGATAATTTGGCATATCTTCTTGGGTGAGTAGCACAGGGTTCCACCTGTTAGATGGAGGCACCGAAACCTGGCCTTCAGGAGGCCGAATGTACATTCCATAATCCTTCTTGTTCACCCATGTGCCTCATTGTAACATTCCTCTGCCCTTGTCCTGGGATTCCTCACAGGGGTCAATAGCCATGAGAGGTTGGGGCAACAAGAGTCAACTGCAAATATTGTGGGACAACTGTTAGCCACACACTAACCATTATGTCCCACACCATACCCATACATCAACATCCACTGGGTGGGAACCAGGGCTCACCTATTAGCCACACACAGTGCCTCTGGAGTTGGGCCATCACATTTGGGATGCTGCTATTCCTCAGGACAAAATCATCATGCACCGAGCCTGGAAACTTAGCATTGACATGAGAAATGTGCTGTTCCTCCAAACACACCATCTGCACATTTATCGAGTGATAACTTTTTTTATTTCTTAAGACCTGTTCATTTTTTCCGGTAGAGGACACAAATGCTATATGTGTCCTATCAATTGCACCAATGATGTTGGGGATATGCCCCATTGCATAGAAGTCAGCCTTCACTGTGGCCAAATCCTCCACCTGGTAGGAAACAATGTAGCTGCACATGTGTTTAATCAGTGCAGACAACACTCTGGTCAGCACTACTGAGAACATTGGCTGTGACATTCCTGCTGTCAAGCCCACTGTCACTTGGAAAGAACCAGTTGCCAGAAAATGGAGCACAGATAGCACTTGTACAAGATGGGGGATCCCAGTGGGATGACGGATAGCTGATATCAGGTCAGGCTCCACTTGGGCACACATATCTGTGATTCTGACCCTGTCCAGTCTATAGTTGAGGATAATGTGCCTGCTCTCTATTGGTGCCAAGTCCACCAGGGGTCTGTACACAGGGGATGTCTCATCTCCTATTTTTCCACAGCGGTTGCAATCTATGGGGTAAAATAGTGAGCAGCTGGTCATTATCTGTACATTGTAGCCACTTCAGTTCAATGCATATTGTGATTGTTACAATATTTTGGTGAAATGTGTTCAGATTGTGAAATTGTGAACTGTGATGCAGTTAGGATCCATGGTCCCCCTACCCTCCCCCTAGAAATGGCGTCCGCCTGTCCAATATAGAGGGATAGGTGGAAATTAGGTAATTCTGCTGACGTTGTGCACCGTTGCGGGAGGCGGTCAGTAACCGCTGTGCAAATCCTCAATGGTTATTATTGGGCCCTATAGGATACAGTGGCCAATAGTGATCTACGCCGGCAGTGACAGTACGCACCGCTGTGGATGTGACAGCCATTTTCTATCTGTTCACTCACTTGCTACCTGACCTTCAACATGAGAGGACCTATACTGCAAGTGCTACTGTGACCTGTGTCTGGAACCTACCATGGCGCGTGTGACTGGGGAAAGGGAAAGAGTTGGAGCGACTAGTGGATGGGGTCCTACCCCAGTACCGACTGCTGTATGGACCTCCAGACCAACAGGTGAGAACACTGTGAGCATGATGCATGGGGCATGATTGCATGGAGTGCTGTGTGAATGCCTCATGTGGGGGGGGGTTGGTGGATGGGCCCTGGGCAGCTAGCCATGTCTGTGCTAAAGGGGATGAGAAGGGGCATGATGGGCCATGAGCCTAACAGGCAGGACGGCTAACTAATATCTTTCCCTGTGTGTATTTCTCTGCAGGTCAGAGCCCATCAAAAGAAGGGATTATGGCGTGCCATAGGCAAGGACGTGCGGACCCTGGGGGTCTACGGCCTGCAGAGCACCCACTGTCGCAAACAATGGGAGCACCTGAGACCCTGGGCATGGAAGACGGCAGAAGCCCAGCTGGGGATGGCCTCCCAACGAGGGAAGGGTGCCCGTCGAACCCTGACCCTCCTGATGGCCCGCATACTGGCGGTGGCCTATCCGGAGATAGATGGGCAATTGGGGGCATCACAGCAGCAACAAGGGGGTGAGTACAGCGCCCTTCATTTCTACTTACGTCTGGTGGGGTGGTGTGTCTGTGGGTGCCACTAGGCCAGGCCTGACACAGCAGGGTAGGTCCTATGTTGGCCCGGGTTCTGATGTGAAATTCCTCCAACCTAGCTAGTAGGCATCCACTACTGTGCAGGGGTGTATGGGTCTCAGGTATGCTGCAGTTGGCGGTATGTGTCCCTATCCATGGCCTGGTGACTACCATTTTAACTGGTAGTGCATTGCCTAGTGCGTAGGGCTGTTCCCTGTGTGTGAGTGTGTTATGTACGCCAACGGTGGTGTTGACCAAGTGTATCCTTTGTCACTTCCCCCCCTTTTGTTTTGCCACCCTGTCTTTATGTGCATTAGCGTCATCTGGCAGAGGAGCAGTGGCACCTGCGACTCAGGAAGCTGCATCCCACAGGACCCAGGAGGCAGAGTCCACCGACGCTGAGGGCACCAGTGGGATGGAGGGCGAGGGGAGCACCATAGCGGAGACTGGAGGGGACAGTTCAGACACGGATACTTCCTCCGATGGAAGCCCTCCCAGCAGCCCCTCAACGAGTTGCCCGTGCCCGCTCACCGAGGAAGGTGGGCATCTCCTTTGACCCAGGCACCTCAGGCCCTGCCCCAGTTAGCCCTGCTGCCCTGAGTGAGGAGGCTACTGACCTCCTGCGATCCATCTCTGTTGGGCAGTCAACCATTGTGAATGCCATCCAGGGGGTGGCAGCCCAAATGCAACAGTCTAGAGGGCATTCACACTGGCTTGGCGGCCCAACAGAGATCAATCCAGGCTCTGGCCTCCTCTCTGATGGTAGCCATTGTCCCTGTTTCCACCTTCCCCCTCCAACTTCCTCTACCCAAACCCATTCCCCTCAAGTCCAACCTAGCCCAAGCACACAGGCAGATCAGCATGCACACAGGACAACGCACAAGAGTGGCACAGGCAAACACAAGCACCACACTTCATTCCACAGGCACTCACATAAACACCATCCAGATGCAAGCATACCAACATCCACTGCCTCCACTGTGGCCCCCTCCTCCTCATCCTCCACCTCCCTCCCAGTTGCATCTCCACTCACACCTGCATGTACTACATCCTCATCCACTACCCCCATCACCAGCACACCTATCAGAACACACACCTCCCTGGCAGTCACCACCCCCACATCCATGCACATGTCCCCTGTGTCCTCTACCACTGTGTTTGTGCCCCCTCCTCCCAAAGTACACAATTGCAAGCACTCAGACACTCAACACCCATCCACCTCACAGCAGCATCCATCCCATGCACCTGCGCCAAAACACAGCAGACTGACACCTCCTACAACCACTCCCTCTTCCTCCACTCCAAAACCTTCTCATTCTTCCCTCCCCAATGTCCCTAAGAAGCTTTTCCACTCCACCATTGACCTCTTCCCTCACCCCTCTCACCCCTACCCCTGTCTTTCAAATCAGGCCAGGGTGATCAAAACCCAGGCAAGCACCTCAGCCAACCAGTCCACGGGCACATTAGTGTCCCCACCAACTCCAGGTGGGAAAGAATCCCGGTCACCAGCCAGCCAGACGGAAAGGGTGCCTGCCCCAAGTGCTGCAGGAAGGAAGGGCAAGGAGCCAGCCCCAGCTGCAGGAAGAAAGGGCAAGGAGCCAGCCCCAGGTGCTGCAGGAAGGAAGGGCAAGGAGCCAGCCCCAGCTGCAGCAGGAAGGAAGGACAAGGAGCCAGCCCCTGCTGCTGGAAGGAAGGGCAAGGAGCCTGCACCAGCAGGCAGTGAGGACAAGGGGCCTGGTGCTGGGACTCAGTCGGAGACGCCGCCACCAACCATGGTGATGCAGCCGTCCGAGGCTGCAGAGGACGGGCTGGAGCCTCCCCAAACAACAACCCCCGCCACCACCAGCAGCAGCAGCACCAGTTGGCAGATGTCCGACGCTGCAGGGGATTGGCAGGACCTTCCCCACACAACCACCACCACCAGGTTCACCAGCAGCACCACCACCACCAGCAGTGGGCAGCCATCCAAGGCTGCAGGGGATGGGCTGGAGCTTCCCCCCACCACCAGCAGCACCGCCACCACCAGAATGGGAAGCCGTCCAAGGCTGCAGGGGATGGGCTGGTGCCTCCCCCACCACCATCTCCACCAGCAATACTGTGTCAGGCACTACCAGCAGCAGCACCAGTGGGCAGCCGTCCAAGGCTGCAGGGGATGGGCTGGAGCCTCCCCCCACCACCACCACCAGCAGCTGCAGCAGCACCACTGCCACCACTGAGCAGCCATCACCATCGGCGGACATTCTGTAGACCTACATCCATGGGCTGTTGTGTGGCCTGCCCCCTGCAAATCCAGTGGGTATGACACCCAGATGAGAGACTGTGACCTTGCACTGCCCAAGATCTGCATCACAGCGCACGATGCCCCCTCCAGAACCAGTGGAAATGCCATCCACTCACCCCATCCTCCCCAAGATGAAGATCACAGGGCGCGATGTCCCCTCCAGAACCAGTGGAGATGCCATCCACTCACCCCATCCTTCCCAGGATGAAGATCAAAGGGCACGATGCCCCCTCCAGGATGAGTGGAGAAGCCAACCACTCACCCCATCCTCCCCAGGATGAAGATCACAGGGCACGATGCGCCCTCCAGTGCCAGTGGGCAAGTCACCCACTTGAGAGACTGTGGCCTTGCACTCCCCAGGACAAAGCACAGGGCACGATGCGCCCTCCAGTGCCAGTGGGCAAGTCACCCACTTGAGAGACTGTGGCCTTGCACTCCCCGGGACAAAGAGCAATGGGCATGTTGCCCCCTCCAGGACCAGTGGTGGTGTTCCATCTGCCAGCTGAGGTGCCCCCCCATTGCCCATCCCCCTGAGGTGCCTGGCTATTTTCCAAATGATGCTCCTGCAGTGTTCTCTCTGTGTTGGTACAGGAGTGAAGTGGGGTCTTGGACTTTGTAATGTGGCCCTGTGGCCCACGAACATTGAGGAATGGGCAGTGTCCCTACATTTGTAAATATGTATATACTTTTTGATTTGGATGCATGTATTGCTACTATTTTATCTTATAAAACTATTTTTAATCTATAGTAGTTGTCCTTACATTATTCATGAAGGGTATGGGGTGTATATGTTTTGTTCCTGCAGCTGTATGTGTGTATGGTGTATGGTGCTAGGGGTGGTGGTGTTGCATGTGTGTGTCACTCTCTTTTTCCTCCCCCCTCCTCTGTGTGCTAGGTGGCTGTACTCACCGTGGTCGTCTTCGCCATCGTTGGTGTTCATAGTGGAGCAGCACGTAGAAGATAATTGGGAAGATATGCAGCTCGGGCTCCATGGCGGCGTGGTTCTTCCCAAAATCTCCACAGGTGAGTCATTTCCCTTCTGTGCAGTGTTTCCGCCAGGCTATTGATGTTGTTGGTACCACCCTGAAGAAGGTGGCGGATTGGACTGTCTTAATGCAGTGGGCAGAACATTGTCTTACGCCTGCCTGTAGGTGGTTACCGCCGTGGTGCCTGTTGCTTCCGGCCTGGTGGTCGGTGTGTTAAAGTGGCTGGCTGTCTGAGCTGTTTCCGCCATGGTCATAATTTACCGCCAGCCTGTTGGCGGTATTACCGCCACTTTATCACCAACTGCCAGAGTTGTAATGAGGGCCATAGTCTCCTTGCCCTGTGCCCCAACTCATAAGGCAGTGCAGTGAGTGCTTGATGGGGGGAATTGTTTTGCTGCAGTGAGGCTGCACGGGTAAGCTGGATGCTGGTGTCTCAGGTGTTTGGGGTGAGAGCCTGGAAACATGGCAACACCTTGCTCAGCCCACTGAGGATATTTCTGATGCCCAGGAACTGCCAGAATGGAAGAGTAGCAATGTGTGGTGTCTCCGATGCCCCTCTGGGGTGATAACATCTGCAGCCCTTACTTTCACCCCTTCTCCTGAGATCATTATGGACATTCCTGATTGGAGTAGAGTGTCTTTACTCCCAGGGGCAGCCACATCTGCTCCTGAAGTGAGTGGTTGCTGGATCCCCAGTGAAGTTGGGTACTCCTTGCTAGACTTACACTGATGAGCCACTGGGGTGAGAGCGGTGGTCTGCATTGGAGACCAGCAAGTTACTCTTTGGGCCTGTGGTTCCCTGGTGGGGTCCCCAAGTGCAGTGTTGCCTACCACTGGCTCGAAAACTGCCGGGATCTATGCCTAATGTGCCTTGGGTGGACCTGTGTTTTACTGCTCTGCTCAGTCTGGTATTCCCTGGGTCCTGTCTCATGCTCTGTACCTTGCTGCCCTACTGCTGCACTTCTAATGCCCACTGCTTATGACTGGGTCATGACCTCTTACAGCCCCATAAGGCTGTAAGAGGAGTGGAGTGCTTTTGTAGACCTAGACTCTTGGTGGTTTGGTGAATCTTGAGAGCCCCCTCCCCTCTTTTGAAGTTTGAGCGGCTGTGATACACATCTGACCTTTCCCTGTTGCATAGGCGGGTGACCCTGTGTGAAAGCACTTCATAGTGTGGGGTGCATTGGATCCCCAGACCTGACCCAGAGATGGGTAAGGACAGAGTGCAGCGGGGAGCCCAGCAAACAAAAATGGTTGGACCCTCAGCCATGGGGGGCAGCCTGCCGCTGGTGGGTGGAGGAGGCCTAAATGACCCACAGGGCACCATGGGCACACAGATTTTAGCTTGCATCGAGGCCTCCAGTTCCAATAAGCAGGCCAAAATCAACTTAGGGGGTCATTCTGACCCTGGCGGTCATTGACCGCCAGGGTCAACGACCACGAGAGCACCGCCAACAGGCTGGCGGTGCTCTCAAGGGCATTCTGACTGCGGCGGTTTGGCCGCGGTCAGAAAGGGAAAACCGACGGTCTCCCGCCGGTTTTCCGCTGCCCTCAGGAATCCTCCATGGCGGCGCAGCTTGCTGCGCCGCCATGGGGATTCCGACACCCCATACCGCCATCCTGTTCCTGGCGGTTCGCCCGCCAGGAACAGGATGGCGGTATGGGGTGTGGTGGGGCCCCTGGGGGCCCCTGCAGTGCCCATGCCAATGGCATGGGCACTGCAGGGGCCCCCGTAAGAGGGCCCCACAAAGAATTTCAGTGTCTGCTTAGCAGACACTGAAATTCGCGACGGGTGCAACTGCACCCGTCGCACCTTCCCACTCCGCCGGCTCCATTCGGAGCCGGCTTCCTCGTGGGAAGGGGTTTCCCGCTGGGCTGGCGGGTGGCCTTCTGGCAGTCGCCCGCCAGCCCAGCGGGAAAGCCAGAATGGCCTCCGCGGTCTTTCGACCGCGGAGCGGCCATATGGCGGCTCCCGCCAGGCGGGCGGCGACCGCCGCCCGCCGGCCTCAGAATGAGGCCCTTAGTCTCTATGGACATGAATGTGCTGCGTCTTGACCTGCGTAAGGTGGCTGAGGTCACTGGAGACAGAACAACATGTCACAAAACTTCAGGAGGAAATTAAAGCCCTCTCAGAAGGCCCAAACACAGAGGCTAGAGATGCAGGCAGAGGATGCAGTGGGCATCTGCAATGTACGGTTTGTGGGCTTCCCCAAGGGTGCAGAAGCAACAGCCCCTGACCTCTTTCTAAAACAATGGCTCCAGAGGCTGGCTTCTCACCAGTCTTTGTGGTGGAAAGTGTACACAGGACACTGCACAGCCGCCCCCAGAGCCCCTCCCAGAGTTATCACTACAAAGCTCCTTCATTACAAGGACCGGTATTTATATGGCAGACGATTCGCCGTCAAAGGGATCCCTCCTTAGAAACTGATCATTCAGATATTCCCAGAGTATACTCAACATGTGCAACAGACGTTTGGAGGAGTAAAACAGAACCTGAGAGCTATGGGACTGAAGTACATGTTGTTATTCCCTGCAAAACTGAAGGTCATCCATGAAGGTTGGACTCACTTCTTCGTAACACCGGAAGAATGGTGGGTCTGGCTGGATATTCAGGGAGATGGCAGGATCCCGGTGCCTGGTACTCCAGTCGAAGAGGAGTTTTCGTAGATAGGTTGTACCTATTTTAGGCTGAAGGTTGTTTGAGCTTGATTCTTAAAAAAGGATCTCCCCAAATTGCTGTTTCTATCCCTGACCATTTTTCTTCAATATGGAGGACCCTCAATTGGGAGCAGTTGCAGCAAACATGAGACAACCTCTCACACAACATTCATTAAAATAAATGCTCACCACTGAGGGTGGGGAAGTCAAATTCGTAGATGAGGCTCACCCAGCATACAGAACTACATTTTTTTACGCTTGGGTCACTTTATCAGCAGCAGATGGGAACACACACACACATTTCATCATTATACAATAACAAATGCACCTGCACAATACAAACCATACACGTATTTAGAAATACCACTATCTTTTCAAGAACCCCATATTTGGCTTGATGGTGCTCCACCACACGTTCCACATACGTTAGACTAGGTCCTTTAAATAATGACATTCCTACGTGGCCAGAAGTGGCTATTTACACACCACACCCTAATGTGGGTACCACAACAGCAGTGAAGGTACGCAGGCTATATACTAATTTAGTAGAAATATATAGAATGCTTAATACAATTCATAAATCGGACCTTGAACACCAACCCCGCTGGGGCTGCTCTCGTGCAACCACATTTATCCACAACAGGAATAAATCCTACAACTGGCATTTAATAATGAGTGAGATACCCACCAAATGTGAAGAAATTCCATTTTGGCTAGCATAAAAATAAGTGCCTTTAAGGCAGTATTTCCATATACGGGACCCCAAGATAAACATTGAATTCTCACAATGTGCTTGCTACTTGGGATGGTTCCCTCAGTGGACAACTATGAATGACATCTGGGGTGCTGTATTTGCTGCACTCTATGCTACTGCACACAGTACACCAACACTTGTGAATCTTCCAAAAGTGTTAAATAAGATTCAAGATGAATACAGGGCAGCCCCAGCGTTGGTCTTGGGGATGCAATTAATGGGTAATTTTGCCACAGTATCCTCAATAATATTAAGTAATCTTAAAGAGGAAGCAGTAGCCTTGGCAGTATGCCAGTGACTCTGGGATCTTCCTCATCAGGTACAAGAACACAAGCAGTCAAATATTATCACCAAAATCTATACTAGTATAGGTAGGGATAGTCTGGGAGACAGACCAGGTAAAACACAATTACAAAGTAAATCCAACAAGGATTCTACCAAGTAAGCACCAAAGGGTTCTAAAATATGCTGGGACAAACAGAAATAAAATAAAGACAGTCCAAAACAAAGAGAAGTATCTTCATGTTCTGAGACCTCTGAAAAAAGCCACAATTTATGAAATAAGGACACTTTTAAACCTTCCGATAGATACTAATATACAGACAAGCACAAATATTGTTCCTTTCAGGAGTCACCAGAGAGAGAGTGAGAGAGGAGGGCGCTTAGATCACCGAAACGAGTATGAGATACAAAGAAAAGACTTACAACGCTCACCTGATCTTTTAATAAAAAAGGAAGAGAAACTTCCACAACAAACATCCCAATTTAAAAAGAAAAAAGCTGCAGCAACTTTAGCTAAGAATGCCACACATGTTGAGAACTTTACTGAAGAACAGGACGTGGGCAGTAACTCTGCTGAACAGCGCGGCAGAGGTCACAATAATTCACCAGAATCTACAAGAGCTTCTGGATGTGACTACAACTGATGGCTTTTTAGAAACTGAAACTGCGGACAAGCACGGATCTCCAAAGACAGGGTTTACAATGCAAAAATACAAATAGAGGGAGACATAGAGCACACACTTAAAGAAACATTCTGGGGACGATTGTGTCTTGGGCCCTCATTACGACCCTGACGGTTGGCGGTAATTTGGAGAAAGGTACAGCCAACAGGCTGGCTGTACGTTTCCCAAATTATGACATTGGCAGTTTGGCTCAAGCCAAACTTCCAATGTACCACTCCGACCGCCAGGGTGGTAACGGCCGCTGGGCTGGAGACTTTGGTCTCCAGCAAGGCGGGCGTCACAATCTCACCCTCGGAATTATGACCCCACCTACCATCATGTTTTTTGTAGCAAGCGTACTGCCACGAAAACCATGGCGCTAGGCACAATCAGTGCCAGGGAATTTCTTCCCTGGCACTGATAGGGGTCTACCACACCCCCCTCCTCTCCAGAGCCCTCCGCCACCCTCCCTCTCCTGCCCCCCACATATTTACACACCCACATGCGCACACATATATACACACATACACACATGCATACCCATATCCACCCACGCATGCACAGATACAAACCCACACACCTCAACACACACAAACATACTTTGTCGCACACACACATTCACAACACACAACATACACGTACACTCACATTCAGTCATTCACGCACTCATTCAACGCAACTCACACCCGCATGCACGCATACAAAAACAGACACACACACCCACACACACAACACTCCCCACCACCCTCTGCTGGCGGAATTCCATCTGCGGTCATAATGCTGGTGGGCGGCTGGTAGCCACAGCGATGGTATGTTGGCAGCCGTCGCCGTGGTGGTAGGTGGCAGTTACCGCCAAAGTTGAAATGAGGACCTTAATAACTATATCCTCCTGGCAGAAAAAGATTGGCCATATGAATTTGTTCGTAATCTCCCACGGGGGGAAGATGTCACAGTGCCATTTTCTCCATACCAGATTCAGATTCACTTGAAGAACTTACGCCATAGATCGGGCATTGGTGCAGGCTCCAGCGCTGCATCGCAACCATGTAGGAGAGGACAAACAGTCCCCCTACAATATGGTACCAATTATGGCAACACTACAGGTTCAACCACAATAGCCCATTAAACATGAGGCTAAAGCACCAATGAGAGAACCATTCTCACAACTTGAGTACCAGGGTGTATTAGAACACCCCTTTGTTCCCCATAGCTAAGCCGAACCATTCGTACAGAATAGTCTTAGATTACAGACACCTTACCAGTAACACACGCACACATATTTGCAATACAAAAAGCAAATGGCACAGCACTTATTAACAATTTATTGCACAAAAAATACAAAACAACCTTGGATCGTTCCAATGGTTTTTTCTGACAAGATCTAGGACCTGAAAGTCAGAATGTGAGTGCCTTCGGTGCACTTGGCTCTCAAAGAAAAATGTACCTACTCCCACAGGGGTATAAGAACAGTCCAAGATTGCTCTCTGCCCATGTAACATCAATATTACATGACATTGACCCTGAGGCATTGTCCTACATAGATGATATCTACCTCACAGATGAAGACCTCAGAACATACCTAAACGGGTGAACCGCATTGCTGTGGGATTTGCCGACTTAGGCTGTATATGTAATTTCAAGAAAACAAAAATTGTTTTTCTCAGTGTCCTATTTTTTGGGATACGTGTTATCAGATGAAGGAAAGAGTCTGGAACCCAACTTTCTAGAAAAGTGTCCACAGTTACAACTTCCTAATACCATCAAAAAGCTACAATCGTTGTTGGGCTTTTCAATTTTGGCAGAACTAACATTCCAGTTATGCACAATTCATAAATCCACTTTATGACAATACGTTCTGATTTTTCAGGCATACATTAGACACCTGAACATACATGCATTCTCAGATCTTTGCAGCAGGACATGCTTGAATCAAAACACTTACATGCACATGATAACAAAACAAACTTGGTCAGCAGAGTAATTCCTGGTGCCATCGGGTTCACCTATGTAAAATTCAATGAAGGTGACACAGTTCCAATAGCATACAAATCACATTTGTACTCCACTGCTGAACAACGCTTCGCTCCCACTGAAAAACGTCTGACTGCTGATCAGATGGCTGTCATAAAAGATAGACCTTTGGCAAAGCACATTATTGTTGTTACCCCAATACCAGCCCTTGTTACTGTCACCAAGGCAAGCGTCCAGAACGCAAAAGCATTATATCCATGTTCGATCCAACGGGCAACGTCTCTGATGGCCACTGATATAAATTATGTTTTTGATCCAAAATGTCACATACAAGAATTCCTTCAATATGAACTTGAACACCTAATGCCTACAAACATTTTGCCTCTTGAACAACACCAGGTCATCATTTTCACTGTTGGTAAACAGCTCAACCAGCTATAGATACTAAACAGCACTACTCCACCGGTTGCACAGCATAACTTGCATAACTTAAGGCTCTGATTGTGGCACTGGAACACACGGATCCTGAACTTTTTACATTGATTGTGTGTGATTTGTAGTATTGAGTCCAGTCCTTTAATGAATATCTGTATTACTGATGCCAAAATGGGTTCAAAGATTCAAAAAGGAACACCGAGAAACACACATTTTTGTGGGGGTAGGTAGCAGATCTGAAAGACAAGCTACCAAAGGACCATGTAATACATACATTGGATTACCAATGTGTAAGAGTTCATGTTGTAGGAAACACTTTGTCCGATGAGGCAAGTACTGGCTGATGTGAAGGGGTTGGCTGACAGCAAGCCCTTACCAAAGGCATATCCTGCCAAATACCACTACCACCTAAGCGCCCAAAATGTTGCATTTCCAACAATACCAGGGGTGGGTGATCTTGTGATCTCCAACCAAGCCCAGAGACTAGATCTCATAAAAGCAGTGCATGAGGTGCTTGCCTCTGCCCACGCAGGTGTGACAGGTACTATTTCCTTACTTAAAAAACACTACTGACGGCCATCTCTATACATGCAGACTAAACAATATGTCCTTTGTTGTGACATCTGGCAACAAATTAAATAGCCCACCATCAAACACCCACCACAGACACCTTTTCTAATTTCCAACAAACTACTACAATGTGTGTACCGGGACCATTGTGGTTCCCTAACAACTGATGATGCATAAAAATATATTTTAGTCACTGTTGATTCATGCTCCAGACTTTTATGGGTATAGACACAATGATCAGCTGATGTTCAAATTGTTTGCAGGTCTTTATCTGGATATACATAGTTGCAGCATTATATTCAGACCAGGGCCCTGTCTTTGCCTCCAGGGTATTCAGGGACACTATGGCGACAATGCGTATTCAACTCCATTTCTCGTCTCCAAACCATCTTGAGGGAAAAGCAGTCATGGAGCAGAAAAAACAAGACATAAAGCAGTCCTTAACAACAAGAGTACTAGGTACGGGTGATAGCCTAATCGTCTGCAGGGAGCACTAAATAATCAGCCCGGAAGGTCTTTGGGAGGACATACTCCATACGAGGCTATGTTTGGCATACCTATGTGTGTCTCAGATCTTGATGGCCCTAGAACTGTGGCGGCAGAAACACCTTTGTACATGTTACTATCTTGCAGAAATTACAACAGTTCAGTGATGAAAACTCATCTGCATATGCCACCACCTTGGGTATGAGGGATTTGGCAACAACTTTAACTGCTGGATTCCAAAAGTTGGGGATGTAGTACGAGAAAAAGTTGCTATGAAAAATTAATTTGGACCAGTATATAGAGCATAGGTTTCAGTCCTGGAAATAGATGGTACCAGAACTGTCATTTATCACTACTGCCTGGTTCTAAAGAAAACCGCTTTGTTTCAATAGACAATGTCAAGTTACACCATGTGGCCAGCCCTGCACAGTACTCCAAGAGGAGTCCTGGATAATTCCCGTAGCCCTCTCAGTGCCCATCAGTATGTGCCTCTACAACAACTAAACTAAACAATGATGAAGAAACTTCTTTGAGCTTGGGGAGGGTGGAAAATGATCTTCCATTGGTTCCTGTCACCACACCATTGACAAGAAAGTTCCGAAATTTTGATTTTACTCAATTTCAACACAAACAGATGGATTTGTTTACTACGAACCATCTGCCAGTCCGCCTACACCGGCTCCAATATTTCAAAGAAGTGCTTCTGGTTATTTTGCCGACATCAGCAACTCATTTTCAAAATTTTCAGCATCTTCTGCAGTACCTGTATCAAGAACATGCAAGCTTTTCAACTGGCTTAAAAATAACTATTTGATTTGTCCATGGTACAATCTGTGGATATTTCTGACTTTGCTTGCCTTCCTTGTCTGGATTGGTTTTATCAATGTTTTCTTTTGCTGATACATAGTCATTATCTTCTTGGTGGATGAGGATCTAAAACCTAACCTGTCCTAACATAAGGTCCAAAGAAATTTGGCCCTGGTGAACATTTCAGTTATTCCTATTCCAGATGGGATTGTTTGAGATAAAGTATCATTTGATATCTTCGGTCTGACGGAAGTAATTCAAATTCCATATGTATTCAAAGTTTCTATGAAATATATCATAACATAGGAGGTTATTTCTGATGATTGGGATGTAAAAAAAAGTAGATTCTTTGCTTTCTGAGCTTGAATATTACACTGTGTTTGAAAGTGAAGGTGTTTATCAAACAACTGTGAATTATGGGGAAATGTTCTGTTACCATCATAATGGACCTTATTTTGTGCACAAAGCCAGCACCCAGAGAACTGTTTATAGTTATACACAATGGGAATATTGTCTGACTCTGCCTGCGGGGAGTTCCAAAACATAAGTAGAAATGTTTTGGAATTTTACTGGGCATGATGTAAAAAATGTTTGTCTTATTATTTTAAATTGCTACCTAGAAAATTGCAAAACATTTTGTTGACTGATACGAAATTGATTTATTCTAATTCTTTTGTTTCCCAGGTGGCTATGGAAGGCTATGAATATTGGTTGAAGTCAATCGACTTAAAAAGCTTGTGGGGAATTAGAGACTGACAACTACAGGGTAGGGAAACTTTATTTAGAGCATGCCTTATCCCGTTGCGAATTATATTTCCCAATGAAACTGTGCAACAAAAAATTAGTTTAGGCTTGGCAAAAATTAAGGAATTGAATGCGCCCAGTATTCCCTCATCATTTACATTTGAAAAATGGCAAACCATTTTAAATGATACTGAAGAATAGCCCAATGGGTGGGTCCAGAATGGCACCTTCAATTCAACAATTTCAGATTCCAACGGGTAGTTATTATGGCCCATGTACAGAAATGCTTGTTACATATTTTGTAAACTCCACAGGGGGCTTTAGAGTGAGCAGACCTGACCCTCATTATGTCACCACACAACACTCTGGTATCATCACGACATACAGCATGGGCAAACTATGTCAACAATGGTTGAAATCTTCCACACTAACAGCTGTTAAAGAACACCTTACTCTCCTGTCAGAAGATACAGACTTGCAAGATTTCTTGTTACATCGTAGAAAACAACGCACAAAGCGCTTCTCATATGCACTTTAAACTGATATTTGGAAACTTTCCCAAAAAGAGTGGCTGACCTGTTGAGGCAAATAGATCAGGAAAATTTGCAGACATCTCAAGTCGTTGTCATTAATGGTATGAACACTTTGTCCAACTGCACTTGCACCATATATAATTGTGTTATCTGCAATCAACATTACTCAAAATGACATGTCATCTTTACATCATGGACAGAGTCAACTTAGGTCCTTTATGCTGTTAGGTTGGACATTACAAGTTCTGGAAAGTAGTTGAGTGCCCTGACAATATGTCAACTCCAGGGACCTATTTGCCACTTTCAACTTGACATGAAAGCAACAGATAATGGCTAGGAAAGAAGCAATTTACATCATGCTTACCATCGAAAAGTTAGAAAAGTTGTCTTTTAAGGTGGCGTAAATACCATCTGAGGTTTTGGTTAATATACGGGGCTATTAATCTACCCGTTTTGTCATTTCAATTTACATTGTGTTTGAAACACATTCTAGTAGGCAGATATGAACGGCTAGGAGATAGTTACATTCATGAGGTGTGTGAGATACATTTTACGTACAAATGTTTCAATATCATGAAGGAGGTCTTTCTTAGCAGAAGCGAATGTGAGACTTCTGAGAGCCATTCGATGATTCGCAAACAGCTGTCCTTGCTCAGAGCTTGTAATGCTTCAGTTGTGAACTCAGCTTGTTATCTGAAGGGTGTTCCTGTGCCTTCAATTTGCTCAGTGTTCCAGGTGCTCTTGAATGGGAGTTATGTGATGCTGAACAATGAGAGCTATTGAGGTATGCAGGCCGGAATCGCCCACATAGTTTTGATCTCCAACATTGTGACTTGTTGCAGGAAGGTGCTTTTTCCCCAGACGGGAGAGATAAAAGTAGCAGACATATGGCCTCATATTGCTGCTTTGAATATAAATTTTGACAAGCTGAGCAGACTGAAGGCTCTTTTGTTTCAAAAACATGTGGGGCTTACATCTGCCCAAGACACCTATAATCTCCACGTAGCAAGGTAGTCCGCAGAGATACAGTCCCTTTTAAATATAAAACTTTCCAAAACATTTCGGTGAATTGATTTGTTGCACCTTTTATGCACCTAACACTGCTTGGATTGTACACTTTTTTATGGCTGCTAGTTCTGGTTTTGTCAGCACCTTTCAGACTGTCTTTGGAGTAAAAGCATCAGCAATACACTTGTTTTCAAGCGTCTTAGTGGGATTCCCAATAACTTTGACATTAATTGGTGGTATTTGGTTGTTGCTATTTTTCATTTTCAATGGCTGATCAGTCTCAACAAAAAGGAATGATGGCCCTTCCAACAGCCCATTTGCGTCGTGAACGCATGATGCAGTGCTTTGGAGTATCACTCCTGGAAGAACTGTAGATGAACTGGTCACAGTCATTCAGACCAGTTCTGAATTGTGTGCAGTCCTTTTATTGATGTTCTTGGTGCCCATTCGAACATGGTTAGGAAGTGTGTCTTGTTATGTAGTGCGTACCTTCTTTGGATGCGGGTCTCATTGTATTCTCGCTGAGGGTTCATTGTCAGACATCCCCACTGAGATTGTGGTTGCTTTAGGAAGCCTCCTATGAGCCGCCCATTGTGTATCTAATGGCTCTTGGTGCTACAACACCTGGCACTACACGGAATACTGCCTCGTATACCGGAACTATGGCTGAGGCACCGGAACATGAGGGATCCCTCACTTTTCTTGCCAAAGAACTGGTTAACCTATCACCTGCCACAGTGGTATTTTTCCTGAATTCCATTACAATTGATGACATTGATGATTTTTTGCAGGATCAGGATTACTTTTGTACATTTATATTTGGCCTTAATTGGCATCTATTTTTGTACAAATTCTAAACTGACTATTTTAATTTGGTCCAACTTTGGTGTCTGTTGCTTTTCAACGTGGACATTTCATCTCTTTTTCTGTCCATTTTAGCTTGCTTGTAAATAGTAGTGTAGGAATAGTGATAATAGCATAGGCTTTTTATAACAGACCGCTGCACTCTTGCACCAACAGAGGGTAGGGTGTTGTGGGGTTATTTTAGTGCTTTGCATGGTCACATTTATTTGAGTTCTGAGCCTAAGGCCTGTGCCCTTTCACCTACTTCATTTCATGGATCGATGTTTATTATTTTAGCAAAAGCTTCAATTTAGCAGTGATTTTTTTATCAGTTGCACTTCTATGCAGAATTTGTTAACAGTTCTTTTGCACAACAATTCATCTTGTGTTCAGACCAAGGCTGTACGGGGCGGTATGTGATTTTTAACAGGGTATTGCAGGTCCAATGAGTACAATGCCTACCTTCCACTGGAACAACATATTATCACATCAGGGTAGTTCTTAGAACAACAACATGTGTTATTGTAAAACAATACACTTCATAAACCAGGTTAGAGGGCGCATTACAGTCCGCCAGTCATCTTATGCTGCACCCTATCGTCGCAGTTCTGCTGAACCTGGCGTCTCCATCTACTTGGGAGGACTGCCAGCAGACCAACATACCTCTTCCCTACTTATTGCACAGGTATGGGGATTGGGTTTTCTTGCAGAGACTAGACGGGCTGATTAGGGCTAACACTGCTATTGCTTTCGTGTAGATTTTTAATACTGCAGGCAGGGATTTTAGACTCAGTATTGTAACCATATGTGAAACGTTTCATCTGTTTCACTTTTCTGGTCACCACAATAATGTTGAGTTTCATTTGTTGGCAGAATAGCAATTCACACCTTTTTACAGAGAACGCAGTTGCTTCAATAAAATGTATTGAACAAAATCCTGCTTCTGTTTGTCTTTTGCAGACTTGTGTAGCTGTGGTAAAGGGGTAATACATGTTCCACCACGACTGAGAAGTCACAGAGTGTCATGGGTCAGGCTGCCACAAATCACCTTTACTCTTGGGTTTTGAAGAGGTGCTGCTAGCTAGCCTATAGGGTTGGGCTGACATCTATCAGAGGGTGTGGGATCAGACACAGTCCCCCACACTCGGTGGATCTGCTGCTTGAATCCAGCAGTCTTGCCCCATGATGAGAGCCCCACAACAGTGCGGCTGTGAAATGCTCGAACTCCTGAATGATGGTCAGACAGGACCGCATGCTGAATATGGAACAGCAACATCTGGAAAAGGAGTAAGAAAGAGCACTGGTGGAGGCAGTTACATTGGTGACTTCTGTGGACAGTGGCTCGGAGGTGGTTGAGGATACGCCTGACCTGTTGAGGTGGTAGTACTAGGACTGCATGGACACTCTGTACACAGATTTTATTGTTGGGGCTGGGGTGAATTACAGAAAGTTCCTGATCTGTGTGTGGGCCTCTGAGATGTCGACTGACTTGCTGAAGCATGACACTTTGCCCTTGCTGGGGTCGCAGTATTTTTATCTGTTGATCGCCACATGGACCTGGAAGAGCTGTTTGTGTGCCATCAGACTGCAAGGTAGACAACATTGCGGCACACTATGAAGGGTAACTTTGTACTTCTGTATCACTCCCCCTCTTATTTCTTTTTCTTCTTTTTTTCTTGTACTTGTTTTTTCTCTCAGTTCTTTATGCATTAATATTCATTTTGAGTGTTAAATACAGGCAGTGCATAGGGTTGGGTGTAGTGGTTCTTTGGTCGGGTGTGAGTGTGCTGATTGATGTAGGGGTTTTTGGGGAAGTGTAGTAGGGATCTTGTTTAGGGTCAGAATGTACCGTGGGCATTTCTGTAGGACTGGCCTGGAGGTGCAACTGGCCTGTGCAAAAGTATTTAAGTGTCTAGTCAAGGGGTTCCATCACTTCCTATTATGCAAGTAGTAAGTGCTTGAGTTAGCGAGTTCGGGGTGGAGGTGGGTCCAGTATGGGTGGAGAGACACAGTTTGCGTTTGTAAGTGCTCACCCATGGTGGGGGTAGGGGAGCAACGTTGTTGTTAATGTTTCATTTTTGCAGCGGGTTGATACGCAAGAGTCATCTGTGAGGGGCACAGGTCGGGTGCGATGGCTGTGGGACCTCGTGCTGGGGATGTTGGGTGGTCTGGCTCTGACCCATTGCATGCTTGGTGCAATGGCGGGACATTTACGTATGATCACCTCGAATGTTCTGGGCCTGAGCACCTTTATTAACTCTACAGAGTGAATGCTTATCTCAGAAGGATGGGCATACATATAGCGATACTTCAGGAAACACACTTGATGGACAGGAAGGAGCAAAAGCTGCTGAAAAAGTGGAGAGGACATTTGTTCTCCTCGACATATTCTAGTTTTGCCAGGGTGGTTTTGATATGTATGGCCCAACACGTCTGTTTCTTCTCCCTTGAGTCCCTGGCTGATATTGAGGGCAGGGATGTTATGGTTCATAGATTGCTGAATGGCGTTGAGGTGTGTTTCAGGAATTTGTGCTCCTCAAATGTGGATGAGAGGAACTTCTTTAACACTCTTGAAAATGAGCTAATTCTGTATATGAGAATGCCCATCATTTGGATAGGTGATTTGGACTGTGTGCTCAATGGACATCTCAATAGATGCCCTGCCCGCTTTAGGACCAAACCACAAATGGCAGCAGGGCTTAGAGAATCTATGGCCTGGTTGTCCTGTAAGGATATATGATGGGAACTCCACCCAGGTGTGGAGGAGTTCTCTGTTTTACCCCTTCCCACGGTGTGTAAAGATGTCTAAGCAGATGTTTGGTGTTGGAAGATTGCGCTGCCCATGTATTGGGAGCTTCATACCTGGTGCGATTCCTGTTGGATCATTCACCATTGTTGCTGGAATATGGGGGCTGGGGATACCATTATGGTGCCTTCACCTTTAGGTACTGGGAGATCCAACCTATAGGGAGGAGATCCAATTAGTCCTGCATAGATACTTTGATGACAACTGGAATTCCACCCAGCAGAGGTGTACGGATTGGGTCACTTTAATATGGTGGTGCAAGTGAAGAGTCTTTTGAAGGTGTGTGGCACTCAGTGGCAGCCAGAAAGAGAGCTATTGCAGGTAAATGGAACCCTGACTGACCTACAGCAGCTGGCTGGACGACTGAGGACACTGGATGCTGCGCAGATGAAGGTTCAGTGCGCAGTGGTCAATATATGGGCAGATTGGACCATTTTACCAGATAAGAATACAGGCAGTGATTGCAGTGGGAGGAGGGCAAATCACAGTGCCTGTTAGTGTAGCTCCTAAAGTGGGAGTAACCCCCTCCACTGATTTATCCCTGTCCCAGGATTATTGGATAGGAGTGCTCTGTGCACTTGGTGAGGTCACAGGCACCAAACGAGAAAGAATAGTGTGCCACTGCCTGCTTAGGCTTCTGCCGCTCAAACAAACAGGAGAAAAATAGGTTAGCAGTTTGTGCTGCTGGGACTGATATTGGCCTAGAGACGCATAGTGATACATTGGTGAGCCTCCGCTCCCCCGCCATAGCACAAATGGTTGTTGGTGTTAACAGTAAATTTTTAACTAAATAAATCTTCATGTATTCCAAACTTTGAATCTCCATAGAAAATGAATTAATATAGAAAATAATACACGGCTTGAAAATGTGCTTACTTGAGTGGTCGTCAGTAATCACGAAGTGTCTTTATTAACTGCTTATTAAAATGAAATGTCGTGCTCATGAGTAGATTAATGTAGTAGTATGTTATATTACTGATCATGTATTATGTACTTGCTTCATTAATCATTGGCCGTAAGTTAGCAAGGTCTTCGGTCTAATTTGCACAGCCTCACGTGTTGTTAAGATAACACTGTGAGAAAGGTTTGCCTGAACAAATTAATACGCAAATTGTTCTTTTCAACTTAGTTGACCAAATGCTAGTAAATGTTTTCTTTCCCATGAGAACTGCTTGCTAGAATACGCTGTACAAGCTATTGTTACAATGTAGAGTTTAGTGTGTGTGAAAGCGATGTTCCCAGGAGCTAACAATGGATGCACCGACTAGAGGACAGTATTGTTACCAGACGAGCCCAACAATGGGAACAGGAGAAGAGGAGCCAATCATCGATATGTGAAAGACAGTTTTAGTTATATCTTAGATTTGAACTTCTACTTTCATTTGACTAAATGTAAACATATGATTCTTGGACCACTAGCAATGTGGAAAGTTTTCTGGATGACTTTAACTTAACCCAACTGCATAGAGAGGAGAGAGCCCACTCTTTTCTTAATCCTTTGCTGAGAATCGCCTTTCTGGTTATCCCCATTCTAGAGATCTTCTTGTTTCCTTCTTCACCAATGAGGTGTACTCACCTTGATTCTTTACTTAGAGAAATTCTATCTTGAACTTCATTGCTATGTACCGATGCTGACTGAACAGATGTCCAATTGACGAAGACAGTCGCAGCTTGCTGATCCATACTGAGGAGAGGTACTAGCTCGATTATATTGATTGATGTAATTTGTCTTTTGTTTCTATGTACCAACTGATGATTTGTTAGAACCAAAGCTAGATGTTTTCCAAATTTGTGTTGACTAAATTGTTTTGCATGAAGCCCACACATGCTATTCTAATCAGAAAGTTAGTTAGGAGACTCACAGAAGATATTTGCTAACTAATAACACAGTTGATGCCATTTCTTTACTGAATTTAAATGTATACCATTTCTATTGCACAGTTATTCTTGATACTGAGTTGTAGTGTAATCCTAGAATGTATTACCCTGCATGCTTTAATTAAATTGAGACTCTTCAGAAGGTTTGGTCAACCAGTGTTGTTTCTGTATGTTTATCATCTGATTTTGAGATTACATTACATGATATTAGCATTGTTAATATAGGGAAATAAACATTTTAATTTTACATAAAGGTGTTATTCATGGCCAAAGGGGTCATAGTGAATGGAAATTACTGACTCCCAGATTATTGATTCTATTTATTGATATTTTTATTAATTGGTATTGAAATCGAGTCCTATGGTCGGATTTCCTCTAAGCGAAGTCAAAAGGTCCATCGATCCTCTAACGGGTCCCCTTATAAATTAAAGGTAATAAAACAAATAAGGTCAGACTCGCTAACATTGGATCTGAGTCAGTGGTCAGAAACTGAGGAATGTTGGCTGCGGCAAGTGCATACAGACAAAAATGTGGAGCGGTAACTGGAACTCCGGGATGAGATGGCGGTGCGTTTGAGTGTGGTGGCTGAGTCAAATGATGGTTCCCCGGAACCTCCATGTGTGTTATCCATGGCTTTTCCTTAGTCATGGGTGAACATGCATGGAGTGCAGCCCTTACTGCTGCGGGGAACAAGCTGATGTTTGTGTTGTGTGATGGGCCAGATGCTCGTGCTGGACCCTCTATGATTTGTACTAATGTACTAGAGAGGTTTGACGCACTTGCTGTTGAGGCAACATGACGCTGACGCTGAGATCCAAGTACAGGAGGAGTGGAGAGGAGAGGAGTGGAGCGGCTGAGCGGGCCAGCAGCTAGCCGGTTTTCAATTAAAGGGAAGGGGGGAGGCTTCGCCTTCTCCCCCCTTTTACCCTCCTTGCCACCTCGCTTCTGCCATCTGGCTTACCTGACCTGCCCCCTCATCTAGCCCCCATCTTCCCTCGTACGCAGGAGACGCAAAAGACGCTACAGTTGCCGTAGCCGTTGCCAGGAGGCCCCTCTGCCGGCAGGGGCTGCCGCGAGGCTGCTGTAGGCTGCTGTAGGCTGCTGTAGGCTTGAAGTTTATCGCAAGCCAAGCGGGTGCCAGGAGAGCAGGAGGTAGTGCAAGTCCTCGCTCATGTTACCACCCCTGCTGTTCCTTGTTCTTGCTTCTGTTGTGCTCCTGTTGTTCTTCTACAGTTGTGCTACGGCTGTGCTACTACTTTTACTACCTCCTATAGAAAAGACTGCGCCATAAGAGGCTGAGCCTTGCTTGGAGTCAGCTACGGGGTGTTGGTCCTTGCCCTTCGCCCTTCGCCCCAGCACGATAAGGACAGCACAAGTAAAGTAAGCAAAGTAAAGTAAGAGAGTAGCGCAGGCCACGAGGAGCCCAAGGAGCCTGAGGAGCCCAGTCTTTGCTCCTGAAGGGAGAAAGTGATGTTTCTGCCCTGGGGGAGGTGTGGGTGAGACACCAGAAAAAGGGACAGAGTAACGAAAGCCTCCCCCCAAAGAAGTAAGGAATTAAGGAAGTGCTTGAACCATTGATCTACTGAATGCTGAGCACCGAGTGCTGAGGAGCACTGAGGAAGCAGTTATAAGCAATTAGAAGCACTTAAGCACTTGAAGGCAGCTGCTCAGAGGAATAGAGGAACAAGACTGGCAGGTGGTGAAGATCGGAAGAGCTGAAGAGCTGCGGGACTGGTTGAAAGTTGATCAAGTTGTGATTGGAAAGGGGGCCTGACACTCTGTAATCCTACATTAAGGTACTGTGATTGCTGCTGGCCCTACTTCTTATTATTTTGCTTCCTATGGCCTGGCTGTGATTTGTCCTTGCCCTGACTCATGCCATTTTGCCTTGTTCTGCTGATCTCTAGCCTGTCTGTATTTATGTTAAACGGGACACTTAGGGTCTTTGGACTGCTCGGGGCCAAGTACCTTTGTGATCAAGGCTAGAAACAGACTAGACTCATTCTAAGCCATTCAGGCCCTAGTGGTTCGCTAACGACTCATCCGGCAGGATAATTGGTTGGTTGAAGGAGAGGATCCAGGATCTTAGTAGAAAGTGAGCAAAGGATCAGGGGTAAATAGAATGACTTCTAAACGTACGAGAAGGAGTACGTCATTCCGCCGGACCTGCAAAAGAAACAAATCAAACCACCTAAGAAACAAGGGGGTGCAGCAACTAAATGTAAAAAGTTTGAACTCTATTCTCCCATTTCTTTCGAAGGATCCTTGTGAGAAAATAATGGTCAAGGCAGGAAATACATCTGGTGTTAATAATAATTCCCTTCAAGGTCCCGTTCAGGGTAATGACTTAAATATCATGATGGATGATGGCACTACTGTTATGGAGGGACCTGCTGCTTCTGCCACCTCCCCCCTCTTTAGGGGTTCCAACCAGGCCGAAGGTATGGAATTTACCCTCCCTGATATAGATCCGGATGAGTGCTCAGCAGCAGAGTAGTTCCTTGGTCTACACCACCAACCCCCATAGTAGCACAATCTAATATTGATTCCCCCATGCTAAAGTTATTTTAGTAGCACTCAGTCGGACCACTTTCTTTCTGATATAATCCTGTCAGAAACTCAGACCTAGCATGCCCACCAGGACAATATATAGTCCTGTCTGAATCTTTCAAGTGTCTTGAAATAATTTTATCGTCCATTTTGGAACTCCTTGAAAAATCTATAAAAAATTCAGACCACACTCAAGATATTCTCGTTTCCATTCTAAAAGTCCTACTAGCGAAACAAAATGTGAGCCACTCTCCTACTGAGCTGACCAATACAATTAAAAAAGAGGCATGTGAAATGGTGAATGGTACTAGCATGCAGTTCCCAATTGCTGAAGATTTGTCGATCTCAGGTGATAAGCCCCCCGCACTCCGATAAAGGAACCCAAGCAGGAAAATCACATCTGGATGAAGTAGTCATTACACCAGCGATCCGGGCCTCTGAAGAGAATGAGATATATTCCCTGGACAACCTCTTCTCTAGTATGAACTCACTGCACAATATTACCTCACGGCTCATGTTGTCCAGAAAAAGGAACAAGCTCTAAATCCCTGAGTGGTACCATTCCCAATCTTTCTTCCGAAAGATCAACCATCCATAAAGCAGATGGAACAAAATGAAAACGACATGGGACAGGCAAATAAAATGTCTAAAATATGAGGGAAAAAGACCAGGAAACAAAAAAAGGAACCGGCAACTTACACAAAAAAAAAGAAAGGAAGGTTAAGTTTGAGGAGAGAGAGCAGGTGGAACCTACGGACACCTTGGAACAGGTCTCCTCACTTAAGAACTCTCAGAACAGAACTGAGGGAGCGCCTTTAATTGTTCTGCCACAAGATCATGGTCAGACGTATCAACCAGTCATTCCATGTGCCAGATCCGACTCCATCAACGTGTTCCCGACTGATCCTGTCCCTCTTATAGCCAAGGAGAATTACCCCAGATCAAGCACTCAGAAAGTGGGAGAAAAATTCAGAGGGGATAATGCCCTTGTTGGGCATTCGGATTTACTGGACTGCCTGGAGTTCTTGACTATATTTGACTCAAACATATGCTTAAATCATTCCTTCCTACTGTCATGATTTCTGGAAATAGATTAACTCAATTTAATTGAGAGTACTGCTATTGTGAGGGTTTTTCTTGACCACAGCATAGGTAGGTGCAAGGCAAAGGTTTGGTTATCTTCCAAATCTATTGTGAAATTAATTTTGGTTAACTGTGCCAACTTCAACGTAGGGGTATAGATGTTATCCCAGTCTGGGAGAAGTCAATGTACTTTGGTGGGCAGCCTACTACTCATGGTTTAGACTCTACAAACTCTACCGTAAATTGGGGGGGGAACATTCTCTCATCTCAGGCGAAATTGTGCAAGTTTCCCTATTTCAAAGCACAAGGGTAGTGAATGTCTTGGAGGGTCCCAAATATCAGAGCTCCAGTCCCAATCAAGAAAATTGGAATTGGTTAGCAGGGGCGCTGAATGGATCTAAACCGACGGATAAGCTGATAGTCATGTTACTAGCACTGGCCTTTCCTTGGTCTCTTGGAATGCTGCAGGACTAGGGAAAGACCAATGTAAATTATATGTTTTGTGTTCAATGAAGTTCGACTTGATTTGCATTCAAGAGACCTGGGGCCAGATGTAGCAAGCATTTTGCACGTTGCAAACAATGATTTTCACTGTTTGCGACATGCAAAAAGCACATTGCAATGCACAAACCTCGTTTTGCGATTCAGTAACCTGGTTACCGAATCGCAAAACGGGTTTGCGAGTCGCAATTAGGAAGTGGTGTTCCCTTCCTAATTGTGAGTCGCAGTGCAATGCAGGATTGGTTTGTGACTGCGAACGCAGTCGCAAACCAATCGCATTTTGCACCCTTTTGAAATGGGTGGTAACCCATTCGCAAAAGGGAAGGGATCCCCATGGGACCCCTTCCCCGTTGAGAATGGCAGTGCCTGCCTGCTCTGAAAAAATGAAACGAAAACGTTTCATTTTTTGTTTTTGTAATGCATCTCGTTTTCCTTTAAGGAAAACGGGCTGTATTACAAAAAAAAATGCTTGATTAAAAAGCAGTCACAGACATGGTGGTCTGCTGTCCGCAGCAGGCCACCATCCCTGTGAGGGCCGCCATTCGCAAGGGGGTCGCAAATTGCGACCCACCTCATGATTATTCATGAAGTGGGCGTTTGCGACTCCCTTGCGAATCGCAGATGGTGTCAGGGACACCATCCAACATTCAGAATTGCGACTCGCAAATTGCGAGTCGCTCTGACTCGCAATTTGCAGGTCGCAATTCTAAATGTTGCTACATGTGGCCCCTGGTGTTTAAATGACTTCTCATGCCCGGGTTACCCGGTTTTAAGTAATAAAGCACTCCCTTCAAAAAAAGGGCGCGCAAAAGGGGGCATAGCCATGCTTTTAAGTGACAGATATAACTGGGAATTTGACAGCCTCCACAAATCTACAAACCTTTTTCAAATTTTACGAGTACAAGTTAGGGGGGAGAAGGGTGGGAAACTGCCCCTGACTATTATAAATGAATATATCCCCCCCCGAAAAGGAATTTGACAATATTTTACAACAACTGTTTATACAAGTTTGTTCTATAAGAAATTCTGTCAACTTAATTAAAATGGGGGACGTAAATTGTAAAGTTTCTAATTCTACGCTTAATTCCTTCAGTGATCTAGATAGGGAAAAAGCGCTGAATATTCCATCTATAATGTTCCCTCTTAGAATTAGGACAGATAAAAGAGGATTCATTTTTTTGAAAGGTCTGAGGTCCTGGAGCTGTATTATTCTGAATGGGTGCTTCAGTTCAGATTCACCCGCAGCTTCCACTCATAAATCCATTAAGAATAACTCCATTATAGACTATATTTGTACTTCGTACAACATCACTCAAAAAGCTGAGGATATGTTAATATATGACACCCTATGTAGTGACCACAAGATTTTAAGTCTTTCTTTGAATTTGAAGCTTGGGGCCACAGATTTATGGTCTATAAAAGGCGCAAATCTTAGAATTAATTACAAAAATAGGAGAATGTCTTGGACGACAGCTGAAATAATACCAATCAAACCATTGCTGGAAAACATTGTGGGAAATATGGAGGTTTGGGGGAAAGATGTTTTAACACATTTTTACAACTTAATAAACGACATTACTTTGCGTAAGCAACTTGAGTATAATATAACTAGAGTTAAAAAAACTCAGCTTCCTATCTTGAACCTGAACAGAGAAATAAATAAGTTAGTAAGGCGACAATTGGAGCACAAGACTAAGGAAATTTATGGGAAGATAAAAAAACTGAAGAGAAGAAGATCGCGGCTGAAACTGGCAATCCGAAGAAAAGAAGAGGACCATAAGTGGATCGCATTGAGGGAAGCAGCTGCAAAGAGAAATCCTAGAAAATGTTGGGCTATCTTCTCAGAGGGGTGCGGAAATTGTAAAACCTTAGTCGCCCCCCGATCGCAGAGGAAGAGTGGAAGTTGAATATTCAAGATCTTTACGCTGAAAACCAGGGCGCTGACTCTGGGAGCAAGGTGATAGTATTAAACGGAGGGGGAGAAATGGATAATACGGGTGCTCCAACTGTGGCTGAATTAGAGCGGATTATAACATCAATGCGCCCCGAAGGGGTTCCGATGACTCTAATTAAAAGGGAGCCTTTGCTTTGGGAAAAACTACTTCAACAGGTATTTGGGTCTTGTTATGCCCAAGGCAATATCCCGGAATCATGGAAGGGTAGTATAATACTTCCTCTACATAAAAAGGGAGACAGGACAGTACCGTCAAATTACAGACAAATCATCTTATTAGACGCAACCAGAAAGATATTTGCATAAAGCACCTTACTGCAATTAACTGATTGGGTTGAGGAAAATTGTAGTTTACCAGTGGAACAGGCAGGCTTCAGAAAGGCCCATAATACCTTAGATAATATCCTAATCATGCAAACTATAATTGATAAATATGTCCAGACTAGGGGAGGAGTATTGTATGCAGCATTTATCGATTACTCGACAGCATTTGACAGAGTGGATAGGGAAATACTGTGGAAGAAACTCCAAGATTTAGGGGTCCCACCCTGTCTCCTGCGATTGGTGATTGCCTTGCACTCATCGACCTGGTGTAAAATCCTAATGGGTGGAGAGCAGGGATTGTCTTCAAAGGTTTCAACCCAAAACGGCCTGAAACAGGGCTGTTTACTGGCCCCATTGCTTTTTTCCCTTTATATTCATGACCTTCCCAAAAGCCTTAGGAGCACTTTTGGCTATGCCCCTGTTGTGAGGGGGTGGCCAATCGTATGCTTATTATTTGCGGATTACATTGTTGTGTATGATCTTACCCCAAAAGGACTAAATTGACTCTTGGCTGCCCTAAATACTTATTTGGAGAAGCATCCCTTAAGAATTAATACAGCAAAGTCTCAGGTGGTATGTTTCTCCGGAAAAAAAGCAGCGGGAATTCCTCTTCCCCTTGGGTTCTGGGTCAACACAAGCTGGAACAGCAAGATTCATACCAGTTGTTGGGTAAGATCTTTTCGGCTTCAATACATGAGCAAGAGCATATTTGCCATAATATTAATAAGGCTAATTCACATGCACAAGGTTTGGCGGCTTTTTATAATGCAAATGGTAAACGTCACTTCTTACACTTGTTGTCTGCCTACCAGGTCAAGATTCCAGCGACTCTCTTATATGCAAATGAATGTATAGACATAAATAAATGGGATTTTCTTGACAAGACAGAGGCCATATTCTAAGACGCATGGCCTCCTATAATCATGCAGTCTCAGGGGCAGCTCTACGACTTGAATATGGCATTAAGAATATCTTTGTGCAAGGCCTTGCGCCAGTAATAAGAAGGGCGCATAGCCTTATGCATAGTGAGGAATTTACACTGAGAAATCTGTCCCACAAAGAAATCTTTAATAATTTGAGAGAAAAATCCGGGTTTTTCAGAAATTACATCAAGGCTATTCGGCTCTTAGAGATGGACTCGGACCTCTGTCCTTCGATACCCTATGTATTCCTAAAAAAACTCTGAAGGAAGCGACATGGTGGTCCAAAGGTTTTTTGTTGGACATGGATGCGTGTCACCATAGAAGAGGTCTCGAGAAGTCAACCAACTCCGTAACTATGAAAGTGGTGCAACCTTATTTGACCTGGAATCTAGCACATGGGGTGAGGCAATTTTGTACTCTGATTATATTTAATAGAATACCCCTGAGAGATCTTACTTCTAAGTGGGATGGCTCTACTAACTCCTGTGATTTGTGTCAAGGTGGGGCACAGAATTTTAAGCATGTTTATTTTGTCTGTCCTACTTTAGCCGCACCAAGGAAAATATGGTTGAAACCCCTTTTTCTGCAGCTTAATATTAGATCTTATAGAGAGGCCCTAGTTGTATGTTATACCCCCCCCCATGAAAGATTTTGTTACAGGATTTTTAAAAGTTTTCAAACCTTTTTGCAGATATTCCGATTCTTTGTGTTTTAAAAATGTACTATTTTACTATTTTACTATATATTTATATGTTTTGTCCCTTCTGAGAAAAGTGTGTCATTTTATGATGAATCAATATGACTCTGTATCTTTACTCATGTGGATCTCTTAGGAGTTCCAAATCATGATAATAAAATATTGAATTGAATACCAATGTACTGAATGTTGTTGATATGGGATGGGGGTGATGCACCCCCCACCTGGACGGTCATTTCATGTGCACTGTGATTCTGAATCCCTCTGTGTGTCTATCATTGCTCCAATGATTCTTTGTGTTGGTATTTTGTGTCTTGGTTATGGAAAATGCTAATAAAAGCATGTTTAAAAAATTAATTTGACTTAGAGCACTGTTCCTCTGCTACTGTGCTTGTGGTTTTACATTTTTTTCCTATGTTAATCTCTGCCCATTTAATCACTGCATTATGGCTGGAGGCAGGGTTGGACTGGGACCAAAAATAGGCTGGGGCACCAAAATAAAAATGGCCCCAGTTAGCAAACGAAACAGCTAAAAAAGTGCCCCTTCATTTGGAAATCAGATCACCGGCCCACAAACTGCCCACACACTAATCTATCCTATTGGGCACTGCGTGATTCCCCTTAGGCAGTGACTAAGAATATTTTTCACTTTTGAAATTGAATTGTACACACACGAGGAAGGAGAGCATGAAACTTTGTCGGTAAGAACTATGTCCAATTGTATGGCTATTTGGTCTGATATTCTCCGCAAACACAGGTGATCAATTGGGATTTGAATGTGTTATGATGATACATATACAGAGCATTACTAAGCATTTGATGTGGAGTTGCATATTTTCTAAATACATGCATGATGGGCACTTATTCGTCTCACCACATGGAGTGGAGCCTGGTGACACATGAGGTTATGTGGTGACATCATTATAATTTATTGTAATTAAATTGTTGGTGCTGTGTTATTTTGAAACTTCTAAAAAAAATCCTATTTCTGGTGAAGGTTACACTGACTAATGACTGGTTTGTGTCTGGTTTTCTGTTTCATTTGCTTTAAACTAATTTTAAAATATATGTAATTTTATTACATAGTAATTTATATCATAAATTCTTGGTGACCGATTTTGAATTTCTTGGGAGTTTTTTCTACTGAGAAGTGATTGGCAGCCACTCCTTCCTCTTTGGAACACCAAGATTTTATTAATTCAGATAACGGTTGAAATTACATGTGGAGTGCTCCGTGTTCACTCGTGGTTGCCACTAGAGATGTAAAAGGTTTGCTGTGCTAGGATCACCATCTTCCCAGCTGTCAGGAACAAGCAGAGTTGTATCAAAAATAAATTCGTTTACCACTGGTTTTCCATTTTATTAAGAGATAGTTTATTTTTTCCTAATGTATGTGCACCTACTTGAATTTTGTGGTAAAATCAGGGATTAAGCCCCTGTGTGATTCTGGAATTCTCTACATTTCTTAAGAGTAGACAAAAATTTGAAATAACTACAGATAATTTATGTAGATTACTCAAGCTTTTCCACAAAAACAAATACTTTTGAAATTAAACAATAATGAGAATTAGCAGGAAAAAACAGCCATTTGTGACAAAGTTTTCATCTGTTATATTTTGTCATGACCGCAGATTTACAAAAGCATCATACTATTAGAATTTATTATAATTTCTGGTCACATGGATAAATAGCACTTGTAAATTCTCCAAAAATGTGTGATAACCAGAGCCAAAAACTGAGCCGCACTTTACAATGATTTTTCTTTGTCTACCAATTATACCCAATATATTGTGAAAGAGAAGGGATGAGAAATTGGGGATGAAATGTACACAAGACTCTGAGTTTGCAGAGTTTAGAAGCAGTAGTTATTTATACACCTATGAAGTTTTTGATTATCCATACTATCATGCGAGACAGTGTATTTTGCAAAATATCTTCTTTTTTGCACACCAGCTTACATTTGGAAGACACAGATGAATAGAAATCCAAAAGGTAATAAATAAACATTGTACTATTCTGTGTTCCCATACATTTCCAAAATAAAATGGTACCCCACATATGTGGATGGACCCAGCACTCTCAACATGAAATGGCCCAAAAAGAACACAGATAGATGAAATTTTTCTTGTCAGGATCAACCCTTTTTTGCAATGTGGGTAGCAGCAGATTGTGGGTCCTAGCTTAACTGGCACCCAACAATACCTACAAAACCCATACATTTCTGAAATACTAGACACCCGGAGAAGTCCAGGATGGTGTGGCATTTGTGGATCTCATAAGGTACTTTTTTTTACCCAAAAGCCCCAGCAAACCTTAAACTTTGGATAGAAACACACATTTTGCTCACATTTTCATGAGAGATAGCTTGAGAATCTCTGGGAATCCACCAATTTCTTACCACCCAGCGTTCACACATTTGTCCAGATAAAAATGCTGCCCCACTTGTGTGGCTGGGCCTACTGCCCATGACAAGCACAGATCAACCCAAGGACAATGGGAGTCCCCAAGAATGCTGGTTTGCTAGAATTTTGAGGTCCCTGCAGATTCCAGAGGTTTGTGTCACAGAAATGCAATGAAATGCATGATTTACCCCTACTCTGCTGTTCCATATGTCAAAACTAAAGTCAAATGAAAACACATTTACTCTTGCTTGATCATGGGAATAGACACGTTCTAGGTGGTGTCTAGTGGGCTTTCCCCCTTCCTGGGGGAGAAATAGGGATAAAGACATCCTATCCAGCCTACTGGGGGGAAAGGAAAAACCGATATAGCCAGTAGTAGGGGAGCACAAACCCATGTCCAGGGCCCCTCCTGCCCAAACAAAACAGGATATTTTGGTTTGGTGTCCAGTAAGTTTCCTGCCTTCTGTGGGGGGTGATGCAGATTGGGGGTAAATACCCCTATCTGCCCCCAGGCGAGGCAGAATGGCTGTTAGTCCAAGGGTGGGTGGTTCTGCCCAGGCCCTTGGGGGGCTGCACCACCCCCGAACAGAAGTAAATTAATATTTCCTGGTGTCTAGTGAGCTTTCCGGCACAGCAGATGGCAGGTTGGAGGTGAACACCACCTATCTACGCCCCCCCAGAGGGCCCAAATACATATTATAAAAGGGGATGGGGAAGTACAGGCCCATGCTTCTCAATCCCTGCAAAGAAAGATCCCTTGTGATCCAGTGGAGCAGATTCCTGCTGGGAGATTGCCCAGCGCAGTCATCAAGCAGGGATCCACTAGGGGATTAGCAGCTCTGGAAAGGTGATCTAATCCCCTTTCCAACCTGCCTCTCCCTTGCTGATTGTATGATAACAGCAAACTAAAATTCAACTCTGGACGTGAAGGAAGCAGTTCCCTCATGTCCAGCATTTCATTTCTGAAAAGAAAATGCTTCTTAATTTTTTTCCAGAAGGTTTCTTTGTCATGTGCGAGGCCTACAGGTTGGTCTGCTCCATACTATGAAGGTAGTGCGGAGGATGTCAACAGGTCATCCTCTGCATTTTAAATGGTAATGTCTATATTTGGGAGATAAACACACATATACATAATATAACAAGCATAGGCAAAGCCAATAGGTTGAGGCTAAACGATTTCCTTTGAAAATGTTGTTTTGCCAGTTGCAGACCATGGATTATTGGGAAGCAGGAGATGGGAAAAATAACAAGAGGGAATGGAGAGCAAAAGCAGAGTTCAAGGAAACCTTTGCACTTCGATGTAGTGCAGAAATTAAGTTAACATAAAAAGAGTCCTTCAAGTAAGCACAGGATGTTCACAACTTTTCCAATGAGAACATGGTGAAACTGAAATGCTTCTTGTAGGAACACATACAAGTATAGGGAGTAAAACAACCTAATTAAGGAGAGAGCTGAGATGGACAACAAATCCATTCAATCAGGAGCAAGGGGATGCCCTAGAGCCCACTTTAAATAGTTATGTTTTGGAAACAATCGGTCTGCCTACATTGTAGCCGAGAACTAAAAATAAATTAGTCATAACACTCACACAAACACTTTTAAAAATTACAAGAAGCACATAATACATATAATACAAATTTACAGTCATTAATTAAAAGCCCCGTGCATATTCCTAAATTATTTCTTAAGCTATCCCTTACCCCAGACAGTCTTCAAACAGTGATTATCCGCATCCGTCCAAACACCCAGTTACTTCTTAAATCACAAACCATACTTGTTGCACAGATCATTAATTATGGGGTGGTTGTGGTGTTGTTTGGGAGTCATGCAGGAGAAAGGTATGTCCACTTGAATTATTATACAGCAAATGATGTCCAAAAACATGCAGCTGGGTTAGCTCGATTAATTATGTTGCTTCAATTGAGGCTACTCTATGCCGGAGACTATTGAGATGCTAGTACGATTCCTACATTATAGCAATTGCACCCCATTTCAGCAGTTGTGGCCCTAAATTACTTACCAGAATGCCAAATACACTGATATTAACTCATCTTATTACAGTATATACATTGTATTGATGTTGTTTCAGAAAATCAAAAAAAGAAAGCTTTACATTGGCATATATAAATGTGCCACCTAAGTTCTGTGCTTTGCAGTTTCGTATTTTTCAACACTTGTTAATGTTGGTTAGTATAAGTTTCAATTCAATTCATTTTCTTAAACTTTTTCATCCGTTTTTTTAATCATGCAGATGATGTCAAGCTAATGTCAAATGCTGTGAATAATATTTATGCGTAAGAAACCCAGGGATGCAGAATCACAAAATCAAAATTCCAGTAGCCCTAGCTAGATGGAAGAATCTGCAATGCTGCTAAACAATTCAGTCCATTTTTGTTCACCCCATGGATACTCAGACTGGAAGCCATGAGGCTCAGACTTAAGTTCCAGGCTTCCACCAGCTGGGGCACCTGGAGGAGGAAGTGGCACCTCTAACGACCACCAAACAGGTAAGTCAACACCAGAACTGCAGTAAAGCATCCGAATCACATCGTACCTCCACCTACACTAAGGTCAACTAAAGCCCCACCCCCAAAACCCATAGAAGTCCTCCTCCATAAGATCATGGCTGAAGGCAAGGAAGACATTTTAAAAGACTAAGGGGCTTATTTAAGAAAAGTGGCACTGCACATAGTGCAGAGCCACTTTTCCTGCGCCCCTTAGCAGCCCCTAACGCCACCATGTGTGTGCCGTATTAAATATATGGTGCACCATGGTGGTAGTTAGGGGACTAGAGTCAGAATTGTTGACGCTAGTCCGGAGCTTTGCAGCATTAGCATAAAAAATGTTGACGCTAATCCTGCAAAGCATCCAGAAGCCCATTGTAACCCATGGAAGCCTCCTTTTATCTCCTGCTCCGAGCAGGCGTTAAAAGTGCTGAGAAAAATGACACAAAGAAATCTCTTAAATTTCTTTGTGACATTTTTCGGTCCCCTTATCTGGGAAACGCCCTCTTTGCAAACATATGCCTGGCGTACGCATAACATAGCGTAAAGGGTTACAAAGTGGCACAATGCATGCATTGCTCCACTTTGTAAATACGGCGCAGCATCTTTGGCCTTCTAATGCCACATTAGCGTTAAAAAAAATGACGCTAATGTGGCATTAAAATCGCACTGGGGGCTCTGCCCCTAGATGCTTTGGAGAATTGTTTTATTTCGGTTTGTTTCCAAATTTGTGGCACCTTTTTTAGTTTTGTTTATGTTCCTGGTCAGAAGGGTTTTGCAAGAGTGCTTTTTCAATTTAATGAGTTGGCATTGCCTTGGTTTATTAATGAAGTTGGTCTGTGGTAGGTGGGAATAGTTGGGTAAAGGGTAGATTAGATCTGTGTGTGTTTGTTGGGTTTCCAAAGAAAGAGTACTTTCTGTTGCGCTAATAACTTTGGTGGCATTTGATAAATCTCCACAAAACTTTCCAAAATAAAATGTTTATCAACCTCAGCTCCTTCTTTGTGCAAATTTGTCAAGATAAGGGCTAGGGTCAAGAAAATGTACAGTCCCCATAATGTTGATTTCCTATATTAATTCCCATAGGAAGTTTGAGGAAGCAATGCAGAAAAAATGGGTGAGCAAAATTACGCACATTTGTCAGAAAGTTAGAATGTTACTCTGAAAGTGTGCTTTTCATTATTTGGTATAATTTAGTTCAGCTGTTTGATAAATTTATGTTTAAAGAGTTACTCGAGGTGGTCATTAGGGGTTTTAAAAGCATATGTGGTCTTTTGGTGTTCGGATACGCTCTGATTAACCCCTTCGTTGCGGGCGTCGGCCAATGGCCGACGCCCACACACCCTCCCTGGTGCGGGTCACGACCAGTGCCGACACCAGGAAGGGTATCAATAAATCCTCGGGTGCGTCGCACCGGAGGATTTATTATTTTTTTTAAACCCCCCCCGGGAGACACGGAAGCTTCCGTGTCTCCCCCCGCCCCCCCACCCACCCCTCGCGGGAGACACTCCCCTTTCTTACGAGGCCTTCCTGAAAGTGTTTCCTGGCCCCCGGTCGCAGCTGTGCTGCGATCGCGGGCCAGGAAACACTTTCAGGTTTCCTGGCCCCCCGATCGCAGCACAGCTGCGATCGGGGGGGCCAGGAAACACTTTGAAAAGGCCTCGTAAGAAAGGGGAGACTCTCCCCTTTCTTACGAGGCCTTCTCAAAGTGTTTCCTGGCCCCCGATCGCAGCACAGCTGCGATTGGGGGCCAGGAAACACCACTAGACGCCAGGGATTTCACTTTGGGGGGGCGGCCCCCTCGGAAAACGGGCCGCCCCCCCGGGGGCATAATTAATAATAAAAAAAAAGGTAGGTGCCCCCAGGGGATTGTTTTTAAAAAAAAGAAAAATAAATAAATAAATAAATAAAATGACAGGGGGTCGCCCGTGGGCAGGGTGACCCCCTGTGGGGGCAATTTTTTTTTTAGATGTTGTAGGGTTTCCCTGGGGGCCATTTTGGCCCCCAAGGAAACCATACAACAACTAAAAAAAATAGATCTATATATAGATCTATATTTATATATCTATGTAGATAGATATATCTATGTACATGGATATATCTATAGATATATCTATATACATATATATATATATATATATAGAGATAGATCTATAAATACCAAAGAGATTTATAAAGTGTGCTACTCACCTGTGAGGGTCTCAAGGCGCTTGGGGGTGGGCGGGGGGAGGGAAAGGGGCTGGGAGGTTCACTGTTCGAAAAGCCAGGTTTTGAGGCCCTTCCTGAAAAGAAGTAGGTTTTGGGTCTTGCGAAGGTGGGTTGTGAGGGCGTTCCAGGTTTTGGGTGCAAGGTAGGAGAAGGATCTGCCCCCGGTGGTGGTGTGTTTGATGCGGGGGACAGAGGCGAGAGAGAGGTCAGCTGAGCAGACGTTTCGTGTGGGGGTGTGGAAGGTGACTCTCGTTGAGGTAGGCAGGGCCTGTGTTGTGGAGTGATTTGTGTGCGAGGATGAGGATCTTGAAGGTGATCCTTTTGTCAATGGGGAGCCAGTGGAGGGATTTGAGGTGTGGAGAGATGTGTTCGTGTCGGCGGAGGTCGAGGATGAGTCGTGCTGCTGAGTTCTAGATGCGTGTAGTTTGCGCTTGAGTTTTAGAGTGGTGCCGGCGTAGAGGGCGTTTCCGTAATCAAGCCTGCTGCTGATGTGTGCGTGAGTGACGGTTTTTCTGGTCTCTGTAGGGATCCATTTGAATGTTTTTCAGTATACGGAGTGTGTTGAAGCATGAGGAGGTGAGAGCGTTGATTTGTTGGGTCATCGAGAGGGAGGAGTCTAGGATGATGCTGAGGTTGCGTGCGTGGTTGGCGGGGGTGGGTGCAGGGCCTAGTGTGGTGGGCCACCATGAGGGGTCCCAGGTGTTTTTGTGTGGGCCAAAGAGGATTATTTTGGTTTTGCTTGAGTTGAGTTTCAGGTGATTGGCTGTCATATATATATCACTTTTGTCAATATGTGTGTGGTTTCCCTGGGGGGAAAAGGGTCCGACTTGTCTAGTGGCAGTTTTAGTGCCATAAAGAAGCGCAGAAGGTTTATATGCCTACTGCAAAGAGCAAATCTGTATTTTATGTAAATAGCTGAGTACATTAGCAAAGTCTATGGAGAGATGAAGGGCACTTTTGCTGGGTGGTAATGAGGGAATCCGAGGAGGAGGGAGTGGGAGCACCAATAATGATTGTTGGACTGGGCGCAGGATGTGCTAAAGACTGTGACGAATGGTATGTGACAAGGTGTTTTTTGAGTGTCTTGAAAGTACGTGCTGATTGAGGGAAGAAGCGCAGGTAAGGTGGCCTCTACTGTTGCACGTATCTCACACACCATCGATTTTGTGACTGTCTACGTAGGCTAGTGTTTTAGAGCAACAGTTTAGCCAATAGCAGAGATGGCATCTTGATGGATGACTGCTGCCTGCACTCGGGTTATAGAGGACCGCTCTGACATAGGATCAGAGACTGAGACATCAGATACTGAGACAGCATCTGAGGGATAGGACAATGGCGCAGACTCTGGGAGTGATTTTTCAGTCAGAGGAGTCCCATTCGATAACTCCTCTTCCAGTACATTATGAGGGAGGTGATGAGGACAGTGCTGCTGTCCCTTCGCAAGCTGTTTGTGCAACTGGGTAATAGTGGGTTAGGCCAACCCAGAGAGCAGGTGAATGCGGCGGCAAGCAGAGAGAGAGTGCTCTCTTGGGAGCTCCCCAATTTAGTTCAGCCCCAAATTCCACCACCCAAATCATATTGTGGAGACATCAAAATTATCCATGGCAAAACAAACTGGTTTTGTAAGGCAGGCACCTGTGTTTTTGGTCCTGGATTCGGCGGCCATATAGAGAAACACACTAAACCCAAACATTTCTGGAAACTAGACATTCGGGGGAGTCCACAGAGGTGTGACTTGTGTGGCTTCCCCAAAGTTTTCTTACCCAGAATACCCTGCAAAGCTGAAATGTTGAAAAAAAACTCAATTTTTCTCGCATTTCTGTCACACAAACTACAGGAATATGCTGGGATCCACAATATTCCTACCACCCAGTGACTCCTCACCTGTCCTGATAAAAACACTACCCCACTTGAGTGCCTACACCTAGTGTCTGTGTCAGGAATGGATCACCCCAGGGTCAACAGCTGCCTCACGTAAGGACCAACATTGACCGTTGTGTGATCTATTCCTGTCGCAGGCACCAGGCCTAACCACACAAGTGAGGTATCATTTTTATCGGGAGGCTTGGGGGAACGCTGGGTGGAAGGAAATTTGTGGCTCCTCTCAGATTCCAGAACTTTCTGTCACCGAAATGTGAGGAAAACTTGTTTTTTTAGCCACTTTTTGAGGTTTGCAAAGGATTCTGGGTAACAGAACCTGGTCCGAGCCCCGCAAGTCACCCCTCCTTGGATTCCCCTAGGTCTCTAGTTTTCAAAAATGCACAGGTTTGGTAGGTTTCCATAGGTGCCGGCTGAGCTAGAGGCCAAAATCTACAGGTAGGCACTTTGCAAAAAACAGCTCTGTTTTCTGTGATGTGTCCACGTTGTGTTTTGGGGCATTTCCTGTCGCGGGCGCTAGGCCTACCCACACAAGTGAGGTATCATTTTTATCGGGAGACTTGGGGGGATGCTGGGTGGAAGGAAATTTGAGGCTCCTCTCAGATTCCAGAACTTTCTGTCACCGAAATGTGAGGAAAACTTGTTTTTTTAGCCACTTTTTGAGGTTTGCAAAGGATTCTGGGTAACAGAACCTGGTCAGAGCCCCGCGAGTCACCCCATCTTGGATTCCCCTAGGTCTCTAGTTTTCAAAAATGTACAGGTTTGGTAGGTTTCCCTAGGTGCCGGCTGAGCTAGAGGCCAAAATCTACAGGTAGGCACTTTGCAAAAAACAGCTCTGTTTTCTGTGATGTGTCCACGTTGTGTTTTGGGGCATTTCCTGTCGCGGGCGCTAGGCCTACCCACACAAGTGAGGTATCATTTTTATCGGGAGACTGGGGGGACGCTGGGTGGAAGGAAATTTGAGGCTCCTCTCAGATTCCAGAACTTTCTGTCACCGAAATGTGAGGAAAACTTGTTTTTTTAGCCACTTTTTGAGGTTTGCAAAGGATTCTGGGTAACAGAACCTGGTCAGAGTCCCGCGAGTCACCCCATCTTGGATTCCCCTAGGTCTCTAGTTTTCAAAAATGTACAGGTTTGGTAGGTTTCCCTAGGTGCCGGCTGAGCTAGAGGCCAAAATCTACAGGTAGGCACTTTGCAAAAAACAGCTCTGTTTTCTGTGATGTGTCCACGTTGTGTTTTGGGGCATTTCCTGTCGCGGGCGCTAGGCCTACCCACACAAGTGAGGTATCATTTTTATCGGGAGACTTGGGGGGACGCTGGGTGGAAGGAAATTTGAGGCTCCTCTCCGATTCCAGAACTTTCTGTCACCGAAATGTGAGGAAAACTTGTTTTTTTAGCCACTTTTTGAGGTTTGCAAAGGATTCTGGGTAACAGAACCTGGTCAGAGCCCCGCGAGTCACCCCATCTTGGATTCCCCTAGGCCTCTAGTTTTCAAAAATGTACAGGTTTGGTAGGTTTCCCTAGGTGCCGGCTGAGCTAGAGGCCAAAATCTACAGGTAGGCACTTTGCAAAAAACAGCTCTGTTTTCTGTGATGTGTCCACGTTGTGTTTTGGGGCATTTCCTGTCGCGGGCGCTAGGCCTACCCACACAAGTGAGGTATCATTTTTATCGGGAGACTTGGGGGGACGCTGGGTGGAAGGAAATTTGAGGCTCCTCTCCGATTCCAGAACTTTCTGTCACCGAAATGTGAGGAAAACTTGTTTTTTTAGCCACTTTTTGAGGTTTGCAAAGGATTCTGGGTAACAGAACCTGGTCAGAGCCCCGCGAGTCACCCCATCTTGGATTCCCCTAGGTCTCTAGTTTTCAAAAATGTACAGGTTTGGTAGGTTTCCCTAGGTGCCGGCTGAGCTAGAGGCCAAAATCTACAGGTAGGCACTTTGCAAAAAACAGCTCTGTTTTCTGTGATGTGTCCACGTTGTGTTTTGGGGCATTTCCTGTCGCGGGCTCTAGGCCTACCCACACAAGTGAGGTATCATTTTTATCGGGAGACTTGGGGGGACGCTGGGTGGAAGGAAATTTAAGGCTCCTCTCAGATTCCAGAACTTTCTGTCACCGAAATGTGAGGAAAACTTGTTTTTTTAGCCACTTTTTGAGGTTTGCAAAGGATTCTGGGTAACAGAACCTGGTCAGAGCCCCGCGAGGCACCCCATCTTGGATTCCCCTAGGTCTCTAGTTTTCAAAAATGTACAGGTTTGGTAGGTTTCCCTAGGTGCTGGCTGAGCTAGAGGCCAAAATCTACAGGTAGGCACTTTGCTAAAAACAGCTCTGTTTTCTGTGATGTGTCCACGTTGTGTTTTGGGGCATTTCCTGTCGCGGGCGCTAGGCCTACCCACACAAGTGAGGTATCATTTTTATCGGGAGACTTGGGGGGACGCTGGGTGGAAGGAAATTTGAGGCTCCTCTCCGATTCCAGAACTTTCTGTCACCGAAATGTGAGGAAAACTTGTTTTTTTAGCCACTTTTTGAGGTTTGCAAAGGATTCTGGGTAACAGAACCTGGTCAGAGCCCCGCGAGTCACCCCATCTTGGATTCCCCTAGGTCTCTAGTTTTCAAAAATGTACAGGTTTGGTAGGTTTCCCTATGTGCCGGCTGAGCTAGAGGCCATAATCTACAGGTAGGCACTTTGCAAAAAAACAGCTCTGTATTTTGTGAAAAAATGGGATGTGTCCACGTTGTGTTTTGGGGCATTTCCTGTCGCGGGCGCTAGGCCTACCCACACAAGTGAGGTATCATTTTTATTGGGAGACTTGGGGGAACATAGAATAGCAAAACAAGTGTTATTGCCCCTTATCTTTCTCTACATTTTTTCCTTCCAAATATAAGAGAGTGTGTAAAAAAGACGTCTATTTGAGAAATGCCCTGCAATTCACATGCTAGTATGGGCACCTCAGAATTCAAAGATGTGCAAATAACCACTGCTCCTCAAAACCTTATCTTGATCCCATTTTGGAAATGCAAAGGTTTTCTTGATACCTCTTTTTCACTCCTCATATTTCAGCAAATGAATTGCTGTATACCCAGTATAGAATGAAAACCAACTGCAGGGTGCACCTCATTTATTGGCTCTGGGTACCTAGGGTTCTTGATGAACCTATAAGCCCTTTATATCCCCGCAACCAGAAGAGTCCAGCAGACAAAACGGTATATTGCTTTCAGAAATCTGACATCGCAGGAAAAAGTTACAGAGTAAAACATAAAGAAAAATAGCTGTTATTTTCAGCTCAATTTCAATATTTTTTTATTTCAGCTGTTATTTTCTGTAGTAAAACCTTGTAGGATCTACACAAATGACCCCTTGCTGAATTCAGAATTTTGTCTAGTTTTCAGAAATGTTTAGCTTTCTGGGATCCAGCATTGGTTTCACACCCATTCCTGTCACTAACTGGGAGGAGGTTGAAAGCACCAAAAATAGTAAAAATGGGGTATGTCCCAGTAAAATGCCAAATTTGTGTTGGAAAATGTGGTTTTCTGATTCAAGTCTGCCCGTTCCTGAAAGGTGGGAAGATAGTGATTTCAGCACCAGAAACCCTTTGTTGATGGCATTTTCAGGGAAAAAACCACAAGCCTTCTTCGGCGGCCCTTTTTTCCCATTTTTTTGGAAAAAACTAAATTTTCACTGTATTTTGGCTATTTTCTTGGTCTCCTCCAGGGTAAACCACAAACTCTGGGTACCATTAGAATCCCTAGGATGTTGGAAAAAAAGGACGCAAATTTGGCGTGGTTAGCTTATGTGGACAAAAAGTTATGAAGCCCTAAGCGCGAACTACCCCAAATAGCCAAAAAAGGGCTCAGCACTGGGGGGGAAAAGGCCCAGCAGCTAAGGGGTTAAGTACTTTTGAAGGGGAATGGTCAATCCTGATTGCCTGGCCACAACTTGAACAAGGTGTAGTGGCAGCCATTACTGGGCTCAGGGACGTAATCTCTGCATGCTAAAATTAATGAAAAAATAAGCAAGGGGAAAAGGCACACACAGTGACCCCAGGGGGAATGTTTAGAGGTCCCAAACAGACCCTCTCCCCGATTATCTGGAACATGGTGAAAGCGTGGCTTTTGTTTCAGGACTCTGGGAACATGGTCCCCATTGAAATGCATGTGGTGAAAGCCTGCTTTAGAGGGTCATAAAAAAAAGGAGCACGTGTAAAGTGTGAAAACAGCTTTTAGACACAGTATAAATCCTTTTATGGTGATCCTTTTCTAAGTTTAGAAATTGGGGTATGTTTTAAGGGAACATTACCAAATGAAAAATAATAATCTTCTGCTGGGATTTTATGAACCATATTTGAAAGAAAAGTTTTTTCTCATGATTTTTTTTACTGGGGTTAGGAAAGGAGCTCTAGAATTTAAAATGAGAGCACACTTTCTACAAGATCACACTCACATCAAGCCATGTGAGACTAAAGTCTGAGTAAAAATGTACTTCTAACACCAGCAACCTGTCGGTTTATTCTGTAGTGGTCTACTGCAGCTTCTTCCCACAGTGTTTTGTTGTAGCATTTTCATGCTCCGCAGGAATCAATGCTCATTCGAGGTGGATGAATCTTTAGATACAGTAAGTAGTGTGGTAGAACATCAACGCACTTTTAATACAACCCCAGTAATTTAAACACCAAAACCAATGTGGACATGGACGGTAAAATCCAATCAGGAGATAAAGTCAAAGATTTATTACAAACACATGCTTAAAGTCATGTAGACAATGTGCAAAACCAAGGCATAAAGATACATAATCATCAAGAGTTGTCCCAGGCATCGAAATAGATTTAGGCAAACTAACATTAATAAAACTAAACACTCAAGAAGAAGAATGCATAACATCAAAAAAAAAAAAATCTAAGACCCTGAGATAATATGTTGTGCAGAGTTAACAATCAACAGTCAATTCAAATATTAGCAGAGTCAATAATCTTTGGCTCAGCACAGGTCAACCCTACAACTAACCAAATCAAGGAAATACATGTAATGGGAGAAACACATAAGGGCAATAAACAAAAAGCACAAAAAGGACAAAAATAATTTGGAAAAAGATAACCTCAGACTGGAGTCACTAACTAAGTTTGACAAAAGATAAGTAAAAAGGGAAATTATCTGCATCTCAGAAGCTCGGTCAAGAGTTTTCTGCTGGGAAAATAAAAGAATTTCTGAACATAATATGGCATTTCAAAGGGCAGAGAGGGAAATACCTCTCAAAGAGAGACAGCATTCAGGGAATCTTCATCAGCAAAGCATCAGGCTCAGCAAGCATCAAGACTGCATCTGGGAACGGCAAAGGTTTGCTTGGGACTGCTCAAAATTCAAATGTCCATCAGTATTTTAGAATTCTCAAACTATTCTGATTCTCAAAGGTATCAGTTCATGTCCTATTGAAAAGGCCTCATCTATTGGGAATTCATCGTGTGACTCCAAATTGAAAGAGTCCAATTTCTTTCTAGGTCATCATAGGAACATTTTCCATCTGTGTGACTCCATGCATATTTGAAACAATTGTACATGATACCAGTCCATGTTTCACACTGTTCTTCCTTCAAGGACATTAAGCTACATTCTCTCTATCCTTAAACAATATAATATATTACTAACAAGTTAAACTTGTCATGAGAACATAACCTAAAAGAAAGTTCACATTAGGAAATGAATCACCATTTCCTAGCATAGCCACAAATTACAAGCTTCAACAGGCCTCACTCATGCTAACGCAAGAGAAAATATAAAATGCATTTAATTAATACATTTTAGTAAAACACATCTTAGATGCAAAGTTATAAATTCAGTATTAATAATATTTGATTAATATGAATAATACATTTCATGTAAATGGAAAAGTATGTCACGGTATTTCATTAAGTACATCAGAGAACTGCATTTCTTTCACTTTGCATTTTCCTCAACTCATTAATCATTTACTAACAATTAGAAATTCCACTTCATTTTGATGTGCACTGTTAGTCCAGAGATTAAATTACATTATAACATCATTTTATCCATCTGACAAGTGATTTAATCCAAATGCCACCTAAGTCGAACTCTGAAATACATGCAAGTGCATATTTAAAATGTGTGTCAGTGCAGCTTTACATTTAGACTTTACAACTACGATTAACATAAAAAACTGTCAAATACTGATGATCTTTGTGACAAGATGGGTTCTTTTCAAGGTTGGCCACTGCAGTGCTGATGGAAATTACCATCTTTTACATGGTATCCCCCAGAGGTTTGCCTTTTGTTGCTGAACCCGTTTTTCTTGGCTATAGGTCTCTGCACACAGTACTCCCTCTAAACAGTGGTAAAGTGATTGTGCTCTCCCTTTTAAACATGATATAATTGATATATTCTTATTTTCCACATTAAATTTGCTTGTAAATCCCTAGTATGGGGTACAACATGTACTCAGGGCCTGTAAATTAAAAGGTATTAGTGGGGTGCATCTCTAAAGTAACACTGTAAAACAAGTCTACTGGTCTGCCATTGCAGCATTAGTGGGCATTTTTAAAATGCCATTTCAACCTTGTAAAATATACCTTTTGAATGGCCTAAACTTCATTTTTAAGGAAAGTCATCCCTACAATATGCCCTAAATTCTACTAGGGCAGGTTACACAGTATTTAAAAAGTTGTAGATGTGTATGTAACCACCAAAGTCATTTTTCACTGCAGCAAGTTTGGCTCTCCCACGGGAAAACACTGGTTTGGGAGCAGCTAGGAAAAATGATTCAAGAACTTTTTTCACTTGTAATTTAAAATCCAACCACGTAGTAAAGCCAGATTGTAAATTTCTATTTTTAAAATTACACTTTTAGGAGGTTGGTTGTCAATTTCCTGTCTAAGCCAAATGTGCTCTTCTGCCAGTGCCACCTCACTGATGAATGGCTCCCCTATGGTGAGAAGTAGATTGTACCCCAACAATGGACAAAAGGCTTGGGTGTGGAGAGGTGTTTTTCTTCCTTGAGCAGGGTGGCTTGGGCGGATTTGCTTATCTCCTTCATGAGCTTCAAGGTGTACCAACCTTGTCCGTGGCAGATATAGCACACACCTAGAAATGCCTCTCTTTGTCTTTCTTTGGCTAAAACTCAGTGGGAGTTGGGGGCTGCACCAGAAGTGGGGTGTTTTACTCATTATCCTAGTCACACCTTTGGGTGGGTATAGGGAGCCCTGACCGGAGGAAGAAGGGTTCTGCCATGTTGGATTTAGGCAGGGGTATACAGTGGGATAGTGTACAGTAAAACACACAGGAAAGGCAATAAAAGTGGTTAGAGTCCTCCTGCGAACTGTTACTCCATTGATTAGGGAGTAGTCAGGAGTTTCCCCTACCCACAGACTGGCACTGAGCATAAATGAAGCAACCCCTAGCACCCTCCTCAAAACACTCCTGCACTCATGAAGAATCAGAAGAAGGACTCCTATACTATCTGTACAACCCATAGGAAGACTGGATCAGCTTGTCATTGAACCCAGGACCCAAGAAGTGACTTCAAGAGTCAGCTGATTTATCTCCTGCTTGAACTACAGGGACACAATAAGCTTCCCAAGACCTTCCCTGCAACTTACCAGTTCCAACTAGGCACAGCCCTGTGCCCTGCTGCTGGTCTCTGCTGGAGTGAGGATTGACCCCCAAGTGTGGTCTCCCAAGATCCTGAGCCCTTGGGTGATATCAAAGGGTACTCCTTCCAAGGTTTCCTGAAACTTGGAAAGTTTTTGCTAACTATACGCTTTGAGAAGGGGGCGGAGCTAACTGCCAAAGATGGCGGTGGAGTAGCACAGCAGCTCTGGACCGGCCTGTAATTAATCCTGCCAATCCGGGTGCTGCCCCCAGCCATGTGAGGCTCCGGAATCAGCTGCAAACAGCCGGGGAACAGAGCTACGGAGGAACGGAAGGTGGCGGCCTTCTAGAGTGGCAGATAACTGCAACGGACACGTGGCGGGCTGCAACAGTGTGGCCGCATAGAATGATGGGTGCATGCCGGCCCCAGCAGGACAGACGAGAGCGCTGATCACCGCCGGTGTTCTGGACAGCTGTAAAGATACACAGGTGTTCGGGGCCCTAGTGGTAGCGGGAGGTGGTGGAGCCCTGGGCCCTCGAGGCACTGCAGCTGGGGGTGGCAGGTGTTGGGGATGGCGAGATGGGCCCGCGGTACGACGGGGCAACGCCTCCCCCCCTTACCCCGATGGAGTGGATGGGCTGATGGGGCCCTGCGCAGAGCCAAAGGAACTTTAGGGCACAGAAGGTGAGCTGATGTGCCGCGGAGGAATGGGGCCACGTGTGTGACCCGGGCAGATGTCCTAGCACCGGTGCCCTTGGGCCCTCTGGCGCAGGTGGCACTGGTCGGTGGGTATTGTGGGGCCTGGCTGCCGTGAACCGGCTGGGCGAGGACCGCAGCCTTCGAGAAGAGGGTAGCGGGGCAGGAGTGGACACAGTGGGAGTCAAAACTCCCCCTGATAGACTCTGAAGCTCGGTGAGGCATGGACAAGAGTGGGCCAGATAATTGTTGAGCCTCTGGGAGCCCAACAACAACGACTGGTGCGTGCTGAGGTGATACCTGGGGGGATGGCCCGGGTCACCTGTGGCCATGCACTGTGGGGGACTTGCAGAGACACCGTGGGCCCCGGGCAGAGGAGAAGGGGCCAACATTGGTGGCAAAAGCCCCCCCCCAGATTTGAGCCTGACTAATGCAACTGAGTGAGCCAAATGGGGAAGCAAAGCCCTAAACCGATGGAGTCGCAGGCGGCTAGCCCAGACATTGAGCAAAGGGCTAAAACAATGGCCCCCCAGAGAGCACCCCAGCTACCCCAAGTGCAAGACACCTTACAAAAGATTTTGGAGGCGATTGAGGACTCTAAGAACACCCTCCGACAAGAAATAGGAAAGGCATCGGCCGAACTGGACCACCGGAAGCTGGTGGAAAGAGTGGACAATGCAGAGGAAGAGTTGAATGAAATGGGCCCATCGCATCGGGCGCAACAAACCCAACTCGCCCACCTTACAGACAGAGTGCAGAAACTGGAACATAGGGCTGAAGACGTGGAGGGCCACGGTCGGTGCAATAACATCCAGATTGTAGGACTACCAGAAGGAGTGGAGGGCAGTGACATGGTGGCCTACCTTGAACCTTGGATGAAAGGGCCTATGGGCCCCCAACAGCTCACGACGTTCTTTGCCCTGGAGGGGGCACAAAGGGTACCGACTAGACCCCTCACACCAGAGAGATCCCCAGACCTGTTGTGCCAAGCTGCTCCATTATAAGGATCGGGACTTGCTACTTCAGAGAGCGCATGAAGAAGGCCCCTTTGACATAGAGAACAGCAGGGTTAGTATGTTCCCAGAATACAAAGCAGCAGTGCAGGCCAAGAGGTTGTCCTACACTGAAGTGAAAAAAGCCCTAAGGGCTGTAGGAATTCGAAATGCTCTGCTATTTCCCTTAAAACTGAAAATAATGTGGGACGGCCACACCCAGTTTTTGCCCGAGCCCAGAGGAGGCATGGTCCTGGCTTGAAACATACAGAACTGGAAAAGATGACCGGAGCCTGCGTGTGCCTCCCTCAGCTAGAAGCCGGAAAAAGAGATCGGCCTCCAAGGGACAGAGTTCTTCGGCCAACAAAAACGCAAGCAAGTAAGGGTAAACGGGCAGTGATTAAGGCGGCCGCGTCCCTGACAGAATCGCCCACATCTGATAAAGACAAAACAAGCCACACGGACACTGGTGAGACAGGGCGAGTGACACACTAATTCCCTGATACATGCTGCAACTACTCTAAAATTGATGTCTTGGAACATTCGGGAAATGGGTAACGTGTCAAAGTGCCATAATATCCTGACATACATAAAGAGAAGGGGAGTTCAAATTGCTATGTTATAGGAGTCACATCTCACTAGGGTGGAGGCTGATCGCCTCCATAAAAGTTGGCAGGGGTAACTGTTTGCCACCACATACTCTGCATGTGCACGGGGAGCGCTGGTCTGGGTGTGGGGGGAGTGCCATACAAGCCAGTCTTGGTAGACGAAGACAGGGAGGGTTGGTATGTTTTAGTAGAAGGCCGGTTGTACCGATGACCAATAGTCCTGGAGAGCATGTACGCACCCAACCAAGATCAGGTCTCCTTCCTTCACACATTATCAGCCCGGCTGGCCGGACAACCTATCTCTGTCTCCTGGGGGGTGACTGCATGGCTGGCCCCGATCCCGATATGGATTATTCTACTCCACCTCTGTGTGGGGCGGCGGCAACCCGGTTGGCAAGGGGTTTAACGAGTTGGAGATCTGGGTGAGAGTTAGAAGATATATGGCGGCTACAGCACCAGCACTGCAGGGAGTTCTCACATTACTCTCACATCTATCAAATACATACTAGGATTGACCATATGCTCTGTATGGCCGGCATTAGCAGTTCTTTCACACACTCAGAGCACCTGGGCCGCACAGTATCGGATCACAGCCCACTGCAGGTGACGATGCAGACAGCTAGGAAATTACCACCGATACCAACGTGGCGCCTGTATCCTAGAGCCTTGGAAGATGAGATCTTCCGCAGTGCCCTAGCAACTAGACTGATGGAGTACTTCACACTAAATAAGGAGACGGCCTCAGATCGGAGGGTGGAATGGGAGGCGCTGAAGGTGGTGATCCGGGGCCATTGCCTGGGTCAAACTGTGGGAATCAGAGGGGAACTGATGGTCAAAGTCCTTCATATAGAGGCAACCCTACGTAGATGGGAGTCGGAGATGGGTGCCAATCCGGAGGCACCTCAACAGCTCTCAGTAGCGTGGGAAGCACATAGGGCGTCATTCCAACCCTGGCGAGGACCACGGAAGCACCGCCAACAGGCTGGCGGTGCTTCCCTGCCCATTCTAACCGGTTTTACCGCCAGGAACAGGATGTCGGGAACAGGTGTTGTGGGGCCCCTGGGGGCCCCTGCTCTGCCCATGCCACTGGCATGGGCAGAGCAGGGGCCCCCTAACAGGGCCCCAGCATGATTTTCTCTGTCTGCATAGCAGACAGTGAAAATCGCGACGGGTGCAACTGCACCCGTCGCACCCCTGCAACACCGCCGGCTCCATTTGGAGCCGGCTTCTATGTTGCAGGGCCTTTCCCACTGGGCCGGCGGGCGCTCCTTTGGCGGGCGCCCGCCGGCCCAGCAGGAAAGCCAGAATGGCCTCCGCAGTCTTTTGACCGCGGAGCGGCCAAATGGCGGTGACCGCATGTCAGAATGACCGCCATAATGAGGTGCTGGAGTGCCTTCGCTGCCATGACAATAAAATACACACTAACAGAATCCACACAGAGGAGGGGAGGGCGGGGAGACTACTGGCTTGGCTGATAAAACCAGAAAGTAGGGGCACACCAATCACTCACCTGACAACTAAGGACGGGACTATATTGTATGCACCGACACACATTAATGATGAGTTTAGATCTTACTACATGACCCTATATAGTGCGCCGCTGGCAGGGGGGTGTTGGTGCATACCTACTTTGGTGGACTACAACTGCGAGGACTGCCGGCGTCAGACAGCGAATAATTGGGGGCAATGGTGACGGCACAAGAGGTGCAGACTGCTATAAGAGACCTGGTGACTGGGAAAACCCCCGGGACTGACGGTCCCCCCCCTGAATTCTATCAAAGGCTTATGAGAAGGGGGAATTACCTTGTTCCGTTAGGGAGGCATTGGTGCTACCCTTACCCAAGGGGAGGAGGGACGGGGTGACGGCTTCTGATTACCACCCACTCTCAATGCCAAACACCGACTTCAAGATACTCAGCAAAGTGCTGGTGAACCGGCTACTCCCACATATGAGGGACCTCATTCATGAGGACCAAAATAGGTTTATCCCTGCGCCAAACACATCCAATAATTTATAGCGGCTCTACACTCTGCTTTATGATGAGAAACACCCACATGGCCCCACTATGATAGTTTCTGTAGATCTTGAAAAGGCCTTTGACACGATACAATGGGATTTCCTGGCGGTGATGCAAGGCATGGGCCTGGGACCGGAGTGGGGTAGATGGATAAACTTGCTTTGTACCCACCCGACAGCCAGAGTCAAAACCAGACGTACAATATCTGCCAGCTACGAAGTCTATAGGGGGATCAGACAGGGCTGCCCGCTCTCACCCCTACTCTGCCTTAGCCACAGAGCCACTGGCAGAGAATTCCCAGAATAGGGGATGGGAGTGGGGGATGATTAGAGGAGGGATCCCACACATCATCTCACTGTACGCAGATGACCTCCTTATCTACGTATGGGATGGAGGCATTGTGCTCTTGCAGGCGGTCCAGACACTGGAAGATTTTGGCTTAACAGATGAAAGACGTATGTATTCCCGATGCTTGAGGGAGTGGCACATCCTCTCTTGTGCCCGGTGGATGTACAATGGGCTCCCTGAACGTTTCGGTATCTGGTAATCCAGATTTATCATAATAAAATCAATCAATCAAAAAATGTATAGAGCGCGCTACTCACTCGTGAGGGTCTCAGGGCGCCGGGGGGGGAATAAGGGGGGTTAGGGAGGGTCACTGTTCGAACAACCATGTCTTGAGGTTCTTTCTGAAGAGCAGGAGGTCTTTGGTTTTGCGAAGGTTGGTGGGGAGGGAGTTCCAGGGGGCGAGGTAGGAGAAGGACCTGCCTCCTGTGGTGGTGCGTTGGATGCGGGGGACTGTGGCTAGGGCGAGGTCGGCTGATCGGAGGTTGCGTGTGGGAGTGTGGAAGTTCACTCTTTCGTTGAGGTAGGTTGGGCCGGTGTTGTGGAGGGATTTGTGCATGTGGACTGCAACCTGGGGAAAGCATACCGGGCTCTGAAAACAGAGGTGGCTTTCTGGCGCTCCTTAAAGCTACCAGTCATTGCCAGGATCACACTTTCCAAGATGGTGATGCTCCCTAGGCTCCTCTACTATTTCACCAACTTGCCGCTGACTGTCCTGGCGTCGTGGTTTCAGACACTAGACACTCTACAACGCGAACTGATGTGGGACTGGGAACGTCACGGGGTGGCACTGGGGACTCTTTGTCTGCCGCTTGAGATGGGGGGACTCTGAGCCCCTGACTTTGAACTATATTACCTGTTAGCTCAATAACAATGGCTGACGCGGTGGCTAAATGGGCTAGACTTAGAGGAGACAATGCTGAATGGCGAAGCTGGGCAAGGGGAGGAATTCATAGCACGACTGCTCAGGGGAAACCAGTACTGCCCAGACCGAACATATTGGTATCTACAGCTCTAGCAGCATGGTGTAAAGCCCATCAGAGAACAGACACAACTAATCCCTATGCACCTGCGCTGCCCCTTGTGGGAGTCCTACGTGGTACGACTGGGTCCGCCTTCACCTCCAGACAACTCAAATATTGGACAGAACCGGGGATCACTATGGTGGGCGACTGCTATCAGAGAGGGATGCTGATCCCCTTCAGGGACCTGGCAGATCAAAAAGATCTGCCCGCCGGCCAATTCCTGACTTATGAGGCTGTAGCTCAGGCCTTTAAGGAACTGTGGGGAGACGGTAGTGGTGAACCCTCCAGATTATGCTGGTTGTGGGTGGAGGTACACACCTGCTCGCTTGGATTTATTAGGCATTAAATGGGATGATTGATGGACCACTGGATGGACTGCAACTCAAATGGGACACTGATATAGGCAGAACCATGACAGATACTGAATGGAATAAGAAGATACAGTATTACTATGTCCACAGGACCTATCTCACCCCGCGCAGACTTAACCAGTTTTGTAGGGTGACAGCAGGAGCATGCCCCCAATGTCAGTTGGCCGATGTGGACCTTCACCGTATGACCTGGGAAAGTCCAACGTTAAGACCCTACTGGGAAGAGGTGATTGCCCACTTCAATACCATTTTACATAGACAACTCGATGATGGGCCAGCGGAATGTTTTTTGGGCCTTTTTGACAAGCTCCTAATTATAAAAGTGGGGAATAGATTTGCAGACTTGGCATTAGTACTAGCACGCAGGAGAGTGGCGATGGCCGGGAAAACAAGTACGGGCCCGGGCTGGCCACATGGGTGGCAGACGTTACTCACTGGGTAAGGGCAGATGAGAGAGTATTGCAGAGAGAAGAGATGAGGGGACTGAGGCGCCGACTGATCGCCCCCTGGAGGGCGGAGGTGGTAGATGCATGGGAAACGCTGGACGTTGCTGTGGACGATGACCCGGGTGAGTCCCTGACCCCGGGAGGCTCGGGGATGAAAGAGAGCTAGCACCGACCTGACCACCGTCGGTCTGTGTCGTGGGCGGGGCCTGCCCCTTGGTCTGCCCCTTCTTGGCCCCTCTTCCTCCTCCCCCTCTGGCCCCGGATACTTGGGGGTTGGCATGGGCATCAGCACACCACACACGTGATTTCTGGAGGACTTGCAAGTTACTGGGTTAACTGGTTATACTGTTTTGTTTAACTCTATTTCAGTATTGGCTTACACACACAGGGAGGACAGGCATACCTGCCTGCAAAGTCATCTGAGGTGATTCCCAACTCCCTGTCTCGCAAATATGCAACCGAGAATTGAGAGGGCTTAAAACTTTGCCAGTATAATTTTGTATGCCGAGGAATTAATAAAATATAGGTAATCTTGCGACTTTGGTTTTGTGAAGTGTGCACTGAGTACCTACAGGCTGTATAGCAATGTAATTAAGAACCCTGAGGATTAAGTTCTGTCAATATGAACGAATGGATATGTATCATTTGAAATGCCAATAAACAAAGTTGTGAAAAAAAAAAACTTTACGCTCTGAGAACCGATGAGGGACCAGAACTAAACTGCCAAGTAGACCAAAAATGTGCATCAGCACAGGGCCAAAAATGTAGGTTGCTACTGCTACGTTCTTTTTGGCACCAGCACATCTAATTCACTGAGACTTTGCAGAGAAGGTGTCCAATCTGCTCTTCAGCTGTAGCCTACAGCCTTGCCCTGCTAGAAGAATCCAATCTTCAAAAAAGTGACTAATTCTGATGGTAGAAATTCCCCCTCAGCGAAGGTGCAACAACTATCCAGCCATGAAGGGTCCTTCTCGGAGCGTAAAATTCTAATTTCTCCTTTTGGAGCCTTCCCGCTAGAAGTCAACAGCTTCAACAAGAGCTCCTCCAGTGGCTTTCGACTCCATCCTCTTTTGCCACAGCAAGCTGCCTTGCCCTTTTAAGGATTTTTTACTTCAATCTCAGACACTAAGGGCCTGATTTAGAGTCTGGCAGAGGGCTTGCTCCGTCACAACTGTGACAGATATCCCATCCTCTGAAATATGAATTCCATAGGATATAATGGAATTTATATTTCAAAACCCCTCCACCAAACTCTAAATCATGGCCTACATCTTAAGATAAAACCTTTCCCCAGGACAAACCTTTCCCTGTATCAGACCTGCACTCCATCGCAGTAAGACTTAACGTTTGGCTTTGAACTGATCAAGCACAACCAGATGACTGCAGTGCTTTTTGGCACTATTTTGAACCTTAAACATTGGTAACTCCAGTTCTACTTATTGGATTTTTTGTAATTTTATTTGCTAAAGTGTACTTTATTTTTCTAACCTGGTTTGGGTTTTTTCTTGTGCTGTGTTTTCATTTTATGCAGTATTTAAACAATAATGCATGGTCTGAATGACTAATATGCAGACACACCTTAGGGAAGCTCCATGGGCCATACACTAACCAGCAATAACTACATCGGAGAAGAGCTCTCCAAACCCTCCCCATATAGGTGTAAGATTCCGGGGCTCTGGAGAAGCTCTGTGATCAGGTGGTGGTGTACCTGCATTTGCCCTCTGGCTGGAGCCTACATCCACTATCTGTAGTCAGCCATCTTCTCTGGAATGGTGCTGCTGCACTCCTTCCTGGCGCGGCTGCCTTTCTGCGTTGGGATCTCTACTGGGCCCCAGTCAACAACCATGAGGAGGATTGTGCAGGATTGGGTGCATATCACCTTAATTGATCCTTCAGTGCTTTACTGTGAGGTCCAGACCTAATTCAGTCCTCCTCTGGGCAGGTTCCCGAGTGGCAGCACTGCCTCCCAGCATGATTGCTCATGCTGGCTGAGCTTCATGATCAGGGATTGTGGGGTCTGCTACTGAATCTGCTGGGCCCCTCCCGGGAGGCTGAATTTGTGCTTCTCTCTGGCCCTATCAGCAAAGTTTGCAGCTGCCCCTTTCAGCACCTCAGCAACCATCCCCAGTTTTTCACATCTCTAAATTTTGCATGGTTTGTAGAAGTGTGTGTGGTCTTACAGTCCACTCCTCTTTGTACTTTTACCTTGGTCAACCCTGTGACACTAGGTAATATATACGACTATTTATTAAACCATGCTGTGCCCAGTGCCCCACCTTTCACACTCCTTTTGTCTATCACACTGTTCACTGAGGCTATTTATGACCCCAGTTGTATTGCTGTAATGATGCTTAGTGGTTAATACTCAGCCCTGTGGTTAGGCGGGCCTTTCACTTCTCCGACCTACTCATCAAGTCCACACCTAGAAATTGAAGCACTAAAATAGACTTCCCCTTTGCAAAATTTTATTGGGCTTGCCTTTGGGGCCATTTTTGAGTGGGCAAATCACAGGGCACCTGTAAACCTACGTAAGTCCCTCTGCAGACATTATAGACAAACCCCACAGATCTACCCTATCTAATTCATCATCACCACAGGTGGCCCTGTTGAAACTTCAACAGCCCTAAGACAAATTGAATTTGATCCTGATGGTGACTGGAGACTTGTTTGACCCTAGAAATCAAAATTGATGCACAGACAATTATTTTGCCCTACTCCAAGAAAATCAAGGTAAAATCAAGGTAAATTATCAGAAAAGTTCAACACATGCTCTTGCCATTTACTATATGCGCCCTTGTTCACTAGACGTATCTCAATGTGCTCAGTCTGTCACCAATCGATTGCACAGTATGGAAGTTAGGCTTGAAGAACTGTAGAGTCATTCCCACTGCAATACAATTCGTATCATTGACCTTCTCGAAAAAGTTGAAGGTAGCAATGTTACAGAATGAATTGAAAATTGAGTGAAAAGTGATACAACCTTGAATTCTCTTTCCCCTTATTTAGTAGTTTAATGAGCCCATTGGGCACAAACATACCACCTGCCATCCAGGGCAAAGGCTAGACCAATGATGGCCAAAATTCTCAATAAATCTGACTGTGATTCTATCCTGGTGTTGGCCTGGGCAAAAGAATATATCAAACTGAAGGCTGCTAAAGTGATGTTTTTGTCCCTACTACACCAGTGGAATATAAACACTCTTTGTTGCCTGTGAAAGAATGTTGTGGTCGTTGGGTCTCCAATATGCACTGTTATTCCCAGCAAAACAACTCATTTCTGATGGTCAGCACTCACAGTTTTTTATAGAACCCAAATCAGTCTGGGACTGGGCAGAGGCCTTTGACAAAGGAACTCAAATTTAATCTTTCAGCTAGGGTGCAAAAGTTTTTCCGCCAGAGGCCTCGACATGGGGGTCCTGCCTGTTCTCTCATCTGGAAGCTGCAACATCAAGTAGTGGAAGTAGCAGCTCCCCTACAGGAAATCTCTGCCATGTTGAATTTACCCTCCACTAACACCAGTGTCTCTGGTTAATGTCCATTCGCCGATGTGTTGGACCTGGATATCATGGAGACTCCAGTTAACACTACACAATCTGTGGAATACTTGCTCTGCTGCTTGGGTGTCATTTATCTGGTTGCATTGCTGCAGTCCTTTATGTTTGTTAGGTATTTTGTAGTGCCTTTTGTGCATGTATGCAGATAACCCTGCATCTTTGTGGCTTCCATTCAGGTATGCTGGACAACCAATGAGGGTTTATTACTATTATTTATTGCTCCAGAGCCCAGTGCTCTGGACTATTAATGTCATGGCCTGAATTATTAACCCAGAGGCTGGTTCCCTCTACTTTAACTTCAGCATTGAGGCCAGGTTCCCTCTCTGAACTGCTGCCCCACCTCTCCTCATATTCCTTTGCTTTTTTGCTTTCTTGCAGTCAAGGACAGGATTTTGTCTCTTATTTTAGATTTTTTCCGTACAGATATATTCGGGAATCTGTCCTTTGGGTGCTACAGGTTTATGTTTTTCTTTAATTTGGAACATATTGTTTGGCCAACAGATTAATACCAACAGACATTTTTCTTGCTGCTACTCCAAAATACTGACCCTTCCTCCATTGGGACTTGTTTAAGTAGTCCACATCTGTCCTGTATTTCTTTCTCGCTTACTACCCCATAGAAGCTAATCACTTGGAATGTCAGAGAGTTGAATACTTTACAAAAACATTAAAAGATCTACTCTGCTTTGATCTCTTTGAAGGCCCAAATCTTGTTTCTTTAGGAGATTCTCTTGCTTCAATCTGAGGTTTCTAAACCACAGTCCAAAGGCCGCTGGCAGAGTTACGATATAGGGGACTCTGCACATGTGGGCAAGGCTACGCTCTGGATCAAGGATCATTCCAGACCAAAGTTTGTTATATCAACAAGGAGAGTCCGTGTGTTTTGGTCAAGGGCTCCTTATATGGAAAACCGTTAGTCCTGGGGATTATCTACATTCATAATGTCAGCCAAGCTCTCTTTTGGTGACGTATATCGAATCTCCTCTCAGACTTGGCCCACATCTCCTAGATTATTTAGCGAGGTTTTAGTTGTGTACTAGACACGTTTTTGGACTGGTCAATACCTCCACTCCTCCAGTCTGTGGCAATACACAGTGCCAAGATTTTCCAGCAATGGTAGATCATTTGGTCCTGGGTGACAACCATCCGTAGGGTACTGCTCCAGTCTTGAATGCTCTTTTCATTCCCTTGTATACAATGTGGATTGGAAAGATTTGTTTGTGCTTCATATCTCCATACCCACATTTCCTCTATTTCCTATTACCCGAAGACACTATCTGACCACAACCCATTACACATGGATTGAACTGAGGTAGGACTCTGACACCTATACAACCATGGAGCCTGCAGGTGGGCATGTTTGAAGTTGTGGTGTTCCGCCAAAAACTTCAGCACCGCGAAGGTACATTTTTACACTAACATGGTGGGACTTCTTTGTTCCTGCTCGGGGAGTGGGAAACGTTTAAAGTGGTTACGAGGAGTTTATGCATAAATATCAATGTGGGTGTTAAACCTTGCCAGGGCTATCTTAAGGCTTGAATCATCTGTACGTGTCATGGAACAACTTATACCTTTGAATTCTGACAAGGTTGAGGGTCTACGCCCTATAAAGTCCATTTGTTATGACAGACTAGAAACTCGTAGATGCCATGATTACTGTTCTCTCTGGACTAGAATACATAATCAAGGGAACAAGTCTGGACGTTTGCCTGCCCATCTAGTTAACCTCATGACCTCCTATACCTCCCTTCCTCTCAGTTTTACCTTCTGGTAAAGTGGAGTCTACCCAGTCTGACATCAACAATGCTTTCCTTACATATTATAGTTCATTGTATAGAGCACCTATAGCTGTCTCAATTGATGGCATCAGTGACTTTCTAATTCCAATCTGAATACTCTGCCTCTTGGCTGAGGCTAAGCAAACACTAGACTTACCTTTTACACTGCAGAAAATTAGAGTGGTCCTGAAAGATCTCCCACCCGGCAAAGCTCCTGGCTTAGATGGGATTTCACTGAGTTTTATACAATGTTCCATCTACAACTAGCACTTTGAGTCATTGTGCTTTATGATGCATCCTTTGGAATGGATCCCTCCAACCTTCTCTTAAAAAGGCTACTTTTTCTACTACTCCAAAGTCCCATAAAAAAAACAAAGGATATAACTTCTTATCACCCAGTATCAAAACAAAATACCAAGATTCTAACCAAAGAGTTAACTTGTTGCCTGAAGTCCCACAGCTGAAGCACACAAATCAGTCAAGTTTTGTTCCAGTTTATAATACCTTTCTCAGCCTTCGTGGGCTGAAGGATGTCACTAATGATACATCGGAATCCTTTCTGAAAGCAGCACATATTGCTCTTGACCTTTAGAAAGGCTTTTGATTCTTTACACTGCGGGATAAATGCACAGAATCCTGTCATGTTTTGGGCTGGCCCATAATGGTGCAAATGGGTGCATATTTTGTAGGAGAACTTGACAATACGGGGTAGGGTATCTCCAACTCTTGGGGTGTTTGCAGGGGCCTTCATTAGGGCTACCTTATCACAGCTACTGTTTGCTATGGCCAAGAAGCTCCCTGCTTCCCAGTTGTGGCTCTTCAGTATGCACTGGTGAATTCCTCTGCATGAAAATATGCATGTGGTGCCTCTGTACGCAGATGATTTATTGTTATATGTAAAAGATACAGAGCTGGACCTATCCTCCATTGCGCATATACTAGAAGAGTTTGCAGCAAACTCTGGTCTCCATGTGAAGTGGGCCAAATCGAATATTTTTACCCTTTGATTGTGATTCACCCTTCCTTAGTAACTCCACTGAGATCCCAGACTGTCATATGAAACTGTGCTATTCTGATGCCTCTGCTGAAGATCTCTGAGACTGCACCATGGGTAGAGTGATTTGTACACTGGGCAGACAGATTACATTTTGGTCCTCTCCCCCTCTTGCAGTTATGGGTTGGGTAAGTGTAGTGATTACACAAGAATGATGAATTAGAAGTTCTTTATTCCAGTTAAATTTGTCTTAAGCAGCATATATAACTCCCAGCTTCCTCTCAGTTCCGAAGCCTCCAGTCTACTCACAACCTTCCAATCATCCTCCTGGAATGCAGCCCCCTTTCACATTCCATTACTCTCTTGCAAGCATATCTCTACAGTAGTTTTTTTTTAAATGGTGGTAATCCCGCACTAGGGCCTAATTTACGCGGCCCTAGTGCCACCAAAGCATTACTTTTTGCGACGCTCCGGTGGCGCTGTGCAGTGCACCATATCTACAAGAAGGCGTTATGCCACTTTTCCTGGATTAACACTGCTTGCAGATATGGGCCGCCCCAATGCAGTTTTCTCCAGCTAAGGTGCATACAATGGGTGTTTCTGCGGGCATACCCGCGCAACATCCATTACTTTTTGACACTGCCTCAGATTTATAAGAAACCATAAACCTGAGGCAGCGCCAAAAACTAACGCCTTCTCAGGGGAAGAGTTAGAGAGTCACAACAAGGAAAAATACTTTCATTTCTCCTAGTTTTTTGCTCTTTCTATGTGTGCTGCATTTTGGAGCAAACATAGAAGGAGTAAATCGCAATTAAAGATTGTTTTTATGCAGGAAGGTGCCCCTTCCTGCCCAAAAACAATCTTCCCCACAAAGCAGCCACTATGCAATGGTGGCTGGGTTGGCAAGAGGCAGCGAATTTAGCACACTCCAGGTGGAAACACTGGGCTGCGCCGTATTCTTTTAAATACGGCACATCCCTGTGTTTTGGAAATTATTCAGCTTGGCGCAGCAAGACTGATTGCGGCACTGCGCTTTGCCAATTCCTTGTAGATGAGGCCCTCAATATCTTATTTTGCACATCTTCAATTATCCCTTTGTTGGAAAATGGGTTATTGGTAAGGGCAGGTAAGTACCTACACTTAGCAATAGGCCACCAACCTCCACTTAGGTCCAGTTGGGTCTCAGTAAATTAAACCTAGCTCAACCTTTGGTAGCTTGGCAACGAGCGACAAGGCTTAACTTAGGAGACAGGGTGTAAAGCATTCAAATATCACAAAACAGTCATTAAATAAAACACAGGAAACAGTTTAAAAATCCAAAACCAATTTATAAAAACAGATTATACTTTTAGTCTTTAAAATGGCACAAAAACGAATAAAATCGGATAAAAGGAACCGGAGATATGAATTTTTAAAGAATTATTGTGTTCTAGCGCCTAGAAACAAAAAGCGCCAATCTGGTCATCTGGTCGCACCTCAACCGGGGCAAAGTCAAAGTTTAAGGACGACAGCGATGGAGCCCTGCTCAGCTACAGTCCGGTGAGGCCTCGATCAAAAGTTTACCTTCAGACTTAGTTGTTTTTCTGAAGATTTTCTACAGCGGGGAACCTGCCAGTCCAATACGACCTCCTGGAACTCTTCTCCAGATATGCATCGCGGGAGAACTCGGTGGAGATTTTTACCTTCGGACTTAGACGTTTTTTTGAGGTGAAAATCCTTCGACCGGGGCAAACCTGGATCTTGATCCAACGTCCTTGGAGCCCTCCTCGGATACGCTAGCTGGGAGGTCCCGGTCAACTTTCTACGTTCGGTCTTAGTCTCTTTTTTGGAGATTTTCTTCACCGGGACGAACCTGCAAGTCAGGCCGGGTCGCGGTTGAGGCAAGCCGACTAGAGTTGCTGCGGCGGGTCGGTCCCTCTATGGAGCTTTTTTTCAAAAGTTCTCCAAACTTCTGGATCTTTTTCCATATGTTCCTTTAAGGTTCTTTTGGGGTCCACAGCTCACCCTAAGGTTCCAGAAGCTCTGAGATGATCCTTGGGGGTGTGGACTACAACTCCCAGTATGCACCTGGCGCAAACTCCTTTTTGGCCACTGGACAGTGGTCAGCTGGTCGGTTTCTTCAGGAGTTGGTGCAGGGGACTCTGGTTAGCAATTTTTCACCTGTAGCAAACAGGGAGTCCCTCCTTGAACCAGCTGAAGCCAGGCAAAGTCTTTCTTGTGGTGAAGCCCAAGTGTGCCGCTGGTGCAGTCCTTCAGAGTGCAGGGTCCAGGTGCAGGCCAGGGGTCCAGCAGGGCAGTCCTTCTTCTCCTGTGGGTCTTCTTTGTTGGAATCTGATGGGGATCTGAGGTGTGGGTGCAGGTCTGCCAGTTTTATCCCTGCTCCTGGGTGAAAAACAGGGGGGTCCTGGTTCTCCAATCAGATGCAGGGTCCTTCCTCCTGTGATGACCACTTCCTGGGAAGTGTGGCAAAAATCAATCCCAGGGAGCAACATTCCTCAAAAATCCATCATGGCTGAAAGCGATTTTTGGAGGTCACATCTGGATGAGCCCACCCACCGGTGTGGCTAAAATCCTAAACACACCCCTCTCCTGCCCTCTCCTATTCTAATCAAGGGGGGACCTAACTGTCTGGGTTTGCAGGGTGTGGGGGTGTTGCTGGGTTACTTCAAATGTCCTTCTCTGCCTTTGAAGACCAGTTTGGCAGCCCTCCCCCTTCCTGCCTTGCCATCTGCTGAGGGGAGATCTCCTCCCACAGGCACATCTCTTTGTGTGAAGCCAGGCCACTTCACACCTCACCAAGGCAGCCTGGCCAGGCTGCCAGAGGCTGGCCAATCAGAGCACAGCAGCAAAAACACTGCAGGGCTGAAGTTGGCAACTTTTCAGGCAAACTTTAAAACTCTTTACCTGAATAAGTTATATTAAATCCCACAACTGGAAGTTGTGGGATTTATTATAACAATTAATTTGATACCAAAGTCTTGGTATCTGTTACTTAAGGGGACTTTAAAAATTAAAATAAAGGGGGTCATTCTGACCCCGGCGGTCTCAGACTGCCGGGGCCAGGGTCGGCGGGAGCACCGCCGACAGACCGGCGGTGCCCCGCAGGGCATTCTGACCGCGGCGGTTCGGCCGCGGTCAGACAAGGAAAACCGGCGGTCTCCCGCCGGTTTTCCGCTGCCCTACAGAATCCTCCATGGCTGCGGAGCGCGCTCCGCAGCCATGGGGATTCTGACACCCCCTACCGCCATCCTGTTCCTGGCGGGTCTCCCGCCAGGAACAGGATGGCGGTAGGGGGTGCCGCGGGGCCCCTGGGGGCCCCACAAAGTATTTCAGTGTCTGCTATGCAGACACTGAAATACGCGACGGGTGCCACTGCACCCGTCGCACCTTCCCACTACGCCGGCTCAATTCTGAGCCGGCGCCCTCGTGGGAAGGTTGATTTGCCCTGGGCTGGCGGGCGGCCTTTTGGCAGCCGCCCGCCAGCCCAGGGCAAATCCCAAAATACCCTCAGCGGTCTTTAGACCGCGGAGCGGTATTTTGGTGGGGGAACTTCGGCGGGCGGCCTCCGCCGCCCGCCGAAGTTAGAATCAGGCCCAAAGTCTCCCCATTCTATCCTATGGAGGCCATTCCCTACAATCAGGGAAAAACGAATTTGGCTGTTTTACCTCACCAGGGCTTATAAAACTATTTTTATAAGGTCCCTGCTTATGGTTACATGGCACCCAGCCCCAGGGTCACATAGGGCACACCTTGGGGGTGACTTATGTGTAAAAATAAGGTAGTTTAAGACTTTGGAACTACTTTGAATTCCAAAGTCGAATTTGCATGTAACTTTAATTTAAAAGCAGCCAGCAAGGCAGGCCTGCCTTTAAAATGACACTGGGCACCTCAGCAGTGCACCTATGGGGGCACTACCTATGCTGGGGTCCCTAAACCTCCATGCCCTACCATATACTAGGGACTTATAGGTAGATTAACTTTGCCAATTATAATTAGCCTAATTTGCATATCCACTTTACACAGAGCACTGGCCCTGGGACTGGTAATAAGTACCCCGGGCACAGCCAAGAGTCAGTAACCACCAGTACCTGCCCAAAAAGTGTGGGGATGACCAGGGCAAAAGGGAGGACTTTCCTACACTCTTTTACACTTATTTTTAAAGGAACTAGATAAAATGCTGGGTGACTTTTTAAGGACTGGAGGACGTTGTGGGTTTCTCTCTCTACTCATAAACAACCCATAGATGCCAGGGGCCTAGGTCTCCTTAATTTAGAACAATATTACTTGCCAGCTCAATATCATTTAGTGTCCTGTTGGCTGTTGGGCTTCTCTTTAACTAAGACAGGGTTTATAGCTATTGGGCTTTTCTTTATCTGAGACTGGGTTTCATAACAAAAATTACAGGGAAGAAATCCACTTCCCTATATTGTTGCAAACAGCCGTCTCTTGTCTTTGTCATACTGACACAAATATGCAGCAAGTACCCCACTATGCCCCTTCAACACTTCTTCTTGGTCTTTCCCCTCAGACAAGTTGGATTTGCTTATGTGAGGTCAGTTCTTGGTCTCAGATGGGGACTAACTGGGGCACTTGTTTGTTAATGGTGAGTTATTAGAGTTTCAATGCTGATGTCTGATTATAAATATGCCCTCTGCATAATTACTAGCCCTTGAGCATATTAAGCATGCATTCTTAAGCTTATTCAATACACAAACTTCGGAACACACCACGAACAAATTACATCAATGTTGTGCACCATGGGGATGTTTTAAGTTGATTAAATGGTTCTACATTGCCCACCTACACCACTGGGACTAATCTAGAGCATCTCTCCATGCATCATGGGAATTAGATTTAGCGAGACTGCTCATGATACTAAATGGCATAGAATATTACAATGCCCATAGGCTAGCATCTAGCCCGGAGGCGGGCGGCGGAAGGAGGGGAAAAGACGGTAGTTTGCCAGAACTGACACTAGGCTGGTTAGCGGCAACAAATATGCTGCTAACTAGCCTAGCGTCATTTTCTGATGCACTACCACCCAAACATAACTCCTGCCTTAGTAAAGACAGGAGTCATGCCCACCACCCCAAAGGCCAGCCCAGGGGACCAGTGTCTCCTCTGCAAAGCCATAATAACCAGTGCCAGACAGGGGCCCCCATGTAAGGGGCTCCCAATGGCGCAGAAAAAAAAAACTTACCTGTACTTACCCAGGATGGGGTCCTCCATTCTATGGCGTCCCTCTGGTGTGGATGGGGGTGATCCTGTGGTTTGGGGTGGGCATCTGTGGGCCCATTTGATGGTGTTATGCCATGGAAATGGGTCCACAGGTCCCCTAATGCCTGGTCAGACCCAGGGGTTAAATAGTGGTGCCAAGCAGGCTTAGCACCATTATTTGGGTCGGCCTACTACTTGCGCCTCAATTCTGGCCGGAGTATGAATATGGCAGTAGGGGGTTAGCGCCATCTTGTGTATGGGAACATCTACCTTGCATCTAATTAGCACAAGGTAGTTTGCCTCATCCATAACATGACGCAAACTCCTATATTTTGACACTAGACTGGTCTAGCGTCAAAATATAAATATGGAGTTAGGTTTGCGCAGTTATAGGGTCAAAATAAACTACGCAAAAATGGTGCAAACCAAGTATAAATATGCCCCTATGTGTTTAAAATAAAATCACAAGATTCAAGGGGTCAATTGTTTCCAGTTCTTACTAAAGATGATTTGCCTCTGGATTTAAGACATAGGGCTCATCCCGACTTTGGCGGTCTGACGGTAAGAGTGCAGAGGTGGTGGCTGCCAAAAGACCGTGCAATGTTGGTGGTAATCCATCTGCCGTACACTGAGAAGTCCACCAAAAAACAGCCAAATTTCTGAAACCGCCAGGACACTGGAGGACGGAAAAGAGGCAGTCTCACCACCAGCACCCCCAGCCAGACATAAATCCACCCATCAGATTACGATTCACAAATCACAACAGCAGTTCTTCCATGGCGGAAAACCATTGGTGGTGTGAACAGCGGCGGACTCTGCTCACATCACATGATAACAGCACCACATTGGATAGTTTGAATACCCCACACCTGACATACATCCACACCTGACACACCTACAAACTGCACTGTATAACACAACTTTACACAACCCACAATCCTTTGCAAACAGAATGCCACACACAGTCACAGATAAGCAAAACAATTCTCAGATATAGCAAATCCAACATAAAGCATCCATATACATTTCACTATGCGCACATCACACACCTGCACAACATACACAACACACATTTTACTACCACACACAATCCACAACAACAGTCAACCCCTCACATCACAGCACCTACACCTCACTGTTAAACTTTTTCTCCAGCCTTTTTCTTTGAACATGACCACATTGTCTTCACCACCACTACCATGTCCCCACAAAAACACCCATGTTTCATGGAGGATGAGTTGAGGGTCATGGTGGATGAAATTGTCAGGGTAGAGCCACACCTCTTCAGAGCACAGGGCCAGCAAACCTCAACCGCCAGGAAAATTGAGTTGTTGCAAAGCATAGTCAACAGGGTCAATTCTGTAGGCACCTATCCACACACAAGGGAGGACATCAGGAAGAGGTGGAACGGCCTCAGGGGGAAGGTACAATCCATGGTATCCAGGCACCAGCTGGCGGTTATGAAGACTGGCAGTGGTCCCCCACCTCCTCCCCCTACTTTCACATCTTAGGAGGAGAAGGTCTTGGACATACTGCATCCTGAGGGACTGACTGGAATACCTGGAGGAGAGGAGTCAGGTAAGTTCCCACAAAATCCAGGTGGCCCAATTGTCATGTCCTGCACACTCCCTCATCACCTTAACCCACCACAATTAACACACCACCCACTACACCTCTGTCAAAATGTTCCAATACCCCTCTCTGGCATGCTACATGTCCACTAAACTCACCTGCTCCACATTCCTTGGGATTGGCACAAGAAGTACTGGCAACCAATAGCACTACTATTCCCGGAATGCAATAGCCCACCATTGTGAAAATCTGGACAGTGCACCAAATGTGAGATGCCACGTATGTGAAACTAACTATCAATCTAACCCATCTTGTATGTTCAAGTGTGAAACAGTTAATGCCAATGACAGCTATGCAATGGCCCACTCCCACTATCATCACAAGCAAAACACACCTATAGCTGAGTGTCCAATCACAATGCCCTTAGAATGAAGATTCCAAAGATTGAAATATGCCCACCTGGGGTGGAAATCTAGATGCCAAAGTAGATGCACATGCAGTACATCTGTTTACAGGTCAATGCCTATTGTTTACTCCCATACTGTGTCACTACTCTGATACTATTGTGCATTGTACACATCTTTTTTGTGCCACGTATCACGTCAAACACTTCAGTAGGCAACAACAATGAATACCCATGTCAATAATCAGACAACATAAGATGGTATCAGCAGTCCAATCACTATCAACATACTTTAACAGCGTCAAGCATGGTGTATGGTATTGAAATCACAGGGCTTCATGTTGTGCAAAGCAAGATTGTACAGCAGCTGTCATTGTCATTTCTGGGGATCATGTTAAGGCACTTGAACGTTGATGGAGTGGTTGTTTTTCCTGTTCCTATATACCTGTTTATTGGCACTGGGAGGGAACCAAGGCTACATAGGTGCCATCTATGGCTCCAGCCACATGTGGAATGTATCCCATTGAAGAAAACTCTGTCTTCACATAGGCCAAATCTACACGTTGGAGAATCCTGATGTAGCTATCCAGGTGCTTCATCAATGCAGACAGCACGTCCTTCAAACCCAGACTGAACATGGGCTGAGACATTTCTGCAGTTAAGGCCACTGTATTCTGAAAGGACCCAGTGGCTAGGAAGTTTAGCACTTGAACGATGGGAGGTATGCTACAGGGATTGCAAATGGCAGGTGTCAGATCAGGGTCCAACTGATCACAAAGATCCATGACTATTCCTATTCAGGCAGTATGTCTGGATAGTATGTCTCTCTTTCCCATGGTGTGCAGGTCTATTAGTGGGCGGTACACTGGAGGTTGGCTTCCTCTTCTCGTGCCAGGGTAATTATTTGGAAACATATAAAATGCATATGTGACATGAACAATGCACACATAATGAACATGTACATATACAACGCACACAGATCTGCAAACTGAGGTTGTTTACAACATCTGACATCTACTGGACCGCATATTGCTATGCATCCTATGACGCTCCCCTTGGTCCATATTCCCTCAATTATGTAATGTACTATACATGCATTTGTATCTGTACTCTCAGTTTGTTAGTCCAACCGACTTTACCTGTGAAACACATTTTGTAGAACATTATCTACATTACCAACGCACATTGGATGTTGAGACTAGGTGTACATTTATATAATCACAATTCCCTCTGTTACACTGCTTTAACTACTCACATGCACAAATAGACTAATAAGGCCTGAAGTCAGTACTTACTGATAACTAGCACAATATAGGGGTTTGTTATTGGCACAGATTAAAAAAAAATCCATACATGAAATGTGATCACAATTGCAGCCACCTGACCTACTGTACTGGACATGTGGAAGTTACCAAACTCCGCAGGGGGATGTCGTCGTAACGGTAAGAGGTCACTAACATGGTGGAAATTGCATTGGAACACATTGCTGCCTTTGGTGGACACGGGCCAATGGTGATGTCCGCCACAGGTGATGGTCCTCTACGTGGTGAACGTGACCGCCATATTCTGCAGTATTGCTCCCTTGACTCCTGACAATTCTGCCAGCAAGACCTTCACTATCTGAACTGCTGTGTACTACCTCTGTGAGGTATCATGCCACGTCCTGCAGGTGACAGGGCCCCAGCCTCCACCCAAGAAGAGCTGGACAAGCTTGTGGTGGAGGTCCTACCCCTGTATGAACAGCTATATGGTGCACCAAAGGAGCAGGTGAGTCCAATGGTATATAAATGTGTGAAAGTTGGGGTGTATGATGGTGTACCTGAAATGAGAAGTTGTGAAGGTGTAGATACATGCAGATGCTTAATTTTGAACTGAGAGGATGGTAATGTTTGCCTACTTGATGTGATTGAAGTGGTCTGTCCACTTGTGTGGGTATGGTGCACATGGACATGACTTTTTGCTATTGTTTGTGTCATCCATGCAGGTCAATGGCCATCAAAAAAGGGAATCTGGCGTGCACAGCTGGCAGTGCAAGCACTGTAGGAAAGCGGTGGGAGGGCCTGAGAAGCTGGGCCCAGACAACCACAGAGGCGTAGCTGGGGAGGTCCTCCCAACAAGAGAGGGGTGCCCATCCAACCATGAGCCCTCTAATGGCCCGCATTTTGGGGGTGGCCTACCCTGAGGTGGATGAGCGTTTGAGGGCAGCACAGCAGCCAAAAGTGGATAAGTACTGACTAAACACATGTATATGCCTCTAGCAGTTAGGTGTATGACGTCTAAGTATTTCAGCTGTGACAATGTGGCAAGTGCTACAGGTAAAGGGTCTCCTAGGAAGACATAGTACCACATTTGCCAACTTTCATACACCGATGTGGACATTGAATTGTGTATCGCGACATGTTACTCACCTACGTCAACCACATAGTCTGACAGCATGTGGCGATGCACATGTGACAGTGTCATATGTGTACCTCTACATTGCTGTATGTATGTGTTACTTACATCCTTCCCACCTCCTGTTCCACAGTACATATACTCAATTGGTAAGTTGTCCAGCTCTTTGATCTCTGACCAGTCCTATTCCTTGGATCTAGCTCTATGTGCAACATAGGGTCTGATAGATGATTAACATGGCCAAGTAATCCTGTGTCCTGAAATCACTGGGAACTTCATGTGAAGCTGTCATCCCAAACAGGAATGTGACATGGCATCCTTACTACACTCCCTCTGAGGTGTAAGGAGGTGTCCCCATTGTAATGTCTGAACTATACATTGGCAAATGTAATGTTTGACCTGAGTGGGCATCCTACATCGTGAAGAGCATGGTGGTAATACAAAAATTAACAGTGCACAACATATCATTGACATGTGTTTTCAAACATTTTGTACAATGTATATGGTGTTGAGAAGGTAAGTGGCTAGCCTGATGATCCCTTAGGCCATGTATTTTGTCCATGCTACATGGCGCAGTACTATACCTATATGGGTGCAGCATACACTGTTTTGTGCCTACATCATGTGTAAATTGGTACTTCATGCCTATTGTTATGTTGAGGCCTCTACTTTGCCAGACTCACCTTTGCTAATTGCTAAGACAGACTTTGTAATGGATCACCACATTTCTGCCTGACTTAATAGTGTAGCTGGGGTTCCATTTGACAAACAAATGCTGGATGCAATGGGATATGTTGTGAGTCAATTTACTGGCCTCTAGGCATATAGGTCAATCATGGTTACATTAGTAGTGGGTTATGTCAGTGTTACTTTAGTCCTAAGGTGTTAGGTTACACATGTCTGGACATTTGTTAGTTATGTAGGTATTTTGATGTATTCATGTAGAAGTTTATACTCAGCATGACTAGTGGAATAGTATGTGGCTTTTATGCACATGATTAGTGTCCATTGTACTGAAGGTGTTGCTATGCTCCCTGTGGTTGTCTGTGGGTGTATCCTGTCTGCTAAGTAAGCCCCTTTTGCTGGACATGTAAATGTTGTCTATGTGTCAATGAGTAAGATTAGTGGGCCTAAAAACTCATTATAAACCTTTTTCTAAACTTTTGAAAGATCTTTGTATGACAAGCAATGTCATTTTATGAGCCTCACAATTTGGGTATGCCACATGTAGTGATTTCATCTCAGGTAGTTGACGCTATAAATGTTATGGACAGAGTCACATGTTAGGTATGTGATTTCAAAGCAACATGCTGTGTTGTATTTGATCTGAGATGAGTTTACTTACATGAAACATGATATTTTTGTCAGTTAACAGCATTTTCTAAGGATGATTTGTTGATACACAGTGATGATCTCTATAGGGAGAGACTTTTGATGGAGCCAATCCATCTTGTGCATGAATAGTTTGTGTTATAGTGAAATTGATGGAATGGTCATGTTGTGGTCAGATGGTTGCCTTATGTTGTGGTGATACTGTTGTTTAGTCATTTTAGTTTAGCTCCATGCACGTTATTTCAGCACACTAGGCCTGCTGCTGTGCACTTTAACCTAGATATATTTTATTTAGCTTTGTTTATTATTCTTGTTTTATTTCTCTCCATCTAGATGTTCTTTGCTTTGGCCAGCACTGTGTTCTTAAACAAGCACTCAGTGCTTCTCTCAAGGCTGCGGTAAGATAAGTTGCCGGTAAAACGTGGTAACGCTTTGTCTCTGGTATTTATAGAAACATACACATCCTTACGTAGGGGCATTTTCGCAGAATATCAGCTGTTTTATTATAAAACACTTCCCGTCCCCAACACGTTAGAGGGAGATTCCAGACAGATGACCACGACTGTATGCTGATTGCTGAACGCTTCGCTACAGCTACTTATGCAGACTTCAGGCCTTTACTCAGGTATGGGGGATGATGTCTTCCCAGGAGAACCTGAAGGGCAGAACTAGAACTTAACATGCTGTACTCTATTATAGCCTAGGTAGGAATTAGTCTATTGACTCTAGCGTTATTTCTATGCTTTACTCTCCTTGTCACAATTTTAATCCTGTCCTGCTTAATCGTCCTGGTTATTGCAGTACATGCTTTATTATCTATGATGCAGTTGCTTCATTAAAACCTTATTGAAATATATACTGCCTCTGTCCTTGTGTATGTGAGACTAATGTAATTGAGAGAAACGGATGAGATCTGGGTGACCACGATTTCCCTGAGGAGTCAATTGTGTCATGCGCTAGGCTGCCCAATCATCCCTGCTCTTGGGTGGAAATGAGGCACTGCTAGTTAGCCGGAGCAAAACCCAGATTCGGGCAACAGGTGTCACCTGTAGTGGGTTAAGAATCAGTCTCCCACACCGCAGACGATTCTGCCACTCAAAATCCAGTAGTCTAATTAGAATGATGAGAGCCTACGTCACGTGGCGATGCCATCGTTTGGTCAGGCTCTAATTTTTGGGTCCTCCTGAGTATCTCTGTCTCACTACATACAAAGACACCTCACGACTATATACTGAGACGTCCGTGGTATTGAGGATTTTTCTCCTCAGCTAAGTAGGGAGTACCTAACTAATGCTGTAGGTTGTTCAAACTTGAATTCTAAAAGGATATTCCCCATTTGGTGTGCCTATCTCTGAACAAAATGTATCATTCATTATGCGAATCCACAACAGGTGGCAATTGCAGTCAATATGAGACCACCCTTTACTGCACATTTACTGGCACATGGCCTAAGCACCAAGGGGGAGTCCAGTCACATTTGTTGTTGAGGCTCACCCAGCCTATAGAACAGAAGTTTTTTATTCTTGGGTCAAATTTCCAGCAGTTGATGGGAACACCAACACATTTCATCACTATACACCTGCAAACATACCTGCACAATATAGAGCATATGCATATCTAGAGATACCTCTATCTTATCAAGAACATAATAATTGGCTTGACGGCGCCCTAGCCCACACAATTTTGCACATTAGGTTAGGTCCTCTAAGTAATGATGGTCCTACCTGGTCTTTATTGGCCACTTATACACCTCACCCTGCTGCAGCGAACCTAAAGGTAGCTGAAGTCAGTTGCTTATATACTGATCTGAAGGCAATATACAGACGATTAGTACAGTTTGTAATGTAAACCTTGAATACAAACCCAGAACGTGCTGCACCAGCTCAACCACATGCAATAACACCAGGCATTAACCCTGCGACTGTACATTAGATCATGGGTAAAGTACCTGCCAAATGAGAAGAAATTCCGTTTTGGTTAGCTCAAAAAATAAATGCACTGGAAGCAGTATTTTCCTCTAGGATAAACACAGAATATTAACTATGTGCTTGCCATTTGGGATGGTTCCCACTATAGACAACTGTGATACGTGGGGCACAGTAATTGCCACGCTCTATTCTACCGCACACAGTACACTGACACTTGCCAATTTACCAGAAGTATTGAAACAAATTAAAGATGAATACCGGGTTGCCCTGACCCTGGACTTTGGGATGCAACTAATGGGCAATTTTGCCACAGTATCCTCAATTATATTAAGTAACCTTAAAGGGGAAGCGGTCGCACTTGCGGTGTACATGTGGCTCTGGGACATTCCTCCACAGGATCAAGAAAGTGAGCTGCCAAAGATTATCGCAGAGACATATTCTAGCATTGGTCGAGATAGTCTGGGGTCCAGACAAACTAAACCACAATTTCACAGTAAATCTAACAAAGGTTCTACCAAGCAAGCTCCTGAGGGTACTAAGAAACGCTGGGATAAAAAACAGCAAACTCCTAAAAAAGAAAGGGGAAAATCTCTGCACATGGAGACCCAGCAGAAGAGATATAATCTCAGAAATAGAGATAATATAAAAATGCCAGACAGATATCAATATAGATACACACCAATCTCGTTCCTTTCAGAACTGATCAGAAAAACACAGTGAGAGAGGTGGGTGGTCAGAGCGAAAAACTGAGAACGTGAAACCGAGACAGGAATCACAACGCTCAACAGAAGTTTCTATTAAAAAAGAAGAGAAACTTACCCACCAAAAAACACAATTCAAAATGAAAAAGGTGTCAGCAGTTGCAGTTCGACATGCCACTCAAGAAGAGGGCTCTCTTGAAGAACAAGAAGTGGGCACTAGCGCTAGTAGACAGCCCGGCAGAGGTCACAATAGTTCGCAGGAATCTTCTACAGCATCTGGAGGTGAAAGCAACTGACGACTTCCTACAAGTAGAAACTGCGGACATGCCTGTCTCCAAGCCTGATAAGGTGTACAAAGTAACATTATAGTTAGAAGGAGGCATTGAGAGCACAATCAACCCCATCTTTTGAGCCTGCGTCGTAAACCTAAATGATATTCTACTGGCCAAAATAAATTGGCCATCTGAATTTGTCTGTACTTGCCCATATGGGGAAGAGGTTATCAAACCTTCTTTCTCGACCCTTGATCCTGAGGAGCTCTCAGAATCCTACGCCATCGATTGGGCATTGGCACAGGCACCTGTGTGATATTGCAACCACATAGGATGGCACGAAGATTCCCCCTACCATGTAATTCCTCCTAAAAACTAACCCCAGCCACATCCCCAATATCCAATAAAACATGATGCTAAAGCACCTGTGAGGGAAATCCTCACCCAACTGCAGTACCAGGGTGTAATTGATCCCTGTGCTCTCCAATGAATAATTCCTTATTCCCAGTAGCTAAACCGGACCATTTGTACAGAATAGTCTTAGACTACAGACATGTAAACAGTCCTACACGCACATATGCTATACAAAACTCACATAGCACAGAACTTATGAACAATATTCATATATATATATATATTGTTTCTTCTGAAATATAGCGCCTGAGAGTAGAGACTTAACAAGTTTCAGCACACCAGGCTCCCAGAAAAAAATCTGCCATTTACCCCAGGGGTACAAGAACAGTCCAGGACTGTTAGCAGCTCGTGTGACTTCAATATTGCACGACATTTACCCTGAAGCATTGTCCTGTGTAGATGATATCTATCTCATGGATGATGAATTGCTGCAACATTTAAGACGGATGGCCGGCATTGTTGTGGGATTTGCCGAGTTCGGCTACAAATTCAATTTAAAAAAACAAAAATAGCCTTCCTTAGAGTTCTGTTTCTAGGAAATTAGCTATCAAGTGAAGGAAATAGCCTAGTGCCACAATTCTTGGAAAAATGCACAAAGTTACAACCTCCAAATACAATTTAAAAACTCCAATTCCTATTGCGTTTCCTACATTTTGGCAGAACTTACATTCCTGATTATGCAACCCGCATAAAACCTTTATATGACTTAATACGTCCTGACTTTTCAAGTAAATTTTGGACAGTTGAACACACGCATTCTCTGAGCTTTGCAAACAGACATTCTTGTAGCACAACACCAATACCCAGTTCCAGCAAATACACTGCCTGTTGATCAATATCAAAGAGTCAGGTACACCGATGGCTCAGCACAACCTGCAATTGGCACAAAACATCAATATTTTGCTGCTTGCGCAGTCGTAAGTGGCTACATGGAGGATAATACATTTTGGCCCAAACACACATTTACGCAAACCCTAGGGGATTGCACTGCACAATTAGCAGAGCTAAAGGCTCTGGTGATGGCAATGAAACACACGGATCCTGCATAGTTAATACTGATTGTCTGTGATTCGTGCTTCTGTGTCCAGTCCTTCAATGAATACATGCATTACTGGTGCCAGAATGGGTTCAGAGATTCTAAAGGCAACACCATCAAAACAGACTTCTGCGAGGGAAAGTAGCAGATCTGAAGGAAATGCTACCAAACGTCCATGTTGAACATACACTTGGACAACAGCATGTTGGAATACACGTTGCTGGAAATACACTGGCTGATGAAGCCGCAAAATCAGCAGGAGCAATGGCTACTGTTGCTGCAGTAATGCAGTAATTCGTTCAGCAGTGAAACCGTACAATGACATATGGGCTGCCGTGACAGCTACGGCTCAAGGCACGCCTTATTCAAAAGCATTTCCCGCTAAATATTCCTACTGAATGGCAGGATTACTAGACACTGAAGTAGTAATACAACGCATAGGGATTCGAGTAATTCCCAACAAAGACATAAGATCAGAGTTGATTAAAGCAGCGCATGAGGGGCTAGCATCTGCCCATGCTGGTGTGGCGGCTACAATATCATTGATACAAGCACGTTATTGGTGGCCAGGTCTCTACAAACAGGCCAAGCAGTATGTCCTTTGTTGTGACATCTGCTAACAAATTAAGGATTCTACCGCTAAATGCCCACCGCAGATACCCCCTAACTTCCAACAATCCATTACAATGTGTGTACCTGGTCCATTGTGGTCCCTTAACCCCAGATAATGCATACAAATACATTTCAGTCGCTGTTGGATCCTGCTCCAGATTTCTATGGGTGTGGCCACAATGCTCGGCTGCCGCTCGGACTGTTATTAAAGACTTGCGAGTCTTTATCGGTACATATGCAGTTGCGGCTTTCCACTCGGACCAGGGCCCTGCTTTCACCTCCAGGGCATTCAGGGATGCTATGACTTCATTAGGGGTCCAACTCCATCACTCGTCTCCATTTCATCCCGAGGGAAATAGCGTCGTAGAGTGACAAAACCATGATTTAAAGCAGTCCTTAAAAGCCAGAGTCTTAGGTACAGGTCGTAGTTGGCTTAATCACCTGTATGGAGTCCAGAGAGCACTTAACAATCTGCCTAGAAGGTCCCTGAGGGGTCGTATTTGATATGAGTGCCTGTTCAGAACTCAAATGTATGTTCCAGATCTTGATGGTCCTGGCGGGGAGGCGGCAGAAACACACTTTGACATAAATGAATATGTCACTGTCTTGCAGGAATTACAACAGTTCTGTGACAACAAGGGTTCTGCCAATGCTGCCTCCACAGGAATTAAAGATGTACCATTAACACCTACCGACTGGATTCCTAAACTTGGGGATCTAGTACGTGAAAAAATTGCTGTGAAAAAGGAGTTCAGTCCGTCCTATCCTTCCGGTCCCAGTATTGGGAATACACGGTAAGAGAACTGTTATTTTACCATCGTTAGCTGGTGCTAAAGAAAACTGCTTTGTGTCTATCGACAATGTCAAGTTATACCATGTGGCCGATCCTGCACAGCAGACCAAGAGGAACAGCCAGTAGTTCCTAAATCCCTCTAACTACTGGTCAAGAAGTCCCTCTACAAGTTGTGAGCAGCAACACTAATACCTCTCCGAGCTTGGGGAGGATGGAAAATGATCTTGCATGAGTTCCACTGACATCTGTTTCAACAAATAATACAGAAATAACTGATCGATTTGACACAACTTCAACACAGACGGATGGCGTCATTTATTCTGAACCACCGCGGGAAACCCCCACTGGTTCTCCACCTACAGACACGGCTCCAGCTTTTGCACGAACTGCTTCTGGATACTTTGCTGACGTCAACGATACCTTTCGGACTCATTCGCCTCTTCTATATATGCATTGTCAAAAGCACGTAAGCTGATTAACTAGCTTAAAACAAATTGCTTTATTCTCCCATGGAGCTATCTGTGGCTTTCTTTGACTATATTAGCTTTCCTCCACTGGATTGGTTTTGTCATAACATTCTTTCTATTAATACATGGTCATTTTCTTCCTGAAAGATCAACAGTTGAACTGGTGGATGAGGTCCTAAACCCCATTTTACTTCTCAGAAGGTCCGCAGAGACTTGTCTTTTGTGAACATTTCCACTATACCAATTCCTGATGGGACTGTTTGGGATAAAGTAACATTTGTTATATACGACCTGACAGAGGTCATTCAAATACAATATGTGTTTAAACTTTCAATGAACGATGTAATAATACCCAGAGTTGTTTCTGATGACTATGATGTGAAAACAGTTGATTTTATGATGACTGAATTGCAGTATTATACTGTATTTGAAAACGAAGATGTTTATCAAAGTGTGTGGGGAACACAAAATTGGCAAATAAGGGGGAAGGAAGCTTTGTTTAGAGCATGCCTGAGACCTGTTCAAATTATATTTTTAAATGAAACTGTACAACAAACAAGTTTTTTAGGCTTAGCAAAGATTAAGGATTTGAATGCGCCCAGTACTCCTGCACCTGCAAAATTTTGCAAATGGCAAAAATATATAAATGCAACTGAGGATCAGCTCGATGAATGGGTCCAGAATGGCACTTTTAATGCTTCTTTGTCACGTCCTGGCGAGTGGTTATTGTGGCCAATAGATACCAATGAGTGTAATAACCGTTTTATCAACTCCGCGGGGGGGTTTAGAACTAGTAGGCCGGACCCTCGCTATGTATCATCTGAACATGCGGGTATAGTAACAACATACAATGTAGGGAAACTATGCCAGCAATGGTTGAAGAGTTGGACAAAAAGAAAAAAGGGAGCACACTGCCTCACACTCAAGCAAAAAGTTAGCCCCAATGCATCATGGTAAATGCAGTCACTTCGTTTTGTGCTGAAAAAGTAATCAAAAGTCTTTCACCTAAGTAGGTGCAGCAAGTGCTGTGTATCTCTGGACACGTGTTTCTAGGTTTAGCCCGTCATCAGCAGAGAGCAGCCAAGTCTGTGGGGTTGCTTGAAATGCCGCCAAAAGTCTTCTCGGGTTTATGTACCACTCACTGGCGCACAGGTGCCTCTCCAGAGCTCGTCAGCTCGTTAGCTCAAGGGAGCAGTCATTGGACAAAAAGAAAAAAGGGAGCACACTGCCTCACACTCAAGCAAAAAGTTAGCCCCAATGCATCATGGTAAATGCAGTCACTTCGTTTTGTGCTGAAAAAGTAATCAAAAGTCTTTCACCTAAGTAGGTGCAGCAAGTGCTGTGTATCTCTGGACACGTGTTTCTAGGTTTAGCCCGTCATCAGCAGAGAGCAGCCAAGTCTGTGGGGTTGCTTGAAATGCCGCCAAAAGTCTTCTCGGGTTTATGTACCACTCACTGGCGCACAGGTGCCTCTCCAGAGCTCGTCAGCTCGTTAGCTCAAGGGAGCAGTCATTGGACAAAAAGAAAAAAGGGAGCACACTGCCTCACACTCAAGCAAAAAGTTAGCCCCAATGCATCATGGTAAATGCAGTCACTTCGTTTTGTGCTGAAAAAGTAATCAAAAGTCTTTCACCTAAGTAGGTGCAGCAAGTGCTGTGTATCTCTGGACACGTGTTTCTAGGTTTAGCCCGTCATCAGCAGAGAGCAGCCAAGTCTGTGGGGTTGCTTGAAATGCCGCCAAAAGTCTTCTCGGGTTTATGTACCACTCACTGGCGCACAGGTGCCTCTCCAGAGCTCGTCAGCTCGTTAGCTCAAGGGAGCAGTCATTGGACAAAAAGAAAAAAGGGAGCACACTGCCTCACACTCCAGCAAAAAGTTAGCCCCAATGCATCATGGTAAATGCAGTCACTTCGTTTTGTGCTGAAAAAGTAATCAAAAGTCTTTCACCTAAGTAGGTGCAGCAAGTGCTGTGTATCTCTGGACACGTGTTTCTAGGTTTAGCCCGTCATCAGCAGAGAGCAGCCAAGTCTGTGGGGTTGCTTGAAATGCCGCCAAAAGTCTTCTCGGGTTTATGTACCACTCACTGGCGCACAGGTGCCTCTCCAGAGCTCGTCAGCTCGTTAGCTCAAGGGAGCAGTCATTGGACAAAAAGAAAAAAGGGAGCACACTGCCTCACACTCCAGCAAAAAGTTAGCCCCAATGCATCATGGTAAATGCAGTCACTTCGTTTTGTGCTGAAAAAGTAATCAAAAGTCTTTCACCTAAGTAGGTGCAGCAAGTGCTGTGTATCTCTGGACACGTGTTTCTAGGTTTAGCCCGTCATCAGCAGAGAGCAGCCAAGTCTGTGGGGTTGCTTGAAATGCCGCCAAAAGTCTTCTCGGGTTTATGTACCACTCACTGGCGCACAGGTGCCTCTCCAGAGCTCGTCAGCTCGTTAGCTCAAGGGAGCAGTCATTGGACAAAAAGAAAAAAGGGAGCACACTGCCTCACACTCAAGCAAAAAGTTAGCCCCAATGCATCATGGTAAATGCAGTCACTTCGTTTTGTGCTGAAAAAGTAATCAAAAGTCTTTCACCTAAGTAGGTGCAGCAAGTGCTGTGTATCTCTGGACACGTGTTTCTAGGTTTAGCCCGTCATCAGCAGAGAGCAGCCAAGTCTGTGGGGTTGCTTGAAATGCCGCCAAAAGTCTTCTCGGGTTTATGTACCACTCACTGGCGCACAGGTGCCTCTCCAGAGCTCGTCAGCTCGTTAGCTCAAGGGAGCAGTCATTGGACAAAAAGAAAAAAGGGAGCACACTGCCTCACACTCAAGCAAAAAGTTAGCCCCAATGCATCATGGTAAATGCAGTCACTTCGTTTTGTGCTGAAAAAGTAATCAAAAGTCTTTCACCTAAGTAGGTGCAGCAAGTGCTGTGTATCTCTGGACACGTGTTTCTAGGTTTAGCCCGTCATCAGCAGAGAGCAGCCAAGTCTGTGGGGTTGCTTGAAATGCCGCCAAAAGTCTTCTCAGGTTTATGTACCACTCACTGGCGCACAGGTGCCTCACCAGAGCTCGTCAGCTCGAGCTCTGGAGAGGCACCTGTGCGCCAGTGAGTGGTACATAAACCCGAGAAGACTTTTGGCGGCATTTCAAGCAACCCCACAGACTTGGCTGCTCTCTGCTGATGACGGGCTAAACCTAGAAACACGTGTCCAGAGATACACAGCACTTGCTGCACCTACTTAGGTGAAAGACTTTTGATTACTTTTTCAGCACAAAACGAAGTGACTGCATTTACCATGATGCATTGGGGCTAACTTTTTGCTTGAGTGTGAGGCAGTGTGCTCCCTTTTTTCTTTTTGTCCAATGACTGCTCCCTTGAGCTAACGAGCTGACGAGCTCTGGAGAGGCACCTGTGCGCCAGTGAGTGGTACATAAACCCGAGAAGACTTTTGGCGGCATTTCAAGCAACCCCACAGACTTGGCTGCTCTCTGCTGATGACGGGCTAAACCTAGAAACACGTGTCCAGAGATACACAGCACTTGCTGCACCTACTTAGGTGAAAGACTTTTGATTACTTTTTCAGCACAAAACGAAGTGACTGCATTTACCATGATGCATTGGGGCTAACTTTTTGCTTGAGTGTGAGGCAGTGTGCTCCCTTTTTTCTTTTTGTCCAATGACTGCTCCCTTGAGCTAACGAGCTGACGAGCTCTGGAGAGGCACCTGTGCGCCAGTGAGTGGTACATAAACCCGAGAAGACTTTTGGCGGCATTTCAAGCAACCCCACAGACTTGGCTGCTCTCTGCTGATGACGGGCTAAACCTAGAAACACGTGTCCAGAGATACACAGCACTTGCTGCACCTACTTAGGTGAAAGACTTTTGATTACTTTTTCAGCACAAAACGAAGTGACTGCATTTACCATGATGCATTGGGGCTAACTTTTTGCTTGAGTGTGAGGCAGTGTGCTCCCTTTTTTCTTTTTGTCCAATGACTGCTCCCTTGAGCTAACGAGCTGACGAGCTCTGGAGAGGCACCTGTGCGCCAGTGAGTGGTACATAAACCCGAGAAGACTTTTGGCGGCATTTCAAGCAACCCCACAGACTTGGCTGCTCTCTGCTGATGACGGGCTAAACCTAGAAACACGTGTCCAGAGATACACAGCACTTGCTGCACCTACTTAGGTGAAAGACTTTTGATTACTTTTTCAGCACAAAACAAAGTGACTGCATTTACCATGATGCATTGGGGCTAACTTTTTGCTGGAGTGTGAGGCAGTGTGCTCCCTTTTTTCTTTTTGTCCAATGACTGCTCCCTTGAGCTAACGAGCTGACGAGCTCTGGTGAGGCACCTGTGCGCCAGTGAGTGGTACATAAACCTGAGAAGACTTTTGGCGGCATTTCAAGCATCCCCACAGACTTTGGCTGCTCTCTGCTGATGACGGGCTAAACCTAGAAACACGTGTCCAGAGATACACAGCACTTGCTGCACCTACTTAGGTGAAAGACTTTTGATTACTTTTTCAATACAAAACAAAGTGACTGCATTTACCATGATGCATTGGGGCTAACTTTTTGCTGGAGTGTGAGGCAGTGTGCTCCCTTTTTTCTTTTTGTCCAATGGTTGAAGAGTTCCTCACTAGATGCTGTTAGAGAACACCTCAGTCTCCTGTCTAATAACACTGACTTGCAGGACTTCCTGTTAGGCCCCAGAAAACAATGCAGAAAGCGCTTCTTATATGCAGTATAGAATGAAATTTGGAAGCTTTCCCAACAAGAAGCTGCTGCTGGGTTAAGGCAAATAGACCAGGAAAATTTACAGAAGGCATTAGCTGTTGTAAACAATGGGAAGAATACCCTGTCTGAATGGATATACACTCTAAATAACGTAATCTCTTCTGCAATAGACATAATACAAAGTGATATGTCTTCTTTACACCATGGACAGAGTCAACTAAGGTCCATCATGCAGTTGGGTTGGACACTTCACACACTGAAGGCAGGTTGCGTTCCCCGGCAACACGTTAACGCGAAGGACATATTTTCTACATTTAACTCAACGCGACAACAACAACTAATGGCTAAAAAAGAAGCGACTTATGTCATGTTAAACATCGAAAAGTTAGAAAAGTTGCCTTTTACTGTGGTTGAAATACCATCTGCTGAATAGTTAATACACGGAGTTAAGAATCTGCCTATTTCAACACTTCAATTCACGCCCTGTTTAAAACACATTGCGGTAGGCAGATATGAAAGGTTGGGAGATAGTTACATCAATGAGGTGTGCGAGCTGCCCTTCTTGTACAAATGTCTCAGTGGCATGAAAGAAGTCTTTCTTAGCGGTAGTGAATGTGAGACTTCTGTCAGCCATTCAATGGTTTGTAAACAGCTGTCCTTGCACGGGGCGTGTAACGCTTCGGCAGTGAACTTGGCTTGTTATCTGAAAGGAGTTCCAGTCCCCCTGATTAGACCTGCGTTCCAGGTGCTTTCAAATGGCAGCTATGTCCTCCTCAATAGTGAAGGCTGTCATGGATGCGAGCCGGAATAGTTTATGTTGTTTTGGTTTCTAAGATTGTTACATGCTGCGGGAACATACTTTTTCTTCCCACAAAACAAAGGGATGTAGTTGACATTTGGCCCCAGATTGTTACTTCTAATGTGAGTGTTGACAATTTGAGCAGCCTTAAGGCTTTATTGTTCCAAAAACATGTGGCGCTCACATCTGCACGCGAGACCTACGCACGTCAGGTGGCAAGGTCATCAGCAGAGATACAGTCCCTTTTAAGTACCAACTTTCCGATACATTTTGGTGAGATCATGGGACGAATATTTAATGCGTCCAGTACTACTGGAATCACAAATTTCTTTAAGGTTGATGGTTCTGGTTTCGTTCACACCTCCTCCTCCATATTCGGTTTAATACCATCAGCCATCCACTTAATATTCTCCAGCATTTTTGGGGGATTTCCAATAACTTTGGCAATAATAGGTGGCATTTTGCTATGGCTACTCTTTCTGTGCAATGCCTGTCCCGCTGCAACAAGGAAGATTGAAAGCGCTCCCACCAGCGCAGCTGTGTCGTGAACGCATGATACAGAACTTCAGAGCAACAGTCCTGGAGCAATTATAGTGTGACTGGTCTCTGTCATTCAGAGCGGTTTTGCATTGTGTGCAACCCGTGTTTCGGTACCTCTGGTGCTCATTCGAACATACACTGAAGGTTTGTCTTTCTGCGCAGCGCTTGCTTTCATTGGATGCTGATCTGTTGATGTTCTCGCTGAGGGCTCATTACCAGACGTGCACGTTGAGGGTGTGTTTGCTACGGGAAGCTGCTTATGGGTTGTCCTTCATGGAGGATGCGGCTCTGAACTCATTATTGGGCACATCACAGAATGCTGCTGCCTTGGCTGACGCTCAGGCTTTGGAACACAAATGCTCCTTGGCTGTTCTTGGTGATGAGTTTTTTACTTTACCACCTGCTGAAGTGGAAGATTTCCTCTCTTCAATTGTCCCGGATTCTATTGGCAACTTCCAAAATGACTCTGACTCTTGAAATTCGGCCTTTTTATGCCACAAGTTAACATTTAAAATTGTCCTTTTATATGTCCTCAAGTGTCTTTAAACTTGACATTTTTATATATATCTTAGGCTGAATTGTAGTAGCTTTTATATATAATTAGGCTTTGAACCACATTTAAACCAGCAGCTGAGGGTGTTTTGTAGCCATTTTAGTTATAGCTCCATGCACGTTATTTTAGTACACTAGGCCTGCTTCTGTGCACATTAACCTAGATGTATTTTATTTAGCTTCATTTATTATTCTTGTTTTATTTCTCTCTATCTAGCTGTTCTTTGCTTAGGCCAACGCTGTGTTCTTAAACAAACACTCTGTGCTTCTCTCAAGGCTGCAGTCAGGTTGCTGGTAAAACATGGTAACGCTTTGTCTCTGGTATTCATAGAAACATACACATCCTTTCGTGGGGATATTTCTTAGAATATCAGCTGTTTTATTATAAAACACTTCCCCGTCCCATACACGCTAGAGGGAGATTCCAGCCAGATGACCACGACTGTATGCTGATTGCTGAACGCTTTGCTACAGCTACTTATACAGACTTCAGGCCTTTACTCAGGTATGGGGATTGATGTCTTTTCAGGGGAACCTGAAGGGCAGAACTAGAGCTTAACATGTTGTGCTATTATAGCCTAGGTAGGAATTAGTCTATTGACTCTAGTGACAACATGGTAGCGTTATTTCTATACTTTACTCTCCTTGTCACAATTTTAATCCTGTCTTGCTTTATCGTCCTGTTTATTGCAGTACATGCTTTATTGTCTAAGATACAGTTGCTTCATTAAAGCCTTATTGAAACATTTACTGCCTCTGTTGTCCTTGTATATGTGAGACTAATGTAATTGAGAGAAACGGATGAGATCTGAGTGACCAGTGGAGTATAAGGAAGTGCTGCTGACTGCAGGGCCTTGCTGGAGCTGTTAGTACCATTTGTTCTATTGTGTGTTACTCGTGTGAGGACCAGACCACTTCTGTTGAGGGGAGTTACCATGGTTCACTGCAGCAGTATCTTTTAGGTGCTTTAGGTTTCGTACATCCTATTTTTGGTGGTAGAATATGATTTGTGTTTTTTAGTATTCATGGGCCAGATGTAGGAAAATTGCAAATTGCGACTTGCAATTTGCGAGTCCTTCCGACTCGCAAATTGCAAGTCGCAATTTGCAATGCAGAACGGTGTCTCAGAAACCGTCTGCGAGTCGGTATGGGGTCGCAGAGACCCACCTCATTAATATTAATGAGGTGGGTCGCAAATTGCGGCCCCATACCGACTATAGGCACTCGCAAACATGGAGGCCTGCTGTAGTCAGCAGACCTCCATGTTCGTGACTGCTTTTAAATAAAGCAGTTTTTTTTTTTTTATGTAGCCCGTTTTCCTTAAAGGAAAACGAGCTGCACTTAAAAAAAAAACGAACCCTTTAGTTTCGGTATTTTTTCAGGGCAGGTAGTGGTCCCTGGGACCACTACCTGCCCTGAAAAAATAGTTTTGGGTCCATTCACAAAGGGGAATTCCAATTTGCGAGTGGATTACCATCCACTTCAAGTGGATGGTAACTGCGACACCAATTGCAACCGCATATGCGGTCGCAAATGGTATTGCATACCACTACGAATCGCAAATAGGAAGGGAACACCCCTTCCTATTTGCGATTCTGAAATGCATTTTGCGAGTCGGTCCCGACTCGCAAAATGCATTTCTGCATTGGAAACACGCATTTGCGAGTCGCAAACTGCAGATTTTGCCGTTTGCGACTCGCAAAGTGTTTCCTGCATCTGGCCCCATGTTATTTAATTTTGTCTAATGGAATGGCATTGGTCATTATGTGTGCAAGCAAAAGTTTAAACTATATGTTCTAATACTAATACAAAACAACTTCTGCATTAGAAGTATCCATCCATATCAGATTTACTGTATCAAAAAAAGCAACAAGCCAAGTAATGTGTGAATCATCATGAAAGGCTGAGGGTGCAAAAGATGTAAACAAAAGATAAAGCAGTAAACATGATCAAGCTGGAGAACTGCACACTGAAGTAAACTCTTAAGCAGGAAGGAAGAAAATTAACTACAAACTGAGAATAAATAAGCAATGAGTCCCCACCAAACCAAGACTACACAAGAAAGAATCTGCAGATGGGTCTCTTGTGTGGAAAACCCATCTCACCAACTGTTATGCAACAATAAACCAAACAAATGGAATGTGAAATACTTTTGAAGCTCATGAAAAAGCAAATTAGAAGAGAACTCCATAAACACATACTGCCTGCTCATCCTAGAGGAGGCCCTATCCCATATAGGCTAAATGCTAGGAACGCCCACTATATCCCAGTAAAGACCAAGTCATTCTAACATGATTCATTTACATGTTTATCATCTGTAGGCCTGAATCAATGGCTTTTACTACTGAAACTGACCAAAGACGTAAGCAAAATAAATGGCAGAAATACAAGTCTTGGAAAATGACAGTGAAGAATTATCATATAGTAAATCATTATTCAACCAAGCTAACAAACAGGTGCAGGATTACAAGGAGATTATGCCGAACCAGAAATGTACTGAATTTTGAAAAAAAAACATTTAGAATTTCAAATTGGAACAGAAATACCCCTGCTTAATAAGCACATTTTACAATAGGCCCAAAAACAAGACAACACTTCCCGAGTAGCATGGACACTGGAAGAAGTAGGTAATCACATTCCCACAAACTTCCTGTCAGAATTTTTGGACGCAAGGACAACAAAACAAGTGAAATTCCACTTCCGGAGAAGGAGAATAGGCAACAAAGGCTAAATGTCGACAAAGGAAACATCAGAACCAGGGTGAAATTGTTCATATGGTAACAAACTCCGTCATCAGTCTTTCAGAGTATACCCTTACCGAAGACAAATTCAAATTATTACTTTTCTTGCCGTTCCTTCCTGCGTGAAAACCAATTTTACGATCAACATGAAAACTAGATTTATTTTCGCAGAAATTGACACTCAATGTGTATTTGCATTTTAATGACTACACAAGAGAGGAGCAGAAGACTCCCCTACAAAAAGAATTCAAGTTCTCCACATCTTCTTACGCCATTCAAGCACTCTTACTTTTAGTCAGAAAGTTATGGCAGAAATGCAACATATGTAATTCCGAAAAAAATCTTTAAACCAAAAACGTTCAATGCAAGAACTCTCAGCCCTGGCACAGATTAAAAAGAACACACAGATTGGGACTTAAAAAATACGGCCAAAAAAAAGAAATTGTACACATGAAGGATTTTATATCTGAAGGGTGATGTCAAGTTTTAAATCAGTAAGATTACAGGTTAATTACCCGCAATCCCAAAGTAGAGCTCAAAGGTATACCAGAAGTATACTGAAGTGTGAGTCCCCACCCATTTTTATACCTGGTTCCCCCTTTGAAGTGGGAGAAGCTTCTGGAGTTTCTCCCTGCCACACAGAAGTGTCTGGAATTATCTGACTCCTTGCCCTGATCACAGTCTACCTGTACAATGGCACAATAGGCTAGCATGAAGTCCATTGGGAGTGTACTGGGCCAATGCTTTTGAAGTGTGAGTGTGGTATGTGACAGTTCCACCCCCCATCAAGCCAGGATGGCCCATCCTGCCAACACTCAAACCCTCTATTGTGATACTGTCTCGGAGGATCACACAAAGGCTAACGGCTGACTACACCTAGTTATGTGACCCAGGAACAGGCTGGAAGCACCAAATGGTTAGGGCAACAAAAGTGTCAATTTCAGAATTGTGACTTAAACTCTGACCTTATCATTGAAGAGGGTTTTAAATTAAATGTTCTCAGAAACAAAACATGACATTCCTATCTGCACCTAAACAAATGTTATCTTTTATTAAATGTGATAAGGTAACCCAGTGTTATGCTATAGGAGAGGTGGGCCTTGCAATATTAAAAAACAAATTTGAGAGTTTTTCGTTACCACGACATGTAAAATTTAAAATTACATGTCCAACTTTTTAAATACAATGCACCCTGCCCTATGAGCTGCTTAGGGACTAATTTAGGGGATGGCTTTTATATATTATTAAAAATGGTTCAGGCCTAGTGAAAGGTTTATTTTAACAGGTCAAAATAGCATTTTAAAACTGCACACCCAGGCTGCACTATGTGTGAGACATGTTTTGAAGGGGTACTTAAGTGGATGGTACAATAAGTGCTGTAGGCCCACTAGTCACATTTAGTATACAGGCCCTAGATACCCGTAGTACCACTTTACTAAGGACTTACAAATAAATTAAATAGGCCAATTGGGTGTAAGCCAACTTTACCACGTTTAGAGGAGAAAGCACATATACTTTAGTACTGGCTAGCAGTGGAAAAGTGTGAAGAGTCCTAAAGCCAACAAAAGCAGGTTCAGAAAACAGGGGTGAAGGCAAAACATTTGGGATGACCATGTATAGGGGGTCAGCTCCAACAGTGAGGATGAAGTCACAATGAGGTACAGCACAGGATGTGCTTTAGGAGCTTCAGGGAATGCTGGATGAAGTTCCTGCAGATGGCTCTCAATCAATAATTTATTCAGTGGGGTGCATTCACAACAGTCTGTAACAGTTTGTAAAGGAGCAGATTGAGCTGCATCTGGTGTACTTGAAAGCAGGTACTATGTTCAGATTGGGGGGAATATCCTGATTGTGAATGAGGACAGGTCATCCTAGTAGAGGTAGTCTATCTTAGCTCTGCGTTTCAAACAGTCCCACATAATCAAGCCCACCTTGTTAATTCTGGCTTGAGGCTTATATGGGGGCCAAGGTAGCACATTATTTAATGGCTAGGAAGCAATGGTGTCATCTTCAACTACAGTATGGGGGAAAACAGGATGGTATGGTAGCAAAAGCGGGTGAAATGCACCCAAGCACAATGGTAGTATAATTCTAAATTGGGGGCAAATATCCTGCCGGTTCAAAGAGAAGCTCAAGAGCCCACCATGACACTAGTGGTATCCAGTCTGTGAGAAAACAGGGCTGATTGCAGAGGCCCTCTGACTTTTTGCCCCCATTTTTCACTTTTTGCTGGTGTTTTCCTGACTCTGATGGTGCCCTGGGTACTGCTAACCAGTACCAGGGCCTGTGCTCTGTGTAAAATCAGTATGCAAATTAGGCTAATTATAATTGGCTAAGTCAACCTACCTATAAGTCCCTAGTATATGGTAGGGCATGTAGGTTTAGGGACCCCAGCATAGGTAGTGCACCCATAGGTGCACTGCTGAGGTGCCCAGTGTCATTTTAAAGGCAGGCCTGCCTTGCTGGCTGCTTTTAAATTAAAGTTACATGCAAATTCGACTTTGGAATTAAAAGTAGTTCCAAAGCCTTAAACTACCTTATTTTTATATATAAGTCACCCCAAAGGTGTGCCCTATGTGCCCCTAGGGCTGGGTGCCATGTGACTATAAGCAGGGACCTTATAAAAATAGATTTATAAGCCCTGGTGAGGTAAAACAGCCAAATTAGTTTTTCCCTCATTGTTGTGAATGGCCTCCTTAGGCTAGAAAGGGGCGAATTTATTTTAATTTTAAAAATCCACAAATTTTGTATCAATTTAATTGTTATAGTAAATCCCACAACTTCCAGTTGTGGGATTTAATATAACTTGTTCAGATAAAGAGTTTTAAACTTTACCTGAAAAGTTGGCAACTTCAGCCCTGCAGTGTTTTTGCTGCTTTGCTCTGATTGGCCAGCCTCTGACAGCCTGGCCAGGCTGCTTCGATGAGGTGTGAAGTGGCCTGGCTCAGCACAAAGAGATTTTGCCTGGGGGAGGAGATCTTCCCTCGGCCGATGGGGAAGCAGGAAGGGGGAGGGCTGCCAAACTGGTCTTTAAAGGCAGAGAAGGACATTTGGAGCAACCCAGCAATCCCTCACATCCTGCAAACCCAGACAATTAGGTGGCCCCTTGATTAGATTAGGAGAGGGCAGGAGAGGGGTTTGTTTAGGATTTTTAGCCACACCATTGGGTGGACTCAGCCAGATGTAACCGCCGAAAATCACTTTCAGCCATGATGGATTTTTGAGGAATGTTGCTCCCTGGGAATGATTTTTGCCACACTTCCCAGGAAGTGGTCATCACAGGGGGAAGGACCCTGCACCTGATTGGAGAACCAGGATTCCCCTGTTTTTCATCCAGGAGCAAGATTAAAACTGGCAGACCTGCACCCACACCTCAGTTCCCTGCCAGATCCCTACCAGGAAGAACTACAGAAGAAGAAGGACTGCCCTGCTGGACACCTGACCTGCACCTGGACACTGCACTCTGGAGGACTGCAACAGCTGCACACTTGGGCTTCACCACAAGAAGGACTTTGCTTGACTTCAACTGGTTCAAGCAGAGACTCCCTGTTTGCTACAGGTGAAAACTTGCTAACCAGAGTCCCCTGCACCAACTCCTGAAGAAACCAATCAGCTGACCACTGTCCAGTGGCCAAAAAGGAGTTTGCACCAGGTGCGTTCTGGGAGTTGTAGTCCGCACCCTCAAGGAGCATCTCAGAGCTTCTGGAACCTTGAGGTGAGCTGTGGACCTAAAAAAAGAAGATCCAGAAGTTTGAAGAAGTTTGGAGAACTTTTGGAAAAAAAAGCTACATAGAGAGACCGACCGGCCGCGGCAACTCTAGCCGGCTGGCCTCAACCGCGACCCGGCCTGACTTGCAGGTTCGTCCTGGTGAAGAAAATCTCAAAAAAAGGGACTAAGTCCGAATGTAGGAAGTTTTAACGGGACCTCCCAGCCAGCGTATCCGAGGATGGCTCCAAGGACGTCCGCTTAAGATTCAGGTTTGCCCCGGTAAAAGGATTTTCACCTCGAAAAAACAACTAAGGCCCATATTTATACTTTTTAAACGCTGCATTTGCGTCATTTTTTGACACAAAAGCAACGCAAACTTACAAAATATAATTGTATTTTGCAAGTTTGAGCCGCTTTTGCTTCAAAAAATGATGCAAACACGGCGTTTAAAAAGTATAAATATGGGCCATAATTGTATTTTGTGAGTTTGTGCCGCTTTTGCGTAAAAAAATGACGCAAATCGCAGTGCTCAGAAAGTATAAATATGGGCCTAAGTCCAAAGGTACAAATCTCCACTGAGGGCTCCGGTGACGCATATCCGAGGATGAGTTCCAGGAGGTCGGATTGGACTGGTCGGTTCGTCCCGCTGAAGAAAATCTCCAGAAAAACAACTATGTCCTAAGGTAAACTTTTGACCGAGGCCTCCCTCGGGCTGTAGCCGAGCCGGGCTCCATCGCGGTCGGCCATAAACTTTGACTTTGCCACGGTCGAGGTGCGACCAGATGACAAGATTGGCGCTTTTTGTTTCTATGTGCTAGCAAGCAATAATTATTTTAAAATTCATATCTCCGGTTCCCCTTATCCGTTTTTATTCGTTTTGGTGTCATTCTAAAGCTATAAATATTCCCTATTGTTATAAATTGATTTTGGATTTTTAAACTGTTTCCTGTGTTTTATTTAATTACTGTGTTTGATACTTGAATGCTTTACGCTTTGTCTCCTAAGTTAAGCCTTGTCTCTCGTTGCCAAGCTACCAAGGGTTGAGCTGGGTTTAATTTACTGAGACCTAACTGGACCTAAGTAGAGGTTAGTGGCCTATTGCTAAGTGTAGGTACTTACCTGCCCTTACCAATGACCCATTTTCCAACACAGTTCATCCAGATAAGTGGAATCAAATTGGACCTCAGTCTCTTGAGGAACTGTTGTGTTAGCGGATTAGGGATATTGACCCACCAGGGACAATGGGAGTTTCCTCCATGTGGTCATTCGGTCCTCTAACCAGGTGAAGGCTCTGCCATAATTTTCTTGCCAGTTTATTGATACCCTTACAGACCCACACTCCTAGATATTAAGCACACAGTCTGACCATTCCAATGGAAACTCAAGAGTGAATGGGTCAGGGGAAAGTTTGTGAGCTTGGACCAATTTATCCTGATCTCCTCTATCCAGCCAAATATAATAAATGTGCGGATTACTGTGATATTGTCTCAGGGTTGCATATGTAAAGGGTGACGCAGTAGCATACAATGATGTAAGCAGTGGCCTGGGTCTATAGTTGAGTCCTTTTCTGGCATGATGTTTTTGAAGTCGCACTCCAATAGGCTTCATTACGATGGCAAATAAGAGTGGAGACAGGCAGCACCCATGTCTCATTCCCCTTCCAATTAAAACTGGAAAGTTGAAGGAGATTGCCTTTCACTCAACTATGGTGATTGTTTGGTGAGCAATTTAATCCAATGAATAAAACTGTGACTAAACTCCAGGCATGTGAGGGGTATAAAAAAGATATTTCCCCTCCAAAGAGTGAGTCAAACGTGTTATTGTGTATTGTTGCTGTGTGCAATGAAATATTTATTTCGTTCACAAGTAAAGCTTATAACAAACCTTTTTTTTATTGGAAAGGTTGGAATTTTTTTTTTAAATTGGGTTTATTTCTAAATGACAAATCTTTTAATGCATGCTTTTTCAGATGGCGCATACCAGTATTTCAGGTGATTCTTCTAATCGTCCAAACTAGATGATTTGCTGTACTTGGTCTACCTCTATGAATCAAGGTAATGATGTCAACATAATTTTGCATTGGTGTTTGGCTTAGGTAATGTATGTGGTAATATTAAAAATGTAACGTAAAAAGCGACCTATCAGACCATAAAACTGACCTGCAAAAAGACAGAAAGCTGGCCCACACACTGACTTGCAGACGAGCCCTTCTTGCACCTTAGGTCCGCAGGCCCCCACCTGCAGACGTTTACAGTGTTCTCCAGTGTGTCTGAATTGAACTAACACAATTTAAGTACTGTGTGATGTTCCTTGATTAGTGGATGGCATCCGGGATACAGTAGGTGTCATATATGACTGATAGAACAGGGCTCCAAGTCGCAAAGGCACATTTAAAGGCCTGGCCTTTAAACATTTTTTTTACTCTCAGGGGCATATTTACAAGAATGACTTAATTGATATTATGGTATAAAGCAGACCTTAGATTAATAGGATGTACTGAAATGATATTGAATTTCTAATAATTAATGATTTAAATACATGTGCTAAAATAGAGAAATTAAGTTCTGTATTATACATATTAAAATGTATTAATACAGTCTTTTTATTTAAAATGACTGTAACATGAATATTAATGAAGCATCATTAAAGTCGAATTCATAAGTTTGCATATTAAATGTGTTTATTAGAACCTATTAATTAAATGTAATGTTTTAATTCACTTGCATTAGCCTAAGTGAGGCCTGCTGGGCCTGCACTTTGGAACTACAAGAATCAATGCATTAGATTGTTTGCGTCTGCTGCAAATGCAAGAATGCCGAAATGGATGTGCTGTATTTACAATGTGGAACTCAATGGCTCACGTTTTCATGGATGCATCAGAAAGTCTGATGCATCTTGAGGCAGTGACGGCGCAAACTCCTTGTAAATATGCCACTTAGGGTGTAGTAGTTCAACTAGTATAATTGAGAGGCACCAAAACTATAAACCCGAGAATGTGCTGCTTTGTTAGATAAACTCCCAGAACTAGAAACTGTGGGCCATATTTTCAAGCGGCCCTTAACGCCACCATGGTAGCACCGTATTTACAATATGGCGCATCATGGCACATGTTAGGGGCAATAGCATAATTTTTTTAATGCTATTGTAATGGTATACTGGATTAGCATTTAAAAAAAATTACGCTAATCCAGTATAGTGTTAAGAGGCCCATTGAAATCAATGCGAGCCTCATTTTAACGCATGCTTTAAGCAGGCATTAAAAAATGGCGCTAGAACTGGCGAATTGAATAATGTAGATTCCATTGCACCATTTTTAGTGACCCTCTAATAAGGAAACACCCCCTTTGAATACATCATGCATATATATTCCTAGTTTGCGCCACCTTGTAAATATGGCGCTATGGTAGTGGCCAATTAGCGTCACATTTGCAGCAAAAAGTTTGCTGCAAATATGGTGCTAAGGGGTGCAAGGGCCTTGTACATCTGGCCCTGTGTTCTTTTAGCATAAACTCGTCAAATCACCATAGTCATAGTAACATAGGAGCGAAGGACACAATGTCAATCATGTAAAACAGTTTTTTTTAAAACACGACTTCAGAAAAATATATTTTGAACCATTCCTTGAGGCCGTATGCCCAGAAAAAGCATCTGGCAAGCTTCTTGTGTTCTTGTGGATTTGAATAACGTTATTTAATGTTTATACTATTCTTTCTGATCTATTTGTAGCTTAACAACCTTTCAATCAGAATCTTATTCAGCAGTTAGCTTCCCATCCTCGACAGCTGTATGCTGCATTAAATTACTTGTAAACTCCACTTAATCGCCATTGTAACAGCTAGAAAAACAATTAAAGAAGTTATAATGCCTGCTGGATGGAAAATGCCAAGGAAGAAAAAAACGCAAACGTTATTCAAATGCAAAACAAAAAAAAGAGACTACCAACTGCACCCAGGAAAAGATGTTTCCTTCCAGGAAAGCTGCTTGAGGTGGGACCACGTAGTGTTTTCGTGAGGAGAACAAAAGCAGGAGGATGTAAGTGGTATCCGAGCAGCCAAAAGGTATTGGACGAGACCTGTAAGTGTTACTATGCGGCTCATCTTTATTCCCCTTGCGTCTGAAATGAAGAAGAAAAAAGTTGACTAGCCTGAAAGGAAATATGACTGCGATCCTGAACTGTTCTTAGTTAACACGGCATCCTCCACTATCAGGTAAGGTTTCGTATTTATTTATATAATGAGTAGCGCTGCTAGAAATCTTATATTTCGGGTTTTCTTTTAATGTGCCACCAGACAGGAAAGAAGGCTTAAACAATACTTTGGAAAGTTGAGAGCTCCACTGAAGACAGAGGATCAGCTCTGGCTTAATAATGGTTATAGGTCCTGGCCTGGTGCCCAGTCTTATAATTCTGGTTCACGGCAATTAGCAACATATATTGCTCCTGCAATGGCATATAAGGATACAGTATTAACTCTGATCCATAGGCAAATATGTAATTGGAAGGAGGGGTAGTGAGACATCATATGAACATATGCATTGGTCCTAAGATCGCTTCAGAAGTTGGGCAGCAATAGTACTGCTTGCTTGGCTTCCATCCAGTTGGAGGTAATGTTGCTTGTCAGCTATTGTGAAGGCGTCCAGGGTAGTAATGAATTGTATTATATATCACTATATTATGTATATTGTCAATGAAAAATACAAAGTTTTAAGGGATGTTATGGTGAGGTGAAAATGTCACTTAAAACATTCCATTGTAAACTAACGAAACCACTGAAATTCAGGAGTTATAATTGTCTCCAGTAATTATACCTTGTGTCCTAAAATAACTACAACTCACAACCTTGCCATGCATTGCTTATGACCTCACATATTACAACACTCTTGACATATTCTATAACATCACTGACAGCATGACTGCAACAGCTGAAATGATGCCATTGATGACAACCCTCTGCTTGGTGGGGGAGCAAGTTCAAGCAAGTTCAAATGTTTTCCCAAGTCTAGCTGAAAATGTTTCTTTAATGAGTTCATCTGCTCAGCTTTTGAAATTTCAATACCAGTTTCAACTTGTGGTCATTTAGCATTAAATCCTAAATAATGTCTGTGAGGCATTCACTGCTTATATAGTGCATCCATTCAAATCTCTCCTTAATATAGGACTCACTCACAACCAGAAACAACAACTAGCTCTGAGAAAAAATGGAAGTTCTGGGCTAAGAGGAGTTATGGGGAAAGTGGCACACTCAGCAGTGTCCAATGGAGTTCAGGGAAGGCCACTTTTTCAGGATGTTAGTGCAAGATAAATTTACAAATCCAGAGTTTTAATGTAACTTGTGTAGATAATTAGTACTAGTCCTGAATACCAGGTACGGGTTGCGGCCTCCGGGATTAATTTTGGATACCATTTTTCTTGCTGGAATGAAAGTAGTTAACATGAATGTACACTACAGCTTTAGTAAGGCCCTAGAGAGCAAGCTAACAAGCCGTTTATGAAGTGAAAACCCCATCACGGCCTGACCAGCAGCAATCAGCATACCTTATTTAAACATTCCCACTTGTATGGCAGGGATAAGAAGTGTTTCACAAGGTCTTAGGAGAAACTAGATTTTTGGGTGGGGACACAGAAAGCCCTGGGGAGAGCAGAGCCTGGGTTCCGACTTGATTCTAGAGCCAAAGCACAAGAAGAGCCATCGAAAGATTTAAAGCAGGCAACAAATGTGAAGCTAAACATGATAAAGATGTGATCTCGAGTCAAGCCACTGGTGGGTCGCAAGCAGATTTTTGGTCGGTCACGAAAGTCCAAGCAATACATAAAGGTGCCTTTAAATTCTCTATTCATCTTGCCACATTTGCTGCGCTTCAAAGACCGAGCTCAAATATCAGGCCCTGGCTTCTGAAAAATTGCTACTTAATTTTTTTAACTTGGGGATTCGTGTTTACAAACTCCTCTCACTTTGCAATCAGAGAAAGAAAATTTAATTAAATTATGTGGCAATCTTTCTGGGGTATAGGGAGTGATGTAGGTGATAATTTAGTGCTGTCCCTAATGTCACAGAAATCATCAATACACAACAATATATGCATTATGTTAACCAAGGTACTAATAGTTCAAATATAGAAAGATGCTCCGAGAAGCCATTTTAAATGTACATTCATTTAGACTAATGCTAGAAACCCTGGTGGTATTGCTGACATATCAAATGTTAGAATGATTTAATTGATATTATGGTATAATTCAGACCTTAGATTAATAGGATGTACTGACATGATATTGAATTTCTAATAATTAATGATTTAAATACATGTGCAAAAATAGAGAAATTAAGTTCTGTGTTATACATGTTAAAATGTATTAATAGAGTCTTTTTGTTTAAAATGAATGTAACATGAATATTAATGAAGCATCATTAAAGTCGAATTCATAGGTTTGCATATCAACTGTGTTTATTAGAACCTATTAATTAAATGTAATATTTTAATTCACTTGCATTAGCCTAAGTGAGGCCTGCTGGGCCTGCACTTTGCAACTGTGAAGGAAATGCTGATTCATTTTCATAACCTGAACTTTCTTTCAGACTTTGCTCCTATGAGAAGAGTAGTTGGTAATAAACCCCTATTCTTTTAGACATAGAGAGAAGTGAAACAGTGTCCTTCAATGTAGAACATCCTGAACTGAGGACTGGCATTATATACAATTGTTTAAATCCTGGGTGGAGCTACATGGATTGATTAGATTCCCATGACATACCTGGGAAGATGTGCCGATGTTGCAAACTCAGGTTGTGTGATCGATTGCTATTGGATTATGCCTCTTCAAAGTAATGTGGTAATGTTGTCTGTTAGCGCAAATCCGATTGTTGTATGAACTTTATTATGTCTTTCACCAGTTGGACTTTGGTCAGATTCTCCCTAGGTCAGATTCTTTGATGCCTTGCTGATGAAAAGCCATACATGCTGAACCCCTTGGACAGGTATCTTCCTCTCTGCTTTGCCCGTTTGGGATGCCCTGCTGAGACTTAGAGATTCTCTCCCTAACCTCTGCAGAAGACTCTTGATCAAGCTTCTGACATGCTGACATTTTCCCTTTTTACTTATCTTTTGCCCATCTCAGTTAGTACCCTGTTGTCCGAGATCACCTTTTTCCAAATTCCTTTTGTCTTTTTTGTCCTTTGCTCACATGTGGCCTCCCCTGCACATGTTATTCCTTAATTTGGCCAATAGTAGGGCTTCCACTATGCTCAGCTAAATTATAACTCTGCTGATTTGAAATTGACTGATGCTGGTGAAACCTGAGCAATGCTTGATTTCTGTATTTCAAATAATGTTTTGTACTCTACTTATTAAATGCTTGGTTTAATAATCTTATTTCAGCTGAACTTATTTTGTCTCCTTGGGCAACCCTTGGTGATCCTGTGTCTTTATAATTTTTTCTTGAGAGTTGTCTACATAACTTTGAGATTGAGTTTGTGATAAACACCTTAACTTTATTCCTGGCTGGAGTTTTCCTTGTGTGGCCAAATTGGTCATACTGAGTAATTAATTGGTTGGTAATGAAATTGAGTTGTATGGTTCTACCACATCTTGTTGCAAGGTCCAAAGATCCGTTGACTTGAAATAGAGCATTTGATTCCTTGAAGGATGAAAATGCTCCAGCAGATCTGGTAGCAGAGGAAAGGTTAGTCCACCAAGGAGGGAGAACTATTTAAGGGTAGTGTTTGGCAGGTAGGATTGGCCCTATGCAACTGCACAGTCCAAATTTCCGAAGACTGATGAGGTTCCAGCATCATGGCTACAAGAGATGGATGTGTGAGTATTAATTGGGTTTTGCACTTGCATTGCTTTTGGCCTGAAGATTGCCGTGAAGTGTGATGTTGTGAAGTATCTTGCAGAGTCATCATACTCTTTTGATTGTGGTGCTTTTTGCTGCAAAAAATGTTGACTCTTGCTGTTATTGTTATTGACAAGTACATCGTGGCCTAAGATCCCAGGATAACGCACAAGTGTAGAAGACACTTGGTTAATTTATTTTCTACAGTGAGGTACTTGTCATGAGATGTGATTGACAGTGCCAATAATTTTCCTTGTGTGAGTGTGAGTTGTGCCTGTGCACATGGAAGATCTGTAACAAACTGGAGTGAAAATTGCTGGTCAAGTTTCACTCTTTGTGTAATTGTGAAAGCTAGAGACAGAAAGTTAATCTCCTTTCAGCTTTGAAGTGTTTGAGTTCCTTCCCTGAAAGATTGTTGTTTTTTGCTCGCAATATTTTGCCCTAGAGGTGTGGGTGAGCAATTGTGTGAGAGACAATTGTGAAGCAACTGCAGCTGCGGAAAGAAATGAGTGTGACTTTGTTTTGTGTGCGTGCTGGTATAGGTTGGTTGGTGTGAAGCTGCCCTGGTATTGCTAAATACTACAGCATTGTTATTGGTTGAGAACATCGTGAGAAAAGGATTTTGGGATTGAAATTACTTCCTGATTCGATCAAAAGTTGTTATGTTTAATTGAATTTGATTAAAAATTAAGATCATTAAAGTTTTAAAGAGTGCGTTAAAAGGAGATTTGTTTATTCCAGTTAGAGAGGGTTTAGAAGCCTCGCCCGAAGGAACTTCAGTTTATTATGTGTCATCTGTTAAATAATTTCTTGCATGTTTGTGGCTTGAACAATGGAGGAAGATTGCTGACAATGAAGGTGCTTTAGCATGCCCCCATGACTAAACTTTTAATTTGAGAATTTTAGATCATTGGAGGCGAATACTATATAAAATCTAAACTGGCTCCAAGACTCGCACAGTTTGAAGCCTTTAGCATTTGGGAACTCATAGCATGAGAGAAAATGGCAACTAAATGCGAGAAGAGAATGCAGAAAGCAATTAAGGGCCAGATGTAGCAAGCAGTTTTGTCCATTCTGTGTCTATGGGAAAATGTGTTCGTACATTTGGCCCTAAGATACTTGCAGAGGCTAGATGGGATGCAGAGCAGAAAATGTTGAGATCAGACATTTGAGGGAGTCCGAATATATTCAGCTATTTCTAAAGAAGAAAGTGAAAGCACTAAATCTAAGACTAGGAAAAAGACAGGAAAGGCAGGAAAGTGACATATGAGAATGATTCAGATGACAAGTTTATAAACCAGGTCTTGATGAATCGTCCACCACTGTATCATTCAGTTAAGACAGAAACAACAAATGAAACAGCACAAAATGTAACACTGAATGTGCCAGCTGCTCCAGTTGCACAGACCCTGAATCAGATAGTGCCTAGTATGCCTGCAAATCAAGTGACACAAATTCCTGGCATGAACAAGCCATTCAGAGTGTTAATTTAGTTCAGCCCATACCAAGTCCAGTTGTCAACCAGGTAGTACCAAATTCTAATGTGAACCAGATGTTGCAGACACCCTATGTGTATTCCGAATCAACCTGTGCCAATGTTTAGTCCGGTTCTGTCAGTGCCAAAGGATACTCTGAGTCAAACAGGACAAAGTTTCAGTACTGTCCTAAAAAGACAGAGTGTAGCAATGGCAATTCCTCAGAGTCAGACAACTCATATGAGTCCAGATGACTATAGGTCTTGTTGTCCCTTTGTATGCTTCAGGTACATCTGAGCAATGCCCACTCAATAAACGTTCCAGCAGTTCCTGATACACCAGTTACTTCAGCTGGGATATCACCAATTGGTATGCAGAGATCAGTATATTCTAATAACTCAGAAATAGAGAGGCTCCCTTCTCTTGTCAGAAGGTTAACCCCTCCACAAGTTGCAGATTCAAACCCATTGACAAGTCAGACAGGATTTGCCCAGACCTGATAAGATTCCGGATACACGTTGCAGCACTTTGCATGGAGGAGTACCCTATAACACACCAGAGAGCATGGCACACTTTAATGCACTGAGTCAACAGAATGTAGGACAGTTAAGAGCAGAAGTACCACAGAATAATAATATCAGTTTGTGAGGTTTCACTACACAACAACTGACAGATTGTTAAATGACTTGAACCATGAAGGTGCAACAGGTGTCACAAATTGCAATGTGAGAACAGACGAGACACCAGAGAGAGAGGTAGATAAGTGAATGTGTCCAGATTAAAATTAGGATTAAATGAAATGATTTTAGGAACATTAGACACAGGCCAATTAAAAACTTGCACAGAAGATGAACTGAAGTTCATGTGCAAAGATATTACTCTACATGCAGGACAGGCTTATGAGCGATTAACTGGAAGCAGCAGAGAAATAGGATGTGGATTTGGAGAAGCTAAAACCCTAAATACAATTTACAGATTAGAGTTTAGCACAAAGGACATAGTTAACATGAGATCTCCTGGAATGAAAACACACATTAAGGAATTGATTACATGAATACAGTAATTGGGAGCTATAGATAGTGAGAAAGCAGATGGGTGAAGAAACAAGATCATAAGACATCACAGCTAAACCTGCCTCCAGCAGCATCAACTGAAGACAAGGATCATGTAAAAATGTTACCCATTAGAGAAATACCAGGTGGAGGGTATGTTCATTTACCTTGGAGTAGGAGTGATATTTTCTTCTTCACAAATGATCACCCGAGATTCAGAGAGAAACCAGTGGAGTGGTACAAGCAGATAGAGAGATTTGTGAAACTTTCAAAATGCCTGTCGGAAGATTTGAACATGTTGTTTGAAATTATGGTTTCAACTGATTTGTGGACTGCATGCAAAGTCAATGTTGATTGGCCTGATTGTGAGCCTCAAAGAGATCCAGTTACGGGTGCACCATCTGAAGCAAACTAAGGGGGTCATTCTGACCCCGGCAGGCGGCGGTTGCCGCCCGCCTAGCGGGAACCGCCATTTGGCCGCACTGCGGTCAAAAGACCGCTGGTGCCATTTCAACTTTCCCGCTGGGCCGGCGGGCGATACCCAAGGTAGCACCCACCGGCCCAGCGGGAAAGAGGCCTGCAACACTGAAGCCGGCTCCAATGAAGCCGGCAGTGTTGCAGGTGTGCGACGGGTGCAGTTGCACCCGTCGCGCTTTTCACTGTCTGCTAGGCAGACAGTGAAAAGCAGGCTGGGGCCCTGTTAGGGGGCCCCTGCACTGCCCATGCCAGTGGCATGGGCAGTGCATGGGCCCCCAGGGGCCCCTAGACATCCGTTACCGCCAGCCTCTTCCTGGCGGTGTAAACCGCCAGAAACAGGCTGGCGGTAAGGGGGTCAGAATCCCCAAGGCGGCGCTGCTTTCGGGGGAAATCCGGCGGGAAACCGCCGGACCCGGTTTTCTGACCGCGGCGGTATGGGCAGGGAAGCACCGCCAGCCTCTTGGCGGTGCTTCCGTCATCCGCGGCCCTGGCGGTCTTTGACCGCCAGGGTCGGAATGACCCCCTAAGTGTCCACAAAAGATATTGTTAGGCAGAAAATTGACAGAACAACTCAGGATTCCAAGGAGTGGAATCAGGTACCACGAGCCCCGATGGCTCAATAGCAAATGGATGTTTCCCAACAGAATCGGAATCGAATTGCAAATGAAAATGTGAATCAGATAGCATCCCAGTTTCCCCTGATGGACCTGAGTGATGAAGAACTTTCTAGAATTTTTCCAGCACAGAACTCAGATGATGAGGATTGCATGTTAGCCACATCATTAGAAGTATATCAACTTGGTCCCTATGCAAATACCAACATTATGGGATATGATGTATCATCCTTGGTTGACACTGGAGCTACATGTTCCACACAGCAGAAAGCAAATTTGCCCCATTAAGGAAAGAGAATTCAAGTTGTAGGAGTCGCAAATAAGCAGTTAACCAACCCCATAACAGAACATGTTCCTGTAAAAACAGGTTAATTTGAAGATGAGCACAAATGGGTGGTTTGCGATTCAAGACCTGTAAGTTTATTTGGACGCGACCTACTGTGTAAGCTAAACTGTTCTGTTAGTTGTACACACCGAGGAATTGAAATACAGACAAATGAAGAAGTGCCTTGTAAAATTGTGAAGCAGTACCCAAGTGTCACATTGTACCCAATGTCAACATGTAAGGATTTGCCCAAAGACTTAAAAGACAAAGTGACACCTGAGTTTTGGGATTTTTCAGAAAAGGAAATAGGACTCATTAAAGGAGTTCAGTCTGTTATAATAAAAGTGAAACCAAATGTAGTGCATCCGAAAAACACCCTTGTATAAGATGATACCCGGGACAATTGCTGGAATAATTCCCCTGATTTATAGTTTAAGTGAACAAGGTATTTGAAAGAGATTTTGAGAAGTCCATGTAACTCTCCAATTCTAGGACTGCGGAAGCCCAGTGGAAAGTATTGCATAATTCAGGACATGAAAAAGTGAACAGGATTGTTATTCTATGTTGTTCAGTGGTACTGAATCCTGCAGTGATTTTATTTAAAATTTCGGGTGAAGCAGAATGGTTCACCGTAATTGATTTATGTCAGTCTTTCTTTTTAATACCCCTGTATGAAAAAAGTCAATTCTTCCTTGTGTTCAAATTCGGTAGCCAAGTTTTGGCAAGGTGCCGAGCTCCTCAAGGGTATACAAATTCACCATCCATTTCAACAAGATATTGAAATATAATCTGGAGTCCCTTAAGGTGCCCTATCACTCAGTCTTAGCCCAGTACATAGATGACCTCTTTGATTTCATCAAATATCCGGTAAGCATGCAGGCAAAACACAATAGCTTTCTTGAATCATTTAGGAGAAAATAGACATAAGTTTTACCCAGCAAAATGTCAGTATTGCAAGAAGGAGGTCCTATATTTAGGTCACCATATTGAGAAAGGTGTGCAGAAGGTGTCACGAGAAAGAATCTCAGCAACAATGCAAATGAATCCCCAAGTCACACAGAAAGAAGTCTGAATGTTTCTGGGAATGGTTGGCTTCTGCCCCCAGCGGATTCCAAACTTTTCCCTTTTGGCCACACCTTTATAGAGGCTGACACACAAGGATGTGTCTGATTTGGTACCATTGGATGACAACTGCATGCTGCTTTTACTAAGCAGAAAGAATGCCTTCTGCCTAGCCCCATCTCTGGGAACGCCTGATAATAACAAATGTTTTTATTTGTTTTGCGGTGAGAGGGATGTATGTGGTCTCTCAGTTTTGACACAGCTGCATGAAATGCGAACAAGCCTGAGGCTTATTTTTCTGCCACTCTTGATCCCTTGGCTTAAGCACTGCCTGGTTTTTAAAGGCAGTTGCTGCACTGAGCATCAGCATAGAGCAGTGCGAAAGCATTGTTATGGGTCGTCCCCTGAATGTTTTTAATCCTCATTCAGTAGAAATTCTGTTCACCCATACAAAGAACTAATACTTGACAAGTGGAAGTTTGAGCGGCTATGAGTAAGTGATCCTTGCATCTTCAAACGTTAATCTTGAACGTTGTACCATTTTACATTTTGCACGTTGTTGAAAATCCTGTTGAAAATGTTGATGACGGCAAAGATGAGGTGGAGCATGCCTGTCTCAATGTGAATGAATTGTGCACCAAGCCAAGACCTGACATTCAAGATATCCTCTTAAATTAAAATGACTATGTCATGTTTGTTGATGGTTCCTGTTGCAGAGATAAAGATGGTACTCTGAGAGCTGGTTATGCAGTTTGCAAGGTGTTAGGTGTGATAGAGGCCCCCTGGCTTCAAGGAGTCTTTTCTGCCCAAGTAGCTAAATGGTTGTTCTTATTAGATCTTGCTATGTTTCTGTACAACTTACAGTGACCATCTTCAAAGATAGTCAGTATGGGTTTGGTGTCGTTCATGATTTGGGACAGTTCTGGTCCGAAAGAGGGTTTATGACCTCCTCTGGATCCCCTATCTGGAATGGTGATAAGAGTTACAATTTGTTGAAGAGATTCCAGCTGTCTGCAAAAATTGCTGTTGTTAAGTGTGCAGTACATAGAAAATCTACTGACTGTGTGGCGAGATATTGTGCCCTTAGTTGCACCCCCTTTAACAGGGAATGGAGCAATAAAGACAATTGATGAGACAAATCAAAGTTTATTTTTAATGGCTATTGATACTTGGGAAGAAACTAAGAGATTGCAGGAAGAGGTGACAGAGGAAGAACAGTAGATTTGGGTTAGAGCAGGCAGTGTCAAAAGAAATGGGAATGATGTTTGGGTTTCAAGTGATGGAAGAGCAGTGTTGCCAAGTCGTTTTTTGTCCTCTGTAGCTAGATATTATCGTGGTCAGGCACATATAGCTACAGACAGACATGGTTTAACCCAAAATTCAGAGTGGTTGCAGAAACTGTGTTCCACGGATGTGTCACATGCTGGCAGATGAATGGAGGGAAATGCACAGATGTCACACTGAGTAATATGGGTCGATCGGGAGGACCGTTCAACAGAATGCACCTGGATATTATTGAGCTCCCTGTGTGAAATGGACTGAGATACATCTTAGTCATTGTTTGCATTTTTTCACACTGGGTTGGAGCTTACCCGACCAGGAGAAATGATAGTCTCACAGTAGCAAAGCTATTACTTAGGGACTTGATATAGCAGTTCGGCTTTCTGACTGTTCTAGAGTCAGATGGCGGAACTCATTTCAATAGTGAGATCCTTAAATAGTTGGGTTCAGCATTACAAGTTGAGCAAATATTGCATTGCAGCTGCAGACCTGAGGCTTCAAGACTTGTAGAACACATTTATGGAACCCTGATGTCCAGACTGGCGAAAGTATGTGCATCCACCACTTTAAAATGGCCCGACACATTGCCTCTTGTCTTAATGAGCATGCACAGTATACCCAACAGAAAGACTGGGTTGTCCCTTCATGAGATTATCAGGGGAGAGCAATGAGATTGCCAGCAGTGTCTGCAAATGCACTTGTGAACATTACAGATGAATTGGTGCTGGATTATTACAAAGGACAGGCTGATGTGGTTTGTTCTTTGTCTCATCAAGTCTGAGAAGCTACAGCACAGCCGTAGGAGGAGCTTTGCCATGACCTATGTCCCAGTGACTGGGTCATGGTGAAAATGCATGTGAGGAAAACGTGCTTGGAACCTTGTTGGAAAGGCCCTCACCCGGTGGTTTTAGTACCCACTACAGTTGTGAAGTGATATGGTGTCCCAAACTGGGTACATGCAAGTCATACTCGCAAAGTTTCGGGTCCCCTTGATGATACAGCACTTGTTCAAGAAGGGTCGGTTAGAGTGAGCGAGAGGGATCCGATTAGCTAAGCTGTTAGGACTGGACAAGTGGCTGCTACAGCACAAGCTCTGCCTGATGGGGTTCTGAGCAGGTTAACAACAGTGGATGGTACAGAAGGGTAGAGACAGAATCATGCTAGCTTGGATGGTGACGAAGGACCAGTAGATGTAGATAAAAGAGTTGTACCAAGAGACAATTGGCCTAAAAAGCACTCAGTGCCTGCTGCACAAGTCCCTTCGACTATGGCTGAGGAGTCAAGTCAGAGCGACAGTGATGCTAAGGGTTGAGTAACAGAAGATCAAAGAGAAAGAGTATACCAAGTTGAAGATACTCAGCAACTGTATGGACATATTTTGCTGCCAATGACTTGGAGAGGGAATGTGCAACCTTTTGCTTTAATAATTCAAATCCAGTTCAACATTCTTGATTGTGAAATTGTGGTGGAGCTGAACTTTGAAATCTCATTGCTGCTTGATGACCAAAGACATTACATTTTGGAAGTGATTATTAGTGATTATGAGCTGTGCCTTTATTAGAGATATTTGAACTTTTAGTAGAAGCCTTTTTGAATATTTGCAAGTAGACAACACTCTTGATGAACTTTCTAAAAGATCAAGGAATTTGTGAATAATTTGCATTTTAAAGAGACTATTTTTGATTATTGCTTTGCTCACGCATACAAAAGTACTGAAAAGAGAAAGAGATTCATTAAAGCTGTTTCGCATATTTTTAGTTATTTTATTTTTGAATTTGGATTTTTGGTCCGAAATTAGAGAACTCATGCATTAGAATCACAATAGAGGTAGTAAATGCAAATACATATGTACAGGTTTAGTAGTAACAACAGTAATCGTGATTAACCCATCCGGCAATGGAACATTTCTGTGGTTCCCCACTTCCCTTGATGCCCAAAGCATGTGCTTCTTATTTTGATTAATGATTAATCCAGCCTTGCTTAGGCTAATAGAATGTATTGAAATTATATTGAATTTCTAATAATGAATGATTTAAATACATGTGCAAAATAGAGAAACGCAGTTCTGTGTTATACTGATTGAATTGTATTGAGTCTTTTCATTTAAAATGACTATAACATGAATATTATTGAAGAATTATTAAAGTCGAATTAGTCGTATTAATTAGTTTGCATATTATTGGTGTTTATTAAAATGTATTTATAAAATGTATTGTTTTAACTCACTTGCATTAGCCTAAGTGAGGCCTGCTAGGCCTGTATTTTATGACTGCAGGAAATGATGATTTATTTTCATAACAAGAACTTTCTTTCAGACTTTGTCCCCATGAGAAGACTAGCTTTCATAATAGATCCCTTTTTGTTTAAGACAAGAGAAAAGTGAAACAGTGTCCTTCAATGCAGAACATCCTGAACTGTGGACTGACATTACAAACAATTGTTTCAATTCAATGTTGAGCTACAGGGATGGATGAGGTTCCCATGACAAACCTAAGAAGATGTGCCAATGTTGCAACCTGGAGCCATGTGAACGATTGCTATTGGATGATGCCCCTTCAACATAATGTTGACTTTCTCTCATAGTGAATCAGATTGTCATATGAACTTTAATATGTCTTTGACCAGGTGGACTTGGGTCAGATTCTCTCTTGGTCTGATTCTGAGATTCCCACTTAGATTTATTCCTTGCTGATGAAGAGCCCTACATGCTGAGCCCCTTGGGAAGGTATCTTCCTCTCTGCTTTGCCCTTTTGAGATGTCTCGCTGAGACTGAGAGGTTTTCTCCCTAACCCCTACAGAAGACTTTTGTTCAAGCTTCTGACATGCAGACACTTTCCCATTTTACCTATCTTTTGGCTATCTTAGTACGCTATTGCCCGAGATGACCTTTTTCCAAATTATTTTTGTCCTTTTTGTCTTTTGCTCACATGTGGACCGCCCTACACATGTTATTCCTCAATTTGGCCAGTAGTAGCGTTTCCCTGGTGCTCAGCTAATTTATAACTCTGCTGATTTGAAATTGACAGATGCTGGTCAAACCTGAGCAACGCTTGATTTCTGCATTTCAAATAATCTTATTAATGTTTTGTACTCTTTTTATTGAATGCTTAGTTTTATTAATGTTAGTTTGCCTGAACTTATTTCATTTTCTTGAGCATCCCTTCGTGATCCTGTGTCTTTATAATTTTGTGTTGAGAGTTGTCTACATGACTTTGAGCTTGAGTTTGTAATAAACTCCTTCGCTTTATTCCTGGCCACAGTTTTCTTTATATGGTCAAACTGGCCATACTGAGTAATTAATTGGTTGGTACTGAAATTGAGTTGAATGGTTCTACCATATCCTGTCATAGGGTTCATAGGGTTCAAAGATCCGTCGAGCATTTGATTCCTGCTAAGGATGAAAATGCTCCAGCAGGATTGTGAAAGGAAAGGTCATAGGATGTTATTTATTGTAACACACAACAAAATGTAAATACCTGTCATTGAAGTGTACACATTCAGCAGTAAGGAAAACAAAAATGAAGAACTTTTTTTGTAATTCTGAAGTGTGATGGAAAAAAGATTTTAATAGGATCAAAAAAATCAATACACTTTACTTGGTGATGCACAAATGGTAAATATTCACTGAAACCCGATTTCCAAACATTATCATATGGGTGCTATATGGTTTTATCAGTAGAATTGTAAGACTTTTTAAATTTAGTGGGCATTTCAACAGAAAGTGTATGGTCTGTAAATGACATGCGCTACCACATGATGGAATGGGCAGACCTTCAGCAGGTACAATTCATCATGTATGTTTGGGTTCGCATAGCACTGTCTAGCCTTGGGATGAATGGGGAGAAAGAACCAACCGTAAACCAGTTCACTAACACATTATACACGATAGGTCCTGGACACTGCCTCACTACCTGGATTTACAAAGCCCTGGCATTCATGCCTCAGACCTCCCTTGAACCGCTCAGGGACAAATGGGAAACAGAGTTTGGTTGCACCCTTAACAACAGGGAATGGTCCAGTCCTTGAATACTCCCACAAAGATTCCCAAAATGCAAGGTTCAAATTAATACAGTTCTGCATCTTTCAAAGAGCATACTTTTTCACAGCCAAGATACAGAGGGCCATATTTATACTTTTTGCCGCCAAACTGCGCTGATGCGCCAACATTTTTACTGCCGGCTAACGTCATTTCTTTGCGCCGTTTGGGTCTCAAATTTATACTTTGATGCACGGCGGCGCAAACCACAGGTGTGGGTCATTTTTGTTTACTCAAACCAATGCATCACGTCGTAAAGAAAAACAACGTTAACACGGCGAAAATGGCTGTGAGCCGGTATACGACATTACATACCGGAAACGTGCCGTTTTTTGACGCAATTGCGTCAAAAAGCGGCGCAAACACAGCAAAATGTGCTAAGGAGAGCCAAAATGGATAGCAGATGCTTGCACAGACCCCAGGAAGATAACAACAGACCAGGAACCAGCCAGGAGGACCCACACAAGACCCAGGACAGGGAGAAGAAGAAAAGAAAGTGTTGCTTCAGTGCAGAGGAGCAGGACATTCTGGTGAAAGAGGTGACGGAACACCAGCACCAACTGTTTGTCACCTCAAAGTTGCCAATTAGTAGGAGAGAGGCAATATGGCAACAAATTGTTGACAAGATCCGCAGTGTGGCAGAAGTAAGGAGAATAGTCATCAAGTGCAAGAAACGCTGGCATGACTGCAAGCGCAGGACCAAGGAAAAGATGGCCAGGAGCAGTAAGGCAGCACAGCAGACTGGAGTTGGGAGTCCAGCACAGACTACCAGGAGACCACACAGATGCAGGGTAAGTCTCATGGGGAACTAAAATGCCTAATTGTTAACTGCAACCGGGGGGGGGGGACATACCTACTACACATTGCATGTAAGTCATGATATTCAGGGAGCGGCATGGGTAAAGGGGCACGGTACGGGGGCATGGCCCGTTCCGAGGAAACCTGGGGCACAGTACTACACTACACCAAAAACATTTGCATGGGGGTATGCTGCCATGCCATGCCAAGGATGTTGGAAAGGTAAAGCCAGGCCAGGAGGATAGGGTACAACGTAAAACTGGCATGCTGTCACACTTCAGCCAGTATTTTCCCTACATGAACTAGGGCCCAATTAACAACCTCAGGGCATATCTGCAAGTGGAATTTAACATTGACAACAGTTACCATTACCACCTCTGCTGTGTGTGCAGGTCAAGTAGCTAATGGCAGTAACATCCCCATGGATCAAACACACCTAAATTAGAGGGTTCAGGATGACAATGTTATCAATACAAATGTTCCACTCCTGTCAGATGTGATTGTCCATAGTTGCTAAAAACATCAGCCATTGTCACAAACATTATGAGGTCCACAGCACTAATGCCATACCCATGCTGCATATGTCAGGGTCCACCCTATGCCTGGGTCACAATAGCTCCAATGACATCATGCAATATCCCAAATGTCATACTGCTCAGACAACAGCATTGAGGGGGAGGACATATGTAACTGGCTACAGAAATACATCCGCACAGTCAGAGGAGGAAATGGAACACTGCTAGGACCATCAGTGCAATCCAATGTAGCATACATTTCCCAACATCAGCAGAACACACTACCAATGCTGACATCCGTATCGTGCCATGCCAATGAAATACATAGTATATGCTAGGTCTCAGCAACATATAGGTGGATGTGAAATATCAGAGACTGGGGCAGATCCAGAATGTTAAGCGTGGTGCAACTGCCATCAGAACACCCATAGCCAGTGAAAGGCCTCACCATGAGAATGGAAGTAGACAGAGGGTTGAGTAGGACAAGAAGGTGGCAATTCACAATTTGGCCAGACCCAACACCTAGAGGATGTGATGCTGACAAGTCCCCAAACTGACCACAATACATGTGACATGCAGGTGGGGCATAGGCCTGGGAGAATGCTAATATGAAAGACTGGAACAATGAACAGGAACAAAGATCACAATGTGAAACTAATAGGAAGGCAGGCACGTCACATAACAAATCCCACAACACAGACACACTAATTGTACCATATCTCATTGCAGAGGACAATGGCTCTCCTGTGGATATGATTGTCCAGGGCTACCCTGATGACATGGATGATGAGCTGAAAAAACATAGCCAGCAGACCCTCCAAGATGTCCTTGGAACCCTCCAGACCCCACCTTCAGTCACAAGGAGGAGCACAGAACTAGCAGCCATCACAGAGGACCCACCCACCACCCCAATTGTATAACCTGCCAGCTCCAACACAGCTGAGGACTCTGACGACACTGGCACCAGCTTTTAGAGAACTGTAGTTGGAGTCCAGTGGGAGCTGGCCAAGGAGGTGCGGGTGGGTATGGAAAATATGGCAGTCAACCTAGAGGGGGTGTGTTCGTGCATGATGTCAACTGCAGAACAGGCAGCAGCCATGCAAGGGCGAACATCAATCTTGCAGGAACTTGTAAAAAGGTTGAAGGAAATCAGCACAGCTGTAGGAGAGTTGACAAAACACCTACAACAACAATCCTGTCAACGCATGCACAAATGCAATATTGAACCCCTCAGGGCCGACCTGGCTGCCTACCACAGTGATGTGGCTGCTATACTTAAGAACCAGCAGCTCCTCCTTGCTGCAGTACTGCCCTCAATAGCCCCACAGTTGGCAGCTACCGGGATGTCTAACTCCACGTCTTCAAACACTAAGGTGTGTGTTGCCCCTTCACAACCACCACCACCAAGGCCAGAGGAGACAACACACACATCACAAGATGAAGACGTGGAACAGATCACCTTCACCTGTAAGAGTACCCGGTAGCACTAGTCCCTGTCACATGGCCCCCTATTGCCAAGGTCTTGTGCTTTGTAACATGCCAGTCTTGCAACAACTGTACTCAAGCAATGTTCTTCAGCTCCCTGTTTATCTTGTCACCCTGCCCTGTGATTGTCTCTCACTAACTCATTTGCGAATCCTGTCCCTCTGCACTGTCTGACACTTCACCCCAGTATGTCCAATGACATGTCCTTTTGCACTTGCGTAGGATCACAATGGAAGGTGTCACACTAATGGACTCACAATCATGGACAATGTACATATAGCACTACAGCACTTTCTAATAAATAGCACTTACACAACAACTTTGTCTCTGTGTAATGTGACACATCAACCGTGAGGTAGATCAGTGATGTTTACCTCAGGTCAATGATTATAGAATGTCAACACACCTGACCTGAAAGAATGTTGGCTGATAACTATGCAAGGTGGTCTGGATTGTACCATCATCTGCCCTTCCCAAGGCTTAATTCTGAGGAAAATAGAAACTATACACCATGATGCTGTGTTGGACAGAATAACGCTTCCTCAAGGGATGTTTAAGCCAAAAAATATTGCCTTCAAAATTTTCTTCAAGCCAAAACTTACGTATGTGACATTTGACCCAAATTTTACCTAACACACACCATACTGCATCAATGGATGTGTATGAGTTTATATACAAATATTTAACCGGGCTGAACATTGTAACAAATGATAGGTGTGAGTTATGCATACCATACTACCACTCACCTTATAAGGGTTTGCTTAGACATCAGGCTGCAGGCAGACTTCACACAGTGCCCTCAATACCAATTCTAGTAGCAAAGTATGTGACATTGAAAACATACATCAAAAATTAACAACACTTTGGGATCCATAGTAACCGTGAGTGGTGGGTGCAATGGATGGCAGAATCTTAGCAAGGTAGCTTTGGTGTAGCTGCCAATGTAACAGCTCAGTTGGGATTTGGTTGCAGCATGGGACACAAAAGCTAATACTAAAGAGACACTCTTCACTCATGCCAAGGCCCTGATCCCCAAGCATATGACACATACTGTAGAGGGTTACCTAAATATTTCTTAAAACAGTAAAAACAGAAGCCAAAAGCAGGGGAAACACCTTACCTAACCTAATCTATCCTAACTACACATTACCCATAACTGGCCCTAACTAACCTAAGCTAAACTTACTTATCACATTTAACGAATGATCTAAACATCAAACCCCCACACCCCTTATAAGAAGGGACACATGGAGGACAACATATACTAACCTAAAAACATACTATCTTATACTAAACAAATATATATTTTTTTGTATTTTTATATTTTATATATATATATATTTTTTTTAAACACCAAAACCCCAACATCATCCCCCACCCACCCACACACATAATAAAAAAACGATATTAAAAGTATCATACCCCCACCCCCCCACCCACTACTGCTAACTAAACTAACAGCCTGTTCTAACCTAACACTAAGCCCTCTAAACCCACTATTGAAAAGAACCAGGAAAGAGGAGGGGGGGGAGGGAATCATGGCTGAGGGTATATTGTCTATAAGTTTGCCCTCCGCAGGGTCTTTTTTATGGCACGCACCCTCCTATTCACTCGTGCCACCTCCTGCTGCAGAATGGTCATTTTCCTCAACATGCGGTCCAAGTTCCGTTGCATCTGCTGAAAATCTGCTGGGTCAATGACTGCAGCAGGGGTGGTCTGGGTGCCAGTTGAAGAAGTATGTCCCCTTGTCGGTGCCATGCCTGTAGGAGGAGGTGCAGGTGGTGCTGTGACAGGTCCTGCAGCAGTGGAGGTTGACGGTCCTGCAAAGGTGCCAGGTAAGGTTGGTGCCACCTGGGTGGTAGTGGTGGTGCTGGTGGTGGTGGCTGTGGTGGACACAGAAGGGCCCCCTAGGGCAAATGCCCTCCACACTCCAGAGGCTCTTTCATGGCGATAACGCCTTGCCATGTTGCAGAACCCTGACTCCACATCCAGAAGGTGGCGGAAACGCATCGACCAGCACTGAAACTCCCGAATCTGGATGGGATTCATATTGGCAGCTGTTAGAACAAATATAAAACCAAACATTAGGTACTTCATTGTGTGATATGGCTCCAGAATTTAATCAGACAATACATCTATTGTATCAGAAACAGGCCATATCATCATACAGATCACTGATTGTCCCTGAGGAAGTACATGCCAATGCAGCCTACACATGTCCTATCAAACAGCACAGCAATACTCTAAAAAATGGGTAACAACTTGAATGACTTATGCATCATTGTTCAGCCATTTGTCACGTAAAAAAAATGCTGCAAGTCCTCCACCAGTGACAGGCCAACTAATGACTATCTTCTTGATGACAATCAAGGGCCACAAGATCTGCGAGTTGTAAATGTAATTGCCAGGATAGAATGCAGTTGCTAATCATGAGTGGGTATCCTAGGTTTGGAAAAGTGTCTTACAGATTTACATGTCTGTGTACTAAACTTGGATCATCAGTCCTAGGTACACTTTTCACAACCCTACGCCTGTGCTGGGGGGTTGGGGAGGTGGACAAGCAACAAATACTTTCAAACATCAAGGACACCCAGGAAGCTTTAGACAGCTGTACATGGGTTCGGGCAGCCCACCACAGCTAAGGAGGATGTCCAACTAGGATACACCCACACCTTGGACAATCCCATCCACACTTATGTTTGGAAATGCAGACAATTGTCAACATCATTTCCTATCAGTAGTACATGAATTACAACAAGCAGATAGATGCAAGCACACATCTGGCCGTGAGCTGCATGCACACCTAGGGCATTGTATTCAAGTGCCTCATACTCGTAGCACAACATGTGGAGCTACATGCTGCTCAGAAGTCAAACAAAACAGTCAAACATGTTCATTAATGAATTGGGAAGCTGAAGTCTGTGGGTAACACTTTGGCATCCCTATTCTGTGAGACTCAGGGTCTGACTTGCTGACTAAATCACAAATATGGTCCTCTGCTACATTTTCTGAATTTAAGTTTTATCAACAAAAGTCATCCCTATTCACATCGCCGTGCCTACAGGGCTGCCTTACAATCCCAAATTATGACTATACGCTAATGATTGCCCAACTCAAAGATGGGAAAAAAATGATACTCCACTCAAGGAACATATCCGATCATTGACCAGCGCATCACACCTTGCTACGTGTCCAACACACAGGAGTCAATCACACAACAGCAGCGAACACAACACAGAACAGAAATATCAACACTTACTGGAGATGTCTAGGACTGCAAATGGAGCCACCTCTCCGATAGTGTAGGGGGCAAGTCCACCTGTAAAGCATGGAAGGGAGAAATGTACTCAATGTCTGTGCACTGTACAACACTTCCAAATACAAATACTATGTGTAATATTAAATCAGAAAGTCAAGCCTCTCAGACATGATGATACTGCATCCGACATACCACAGCAAACATGTACAGACCCGGGCACTCCAGTGAGTGATACACACATATCTGCACACATGCAGTGGCCCTAACTATCATGTGGTGGCAAACATGCTCCATCATTTGTTTGCAGGCTCATTCATGGAGTGTATTCCCCTCATCATGTGCATCCATGAGAGACATGCAAAGGCACTTTCCTGGAGGACTGCAATACCAGTCACCCAGCTATTGTGACTAAGACCAATGTAAAACACACATGTACAATGTACAGAGGGCCAGGGACAGTTGTTACCCCTCAATTTGTATCATTTGCTTCATTTTATGTGCCACAGCTATGGTAAGTTGCACCCAACATTGAGATATGAACCAATGTGCATTACTTTTGGCATCCATCCCTAATTTTTATTGTGGCACAACAAAGTCCAAATATCAGTCTAAGATGTTACCTGAGGTCAGCTATAACTTGTTACGTATGTGTCAGAATCTAGTTCAGACGTATCCGAAAACATTGAGGGACACATTATTTCTTGAAAATATCTGGATATAAAACATGTCTTTCCTGGTACACTCACAGACCATGCATTAAACATATGTTAGAGCCACATTTGCCTCATCTCTTGACGTGAAGGCAGCACTAATTGACAGGCTCCTGTTGTGTTTTGTAAGTTAGTGCAGCTGTTGCGTCAACAAATGACGGTAATGTGTAGGAATTATTGTATAAGTCACGGCAACTGTATGTTTAACTTGCATTCCACATGTCCAAAAACATAGCCTGCAGCATATGAACAAATCTGCTATTGTCACTACAGAGTATTTAAATGTGCACATTACTCTGACTTGTACTCACCAACAGGGCCACCAATCACAATCCCCAGGTGGTCCAGCAGGTCTTGCTCCCGGACAGCCAGGTCAGCCCAACGGTGTTTCAGCTAGTGGTCATTGCACGGTGTGTTGTAGATTCGCTTGAGATGGTACATGACATTTGCACACCGGAGCCTCCTTGCCTCTGTATGATACCCCGTATCACATGCCCACCTGCTTTGATCATTAGAGGGTAGGAAGTGGCACACCAGCCAAATAAATCCCCCAGCTCCTCCTCTCCCATCCTGCCAAGACGAGGCCTACCCAACATGTTTGCACAAAAAAAGGGAATAAAGGGGTACAGAGGAGAATGAAGGGGAAGTAGGAGAGGGAAATGAAAAAAAATAACAGAAAACTGCCCAACTATCCCCAAACTAACACTACCCACAACAGACTCCCAACAGTACAAAGACAAATTTATACACCAGAAATGAAAAAAAATACACTTACACAGGATACCACAGACACTCAGGAAACACAAAAAGGCAATTTAAAGACCACAAAGGAAACAAAATCACAAAATGCACAGAGAGACAAGTCAAAACACAGCTGCACAGTCAGGAAATATCAGAGACTGCAAAGTGAAAGTACACCCACTGTACCAATTCTGTAAACAGGCTATCCTATTACATCACTTCCTGCCTCAAATGCGGGGTGTTTTTATTCTTATGCGTCAAAATATTATAACGCTTACAGTATGTGCGTCTTTTTTTTTTACGCACATGCTTAGAAATAACCCTGCATCCATATTTTCAAATATGTTTCATACTTAAGCAATTTCATGGGGTACAGTGTAGGAATTACCGCTCAGGGCCAATGGATGTATCATGGCAATTAGCGTCACTTTTCGACGCATATGCGTCATTTTTTGACATGTGCATATGCGTCTTTTTTTACGCGTATGTGTAAAAATGTCTGTCTTTGACTGGGTTTGGGTAATTTCTCATTTGTAATAGTACATGACAGGTGTGACAATACAGATATAGGCTGATTGCACCAACATTGTGCATTCCGGTGGAATGGGCATATGTGACAGATCATACTACTGCAGACCATGATCCTCTAGTTGTAGTAGTGGATTTGCACTCCTAACTGACACAATAGATGGCCAAACGTGTGGAATACAATTAGGTATTACCCAGTTTGGACATGTTTATGTCAATAGAGTATAGCAAGGCTACGCAACTCAATATAGTAACTCAATACCTATGTGTCAAAGTGTGTGAATTGGATCTTACTATTTTAGTTGTCCCACTATGTGAACATCACAAGACGCGTTTTCTCAAATCTGCTTGTATGCATGTGGAGTCAATGTGTCCAACCATCAGATGCTATTCAGTGTGGAAATGAGAAAGGAACTGTGTTTGTCATACACGTAGCAACAAATGCTGTGTGAACTTCCTAGGTTTTTTGGGACATAAGCATCACCAATGACAAACCATGCACAGGATAGCTAGAAGACGGTTGATCATGGCAATGTTCCAAGACTAAGCCATCACATGTCCTGGAATGCTGGATACTACTTCCTAGCCACTTGTTTGTATACTACCCATGAGTCAGGCATTGGATAATGCTATGTGGGTACGGTGTTTGTGACACCAAGTCCCAAATACAATCCACAAATGTCATGTCACTCCACAGTTGGAGTCATATAAATGAGCCATGTTTCTCCTGTGGCCGTGGAGGACCAGCAGACCAAGGAGCACATGTGCACATATTTCCGGTGGTAAATTGCACAAAGGTGTCCGGTTCAAGTGTGTGGGGCCTGAGTTATTATTGGGGTCCATGTTGTCACAGTTACGTGCAGGTCTAGTCATGAGTCTGTGGAACCATTTCCTGCATTTACAAAGTATCCTTCACAGCTGAATTGAAGGAAAGCCGAAGAGGAATTGAGAACACACATGGGGATAGTCCAGCTATGGAGCTGCAGACGTGTTATGAGACTGACAACAGGGCAACCTTGGTGTGCTGACAAAGTTAATGGATCAGGAATTTTAAACCAGCAGTTTTACTCACAACATATGTACACAGGGTGGCTTCTAATATTCCCACTGCAGCCGGGAACATCAGTGCCTCTGTACTAATTAATCTCACAGCTATTCACCACGCAAACCCCATCAATATGTTCGGGCATTGTGAATCAGCGTGTGGACTGTCAGGGTCCTAACATGTGTTGACATTTCATGCACATTATCTGACGTTGTTTGTTGTGCTGGAGGCACCATACCCAATCCATGCATACAGCCATGGTACACTGTCACTATTTGTCACTCATGCGCACATGAAACGTAGACAAGGGATAGGCCATGATTAGGCTATTTGGAGACAAGTTCCACCCCATGGTACGATAAGTAAACTGATTATGCTATACAATGTCTTTGAGTATTCATTGTAGACCCACCTGACACAATACCCCAAGAGGAAAGTGAGGGCTTGGAAAGCAACTATGTGACAAATGTAGCCACAGGGACCTTTATGGTAACGCAAAGACAGGAACCAGTCAGGCTAACAGGATGCAGGGTCAATCAGGAACACAAATTTAACAAGGCAAATACACAGTGCGCAGACTGAGACTGGTCAAAGCTGGATCAACACTGTGGAAAATGCAAACTGTTTTTGTCTTGTGTGTTGGAGCGTAACACAATAACCCAAGGCCTGTGTTACACAAGTGATTTATACAGCAATGCATAACAGTGTGAAACATAAAAAGGCAGCTTCTAATGGCTGGTCTGCATGGAGGTGCTCCCAGGTGTGTGCAGCTTCAGTCTCTCACAAGTCCTGTAGGTGAGAATCAAGATCAAAGGGCCAACAGTACCTTTCACATGGGAACCAATGTACAGGTGATTACATGTCCTACAGACTACAAGGCAGTGCATTATTCAACCAGAAGTCTATGCAGCTAGAAAAACAATGACTATAGCATACCATACTAAAGAGCGAAGTACACTGGATTCAGAATGTGAGCCTGGGTGTGTGTAGATGAGGGATTATCTGGGTACACATATTCCCTTTCCCGGGCCCTCTGAAGAAGAGTGGGGTGAGACAGGGAACATGGCAGTGGCAGGACATAAGACCTGGGCTGGCATGTGCAGGTGATGTCTTGTGAGCAATGCTAGTCATACCAGGAGCACTCGTGCTATCCATTTGCTGCTTATATGGAATTCTTGTCCCACGTACTCCTTGCAAAGATAGCTGATGTAACACTTACTGATGTCAAGGGTCTGGTCATACCTTCTTGTCACCAATGCAATAGCACATCCACTGCTTCATGTATGAAGCATTTTGTTACCTTATTGACTGATGGTGTCTTAGTTGTGTGCCATATGCTGAAATGAACCATGTTGCCAGCATGTATGTGTGAAATAGCTGTGGTCCTCTGTTATTGCCCTTCAAACGTGAAATGGACAGGATATATGTCATTTACAGTATGTGGGAAGTTGGCTGTACATTCATACCCATCAAATATGATGTGGATTTTTCTGTATCCTAATCTGTATTTCTGCAATGCTCCATGAGGCTACACTCTGATTCTGATTGTTAGGGAAAATGTTCTTCAAAAATAATTACCCAGACCATGATATAGTGAATAGTATAGGTGTTTATTGACATATGGTAAGACAGTGGTGATGGATGAGTAGAGTTAATAGAAATTTTGGACAAATTTTGGACAATATGTTGTCTCCAACGCAATCCTGCAGCTGTGTTTGGATGGTCCCCCTCATGTTGATGGACAGCATCCTCCTCTTCCTCCTCTTCAGGCATTTGTGGGTCGGGTTCATATAGGGGAATGTTCCTTCTTACACATATGTTGTGCTGGATGGCACAGGTCAAAATGAGTTTGCGCACCATTTCCGGTGAGTATAGGAGGCTGCCTCCGGTGATGTCGAGGCACCTGAATCTTGACTTCAGGATGCCAAAGGTCCTCTCGACTATGGTGCATGTCCTCCGATGTGCCTCATTATAGGCACACTCTGCTGCAGTGCTTGGGTTTGCAAATGGGGTCATGATCCATGGCTGGATCCCATACCCCTGATCAGCTGAAAGAGAAAATGAGTGAGAACATGTTGATGTAGCTTGCACCATGATTATCACTTTGCATAGCAGCTGTTCTCTTGTGTTGTCTGTGACTCATCTGTGTTTGTGTTATTGTGTGGAATCCTAGGTTTCTAGGATGTACCATCAGCATTGGGTTGTTTCCTTAGCTGAACGGGTGTTTGGCTGATTGACCGGATGTCAGTAGTATTTTTGTAGAGTTGCATTACATTGGGTACTCTCTTGCATTATGTCATGTGAAAGAGGTGTCCATGTGTCTTAACTGGGGGTGACGTGATACTTCTATACACAGAATAAATTCCACAGTGGTGGTAACATGGTTGCATCTATATACCCTGGACATCCCATCAAATTTCACATATGCAATAGAATTAGTTAAACATCAGTGAGACCCTTAGATTTGGCTAGGTGACAATGTACAACACATCTCCGTACGTTGTCAGCACTGACGTGTTGACAATAGACAATGCACAAATTTCACATGTGTGACAAATTCTCTGCAGACCTATTTCACTGCCCTTGCCAAGTCTACTCCGGTTCTAACGTGTACCTATACTACTGAACATGTTCTAGTTCAGCTGGCTAACTTGGTTGTGAGATTGTCATTTGGAGTGTCAGAAGGTCCGTATGCCTGTACATCTGTTGTGGGTGTGTGAAATTGTCTCAATCCGTATGTGTAGGAATGTGCACTTTTAACATTGTCCCATCAATATGTGTTCTTCGCACAGTCCACTTGCTTATTGGTAGTGGGCAATGTGAGAGCAGGAGTGATGTGAGATATTGGTACAGCCTCAATGATTCCATGTCACCTTCATTGTAGTCATCATCATGCTATGTGTGTCATGGTGTTTGACCTGCAGCAAAACACATTACACACCCATTACACAGTACGTGTTGGTTGGAAGGGTGTTTGATTGAGTGTTATTGAATTGATATTGAAAGATTAATCTTCCAAGTTGTATTGCGAGTTGAGGCTATGTCATTGTCATTGTGTTGTTTTAAATTGTTCCCTTGTGTCTGTGGAGTGGCATTTGTTGTTTTTTGGTTCTGTCTTTTGTCCATAGGTGTATATCCAAATGGGTCAGGATATCACACATGCCTAGCAGTGTCACAACCTCATTGTCTTCCTGGCCACGTGTCAATGTAGTGGTGTATGTGTTGTGTGTCCTGCAGGGTTGCTGTGCTGTGTGTATATAAGTAGTTTTCTGTACTTACCAACAAGTAGGCCATTTCCATATCGGCCATCCTGGAAGTGTTGATTGATTGTGCAGTGGTGGAAGATGAATGAATCACGTACACTCTCAGGATACTTTGCCACGATGTTGGTGATCAATCCCCGGTGATTGACAATGGTTGCAGCAGGTGGCACAAGGCGTACATGTGTGCAGTCAATGGCACCAAGCACATGTGGGAAGCCGTTGATTTGATAGAAGCCATGGTTGGTCTCCTGCTGCTTCTGCTGTGTGTTGGGGAAGCTGATGTGGCGGGGTATGAGGGAGATGATGGCATCCAATACCTTAGGTAGGAAGGCAGAGAATGAGAGCTGTGAGATCCCGGCAACCAGGGCACCAGTGGTTTGAAAGGAGCCACTTGCCAACATGTGGAGTACAGCTAGCAGCTTGGTTTCTGGTGGAATGATGTGGGGTGTTTGCAAGCTGGGTGCCAACTGTGGCTCAATGTTGCGTGGCAGCTGCTGAATGGCTTGCTAGTTAAGCCTGTACCTCTGGGTGATGTCTTTTTGGCAGAGTCCCAGAAGGGTTGGCCTGGTGCGGAATATCCTCTCCTGTCTTCTGCGTTGCCTTTGGGGGTCCCTGCTGGTGTTGTTGAAGCTGCTGTTGTTGGTCCTGTGCTTTGCGTCTGCGTGCATGCTGAATGAAAAGCACCTCCATGTCTTCCTTTTGGAGCTCTGCTGTTGCTTCTGTGTGTTTTCCTTAAGTACTGGTGTGTTTGCCCCATTTTAACACCTGCCCTGACCCAGGCGTTATCTTTTGACGCAAATCAGGCTGTGCGTCATTTTCCGCCTCCGCCTCCCGGCCGTGCAGGATTTTTGCGCGATTGGATAAATAAGGCGAAAGGGTGTTTAAGTAATTTTTGGACAGGAACGCCTACCTTGCATGTCATTAACGCAAGGCGGGTTCCCGCATCCAGAAAATGACGCACACGGTGGAATTTTGGCGTTCGCGGGCTCGGGCGTCAAAGTTTAAATATGGTGCACAGTTTGCGCCGAATGTGTGTCAAAATATCTGCCGCACATTCAGCGCCAACAGAGTATAAATATGCCCCAAAGTCTTTTCCTGGGATGCCCGACCTCTGTTCACGCTGTCACTGTCCTGCAGCTGACTGCAAACACCATCTGGGCCTGCCTTGCACTAGTTTATTACTGGACAGAGGTGACCTAAATCATTTGGAACATCACTTAGGTGAGTGGCCAAGACACCTCGGAAGCTGGGGTCCTAGGCCTTTATAGATACACCAAAAAGGACAAAGTATTATATAAATTCCTGGACCTGTCCCTTCTCATAGCCAAACGCCCTATCACAATACACTGGATGAGTGGAATGCCCCCACACAGCACACAACGACAAACCACCATCATTCTCTGGGTGGAAAAAGAGGACACGTGGAGGTGCTGGATCTCTGACGTCACTTAATAGTCTATGCGTGGGATGGACTTTTGTAGAAATTCACTGCCCAAATGGTTCTGCCACCTTCCTAGTACTTCTGTTATTCCCATGCCTCCAACTACTTGCAGCTGACAAAATATCCAGCTGCTGCAGCTCTGATGGACTCCGTACCAAAATTTGTGCCTTCCGTCCCCCTCAAAGGTCTGACAGAATACTTCATCCTCTCCAGAGCTCTCACCCTTCCCCTATACCAGTCAGCCATAGTACTGCTCATAATACAGGATAAATTACACCACTTGCATGCCAACAATGTGGCCCTCCTCCCCTGCTCCACCCGAAAAGCTAGAGGTGTGATTGTTAGGGAGGCTCACCAGGGACACTACCTTCTGATCTAGAGATTAAAAGATGCGCAAAGCTTAACACATTATGTTACCATGGATATTTTGAGCCTGTGCTTTGCTGAAACTAATTTGAAAAAGCATTGTTTAAAAAAATATATATATAAACGGGCAACATCTAGAATTATAAATCTCGGAGAAGACCTAGAAAACTATTCTTCATGCCAAATCATGAGGATCACAGGTGTTCCCTCAAATGAGGAAGAAGTGAACATAAAGCACAAAGTCCAAAGATTTTACAAATAAGTATTCTCCACTGAACAAAACATGGAGATCAAAAAAGACAGTAAACAGAGCTGGCTGTCTTCAGGGAAAATCTACCCTTAAGTAATAGTGCCTACTTTGACAAGTAAAGCAAGATGAATAAATGAACACAATATTAACTTGCTTAGGAAGGATTGCTTCTCTAAAAACCTAAACTTTGCTTTTTGCTCTAATCCCTTTCCCTTCTACACCCTCATAACATGCTATAACATCTGCAGAGAGAGTTGAAAGAGTTTGCATGTGTTAGCGCGTCTGTCCTTATTTGGTCTTTTATTGTTATTTTATAAGGGGACGTGTTAAAGTCCACCATAAGTCCCAAATACATTGTAATTACGTCATCATAATCAATAAACATCATCAAATATTCTTTGGAGTCAGTCATATTTACACGCCATGACCCATTTGGTCACAAATAACCACACCTTTATGTAAAAGTTAGAAAGTTTATTTCCCTATATTAACATTGCTAATGTCACATAAATTAGTCTCAACACCAGCTGATAAACATATAAGAACAACACTGGTTGACCAAATCTTCTAAAGAATCTCAATTTAGTTAACGCATTGATCACTAAATATTCAAGCGTCACAGTGCAAATCAATAGCAAGAATAATTGAGCAATAGAAATAGCATACATCTAATTCAGCAACTGAGCACTATCAATTATCTGTTAATAGCCACCTGTTAACATTTCAGGGTCTCCTAACTAATCTTCTGATTAGAATAGCATATTTGGACTTCAAACAATTTAGTCAACATAAATTTGGAAAACATCTAACTATAGCTCTATCAAAATAGTGGTTGGTACCTAGAAACAAAGAACAATTAACAAGAACAATAGCATTTTGTTATACCTCTCCTCATATGGATCAGCAAGCTGTGATTATCTTCGTCAGTTGGACATCAGTTCAGTCACCATCAGCAACGGGCAGTGAAAGGGGAATGGTTCAGACACAGGAACTCTAAACTATCTGAACCATTTAAGAAGCAACACCTAAGTGTAAGGAAATGGCTCCTTGTTGCAGTTACCCCCTACTTTTTGCCTGATACTGATGCTGACTTAACTGAGAAGTGTGCTGGGACCCTGCTAACCTGGCCCCTGCACCAGTGTTCTTTCACCTAAAATGTACCGTTGTTTCCACAATTGGCACACCCCTGGCACACAGATAAGTCCCTTGTAAAAGGTACCAGTGGTAACGAGGGCCCTGTGACCAGGGAAGGTCTCTAAGGGCTGCAGCATGTGTTGTGCCACCCTTAGGGACCCCTCACCTAACACATGCACACTGCCATTGCAGATTGTGTGTGTTGGTGGGTAGAAAAAGGTAAAGTCGACATGGCATCCCCCTCAGGGTGCCATGCACACAAAATACTGCCTGTGGCATAGGTAAGTCACCCCTCTAGCAGGCCTTACAGCCCTAAGGCGGGGTGCACTAAACCACAGGTGAGGGCATAGCTGCATGAGCAATATGCCCCTACAGTGTCCAAGTCTATTCTTAGACACTGTAAGTACAGTGTGGCCATATTAAGTATATGGTCTGGGAGTTTGTCAAAAACGAACTCCACAGCTCCATAATGGCTACACTGAATACTGGGAAGTTTGGTATCAAACTTCTCAGAATAATAAACGCACACTGATGTCAGTGTTGGATTTGTTAAAAAATGCGCACAGATGGCATCTTGGAGATGCCCCCTGTATTTTACCCAATTGTTCAGTGCAGGACTGACTGGTCTGTGCCAGCCTGCTGCTGAGAGAAAAGTTTCTGACCCCATGTGGTGAGGGCCTTTGTGCTCTCTGAGGACAGAAACAAAAGCCTTGCTCTGGGTGAAGGTGCTTCAAACCTCCCCCCTGCAGGAACTGTAACACCTAGCAGTGAGCCTCAAAGGCTCAGGCTTCGTGTTACAATGCTCCAGGGCACCCCAGCTAGTGGAGATGCCCGCCCCTGGACACAGCCCCCACTTTTGGCGGCAAGTCCAGGGGAGATAATGAGAAAAACAAGGAGGTGTCACCCACCAGATAGGACAGCCCCTAAGATGTCCTGAGCTGAAGTGACCCCTGCCTTTAGAAATCCTCCATCTTGATTTTGGAGGATTCCCCCAATAGGAATTGGGATGTGCCCCCCCTCCCCTCAGGGAGGAGGCACAAAAAAGGTGTAGCCACCCTCATGGACAGTAGCCATTGGCTACTGCCCTCCCAGACCTAAACACACCCCTAAATTCAGTATTTAGGGGCTCCCCAGATCCCAGGAAATCAGATTCCTGCAACCTAAGACAAAGAAGGACTTCTGACCTGAAGCCCTGCAGAGAAGACGGAGACACCAACTGCTTTGGCCCCAGCCCTACCGGCCTGTCTCCCCACTTCAAGAGAAACTGCACAGCGACGTGCTCCCCAGGGTCCAGCGACCTCTGAAGCCTCAGAGGACTACCCTGCATCTAAAAGGACCAAGAACTCCCGAGGACAGCAGCCCTGTTCCAAAGAAACTACAACTTGCAACAAAGAAACAACTTTTAAAGGACTGCACGTTTCCCGCCAGAAGCGTGAGAGTTTCCACTATGCACCCGGCGCCCCCGGCTCGACCTGCGGAGAAACAACAATACAGGGAGGACTCCCCGGCGACTGCGACCCTGTGAGTAGCCAGAGTTGACCCCCCTGAGCCCTCACAGTGACACCTGCAGAGGGAATCCAGAGGCTCCCCCTGACCGCGACTGCCTGCTTCCAAGAACCCGACGCCTGGTAAAGACACTGCACCCACAGCACCCAAGACCTGAAGGATCCGACCTCCAGTGCAGGAGCGACCCCCAGGTGGCCCTCTCCCTTGCCCAGGTGGTGGCTACCCCGAGGAACCCCCCCTTGCCTGCCTACATCGCAGAAGGGACTCCTGGGTCTCCCATTGGAACCTATTGCAAACCTGACGCCTGTTTGCACTCTGCACCCAGCCGCCACTGTGCCGCTGAGGGTGTACGTTTGGTGCTGACTTGTGTCCCCCCCGTTGCCCTACAAAACCCCCCTGGTCTGCCCTCCGAAGTCACGGGGTACCTACCTGCTGGCAGACTGGAACCAGGGCACCCCCTTCTCCATTGAAGCCTATGCGTTTTAGGCACCACTTTGACCTCTGCACCTGACTGGCCCTGAGCTGCTGGTGTGGTAACTTTGGGGTTGCCCTGAACCCCCAATGGTGGGCTACCTTGGACCCAACTTTGAACCCTGTAGGTGTTTTACTTACCTGCAAAACTAACCAATACTCACCTCCCCCAGGAACTGTTTAAATTTGCACTTTGTTTTAAAACAGCTTATTGCCATTTTTGCCAAAACTGTACATGCTATTTTGCTAATTCAAAGTTCCTATGATACCTGAGTGAAGTACCTTTCATTTAAAGTATTGTGTGTAAATCTAGAACCTTTGGTTCCTAAAATAAACTAAGAAAATATATTGTTCTATATAAAAATCTATTGGCCTGGAATTGTCTTTGAGTGTTTGTTCCTCACTTATTGCCTGTGTGTGTACAACAAATGCTTATCACTACCCTCTGATAAGCCTACTGCTCGACCACACTACCACAAAATAGAGCATTCGAATTATCTCTTTTTGCCACTATCTTACCTCTAAGGGGAATTCTTGGACTCTGTGCATGCTATTTCTTACTTTGTAATAGTGCATACAGTGCCAACTTCCTACACTAAGGAATCATCATTCAGCATTAAAGTTTAAGCAATAAATCAAAGATAAAAATAAAGTCATCAGGAACTGTTCAGCTCCTCAAACAGTGCAGTCGGGCTAAGTTAAAATCACCTAAAGAACTTCCCACATTGCAATTGGTCAGAGAATAGTGCATTTACAATTAGTACAATGAGGATTAAATCTCAAATCTAAGATATCACTAAACTGTCTTTCACATGTTGATGATTGGCTCCTCTTCTCCTATTCCCATCTCAGGATTGTCAGGTAACAATTTTGTATCCATCCGTACTTCAGTCAGTACATCCATTGTTAACTCCTGGGAACATCGCTGTCTTACGCATCAAACTATACAGTGTAACAATTACTAATACAAGATATTCCAGTAAGCAGTTCTCGTGAGAAAGTTAAAGACATCTGCTAACATTTGGTCAACACATTCACACAATTTTATTAAACAATGCAGCTTAACATGAGGCTGTGCCCAAACCTTGCTAACTTAAGGCCTACAATTAATAAGAAAATAAATAATGTAAATTCATGGGGGCGTGGCCAAGATGGCGGCGTGAGCGGACGTGTATACCTGAGCTCCGCCGCCCGGGCCTTCTCCGGCTACTGAATGGCCCTGGGCACCCTCGGGAGGGGCCGCCCCGGCGTTTGAAGGACACAGAGAGGACCCGCGGGTGGAATCCAGGGATCTGCCGGGTGCCTGGGGGCCCGACGGAGTGGCCGGCGTGTGAGGTGGTGCAGGCCTGGGCCGCGGTCGAGTACCGCGGGCGCAGCGGCTGGTACTGCGGCCGTGAGGGACGCTGAAAAGGAGGCAAAGAGCCCGATCTGTGCTCCGGCATAAATTGGGACCCCAAAGGAGTTGGCTGCAGCGGTCGGGCCGCAGAGGTACAGACCCAGGGGAGGGGGCCACACGTGGGAGCGTGGGAGTCGGCCGCACGTGGCGCTGCCCAGCGACTCGGTGATCGTGCAGCCCCGAGAGGGCCTGCTTGGATTGCGGCGTGGCAGCGACCGGGGGCTGGAGCCCCTGAGGTCCTCTAGGAGCTTGCAGAGCAGTGGGCCCTAGGGTGCTCCGGGAGAGAGGCGGGCCTGCGACTTGGCGAGACATCTCGGCCCGCGCTGCAACGTAATTGGGTCAGGGGCGCTCCCCTGGGCCTTGATAGCCGTGAGCCGTACCCTGGTGGGCCCAGCAACAGGGATAAGCACTAGAGAGCCGGTCAAGACGGGGCAAGGGAGCTGAGGACGGTTGCCTCGCCTTGGCCTAGTGGAGAGCCCAGGGCCGGACCGGGTGGTCCCGGTGAATGGTGGTGATCAGGCAGAGAAGCTAGATAGTGGAACAGTGTGGAGGACGGCGACGGGTACTGTTTCCACTCGAAGACGGCTGTTGAGCAAGACCCTGATGGCTTCCTCTAAGCCGAAGAGAGACCAGTCGGTGAGGAAGATGCTAACAAGGTCTCACCCGCCACAGGGCAACCCGGCTGAAGGGGCTGCCTCGGCGAGAGGGCCGCCGACCGGGGTAAGACGGAGAACGATGGAGGGGCTCCGGTCACGAAAGGTTTTCTCACCTCCTTATTTGACTCTCTCAGGATGGATCTGCAGGAGCTGCGTAGAGACATTTCCCAGGAGATGCGAGATATGCAAGCAGAGGAAAGGGTGTCGAGTATGGAGGACAAAGAGATCTCCCGGGGGGAAGAGGTCGAGCAATTGCAACAGGAGGTCTTGCGTATTCGGGAGCAGCAGGAGCTTCTGCAGATTGAGACCGAGGACTTAGAAAATTGCTCGAGAAGGCATAAGGTCCGGGTCTGGGGAGCCCCGACAGGGGCGGAGGGCGGAGACATTAGAGAATTCATCATGGCGCTGTTCTGCTCCATCCTCGGTGCCGATGACTCTCAGGAGATCACACTGGACCGCGTCCACAGAGCAGGTCGGATGGGGGGAGACAGTGTGCGCCCTCCGGATATCTTGGCGTGTCTGCACAATTTTATGACTAAAGAAAGCATCCTGCAGAAAATGCGCAACCTTCCTCACGTCCAGTTTAGAGGGTACATGCTATAGCTGTTTCATGACCTCTCTGTGCGGACATTGCAGAGGCGACGAGAATTCAAGCCCATCACAGAGCATCTTCGGGCACATTCTACACCTTACACCTGGGGTCATCCCTTTCAACTTGTGTTCCGCTGGGGAGACCAGCTGCACCAGGTGAAGTTGCTGCAGGAGGCTCGTCGGATCCTAGGCCTGGAGGAGACAGAGCGGAGTCCCGGGCCGCGTGAAGATGCTGCTTCCGAGGGCCACCCGCGATGGCGGCGGAAAGAGAAGAAACAGAGGAAACTGAGGCTGTCTACGACTGAACAGGTGCTGGAGAGACAGTCTGTACTGAGCAGCCTTGTGGCGGGGAAAAGTGCCTAGATGCAGACAGCCTTTGAGGGTCGTCGCAGAGGTCTGGGGTCGTTTGAGAGTGTTGGTGAAGCTGCTGGAGTTGGGTCCGGGCGGTGGGGTCTTTGGGCGCCGAGGGACAACCTTGTGAGATGTGGTCGACCCCTGTCTGGAACTTGCCTTTTTTTGGACATTTGATTGAGGACTTGTGTGAGTTAGATGTACACCTGTTGTGTACTTTGGTTTTATGTTTTTGTGCTTCCTCTGGAAATCTTGGGTGCCCGAGAAATGATTACTGCTCTTTTATGGGTGGGCCCTCCTTCCGGTAGAATGCTGGGGATGCCCCTGGGGGGAGGCCTCCGGTTAACGAGCTTCACCCCCTTAACTACTCATGTGCTGTAAGTGCCTGAGCCTTAATGTTCGGGGGCTTAATAGGTTGGCAATCCTCTCTGCTCTTGAGCGATCTGAGAGTCATATATGTCTGTTGCAGGAAACGCACCTGCTGTCTTCTGACACTCATCGCATGCGCTCCAGGTGGTTCCCCCGACAATTCTGGTCTTCTGCGCCCACGAAGCATGCTGGGGTGGGGATTTTGATCTCGAAGGCCTTTCCTGGGGAGGTAATTGCAATGATACATGAGGTTAAGGGAAGGTTCCTGGCCATTAGAGTCTGCGTAGAGTCATTTCACTTCACAATTGCTACTTTCTATGCCCCCAATGAACGGCAAGAATCATTCATGAGACAAGCTATATCCCCCATGCTCGCTACACTGGATAGGGCTGTACTGGTAGAGGGGGACTTCAATTTGGTCATGGACAATGATATGGACCGCTCTGGACAATGTTTTGGGCAGACCGGGGCATTGACGCCAGCGGAGCGACAGTGGCTGGCTGACTGTGATTTGGAGGACGTCTAGAGGAGGGAACATCCGACTCTTTGGGACTACTTATTCTACTCGGCGTCCTCCAGGACATACACACGCATAGATTTTTTTGGGCCTCCTCAGAGTTTAGTTCCCGAGTCAGGGAGAAAGCGATTGAACCTCGGGCCTTGACGGATCACGCCCCTATTACCCTGGAGGTCCGCCTTGATGGTGGGTGAGTTCGGGTACCCAGTTGGCGTTTCAGGGACACTATGCTGCAGTCTAGGACGGTGGAGGAGGTGCTGAGGTGAACGATTCTTGACTATTTTAGTGACAATGACGACGGGAGGACCAGTTTGGGGACGCTCTGGGAGGCGCTGAAGGCTGTTATCCGAGGGGAGGTGATATCTCTCTCAGCAAGGAGAATAAAGCTAGGAGAGAGCTTAGAGAGGTCCTAGAGCAGAAAGTGTCGGCCCTAGAGCATTCTCACAAGCATACTGGTGCCCCCAGGGTGTGGAGGGAATTGGAGAAGACATGACATCAGCTGAAGCGGCTTGATTGGGATCGAGCGGAATATGCGGTTGCTCTGCTTAAACATAAATACTACGTAGGGGGTAATCACTGCGGGAAACTCTTGGCCCACAAACTGAGAGCCCAGCGATCGGCCAATGCTATAAAGATGGTGCGCTTCCCTTATCGGGGGGAGGTACGGACAGATCAGCAGATAGCAGAGGTGTTTGCAGATTTTTATAGAGAATTACGGCTCTATGCCGATGATGTGATTCTCACGCTGGCGGATACCATGGTTTCATTGCCTGCGCTCATGAAGACCATTAGCGAGTTTAGCCGGGTATCGGGGTTTAAAGTGAACACTCAGAAATCCCAAGTCTTAAGTCTGTCAACTACACTGGTGCATGAAGAAGCCCTACGGGCTCAATACCCCTTTATATGGTCAACGTCCCACGTGCCTTACCTGGGGATTGCCCTGGCAGCATCAGCGGCAAGAACGTCCAGCATGAACTATGCCTTCCTATCTAGAGAGATATTGAATGATCAGAAGTGGGGGAAGCGCGGTCTCTCCTGGTTCGGTAGGGTCTCTGCGATCAAGATGACAGTCTTACCGCGCATACTTTATGTCTTTCAGACGCTCCCTTTAACCCCACAGCGTACCATAGCGACACTTCAGTCAGTGATATTGAAATTTGTATGGGGGAGAAAGCCTGCTCGGATGCCGCGCGGTGTCCCATACAATCCTAAAGAGGTGGGAGGCCTAGCTGTTCCCTGTCTGCTGCGGTACTTTCAAGCTGCTCAACTTCAATTTTTGCTGGAGTGGAGTAGACCGCTCACCGAAAAGCACTGGTGTTTTATGGACCGGGCAGTGGCTGGGTCTCATATCTGGAAGGAGCCATGTCTCCGGCGCTCTATGGCATAGAGCCCCGGGACTTTATTCCTCTCCGGTTACGGGTGTGATGTTCCGGGTGTGGGATGAGGGGGCGGTAAAGTGGGGTTTGACGACCTTTCCCTCCCCGATGTCTCCGATTTGCGAGAACCCTGACTTCGCCCTGGGTCTTCAAGCGGGGCATTTTCAGCGTTGGTACGGAGGGGGCTGAAAAAAAAAAGGGTTGGCAGCATATTTGATGTGGATGGAGTGATGGCCTTTGACCAGATGAGGGAGGCTTATGGGCTCATGGAAGCAGATAGGCTGACGTACTACCAGGTTCGACACTGGGCCCTCCAGCCGGCGATTAGGCTGTTGGTATCCAGACCACTTACCCCGTTTGAGAAGTGGCTTATGGGAAAGAAAGATGACAAACTAATGATTTCTGAATTATACAGACTCCTGCAGGCGGAGACGCAATCCGCTAAAACCAAGGGGCAGAGGCGATGGGAGGCAGAACTGGGAAAGGAGCTAACAGAGGAAGAGTGGGAGAGTGTTAACTATAGAGCGCACCACACAGCCTACAACACGTCAGGGTCAGAGACTGCCTACAAGCTTCCCACTTATTGGTACTATACCCCGGCGAGAGTGCATGCATGGGATTCCGCCAAATCTGACCTTTGCTGGAGGGGATGTGGCAACACAGGCACACTTATACACCTATTATGGGACTGTCCCAAGTTAAACAGATATTGGAAAGGCATTCTAGACGATATAGACAGAGTATTTCAGACAGAGATTCCTAGATTTCCATCATATGTTATACTGGGCTTTGCTCTCGGAGGGGACGACAGATTGCGCTGGCCCTCAATGCTGCGTTACAGGCAATATTAGCTCTTTGGGGTTCGGACAGGGTCCCGACTTACACCTCCTGGCTCTATAAGCTCTGGTTCATTCTGGCAATGGAGAAACTAACATTGGGGGAGGCACAGAGGGTGGGTGATGTAGGGGACATTTGGAAACCATTCATCCAGATTCTCTCTGCGGAATTCAACGAGTTAACTTGCCCTGCATACCTAAAGGTGTTGGGGCTGCTGGGAGATGCCTGATGGGAGGAGGCTAACTGGTGCAGCAGAGGGGGGATGTGATCCGGGCTGTTCACGGGGAAGGGGAAGGGCAGAAAGAGAGACGCTGCTGGGGACTGCGAGGGTAGGCACAGTTTTGTTTTCTGTACTGTGTATTATGTGTTATGGTTTGTTCTCGAGTTTTTTTGTATTCTTCTCATAGTCTGGCAGTTTTGACATCTGGAGTAAGGGCGATGGCCCCCACGAAATGGGCTCTGGAGATAAAGGAATGTGTCTTATTATGTCTGTAGGATGTTACTCCAGGCACATCTGTTAAAATGTGTAGCACGATCTCCTGCACAATTGGTTTGCCGGCCGACCCGGATGTAGGCATGGAGTTCTGTACATGGCCTGTCTATGTTATATACCAATAAACAGATTTGATCCATAATATAAATTCATTGATACAATGCACTACTACCATAGTCTAAATGCAGGCACTTCAATTAATATTAATATGCCTTTTAATAAAGACATTTTGTAATTTATGACGGCCATTCAAGTGGGCGCATTTTAGAAGAAGTTCATTATTTTCTATATTAGTCAAATTCTATGCAAATTTTTAACCTAAAATACATATAATTCATTCATAATGAATTCAGCATTCACACATGGGGTAGGGATAAAAGTCGTAAATGCCTCACAGATGAGCATGTAGACAAATGAGGGAAGGTGGGCATTCCCACTGTAGTATAATATTACCATGTGGCCCTGCTCGATACACGGTTGAGTAGAAAATATAATTATTGGAGAAACACTGGTGTTTTATGGACCAACTAGTGGCAGGTATACTTTAAAGGAACATTTCCTCGCTGCAAACACATGATGGGTCTAGGGATTGTATTCTTATCAAATAACCATATATGCCCGGCGGCCTGGGACAAGTTTGCACAGAAGAGGTGCTTTATGGCATTTCCATCTCCCCTATCATTTCTAACTTCAACTATGCTTCAGCCCTTACTGAGAATCTGAGGCTGACCTGGCTAGTGTAGAAAGGCAACCTATTGATAGGGCAGACCTTTCCCCTTTACAATAGAGCAACTAAAAAAGGACTATGCCCTCACTGAGAAGGAGCAGATGCAATATGCTCAGCTATTCAGTGTGATACAAAATTGATGAAAGTGAAATCTGAAGAACAGAAGCGATGTCAAGCTCAACTGAAACATACTTTGACTAACAAAACATGGGAGAATGTATTCCACAGAACCCGCAACACTGTGAGATGTACATCAGGCACAGAGACACTGCCTAAATGGTTTCTTTTTGTACCTCACTCATGCCTGCATCTGTACTTGGTTCCCCAGAAAGGGAGATGGAGGGCAGGGGAGGGAAGGTGGTGTGATAATATGGGACATTGATTCATCTTCTTTAGTACTGCCCCAAACTAATTTTTTATTGGAAAAATTCCCTGGACAACACCGATCAAATAATGTGGAATTCAGCGCACACGATTTTTGGCATACAAGGTGCATAGTCTCCGAAATAAACAGCCAATGACCTATGAATGCAAATAAACTTTCCAGGAGATGAGGGTCTCTATATGTAAACTTTTTGTCTAGGGAAATCATAGGATTAACCTGCCCTCAATAGCCAAGGGTCCTGCACATAACAGCCGAAACAACTGGAAGGCGAATAAGTGGATCCCTTGTTGTAGGGCGAAGGCAATAGACTGGCAAGCACTAGAGTCCTTGTGAGTGGTGTAATCCTTTGAAAAATACGTTATTGAATATAAATTGTCTGTCTCTCCTTGTGAGAGTTGGTGAAGGGTGGGAGTTGAGGGTAAAATTTCATTTGTTGCTGTCTTCCAGCCTCTGTGTTGTAAGGGAATGAGATATGTTGCTATTTCACCTCTTTTAAAAATATTGACAAAACAGAATATCTGTAAAGAAAAGTGGTGGTGGCCCTGAAGGGGATTAGGTACAGCCTGGTTAAACACATATCTGACTTCTTGGTAGATTAGTGATTTCTCCAAAGAAGAGCGATGGATCTGTTTTGAGCTTCACTACTTATGGCCTGCAACATAATAGAATTGGGGACTGATCGATACTGCTAATACAATCCAAAGGAGGGTAATGTATTTGACGGCAAGACTGTTGTAAGGAAATAGGTGAGTAGTCAATAAGGCTGTGCTGCCGTCTCTGCTTACCAGAACTGGACCCCTTGAATTTTAGTGGAGCCAGGTGCCTTTTATTTGGTCTGAGCTAAATATGTTGGCTCATATTTGCAAGCAGCCTGCACCGCCGGTGCATCACTTTTGGTAACGCACCAGCGATGCAGGCTGCAGACCCATATCTACAAGGTCACATAAAGCCTCTCTGCGTGGCTTTTAATAGCCTTGTAGATATTGAGTAAGGCAACACCGCACAATTCGCGGTGTTGCCTTACTTTGCATTAGGGAGGCGTTTCCATGGGTGTTGCATGCATGTTCCCATGCAAGATCCATAGATTTTGACGCATTACCAGATTTACAAGATTTTGTAAACCTGAGAAAGTTTCAAAAGCCTACGCCACCCCACGAGCGGCGTAAGAGTGATTCAATGGAAAAAAATATCTTTATTTCTCCCCATTTTTTCTTATTTCTTTGTGTGCTGCAGAATGCAGCACACATAGAAGGAGAAAAACACTTCCATTGATTTTTGTGCAGGAAGGTGCACAAAAACAATCATCCCCACAAAGCAGGCACGACAGCAATTTCTGCACCAGCACAGAGGGGAAGGACAGAAATGCACCATACGTTGTAGTTATGGCACATTTCTGCCCTGTCCCAGTAGTGCAGGGCAGCTCACCAAGGCACTTGCTGCGACGTCCTGTGTCACAGGGCCTTGTAAATATGACCCTTTGTTTCTAACCTTTCCTTACACATAGCAACTGCAGCTTTTTGTTGTGCCCAGTGGTTAGAGCTACTTACCCGCCTCTTCACCAGGGCTTCAATGCTCATGGGTTCTATGCAGCAGGAGACCTCAAATCCTTTAAGCTTGGTTCATTCTCATTACCTTACGCAGCTTAAATAAATCCCTGCTCCCTCCTAAACAATAAGTTATTGGTGCCATCATTTTCCTGTAGACTCAATGGACCTGTTGTCATATATGTCCGTAGTGGAGTGGGTAAGTGGGCTTGGGGGAGTACCCATTCAAAGGATGGTAATCCCCCATTTGAATAAACCAATAACTGAGTACTAGCGTCCAAACACCACCAGAGGGTGGTGAGCTCAAACACAAAAGGGCCTGATTTAGAGTTTTGCGGAGGGGTTACTCCATCACAAGTGTGACAGATATCCTGTCCGCTGTATTACAAGTTCCATAGGCTATTATGAAATTGTATTATGGTGAACAAGATATCAGTCACGTTTGTGACAGAGCAACCCATCCGCCAATCTCTAAATCCTGCCCAGGGTATTAGATAGCCAGCACAGTGTTGGCCTGACTGTGGCACATTCCCTCAAAGAGATAATATACGTCCATATCGGCTTTAGCTGAGTCTGAATAATAAACCGTACAAATCCACAATGTGCGCCTGAATTTTACACCCCCTATGTTTAAGGACAGAGCCACAAAGAACAAGATCTTGTGCTGCCTAAGCTGACAAGTTGAGCCACTCAAGCAGTGCAAGTAAACCTACTGCCAACATGATTTGAAATAAAGGGAAAACTCACTCTTAGAATAAAGACTGCGTCCAATATTGTGGCACCAACAGAAGTGAGTTGATATCTGCACTGTCGTGGGCCAAACCAATCAACCAAGAAGACCATCCTCCTCCTGCCTCAACCTGAAAGATATGTTAACACTGAAGCAGAGTTGCCTCTCAGAAAAAAGTGGACTGAAAGCTTAATTCAAGGATACACGTATAATTCATGTGAGGATGCACTCAGCTGTATGCAAGCATTTCATTCTCTACACTCCTGTAAGTACTCTTTACTTTGAAACTGCCAATCTTTTATTTTTCTTTAATTTGTGAAAGCCACACATTTTCAGCTGTTTAGCATTACTTATGAATTCTCTTCCTTTGTGCTCCTGTGCTGTGCGTGATCTTTTAAAAAGTGTTCAAATTCATTTGCTCACCTTTTCTCAGGAGTTTAGCTTCACTGTGGTTTCAGTCAAGCACCATGACACCATGTTATTGGGCACCTTATACGAATTCCGAATCTAACTGTGTATCATGATCCACAAACTAAGATTTGCTTCAGGCCAATATCTTAATACTGGAGAATCAAACCATCGTCCTTGAAAACAATTATAAGGACCTGGAAAACTGGGGCAAAATAATGTGCAGATCAAGGGAGTGTCATAGGCGCAGACAGTGGCAACATTAAGACCTATGTACATGAACTCCTTAGGACTCTATTTGAATCATCTATTGATGATCCCTTTAAGACAGACAGGTCAGAAAGTCACCTCATTCAGCACATCTTGAAAGCTCCGGTCTAAACTACTGGCCATTCTAAACTATTATGCAGACTACAAAGATGAGATAGACCAAGTACAATCAGGTAGCGATGTTTCCTTTGAGGTAATAATCCAAGTTTAAAGTTTATCCCCCCCATCATGCGCCTCAGTCATAAGCTCTTTGCCCTAATAATAGATCTCGTGTGCAAGGAAAAGACAAATTACAGCTGTAGCCTCCCGTAATGGGAAATATAAGCAAATACCCAACAGAACACTAGAGGCAGCTTTTGAGATCGCCAGAGTAGATGGAGAGGAAGAAGATAACAATGAGAACATAAAAGGGCCTACAGAACTGAGGCTAACGTTGAAACAAGGTGACACCTGTGAAAGGGTTAGATCAGATAGTGGTTTAACAGCTGTGTGCAGGTGAATTCATCCCTAGTAGCCCTCAGCTACTGATCGGTGGATCTTTTTCAAATGCCAGTGAAAAGTTCTACAATTAAAGACCACTCATATGTATAAGGCAAGTACTGCAAAAAGGGCACGCCATTGTCAAGATGCACAAACGTGCCCATAAGCAAAGACAGTAAAGTGCATGAAAATAACTCTTTACTCTTACTAAAATCGTGTGTTTGAATCTGATCACACTTACACAACAGACAAGGAAGACCTTTAACTACTATAAACGCATGATGCTGCTTTAACGAAGACACCTACACCATACTGGGCATTCCAGAATGCAAAAGAGCAACTGGCAAGAATACCAGTTAAGAACAGAGGTTCCAGTCCTGATTTTCTATAAGATATTTTTAATTTGCATCAGATTATACAATCAGTTAAGCGATGTATGGACAGTACACATTGATCAATCAATCACAAATTTGTAAGGTGCACTTGTCACCTGTGAGTGTTTCCGGGCGCCGGGGTCGCTGTGTGGATCTCATTTGAAAAGCCAGGTCTTGAGCTTCTTTCTGAAATCCTGGATAGAGGGAGAGGTCCTTAGATGGATCGGGAGGCTGTTCCCGGATCTTGCTGCCAGGTAGGAGAAGGCATGGCCTTCATTGTTGCTCTGGCAGATGTGGGGTGTGTGGGCAAGGTAGAAGGAGGCAAAGCAAAGGTGTCTGGTGGAATTGTGAAAGCTCAGTCGTTGGTTGAGGCAAGCCTTCTAGGTGAGTGTCAGCAGTTTGAATTGGCATTGTTTGTGTACTAGCAGCCTGTGGAGGTTCTTGAGGTGGGGGGAAATGTGGGTTTGTCTAGGGAGGTCAAGGATGAGAGGATAAGATGGTCTGCTGTGTTCGGAATGATTTGAAGTCTTTTTGTGATATGTGTCATGAGCCCAGCGTAGAAAGCATGATCTATAGACAAGTCAGTGCTTGAGTATAGTCTCTTTAATAGTGTATCACCTTTCTATGCATTCAGAGACTGTTGCAACAGATTCACACTATACCAATAGCAACAAACAAGATCAATGATCAAAACCAGGGCCACCAACCGGGTGAATGCCGGTAAATATAAGGGAACATTTAGAGAAAACCTTGTCTAACCTTGTCTGCCTAAACAGCAGTGGAAGTATACATAATCATGTGGGTTCACGCCTAGGGCGCAGGGGAGGAGCAGGCTGAGAGCCTGTGTCTGCATCCTGCAATGGAAGGAGTAGCGGAGAGGCGGCGAGTGAAGGTAAGTGGGTTTTTATTTTGTTTATTAAATTAATGTTATTTCTCCCCTTCCCCTCACTCTGCGCGCCCCCAACCCTTCCACACCTGCAGTTCTTGTAAGCTCATTAGAGATCATTCATTGTATGAGGTTCCAGTCCTGATGATCGCCAGCATGAATGAGCATAAAGCTGCAATGTGTTGACTCACATAAATAGATGATCTATGAGAAACAGATAGCAAATGAAAAAAATATTTCCAGTCTATAAAATTAACTTTCCCAATTAAAAAGCAAAAGTAAGTTCCCTACAACTTTATTATATATTGGTCTAGTTTTGGAATGAAAGTAGTTGTTGAAACAAGTATTGCATCTAGTTTTCTTTTGCATCAAATACTTCTGTACAAAAAAATATATACATACACATAGATAGATAGATAGATAGATAGATAGATAGATAGATAGATAGATAGATAGATAGATAGATAGATAGATAATTAATTGTATCTTAAAGTGACACAAATAACTGCAAAGAAGAAGAATGAAAATGCAATTAATTTCCATTCTAAAGCACACAGAAAGCTTGGGAAACTGTGCACTCTTTCTAGTGAAGTATATAAAGTAGTATTGACCAACACATACGAGAAAGTAATTAATGTTATTTTTTCTGGCCTGTTATGTCTTTCATATAAAAATTATGACTTATCCATAAACTTTCCAAGTGGACATAACTTTAAAAATACCTTGTGCCTTATACATCATTCTACAACGAAATAATGAAGTTCTACGAGCTTTGACTTGTGCTCTAAATAATGGGATTTCCTTTCCATCTTTAGGTTTTGCTCTGTGGCAACCTAAGGTACTGTTTCTTATTACCATACAAATGTGTCCATCCTAATAAAAAGAGTTGTTTAGAAGGACAGTAAGGCATTCTACCCAATTCCTTTGGGCCACAATTATGTAATGAGAATCATGGTAGTTATCTTGTAAGGTTATGATGACTAACCTCAGTTCCTATCAGAGGGTGGGTTGAGGAGGGGAGGGTCGAGGGGTTGGGAGGAGTGTGTGTTTTATAGGAAGCTAAAACAGATCTTGTTTTACTGATTGTGTCATTCTTTCTCTACTGTCTTACTGATTTTAGCTAACCATTTCTGTTCAGCTCTTCCTGCTTTTTGGCCTTTTAAAGCTGGGAATTCACTTGTGGTCATTGTTCTTTATACATAGTAAAGTAAATTAAATTAAATTGAGGCTTTAGGGTCATTAAGATTGCAATTAAAACGTGACTCTTTATGTTAACGAAAAAGAGAGCAGGCTGAGAGAATGTTCCTTGAGGCCAACTGATATCAGCTTTGTTTGATTCCCGTTGTGTTGAAGCCAACTTGCAGTCATCTAAGATTATAACCCATTAAATATTTTCAGAAGAACCTTAAATATAAAGTTCAGATTTGTAGATGGGCCTGTACCATCTTAGAAATCCCCAAATAGGCGACATAATTGGTATAGTAGACAGTCAATAGTCCAGTGGGCTGCACTGAGGTATGCAGTGAATTAAGGTCAAACTATCTGAGAGAAAAGAGCTCTATTTCACCTCCTCTGCCATCTTTCATATCGTTTCTGAAGCGAATCAATCCTGTTACTGTTGAAGAACGAGAAAATCGTCTATAGAATTTGGTGCTCTACTTTGTCAAATGTCCTGGACATGTAAAACAAGACCATAAAAACACTTTTGTCATCTTTTGCAATTTCAATATTAAACATCTCCTGCGTGGACCCGGAGAGTGTATGCCCGTGCTTTAAGTTACCCAGCGAGTTTCTCTTTTTTGATTTTTGTCATAGTACACGAACATCATGTGTGCTTGTTCAGGGCTTCCTGTGACATGAAATAAGGCACAGAAGGCTTTTTTTGGTTTATAGGCCACACTATGGACACCGTCGTTTTCTGAGAGTGACTACCATCAGCTTACTGGGCTGTAGTGCGTTGACAGTGATGGCATCAGAGTATAAATGTAGGACAGGTCTTTTTACCTGTTGCCTACCATGGAGAGATGCTTAATGGCCTCTCCATTGTTGGTCCATTATTGGTCAGCAGTCCCCTCAATTGGGTCCTTTACTCTATCCATGTGTGTATATAGAGAGCATGTGAGTACCCCGTTCTCTAATTCTGAAGTCCCTGGGGCATTGTTAATATAATGCAGGAGGGGGCACCGGAGTCCCGGAGACCACCATCTCCCCAGGGCTTTCATGATTTGTAAGGAGGGGCTTCCTGGGCCCCCCTGCAACCCAGGGACGGTCACCTCCATGGGGCTTGAAAAAAAAGTAATGCAGCGGAAGTAATGCGAGGGGGACAACCCGCCCCCCCAGCCCAGGGACCTCCACCTCCCCAGAGCTTTAATCTAATTATATGCAGGGGCCATACACACACCCCTGCAGCCTTGGGGACCACTACCTCCAAAGAGATGGAGTATATAGTATTACTACAAATAGCGCAACAGTGCCTACACTTACTGAGGCTGCTAAGCCTGATGAATTACCAACAAACTTGACCTTGCAAGTAAAGAGCTGCAACAACTGGAAGCCTGATCCTGAACAGAAGGAAATTGTTGACATAGATCCAAAGTGTATTGCTAGAAATGGCAAAGAGTCTCAAAGTCAAAGGGCTATGGAAAGGAGAAAATGCAGAAAACCTAAAGGGACTAAAAGGAGAAAGGAAATGACTGATGTAGTTCACTTAATGAAACAACTGTTTAGAGAGCAAGGAGGGTAGCCATAGTAACAGCTGATTTGGATACATGCTGCAGAGACTCTCCTACTTTTTCAAGTACCACCCTAGCTGACTATATAGCACTGGATATGTATCCAATATTTGCTTGCACATAAAAAAATATACTTCAAGTGGCCTTATTAAGGGGATGCTCAGGTTGAGGGTCGACTGCGTGCAGGAAGAATTGTTAAATAAGGGTGATGGAATTATGGCATGGACCTGATGGAGCCTGGGGCCCTATCTTTTAATCTGGGGTATGATGATTCTTTCTTCTCTGTTCCGAGGAGTGAAGAGATAATTTAATAAACCATTCAAATCGATTACAGTGTAACTCAATAGTCACACATTAAATCTCAGAGTCTAAAATAAAGTTTCAAAGGGCTTTATTACAGACTCAAAGCCAAAGTTACATAGGTGAGTCTCAAAACCATAGTATGGAGATACAAAATCACCACTGGAGAATAAAATCGAAGCAATATATAAAAGACCAAAACTTCAATAGCAACAATGCAGAAGTTCAGGAAAAGAACTTGATGTCTGGTTTCTAAAATTAAGTTCTCTTGCCTAACCATTGAATCTAGCTCCTAAATTATTCTAATACTAAAGGATTATCTGAGAAAGGTTAGAAAACGGAACTTCAGCAGAAGATTCCATCTAAGAGAGATGCTGTGGCATAAAACCACATAGAAAATATGAGCCAGCTAAACTACTCTTAAATCTTGTTTTTTCCAGGTGTGATGACATGACAAAAACTCTCATTTGAAAAACAAACTGTAAGTCATTTAGAATTAATGATTCGGTCTGAAGCCTTCGACTCCCATCCTTGCTACACTCTTGCATTCAGGAATCTCAAAAGCCATGGCTGTCAGTGCCAAGATACTCCTTTCATCTAGTAGTGTTCTCTCAGATCCTTTTATATCTTGTGCACAATAGCTTCTTGTTAATTTCAGTACCTGTAGCTTTGGAAAAACAAGCTTCACATTGAGGATTATAACACGCAAAAAGAACATGGCCTTCACTCCGACCAATTAAAATGAACACAAATATACATTTAGTTCACTATATATTTTGAATGAGTAACTCGTTGAATATAAAACAATTATAAAAATAACATTTCTAAAATACTACAACATTGACATTCTTGCAGGCGAGTAGTAATGTGGCTTCCAAAAACACTAACTTTCATTGTGCACTTCTACTAATATATGGGGGCTAAATGGCTTGAGAACTGTTAGCTGGAACTTTTTGATCTATCTGCCAAATTAGAGGATGAGAAGCATTCATCAGGAAGAATGATATTTGCTGTTGCCAGGAGAAATGGCCTATTACAGAAATTAACATGGAAAGCTAATATTATATTCCAGCCACCAAACAGACAATGGGCCGCCCATCAGGTAGACCTAGTGATTGAGGTGCCCTTGAAAATGTCAAAACTGGTGGATGCCCAATCTTGTGCATATGAGATTGGGCAGGAATTTTCAAACGGAGGTGATCAAGGACATAGTGAAAGTCTATGTCCTCCTGAAGAGGAAGGAAAGAAGTAAACCTGTACTGGATGCCCTCAAGGAATTAATCTTAAAGATTAGATCTGATTGTAGTAAATTATCACAGCACACCTGTTGTAAGTTGCCATTCTGTGTGGCTGTGGGAGTGCCCCAGCCAGGCAGAACCTACCACTCCTGTCAGGGGTGGGTGATTACACTCACTGTGTGACCTGCGCTCACCTTGGGTAGCTTGGCACTAATCAGTCAGGCTTATCACAGAAGCAATGTGTAAAGCATTGGCACAGTGCTCCCACAATAAATACATTGGGCGTCACAAAAGAGACTTCACAATTGTGTGGTATGTACATAAAGATTGTATTCAACAAACACATTAATTAACACAATATGAACATTGTGAACTTCTGAGCATGTATCACACTCAGAAATATTACTAGCAGAACTAAGTCCAAACCCAGGTTACAATGACATCAGTAGTGTGCACACTGGGAAATATCCTACATTACCGCCCTAGCACACTTATGAGGTGTGTAACGTTGTTAACACTAGGCCCATCCTGGCAATGATTATAATGAAATATTAAGGAGCACCCCAGATCACAATGATATAAAAAATGCATACACACACTTTTAAGCATCATTGTGGGCCAAGGCCACATGGGTAAAAACCAATGTCAAACGTAGTATTCTGATGGCAATGTAATCGCTAACAGGGGGTCCTTAGGCAGTCACTCCCACACACACTTACTCAGCACCGGCACACGGTGCCCTGGCTGTCAGGCAGGTTCATAGGGAACATACTTGCACTCATATGCATGCAGCATTGTAAAGCGGTGCAAATCATACGTGATAGGTCAATTGATAACACAATGCAGACCCCATGACCGAAGCCCTCCTCCACCCTGCAGCTCACCCCGACTACCCCACACCCCTGGGTTGGAGAGAACTCACCCTCCCCCCTTATACTTGTCTGATCGCAACCAGAGTTGCACTTAGTTAGGATGCTACGGGACAAGGGGGAGGGGTATGTAGCAGGACTGATTAGGAGGCAGTTGGCAAATGGGGTGTTTGGCCACCACTCAGGAAGTTCACCCCCAGAATGCAGAGCAGAAGCAGCTGAGGGCAATACCTTGTTCAGCTCAAGGATTCCATACTGTGCCTTCCGGCACAAGCCCAGTTCTGTGAAGCACCGAGGGAGGAGGTCATGCAGTCTCAGTTCCTTCTCGAAGCATTCCTTCAGCCCAGGTGCACCTGGGCCTGGTCTGAGCAATAATAACTGGCAACATGATGTCGTTGAGGCCGGGTGAGGAGAGGGAAGGTAGGTCGCTGCAAGGAGGGCCCTACAGGAGCTAACAATGAAAGGGAAAGGGAATGTAGCAGGGTAGCCTATTGGAAAAGAGAGGCGCCCCGTCAGGTACACGTCGATCAGAGTCACACCCAGGCAATCCAGACACAATGCGTTTAGTGTTTTGATCTTTGTCGCACCAGACAGTTTCGGTCACAAACAATTAATCTGCCTTCCTGGAAATGAAGCTCAACACCTGATGCTTGTTGATATGGGTCGCACAAAGATAGTTCCGATCACACACAACGAAGAGTTATATATTCTGTGCCTCTCAGGAAATGCTGCACAATGCCTGGTGTGAATTGATACGGGTCGCACCAGACAGTTCTAATAGCACACAACAAAAAGAGACGTAAATTATGTGCCTCCCTGGAAATGAGGTACAATGCCCAGTGCAGGTTCGCACCAGACCGTCCTGGTCACATGCACAAGCACAGGCACAGGCACAGGTTCAGCAGTGCCACATGAGATAGAATGAAGCACTACTATGGGTGCACCCTGACATCCTAGAGTCACCCATTGTAAATCAGACACTGCATGCAGTGTGCAGTCAGTGTGCTGCACAAGAGATGTGGCACATTTGGCAAAGTGGGCCACATGGGGTCCTGCAACTGGTGAGTCTGTTCACCACCAACAAGATACTTATGAGTGTTGAGGCCCCACGATGCGGGGGCCACATTGACGACTAAGATGCGAGCAATGCTCTTGGGGCTCCGCATCAGGCAATCTGGCCTCCAGGCACAGTTCTTAGTTCTGCTCTCTCGCCACCCTACCAGTTGGGATTCAGCAGATGATGTGGGTACTTATGAAAGCATTGCTCACCAGGTGTCACCAGTAGTCAGTGTGGGTCTCTCGTGGTAAGTCTTTGATGTCTCTGATACCTCCTCAAGAGACAAGGGGGCAAGCCAACAAGCCCTTGGAGAACACACTTCAGGGTGCCACACAGTAGCAGGTAGTCAGCCCAGGCCAGCCAATATTCAGGAAGGGTGTGCCATCTCTTACAGTGGCAGTAATCCTCCTTGTGCACAAAAGATTCCTCTGGCAGTGTGCACCGCGTGTACCAACTTCTCCAGTCCCACTTCCCCACAAATGTATCTCTGCCCCTCTGAAGCATGGCACCAGTAGTTATACTGTAGTATGCCTTTAAAGTTGCAGGTGGTTCAGCGGTTCGCCTTTTGAACCACAGTTGTCCCCCCTAAATTTCAGTCCTATTGGCCATGGGGCAGTGGAATGCAGATCTTAATCTTTTGTAGGGCCATCATCTGGCTCCCATAGGACAAGTGTCAAATCCTCTCCCTCCAATTTATCCAGCCAGGCTCTCAAATGTCAGAGGTCTGTAATTCCAGTCGCATGCCAAATGTTTATAGCTGTCACTGGGGAATGCACAGATGTGCTCCCCCAGTCTCCAGTGTGGACTAGAGCTACGTAGAAAGGCACACATCACAATTTCGAGCAGAGAAATGCCCACTTTCCAGAAGTGGCATTTCTAGGCTAGTAATGACAAAACCACCTTTATCATAGGAAGGGGTTTGGCATTGTGAATCCAATGATAGGAAACTGTTCTGTGTGAGCCACTCACCTGAATTCTAGGCGTTCTGATGCGGTGATGACAATTCCCCAATCACAGTGAGGACTAATGTGACCACGATGAAGAGTACATTGATCTCTCTCAAGTACTCAAGAGTAAGGGGTTTTTTTGGGAAGAGAAAAAGAGAAAATACTAGCTTTTGTTTCATGGACTGCAGAATCGGACTGCTGGACCCTGGACTGCGTGTCATGTTGGGAGACAGGACTTCTGATTTCCCAAAATACTGGGTTCTTGGGTTTTAGGATCCTGGGCTGTAAAAGAATTACTTCATTAATACATTAAACATGCATGAACTATTGTGAAATTATAATTTGCACAATGTCAGTTATTGTTGACACATTGTGCATACGTTTCTATACGACTGAACAAGTCTCTTCCTATGTTTACAATATTTTCAGAGTCTCTGAAGCAATGTCCAAACTCGAAAACAATCAACTTGACTAAAGGGCTTCTTTGTGCTCTGGCTGATCTCTTGCCAATAATAGTTTTGATAAACTTGCTCAATTTCCTAACTCTTAATTCTCAGGGGAGCGCTTGTTACAGGAAATACGTCTTTCCTTAATGTCTGTTTAGTGGTATCTTGTATTCCTCCCAAAATGATAAGTCACGCTAGTTCTTATTGTCATAAATTATTTAAAAGACAGCTCTGTTTTGCTTCATTTAAGCGATTGTTCTTTTTCTTTTCCTTGAAATGAAGTTATTTGCTTGAAAATTTCAGAAGAACCCGAACTGGATTTTTTCACCTTTCTTTTTTCTCTCTTTCACAGGAAATAGCGAATCGTCGGCAGAAGATGGAAGAGGAGAGCCGGGACTCTGCAGGAAGCCGACCGGAGGGTGATGATCACCGAACCTAGACTGGTAGCTGTCAGGAGGACAAGAAATGCTGGAACTCGACTGCAAGTTGGTCGGAGAACGAGGAACACTGGAAGTGAAACGGGAGGCAGGCTGGAGAAGAAGGAACTTGACTTGAACTCGAACTCTACTGGATGCAGGCTGGAGGACAAGGAACTTGACTTGACTGGAAACAGGTGAGCAGGCAAAAGGTACAAAGCCAGGCAAGGCCTCAGACTCACAAGCATCCTTAAATAATCAAATGAGCACATATGCCTTTTGGCAGTTGATTTCTTCTTAAGGAAAGAAGCAATTATCCTCCTGATTGTGGCACATGTTCAATACAGATCGCATTGTGAAGTGAACATGTTTTGGCAGTTACGGTTGAAGCAGGTGGAAAGGACGTTTTTTGCTTGTTAAGGAAAAGAGCAATTCTTCTCCTGATTGTGGCACATGTTCAATACAGATAATATTGTGAACAACACATGTTTTGGCAGTGACATTTGACACATGTTCAGGAGGTGGGATAGAATGTGCATAATTAACATGCATTGGTTATGATAAATGAGACATTTAACAAGCATTGGTTTTTACAAACTTGATATTCAAGGATGTAATGATTATACCCAAATAAGGCTGGATGTTGCAAGGAACAGCATCTTACTGTAATTGAGCTCTTGGATGTGCTAGTGTATCCACAATAGAAACATTATGAGGCTGCTCCTCTGCAATCCACTTTCTCAGTTTGAAGTGATTTCAATCAGTCCCCATGTTAGCCTTATGGGAAAAGCAATCTTCAGAGGTAGGAAAAAAATACACATCTATTCTTCACTACCTGGGCAGAGAACACCTCTCTGTACCTGCCTTGCCTTTCACCCACCACTCTCTTCACCCCTTCAGGACTTACCATAGGGGTGCACTAATGGTAGTGGAAGGTCTCGTGAGGGTTGGGACGAGATGTACAAGGGAGTGCACTCACTAAGGAATATCTTTCATGGGAAGCACCCAAGGTGTTTCTTAGGCTGTAGCAGGGGAAGTTAGAGCCAGATGTACATAAAAGAGCTAAATCGGGGAAAAATGCTTTGAGATGTACCTTCAGACTTAGGAAAAAGTGTAACACATGGCTGGCAATACAAACTCCAGAAAAATATGGTCACCTATTATATGGGGGTATAACCAGTGTAGGAAGAAGCAGGTATGTGCAAAGGGGCTCAGGAATGGATTTCGCTGGGCTTTACGCCACCGATCTATCTGGAAATGTTTCCGACATTCCATGGCTATGTCTATCCAACCATCTATAATAAAGGGCATATCAAACATCTCAGATGCTGGGGTAGGAGAGGCTATTTTATAACAAAAAACAAAGAAAATTTGTATCACTACACCTCTACAAGGGTCATCTTTCACTATAGGCCTTAATTTGTGCCACTGTGTTAATGCAGTTTTGAGATCTGGTAAAACCCTCAGATCATGGTGTACAGTGACTTTTGTTCCAATATTTAAACAAGCATTTGCATTTGCTCGACTTAGAGCTATTAGCGTTGTAAACTCCTAACCACACTTTTCTTTCCACATAAATTGAAAATGAAAAGTAATACAGTTTCACATAAGCGAGCTGATTCAAAGCGCCACGTCATGAGCGTGAAGGAGACACACAAAAGGGAAAAGAAGTTTGCTTGCAGTCAAACGTATGGGCAAAAGTGCAATTATCCATGTAACGAGGTCGATGACTAAGGTAGTAACCAAACCACCCCAAGGAGGGACAAACGTAAAGCATTTACCAATGATATCAAAGGATTTTTGAAGGTCAAGCCCATGAACGAGCGATAGTGATGAGAGTGAGGTGGGCATGGTTAAAAGCCCAAATAGATAACAACACGTCGAAAAAGCAGCGCTTGGGCTCTGCTGTGCTCGACCTAAAAAGGTACCAGAACGGAGCAATCCAACTATAACCAAGGATTATTGGATGAAGCAGGTAAGCTCTATGAAAGGGTGCTTTCTAACCGAATGCTAGATTGGGTTGAAACCAGGAACATACTAGCAGACAAGCAAGCATGTTTTAGTAGGGATATTGGAATGATTGATCAGGCCAACTGCTTATTTACACTTTGTACAAAGTATGTTAGGCAAAGGGGAGAACCTCTTTACTTAATGTTTATTGTTATGAAGTAAGCCTTTGACTTAGTAGATAGAAATCTGTTATGGCTGGTGTTGTAGCATCAGGAACTGGATCAGTACTTGGTAACAGCCTTGCAAAGCTTACACAAGGATACAATAGCTCATGTGTGCTATGGGCCCAATGGGAAAAGTACAGAGAGTTTCCGCAAAGCTTACACAAGGATACAATAGCTCATGTGTGCTAGGGGCCCAATGGGAAAAGTACAGAGAGTTTCCTGGTTACCACAGTTATGCACCAAGGGAGTGTACTAGCCCCCTTGTTGTTTTCATGATTCCCTAATGATGTATGCTCATACTTAGATAGTTTGAAGTTATATAACCAAAGACTTTGTAACTCAGGGATATCTGTATTACTATTTGCGGATGACACAGTCCTTCTATTACTCACCGAGCTTTCAATGCACAAACTGACCAAGGGATTTGTTAATTGTTTGGGAAAACACTTGATTAATAACATATCCCAAACTAAATTTATAATAATGAAACCAAAGACTGTGCTAAGATGCTCCTTCTCTGTTCATAATGAGACCCTGGTACGGGGGACCAGATGTGATTACCCTGGCATGCATAACAACACTAAATTGACTGAAAATCCTCATAGGGAAAAGGCAGTGGCCGCATTAAAGCAACCCACTGCTGCAGTTATTAGAAATGTGGGGCTATGTAGATGTTCCCATAATCAAGAAATTTGAGAACAGGTTTTTAAGCTCAATATTGTCGCTGTGGCCAGGTATACTCTCAGTTGCCCTTTATCTGGAATTTGGTATTACATCATTGCCCTTGCTCCAATACTTTATTGGGTTTGTCTACACCGGAATTGGTGTGCAGGTATATGTCTGGAATCTATCCCACAGGTAGTTTAGCACCCTGTAACTTTTAGAAAGCCTTGGTAGGATCAAGTTCTAAGCAACCTAACATTACTCAGACTTGAGATCATCTATGAGGGTTAAAGGTGATACACTAACAAGGATTAAGGAGAACCATTGACAACATAACATTTTAAAAAGTCTACAAGTCCAGTGAGAGAGTTTCATTGGTACAGAGATCCCTACAGCATAAAATTCATGTTGGTTTTTAACCCTATCTTGAGGACATTCACCTTGAGCTACAGCATTTGTTATATATTAAGTTTTGTCTGGTGCACTTCCATTAAAAACTTATGTCGCCAGATGGACCAATAGCAAGGGTAGTGATGAATTATGGAACTGTGCTAGAGGGAATAAAGAAAACATCATCCACTGTGTTACTCTGCCCAAAAGCATTGATTGTCCTACACAATGACATACTCCCCTATTCAGTGTTTACAGCATATTGAATGAGGCTGATAATTTAGCCCTGTGTTATAAGATGGACCACTCAGCTATCTATGTACAGTTTTCGTGTATATTTGGACTGCTTGGATCTTGACTAGGAAACTTAATAAGAAGAAGGAACCAGGCAGATCCTAGTCTGTTTTCTCTGGTTGTGTTGAGCATTGATATAGGTGGTCATTCTGACCCTGGCGGTCTTTGACCGCCAGGGCGGAGGACCGCGGGAGCACCGCCGACAGGCCGGAGGTGCTCCAATGGGGATTCCGACCGCGGCGGTAAAGCCGCGGTCAGACCGGCACCACTGTCGGGGTCCCGCCAGTGTACCGCCGCCCCATTGAATCCTCCGCGGCGGCGCAGCTTGCTGCACCGCCGCGGGGATTCCGACCCCCCCTACCGCCATCCAGATCCCGGCGGTCGGACCGCCGGGATCCGGATGGCGGTAGGGGGGGGTCGCGGGCCCCTGGGGGCCCCTGCAGTGCCCATGCCACTGGCATGGGCATTGCAGGGGCCCCCGTAAGAGGGCCCCTACATGTATTTCACTGTCTGCTGCGCCGACAGTGAAATACGCGACGGGTGCAACTGCACCCGTCGCACAGCTTCCACTCCGCCGGCTCGATTCCGAGCCGGCTTCATCGTGGAAGCCTCTTTCCCGCTGGGCTGGCGGGCGGTCTGAAGGCGACCGCCCGCCAGCCCAGCGGGAAAGTCAGAATTACCGCCGCGGTCTTTCGACCGCGGAACGGTAATCTGACGGCGGGACTTTGGCGGGCGGCCTCCGCCGCCCGCCAAGGTCAGAATGAGGGCCATAGTGTATTTTGCATTATGCAATTTATTATGGTTGGGAATGTAGGATTCACTTCTCACTAATGAGATCGTTTGACAGTGGAAGCTAGGATTAGACGCTATTTTTATCTTTTCTATTTAATGAGTAGATGATTTTTATTTATTTTATTGTGGTTTAGTGTTGGTTTGTATTTATGTAATGTTCTGTACCATTGTGATTTTAATGTTGCATGATGTACATTGTGAAGGTTAATGCTGAGAAAAATGAAAGATTGAAAGGATTTGTTCATGGAGGCTTATGAGTCATGTGCAAAGGTGCATCTTCCTCTGATGTTGTGCTAGAGAACTTTTTCTTCATCACGTGTACTGGAGTTGTTCATTGGTTGGATGTATTAGTTTGGTCAGTTTTGTTCATCAGTCTTTTTCCTCCTGACAGTTTTGTGGAATGCCAATCATGGATCAAACATTCCTTTTGAAAACTCAGACACTACGATACTTAGATGCATATTTATACTCCGTTTGTGACAAATTGCGTATTATTTTTTTACGCAAATTCGGTGCAGATTTAACTCCGTATTTATATTTTGACGTTAGACACGTCTAACATCAGAATGTAGGAGTTTGCACCATTTTTTGGATGTGTGAAACTACCTTGCGTCAATGACATGCAAGGTAGGCGTTCCCATCCAAAAAATGGTGCTGTCCCAATAGCCCCATATTTATCCCCCTGTGCTAAAATGACGCAAAGGTGGGAGGTGGGCCTAATAATGGTGCTAAGCTTGCTTTGCACCATTATTTAGAGCCTGGGTCAGACCAGGCGTTAGGGAACCTGTGGAGCCATTTCCATGGTCCGACACCATGGATTGGGTCCACAGGTGTCCACCCCAAGCCCCAGGAACACCCCCACCCAAACCAGAGGAACATCACAGGGTGGGGGACCCTATCACAGGTAAGTAGGGTAAGTATAGGTAAGTATGCCCTCATTATGTTTTAAAGTGCCATCGGGGCCCTAACTTTGGGCCCCCTGCATGGCATAGATTGCAATGGCCATGCCCAGGGGACACTTGTCCCCTGTGCTGGCTATTGGGGTGGTTGACATGACTTCTGTTTTTCCTAAGGAAATGGCGCTAGTCTGGTTAGAGGCATTTTTTTCCCTCTAACCAGGCTAGCGTAATTTTTGGAGGCACAACCTTCTCCTTCCCTACCACCACCCCCACCCGGCTAGCATTGTTTTTCAGCATGCTAGCTGGACTTTACCGCCGGCTTGCACCATTCTATAAATATGATGTCCGGCATGCGTCTGAGAATGACGCAAGCCGAGGTAAAGTTTTTGACGCAAAACTGCACTAGTGCAGTTTTGCACCAAAACTATAAATCCAGGCCTTAATACTTAACTGGGCTAATGTCACTAGAGTGGTACAGATCCTTGTCAGGACCAGTGATAGTGTTGCCTGTAGATTTTCAGTTTCTAATACTTGTTATTATCCAGTCTTGACAGGTGTTTTTGAGCAGTTCACACCTGGCTAAAAGCAGTGATGTAATCCTGTGCGTGTAAATTTACTTGTTCATTGTACAGTCCTTTGCTAAAATATTAAATGACTGCTTGTCTTCAGTGCTGAATTTGAAAAAGAATACGTGCCAGGTCCTAGGTTTTGACCAGAAGCCCGTAGCTGGTGCTTTTAAAGGTCACGCAATTGAAAATCAAGTCTTGTTATCTTCATTCTTACTCAGGCCTCTTTATTCTACTAAAAGACACCCCCTGTGTCTAACTCCTGCAGGTTCTTTTTCACCCATGCTTCCTCCTTTGTCACTGTGCATCTGTCTTTCTTCCTTGTCCTTTTCCCTTTTGTGTTTTCTCTCTCATGCTGCAGATCAAAGTTTGTTAACAAAAAATCCGTGCCTTCCCCAAAAATGAGTGCCGGTAGCCCACACCTGCAAATTAGTACTACCTGTCTTCATAGAGATCTTTAGGTGTATGTGCTTAACAGAGCAAGGGATAGCATATCTTCTGAAAGAAACAACTCTGGCCCTCATTCTGACCCTGGCGGTCAAAGACCGCCAGGGCGGAGGACCGCGGGAGCACCGCCGACAGGCCGGCGGTGCTCCAATGGGGATTCCGACCGCGGCGGTAAAGCCGCGGTCGGACCGGCACCACTGGCGGGCTCCCGCCAGTGTACCGCCGCCCCATTGAATCCTCCACGGCGGCGCAGCTTGCTGCACCGCCGCGGGGATTCCGACCCCCCCTACCGCCATCCAGATCCCGGCGGTCCGACCGCCGGGATCCGGATGGCGGTAGGGGGGGTCGCGGGGCCCCTGGGGGCCCCTGCAGTGCCCATGCCACTGGCATGGGCATTCCAGGGGCCCCCGTAAGAGGGCCCCTACATGTATTTCACTGTCTGCTGCGCAGACAGTGAAATACGCGACGGGTGCAACTGCACCCGTCGCACAGCTTCCACTCCGCCGGCTCGATTCCGAGCCGGCTTCATCGTGGAAGCCTCTTTCCCGCTGGGCTGGCGGGCGGTCTGAAGGCGACCGCCCGCCAGCCCAGCGGGAAAGTCAGAATTACCGCCGCGGTCTTTCGACCGCGGAACAGTAACCTGACGGCGGGACTTTGGCGGGCGGCCTCCGCCGCCCGCCAAGGTCAGAATGAGGGCCTCTGTGTTTTCAATTTCATGTGGAATGGTCATATGTTCATGCTGCATTCATATGGTTAACTATTCCAGCAATTTTCAATGCCACAGAAATTACCCATTTGCTAAACAACTCTATTAAGCTAATGTAAGCTAATTTTCTGGGGTTTACAGAAGCAGTGCTCATTTTATGACAATGGCCCTCATTCTGACCCTGGCGGTCGGTGATAAAGCGGCGGCCAAGCCGCCAACAGGCCGGCGGTCTAAAATATGCAATTCTGACCCTGGCGGGAACCGCCAACACAGCCCGCCAACTTAACACTCCGACCGCCACAGCGGTACAAACAAACAGCGCGGCGGTTCCCGCCAACAGCCAGGCGGCAGACAATGTACCGCCCACCCTATTACGACCCACCAATCTGCCACCTTTTCCGGGGCGGGAGCACCGCCGATAAGAACACGGCGGAAACAGACTACGAACGGGAAAACGCTCACCTCTACGCACTCCACGCGAGATTCCGGCAGTATGGAACCAGAGTTGCAGGTCATCCCCGCACTCCTATTCCTGCTCATATACCAGGAGCACGCCCGGCGGCGCGGAAGACATCGGTGAGTACTGCACCTACGACACAGGGGAGGGAAAAGATTACCGGCACACACCCACCCACCCACACCCACTACAACACACACATCAATGCATTCCCACAGATCACTGTCACAACCCACAAACCACCCCCCTCCGAAATAATGCAAAGACCAAAAGAAGAGATCATAAACGGCCAGATATATTGAAATATGTACACCAGTAATCCCAATAAATAAATAAACTATGTACAAAATATATACAGCTACTAAATGTAGTCCAACCACTGTCCGTGGATCACAGGGGTCCTGTGCAAAGGGGCAAGGCCCAGTCCCACGACAAGAACTCCACGGAGAGAACACTGCAGGGGCATCAGAAAGAAAATAGGACAGGCACCTCAGGGGGAAGGGAAGGGGGGGCACCTCAGCCACTTGAGTACACGACGCCAGATCCACGAGGGGACTCCATGACCACTGGCCCATCCTGGGGAGAGCAAAGCCACAGTCCAAACAGTCCATACAGTGGGTGGCCTGCCCACTGGCCCATCCTGGGGAGAGCAAAGCCACAGTCCATACAGTCCATACAGTGGGTGGCCTGCCCACTGGGCCATCCTGGGGAGAGCAAAGCCACAGTCCATACAGTCCATACAGTGGGTGGCCTGCCCACTGGGCCATCCTGGGGAGAGCAAAGCCACAGTCCATACAGTCCATACAGTGGGTGGCCTGCCCACTGGGCCATCCTGGGGAGAGCAAAGCCACAGTCCATACAGTCCATACAGTGGGTGGCCTGCCCACTGGGCCATCCTGGGGAGAGCAAAGCCACAGTCCATACAGTCCATACAGTGGGTGGCCTGCCCACTGGGCCATCCTGGGGAGAGCTAAGCCACAGTCCATACAGTCCATACAGTGGGTGGCCTGCCCACTGGGCCATCCTGGGGAGAGCAAAGCCACAGTCCAAACAGTCCATACAGTGGGTGGCCTGCCCACTGGGCCATCCTGGGGAGAGCAAAGCCACAGTCCAAACAGTCCATACAGTGGGTGGCCTGCCCACTGGGCCATCCTGGGGAGAGCAAAGCCACAGTCCATACAGTCCATACAGTGGGTGGCCTGCCCACTGGGCCATCCTGGGGAGAGCAAAGCCACAGTCCATACAGTCCATACAGTGGGTGGCCTGCCCACTGGGCCATCCTGGGGAGAGCAAAGCCACAGTCCATACAGTGGGTGGCCTGCCCACTGGGCCATCCTGGGGAGAGCAAAGCCACAGTCCATACAGTCCATACAGTGGGTGGCCTGCCCACTGGGCCATCCTGGGGAGAGCAAAGCCACAGTCCATACAGTCCATACAGTGGGTGGCCTGCCCACTGGGCCATCCTGGGGAGAGCAAAGCCACAGTCCATACAGTCCATACAGTGGGTGGCCTGCCCACTGGGCCATCCTGGGGAGAGCTAAGCCACAGTCCATACAGTCCATACAGTGGGTGGCCTGCCCACTGGGCCATCCTGGGGAGAGCAAAGCCACAGTCCATACAGTCCATACAGTGGGTGGCCTGCCCACTGGGCCATCCTGGGGAGAGCAAAGCCACAGTCCATACAGTCCATACAGTGGGTGGCCTGCCCACTGGGCCATCCTGGGGAGAGCAAAGCCACAGTCCAAACAGTCCATAACAGACCCCACTGCCACTGGAGGAGGCAAGTTGGCCAGAGGACATCCTGCAGCCCTGCCCGAGATAGATCCTGCCCTGCCACGTCTGCCAAAGGGCCAGCGGTTCTTGCCTTGAAGGGCCCAGTTCAGCGGTTCCTGAGACGGCGGGGCCCAGTTCAGCGGTCCTTGCCCTGAAGGGCCCAGTTCAGCGGTCCTTGCCCTGAAGGGCCCAGTTCAGCGGTTCTTGAGACGGCGGGGCCCAGCGGAGCGGTGCTTGAGACGGCGGGGCCCAGCGGAGCAGTGCTTGAGACGGCGGGGCCCAGTTCAGCGGTTCTTGAGATGGCGGGGCCCAGTTCAGCGGTCCTTGCCCTGAAGGACCCAGTTCAGCGGTCCTTGCCTTGAAGGGCCCAGTTCAGCGGTTCTTGAGACGGCGGGGCCCAGCGGAGCGGTGCTTGAGACGGCGGGGCCCAGCGGAGCGGTGCTTGAGACGGCGGGGCCCAGTTCAGCGGTTCTTGAGACGGCGGGGCCCAGTTCAGCGGTCCTTGCCCTGAAGGGCCCAGTTCAGCGGTCCTTGCCTTGAAGGGCCCAGTTCAGCGGTTCTTGAGACGGCGGGGCCCAGCGGAGCGGTGCTTGAGACGGCGGGGCCCAGCGGAGCGGTGCTTGAGACGGCGGGGCCCAGTTCAGCGGTTCTTGAGACGGCGGGGCCCAGTTCAGCGGTCCTTGCCCTGAAGGGCCCAGTTCAGCGGTCCTTGCCCTGAAGGGCCCAGTTCAGCGGTTCTTGAGACGGCGGGGCCCAGTTCAGCGGTTCTTGAGACGGCGGGGCCCAGTTCAGCGCTCCTTGCCTTGAAGGGCCCAGTTCAGCGGTGCTTGAGACGGCGGGGCCCAGCGGAGCGGTGCTTGAGACGGCGGGGCCCAGTTCAGCGGTTCTTGAGACGGCGGGGCCCAGTTCAGCGGTCCTTGCCCTGAAGGGCCCAGTTCAGCGGTTCTTGAGACGGCGGACGGTCTATGGCCAACTGCTAATTGCCTGGTGGTGCCCTCCTGGGCAGCGGGGATGGTGCTCCTTCACTGCCCACCTGGGCTGTGGGTGGTGGGGCCCTCCTGGCCAGCTGGGCTGGGTCCTCCCTGGGCAGCGGCTATGGGGGTGGTGGGCTCTCCCGGGGCAGCTGTGCCGGTTCCTCCCGGGGCAGCGGCTATGGGGGTTGTGGGCTCCTCCTGGGCAGCAGGCCTGCTGCCTGACCTCTCCGACTTGCTGCCCTTGCCCTCCTTAGTCGTGGGCCTGTGGCCCTTGCCTCCCTTTGGAGCTGTGGCTGGTGACTGTCTCTGGGTGGTGTCCGGGGGGGATGTAGAAGGCGGGCTCTTGCGGCGCCCCTTCCGCCTTCTGCTCCTCTTCCCAGGGGGTGGGCTGGCTGTCCCCTTGCTGCTGGGCGAAGATCCAGACATGCGGGCTGGCGGGCTCCAATACCCCTGCACCCTTGTCAAGGGGGCTGCAGGGCTGGTGGTGGCTGAGGTGCTCTTCTTACCCCGACGAGAAGGAGGGGGGGGCTCAGGGTCAGGAAAGAAGTTAGTAGTGGCGAGGAAGAGCTTCTTGGGACAATGGAGAGTGGTAGGTACAGTGGGATTGGAGTGGAGGGAGAGGATGTGGTTGTAGGTGAGTCACGTTTGCTGTCTTTGGGTGCAGGTGCAGGAGGGATAGGCTGTCGTGAGGTGGATGGCTGTTGGGTGGGTGGGTGGCTGCGTTTGTGTGGTGTGGAAGAGGGGGTGACAGACACAGTGGGAGAGGACACAGGGGACGTGTAAATGGCAGTGGGGGTGGTGACTGCACGTGTGCGGACTGGAGTGGAGGGTGTGCTGGTGATGGAAACACTGGCTGATGGTGAGGTGAATGGAGGTGTGAGTGTAGACGTCACAGGGAGGGAGGAGGGAGACGAGGAGGTGGGGGTCACAGAGGTGGTAGTGACTGTTGGCATGTCTGCATCGGAATGTTGCGTGTGTGAATGTCTGCGTGATCTGTGGTGCTTATGTTTGGATGAGCTTCTCTTGGGTGTTGAGGTGTGTGCAGGCTGGTCTGATGGTGTGGGTGGGACAGGCAGAGGAACAGGAGACTGGGAGGAGGGAGTTAGTAGAGGCAGGCAGGAGACAGGGACAATGGCTGCCGTCAGTGCTGAGGCCAGAGCCTGGAACGATCGCTGATGGGCAGCCTGACCCGAATGAATGCCCTCCAGGTACGCATTGCTGCGATGAACCTCCCTCTCCACCCCCTGGATGGCATTCAAAAGGGTAGTCTGCCCAACAATGAGTGTTCGGAGGAGGTCAATGACCTCCTCACTGAGGGCAGCGGGGGTAACAGGGGCAGGGCCTGAGGTGCCTGGGGCGAAGGAGATGCCCGGCTTCCTGGCAGAGCGGGCACGGGGCGAACGCTGAGGGGCTGCTGGGAGGGCGGTGATGGTGCGCTGGGTGGCGGCTGTACCTGTAATGGCGGGGGGCACGGATGGTGCCACCCCCGCAAGGGAGCCCCCTTCCGAGGACGTGTCCGTGTCGCTGCAGGGTCCAGTCGTCCCCGTCGTGGAGCTCCCCTCGCCCTCCGTCTCACTGGTCCAGTCTGACTCTGTGGCATGGCCCTCCTGGGCCATGTGAGATGCAGCTCCCTCCTGCCCCGATGCCACTTCTCCTCCGCCTGATGATGCTGATGCACACAAGCACAGAAAGACAAACAAAAAGGGGGGGGGAGAGAGAAATAAAGGGATATTGATTACATGGATCTCCGGTACAGTTAGCGGACATGACAGACACAGATGCCCCCTGCACTAAGCTGCGCACTTGGGGTCCGCTACGCATTCCGTGTGAACATGCCCTACACGCCTAGAGTTGACAACTGCACCCATGGATGACACGGCCCAGGGATGGCTGTACTGACAAACTACTGAGGGTGGTGGCTGGGGACACAGGGGCTTACGGGGGTGCCCAGCCTACAGATATCGCCCTGGCCTAGGGGGACCCCCAGCCCTCCTCCCCCAACCAGACACCTCCACTGCGCGACAACAGAGTAGATAATGCTTGTACTCACCCCTTGTGTCTGCTGTGCTGCCCTCACGCGCCCATCCAAATCAGGGTAGGCCACCGCCAGGATCCGGAACATCAGGGGGCTCAGTTGACGGCAGGCACCCCGCCTACGTTGGGAGGCCATCCCCAGCAGAGACTCGGCGGTCTTCTTGGTCCCGCGGCGGATGTCCTCCCACCTCTTGCGGCAGTGGGTGCCCCGTCGATGGTGGACCCCCAGGGTCCGGACTTCCTTGGCGATGGCACGCCAAATGCCGATCTTCTCATGGGCGCGGACCTATGTGACACGTACAGGGAGGGAGAAATACCACGTTCAAGTTTGTCAGCATTTTCCTTGCCAGTGGCCCAACATGCCCCCCATCCCCGCCAGGCCCCCCGCCAGGCCCCCCGCCAGGCCCAACATGCCCCCCATCCCCGCCAGGCCCCCCGCCAGGCCCAACATGCCCCCCATCCCCGCCAGGCCCCCCGCCATGCCCCCCGCCAGGCCCAACATGCCCCCCATCCCCGCCATGCCCCCCGCCAGGCCCAACATGCCCCCCATCCCCGCCAGGCCCCCCGCCATGCCCCCCGCCAGGCCCAACATGCCCCCCATCCCCGCCATGCCCCCCGCCAGGCCCAACATGCCCCCCATCCCCGCCATGCCCCCCTCCAGGCCCAACATGCCCCCCATCCCCGCCAGGCCCCCCGCCATGCCCCCCGCCAGGCCCAACATGCCCCCCATCCCCGCCAGGCCCCCCGCCATGCCCCCAAGCCAGCCAGTGGCCCCAAATCCAGATAGAATTAAACTCACTTGTTGGTCTGGAGGACCGTAGAGTAGCGCATACTGGGGGAGGACCCCATCCACAAGTTTCTCCAACTCCTCTCCAGTGAAGGCAGGGGCCCTTTCCCCAGGTGCAGCAGCCATTGTCCCTTCCAGACCGAGGTCACAGCAACACTTGCAGTATAGGTCCTCTCCTGTGAAAGTTCAAGTCGCAAGTGGATAAGTAGATAGAAAATGGCGGTCACGTCCGCGGCGGTGCGTACCGCGGCGGTGCGTCCCGCCACCGCCGGCGCCCTTCGCCATTGGCTCCTGAAACCCATAGGCTTCAATGTTAACCAATGCGGCTTGGCGCCGCGGTCTTGGCCCGCCGCCCGCCGCGGTGTGCCACGCCAGCGCATTGACCTCACATCCCATTGTCACACTTCACAGGTCAGGCAGCCGCCATTTCCAGGGCCCACATGGCTCAATTTCAACTGCGTCACACAGGCCTAGGCCTTGCATAGCCACTCAGACACGCCATTCACTGCATAGAGAATCGTTTACTGTGCTAGCTGTGAGTACATACCTGTGGGTTGCTTGACTGTGTGCTCCATGTTGTCCTTCCTAGGCACCGTCCGCTGGGTTGGGCGAGGAGACGGATGAATCCTCCCGTGTACCGACCGCTGGTGGACCTGTCGACAATGGAAGAACGCCACATTATCCTGACCTACCGTCTTAACCGTGCCACTATCCATGAACTGTGTGCCCAGCTGGAGCCCGACCTGATGTCCCCCATCCGCCAACCCACAGGGATTCCCCCTCTGGTGCAGGTCATGTCAGTACTCCATTTCTTGGCAAGTGGGTCATTTCAGACAACCGTGGGAATTGCTTCTGGGATGTCTCAGCCCATGTTTTCGAAGGTGTTATCCAGAGTGTTGTCTGCCCTGATGAAATCCGTGAGGAGCTACATCATTTTCCCTGAGGTGGGCGAATTGGCTACAGTGAAGGGTGATTTCTACGCCCTTGGACATATTCCCAACGTAATTGGTGCCATTGATGGGACCCATGTGGCTTTGGTTCCCCCAAGAGACAGGGAGCAGGTGTACAGGAACAGAAAAAATTACCATTCAATGAACATCCAGGTGGTGTGTTTGGCTGACCAGTACATCTCGCATGTAAATGCCAAATTCCCAGGGTCAGTGCATGACGCCTACATCCTCAGGAATAGCAGCATCCCTTACGTGATGGAACAGCTACAGAGACACCGTGTATGGCTAGTGGGGGACTCTGGGTACCCCAACCTGTCGTGGCTACTGACCCCAGTAAGGAATCCCCGGACCAGGGCAGAGGAACGGTACAATGAGGCCCATGGGCGTACTAGGAGGGTGATCGAACGCACCTTTGGCCTCCTAAAGGCCAGGTTTAGGTGCCTGCATATGACAGGTGGATCCCTAATGTACTCACCTAAGAAGGTGTGTCACATCATCGTGGCCTGCTGCATGCTTCACAACCTGGCTTTGCGTCATCAGGTGCCTTTCCTGCAGGAGGATGGTCGAGACGGTGGTGTTGTGGCAGCGGTGGAACCTGAGGAGAGTGACGAGGAGGAAGACGACGGGGCTGAAACAGACAACAGGGACAGAATCATTGAACAGTACTTCCAATAGGACACAGGTAACATTTCAAAGATAATTTAGTAAATGTTAACTACTCTCCTGCATCTCTGCTGCCTGTCTATTTGCCCCAGTGTATGATGACTGAGTTTTGGCTTTTCCCTCCCTATTTCAGATCTGGGGTCCCCACTACGAGTCCTGTGCTTCGTTTCCCCATGGACTACAGCTTTGTGGCAGCTGTTTGTTGACTTCACCATGTACAAGGACATATTTGCACTGTCATGTCAATTACAATCTATTGAAATCACAGCCAGACTCCAGATTTTTTGGTGCAAAATAGGTGTTTATTTAAGTGCTCAAAATGGGATGGGTGGTTTCAAGTGGGTGGGGGCTATGGTGAAGGAATGTCCATGGCAGAGTCCAGAGTAACAGTCACACAGGTGCATTGTCCAGAGGCCTGTGGAGAGATGGAGCATGGGCAGTTCAAGGATGGACAGGGTGACAATGTGGGACAGTGGGATGACATCAGGTGGTATCCATTGCTGGCGGGGGTCTTGACATCCTACTCTGTCTTCTTGCGAGATCTCAGGGCCCTCTTGCGGGGTGGTTCTTCTCCTGCAGGAGGTGGGGGTCTGGTGGGCTGCTGCTGTGCGGGGGCCTCCTGTCCACTAGCGCCGGCGGAGGTGGTTGGCTGTTCTTGGTCCAGGCTAGTGGCAGGGGCCCTTGGGTGTTGTTCAGTGTCCGCCCTGGTGTTGACGAGGTCCTGCAGCAGCCCTACCATGGTAACCAGGGTGGTGTTGATGGCTCGGATGTCCTCCCTGTACCCCCGATAGTGTTCCTCCTGCAGTGCCTGGATCTCCTGGAACTGGGCCAGTACCGTCGCCATCGTCTCCTGGGAGCGGTTGTATGCTCCCATGATGGTGGTGAGGACCTCGTGGAGAGTGGGTTCCCTGGGCCTCTCCTCCCCCCCCTGTCGCACAGCTGCCCTCCGAGTTCCCCTGTTTCCCTGGGCCTCTGCCCCCTGGCCGGTGTGCCCACTACCACTGCCCCCAGGTCCCTGTTGTTGTTGGGGTGGTGGGTTATCCTGGGTGCCCTGTAGTGGTAGACACACCGCAGATTGACGCGCCCTGGAGACAGAGGCATGGGCCCGCTGGGTGGGAGCTGTGCTGGTGTTCCCAGAGGGGTTAGGGTCTGTAGTGGCCTGTGCCTGTGTGAGGGGAACCGACTGTCCAGAGGTCCCCGATGGTCCGGGCTGGTCATCGGTGTCCAGGTCGACAGAGCTGCTGTCATCGCTGATGGCCTCTTGGGTGGGGGGTGTGGAGAATTCTGGCCCCTCCGCCGCGGTGTGTTGACGGTCGGGTCCTGCAGGGGTATAGAGGTATGGTTATAGTTTCAATGTGTGGCATATGGGTGTATCTGTGGGTTCTCGTGTCCCCAAGTGCTGGCATTCGTGTGTGGGGGCTTTGGTGAGGGTGGCTTGTGGGGGGGATGTGTATATGCATTGGGCATGCTTTGGTGATGGGTGTCCATGCTTAGTGGACGCATGCAGGCCTAGGTTTTGGGATGTGTGGGTTGTGATGGTGAGACATTGGCGGGGAATAGGTGTGCTGGGGGTGGGGGTGAGGATGGTGGTGGGGTTGAGGATGGTGGTGGGGGTGAGGATGGTGGTGGGGGTGAGGGTGGGGGTGAGGATGGGGGTGGGGGTGAGGGTGGGGTTCGAGGATGGGGGTGAGGGTTGGGGTCTGATTTGGCATGCAGGTGGGGGGGAAGCAGTATTGAAGCTTCAACTTACCAGTATCCATTCCTCCGCCGACTCCTGCGAGGCCGTCAGGATGCAGGATGTTCAAGACTTCCTCCTCCCATGATGTGAATTGTGGGGGTTGAGGTGGGGGTCCTCCGCCAGTCTTCTGCACGGCGATGTTGTGCCTGGATACCATGGAACGCACCTTCCCCCGTAGGTCGTTCCATCGCTTCCTGATGTCTTCCCGATTTCTGGGGTGCTGTCCCACTGCGTTCACCCTGTCGACAATCCTCTGCCATAGCTCCGTCCTCCGGGCAATGCTGGTGTATTGTATCTGTGTGCCGAACAGCTGGGGCTCTACCCGAACGATTTCCTCCACCATGACCCTGAGTTCTTCGTCTGTGAAGCGGGGTTGTCTTTGGGGTGCCATGGGGTGGTGTGTATGATGTGTGGGGTGGAGTATGTGTATTTAAGTGAGTTGAGTGTGGTGGTGTGTGTTGTTTTGTGTGTGGATAGTGTGTGGGTGATGGTGTTGAGTGGCTGTGGCTGTTATTTTTTGGATGCTGGTGTCTCGCTCTTGCCTTCTTGACGAATTTTTTAGCGTAGGGGTTTGTGGGTGATGTAGGTGTGTGTTTTATATTGTATTGTGTGTGTTGGAGTGGTGTGTGTATGTGTATCAGGTGTGTGGGATTCAAATCGTCCAATGTGGCTGAGTTTTGTTCGTTTGTGTGTATTCTGACCGCGGCGGTGTGTCCCGCCAATGGAATACCGCGTTTGAATGACCGCCGCGTGGATTCGTGGGTCGTAATGGCATGGGCGTATTTCTGTTGGCGTGACGGTGGAGGTTTTGTGACCTCCACCTTTCCGCCGACCGCTGGTCTGGCGGTCTGTTGTGGCGGTCGGATTTTCGGAGGTTTGCCTTCTGCGGGTCAGAATGACCGTGGCGGGTTTCCGCGACCGCGGCGGGATTATGGAGGATTTCTGACCGGCGGTAGGCGCCTTTTACCGCCGAGGTCAGAATGACCCCCATAGTATAGTCGGTGTACTTTCACTTTCTCTTTACAGTCTGTGCCTTCTTTAACTGTGTGGTTGTGTTCTGGAGTTGGTGGTGTGATTTTCCTGCATTTTGTAGCTTGTGGTGTCCCTCCAGTCGTGTTCTTTCAATTTTTGTCTATACTTTATCCCAGTATTTAAAAATTTGTTTTTTTTTTGTTTATAGTTGTACTTGTACTGTGAGGTGTCTGTCTGTGATAAATGTTAAGTTGGGTTAGTTGGGATTAGTTATTGGGCTTAAGTTTGCTTTATATTCATTTTATTTTTTTACTTAAATCCTTGTGGTCAACCTGTACTGTGATAATATGTCTGGTAGGGGGAGGTTGACCAGGATGGGAGAGAAGGAGTAGAGTGGCTTTGTGAGGCTGGTAGTCTACTACCTGCTGTTGATGTTGGAGATGGGGGGGCCAGGTAATACAAGGTTACCGGACCGAGGCGAGGCGGCTGCAGTTGGGCAAGGTGCTTCACCACCTGAAGAGGGTATTTCGGAACACCAGGAATAAGCACCAGTTGAAGCATCGCTGGGCAGATCTGGTGGCCAGGGAGAAGGATCTGCTTGATCATCTTGGTGTGAGGATCGATGGTGAGTCTCCCATTGGCATACTATTTTCTGTTCACCCCTCTTGAATGACAGTAGCAGATGTGTTGGAGTGCTGCATGCAATGCTTGTGGACAGGTTGCATGCAACCAGAATGAAGTGTAACTGCGCCAGTCTAGACATGGAGTTCACATGTCCTACCATTATACCAATGCAGGTCAGATGTCTGGTGACTCATGCACAACCATCACTGGATCACACATTTCAGGGGCCATGGAGACACCTGTGCCCCAGCATAGTGTCATGTATGATATGCCAAGACACCGCCAGTCTACCATATTTACCTGGATTGTGTCAACAAAGTAGGGCAATGCATGTATAGGGCTACATTGTCATCATGTCAGACACATGATCCCTGCCATTATGTTAGCAAAGGGGGCTTACCTGCCTTAGGGGGCAATGTAAATGGGGCATTTGATACCATCAGACAACTTTGTCACATCAGTCATGAATTACTCAACGCATGATCATTGCAGACTAATAATTGAGCCATATGTCCATCTGAAAAAGTGCCTCTGAGTGCCTTGCAGGACAAGCTTGAATACCTGAGTCAATTGTCTTGCAAAGCAACAGAGTAGGGTCATGTATTTGTCACACAACTCCCTCTCATACCATGGAGTTCCATCTTCTATAGATTGGCCACATATGATGGTTGCAGGGTGTAGCACTACATGAGTCTCAGGCCCATTGTAAGTGTGCAGATGTGTGGCTCTCACTCACCTGAGTGTCAGTGTCATTGTGAGTTTGTAGTGGTGTGTCTGTTGCACTGTTATACACCAGGGTAACTAGCTCACTCCTCTAAAATATTACACACTGCAATTTGTTGTCCACTAGAAATGACAGTGATATGACACTAAGCATGGTTTTCCAGCCATATCTTACAGGTGGACCTGCCCCCTACACCATCAGCGAAGCAGCAAGATTTGAGTACCCAGATGTATCCAGTAAGTGTGATAATGTGGGTCCTGTGAAGTAATCGAGGGTTTGGTCTGAGCGAGTCATGTGTGTTGCACACAATGCTAGATGTGATAAGCTTTCAAATGATCAGATATCAAAGTAGGCTGGATGGTCCCATTTAAAGGTTCCCCATGCATGAGCAGACGGTCATATCTTGTGAGGCTTGTGGTGCTCAATGGACAGCATTGTGTAAACAAGGTGATGACAAGCCACATGTAGGGCCATATGTGACTAAGAAGTGCAACACTGTGAGAATATTGGCACTGGGGCACTCCGTCATTCTCACAACACAGGGATGCACCATTTTGAACCCAATTTGGTGTATCCCTGTATTGTAATGTATACGGAGGACTCCGTATTTTGCGCTCCATGTACATAACACTTATGTGGAATATAACAGGAGTGCATGCAGGTCAAGGCAGACGTGCGCTGGCATGGATATGGGTGTGTAAAGAATTGTATTGGCAGATCAGGTACTGATGGGTGTCTACACCTGGAAACATGAATGTAGATGTGATATAACTATGGATACCAGCTTCCTAGTTGTCAGCCCTCCTAACATATGGCCCACTCCATGACTCCATGTATGAGTGGGCATGCCTTGGTGGATGACCAGGACAGTTGAGATGATGGATTGCAGAGCCATCCCCCCTTAGCCACAAGGGGAGAGGAATACCAAATTTGTAGATAGAGGTGATTCTCACAGTGTAGGTGACAGTCATATTGATCAGGCTTGCATGTGTACCTATCAGCACTGACCCCTTATGGTTACCAACTGCATCCCATCCTCCCAATAACTTATTCAAGTTACTGGTGATGTATTTTTGAAAATTGACACAGATGATGAGGAAATTTGGGCCTGATCTATGTGAAGTTTACACTGCCTTTGCATTATTACATTTAGCACAAAAAGAATGCACACCTCATTTGATTTGGTTCCTAATCTTGTTGTGCATCGCCTTGCTGTTAATCAAATGATGCTAAGGCAGCGTGGTTGTTGTATTTTTCAGGGCCATTGTCTTTTCCGGATTGTGAGGTGGAGTACATGTGCAATTAGATGTAGAGCGTAAACCAATAATCTGTACCTACTCCACACAATGCTGACACTGATGGTTGCCTATCTCAATTTAACAGCTTCCAACATGAGCAATGAGGTGCTGTGAGCATTCCAGAAGAGGGCAGTCCTCTATAGACATATCCTGGCAGTGGAATCTGGGTTCTGGAGGATGGCACACCGCTATCGCACAGAGAGATCCACCAGGAATGATGGGCATTCACCCAAGGGGGCCCCACACTGGCAGTGGCCACACAGAGGAGACTAAGCTCCACAGCTGTGCAGGGGGGCACAGCTTCCACCACAACTACAGCCCCAGCTGCAACACTGTCCGCATCAGTCCCACAGCCCATACCACCTGCTGCAATGGACCTGAAAATGATCCAAGATCTTCAGAGGGACACCAGTTCTGAAAAGGCTGGACAGTTTGGAGAAAGAGGTGGCGGCAAATAGTAAAAGACTGAAGTACATAAAAAAAAAAAACCTCAAGAGGACATTAGCTTTGGAACTCTCACCCCAGTTTTATGCCCTCACTCCTCATTTGTTTTAATGTTTTATAGTGGGTTTTAGGGGGTTAGTGTTAGGGTAGAGTAGGTTTGTAGTTTAGTTAGGATAAGTGGGTTTGGGGTGGGTTTTCTACTTTTTACATGTTACTTTGTGGGTGAGTGGCTGTTGGGTAATGTTGGGACATATATGTGTTGAGAAAAATAAAAACAAATATATTTAAAAAACAAATATCAAAAATATATATTTGTTTAGATGTAGTTATTATATGTGCCATTTAGTATATGTTGTCCTGCATGTGTCTTGTAACATAAGAGCGGGTGGGGGGGCAATGTTTAGAGTGTGTTGTTAAAAGTGTCAGGTATGTTTAGCATAGGGTAGTTAGGGTTAGTTGTTGGTGAAGTATAGTTAGGTTAGGTTTGGTTAGGTTAGGTTATGATAGGTTTTCTTCATTCTTATTAGTTTAGTTTCATCGTTATTAAAAAATCTTTGGGTAATCTCTTACTTGATGTGTCATATTCTTGTGTCTCAGGGTCTTCCCATCAGTGAACAGTGAAAATTGTGTGTTGGCCTAGGGATTCCGTCCTGCCTCCAAATCCCTCTCTTGACATGTTCATCACCTGACACATTGGCAGCTACAACACATCTTCTTGTCTATGCATCTGACACCCACTGTACCCACCACTCAAGGTGACTATGTTAACTTTGTATTGGACAGGTAGGTGTGGTAATTCAGCTATCATTGTTTGGTGCTGTGTAGGAATGTTGGGCACTGCTGCACATCTGACAACAGCCTACATTTTATATCTATCATGCTAAACTGACCAGTGGGAATTACAGATGAGGTTAAGTACCTCTGTTTCACACCAATGTGTTCTACTGGTACTCCCAGCTGAGGATATTGCCCGAGAACTGTTTCACAGCCATTCCTGCCATATGTAGTGGGTGAAGCATACATGTGTTCTACATTTTTGACATACTCAGTGAATTGCTTGTAGGGGATGAGACCAGCATTGTCGTTCATCATGTAGGAACCTTGTGAGTAGATATGTGCCCCCATATTACTGCACTCTTGTACTGACGTTCTGTTACTAAAGATGTGTTACACATATCACAATTCCTAAGCATAGTAGATGTGCCACTATACACAAAGACATGCTGGTTGTGTAGGTATGCTTATTTACAAGGGTCATAGTGCAATATTTACATTGTCCAGGTCCGTGGCCCCATTAGTGAAAATACAATTGTGACACAACATAAGTTCAGGGTTAATGGACATGTCATGGGACGTGCTTGGGTGAAGTGTCATTAAGTGCAGAGGATCATGATTTGACAATCTGTAGGTGAGAGATGCTGACAGTTCATAGAAAACAGGTCAACAGTGTGTCTTTGAAGAGCAAACATATCCAACTGTGCTTACACTGGCTAGATCTCAAGCACAGGACAAAGGAAAACCCTGCCCATGTGGCATGGGCTGGTGCTACCGGGAACTCTTATGGCTGAAGATGATCTGTTCCACATCTTCATCCTTCGATGTGTGTGGTGTCTCCTCTGCCCTTGATGGTGGTGGTGGTGAGTTAGAGGGGGCCACACACACTTCAGTGGTTGTAGATGTGGACTCCCAATTCCTGGCAGCTGCCATCTGCGGAAGAACATATGACATCACTGCAGCAAGGAGGAACTGCTGATTTTTTAGAATAGCAGCGAAATCCCTGTGGTAGGCAGCCATGTCTGCCTTGAGGAAGGCCAGTTCCCGGTGCATGGAGTCCATCAGTCAATCAATCAGTATTTGTAAAGCGCAGCTACTCATCTGTGAGGGTCTCAAGGCACTGGGGGAGGGAGTTCATCCGAAGAGCCATGTCTTAAGGCTCTTCCTGAAGATGGTGAGCAACGGGCTTTGACTGTGGTGCAGGGGGAGGTTGTTCCAACTCTTCGCTGCAGTGTAGGTAAAAGATCGTCCTCCGGTGGTGGTTTTGCAGACGCAAGGGACGGTGGCCATGGCCATCTGGGCAGAGCAGAGGGATCTGGCAGGGGTTTGGAAGGAGACACAATGGTTCAGGTAGGCTGGTCCTGCATTGTGTATGGCCTTGTGTGTGTGTGTTTCACTTAAGCTTTATTCGCCCAACAGACCATCAAAGCAATACAATACAATACAATATAATATAATAATATAAACCATAATGTCATAGAAAAATTTAAAAAAAGAATGATCCATGTTTGCCCGTCTTAAAACAATTTCAACTCATTGTAAATAAAAAGTGCGTATGCGCCATGCTGTTGCTAAAAACGTACTTACTGCGTAAATTGTCACATTTGAATTGTGGCTTTTTAAGATCCGCAAAGCTAAAAAACATTTCCTTAAATTCAATTCCCTACAGATTTTATATATCCATTTAAACCTTGGGATTGAATAGGCGGGACAAAAAAACATAAAATGTTCTACTGTTTCGGAAGGAATGCCACATACAGGACAGGTATCAGAGCTTGACTTAGGTCCCCATCTGCTCGTTAAGGCCTTCAGGGGTAATGTTCCAAATCGAAATCTGGCATACAAACTTTTGCCTAACAAATCAGGTATTGTATCTAAGTATGGTTCAAACTCAGGGTACCATTTAAAATCAATAAACGAGTTAGTTAAATGACCATTCGATTTCTGAGAAATGTAATTATTACATATGTGGGACCAGTAAGCTCTCTTCAATACTTTTACATGGGGCTTCACAAGTTGCTGGGGATTCTCCCAGAAGTTCCTCAGTCCTAGCATGCAAAACCAACTAGATACGTGTTTGATCCATGGTATGGACATGGAGTTAGAGGTTTTTAACAATTCTAATAGGGAAGACTTATATTTTGCCAGTTCAGGAACTACCCAAAGCCTCACCCAATATAGTAGGGGCCGTAAGATAATCAAATCGGCTATACGTTTAAGCCCTAGATCTAAAAAAAGGGGGGTTAATGGGGTGCTAGTGGGACAAGCACATAGAGCCCGAGCAAAGCTATTCTCAATTTTAGTTATCCTACTGCTATCTGTCATGCCCCAAATCTCTGCACCATAAACAGCAGCACCCTGTGCCTTGGCCACATAGATCTTTACTGCTGGAGACACAACTTTAGCGATCGTATTCCTGTAAAGGCGTAATATGGATGCTGCCCGATGTTGCAAAAGCCCGCCACTCTTACCGACTTGTTCGTCCCAGAGGAGTGAGTCTGTAAGCCTCACACCCAAGTAGTCGATAGAGCTAACCTGGTCTAAAATAGCTCCATCTAACCTGATCGTACACTTCTTACGAGAGCCAGAGCGAAGCACCATCAATTTTGTTTTCTTCGCGTTCAGCTCTAAACCAAAATTCCAGCAGAATGATTTAAATCTATCCACAAGAATTTGCAGCCCCATAGGGGTCTTTGAGATCAATAGAGAGTCATCCGCAAAAAGAAGAATTGGGATTTTCTGATTGCCTAAGCTGGGAGCATCATTCTGGCATGTCATGAGTTCTTGGACCACCTCGTTAATGAATAAAGAAAACAAAAGTGGCGCTAGGACACATCCCTGACGAACACCTCTTTTAATGGGAAACTTGTTAGTCAGTTCGCCTTGGTTACCCCATCTTACTTGAGCGTATGTGCCTTCATGCATACGTGTTAATAAATGAATGATATCAGATGGTGCCCCTCTTTTGTGTAGCACTCCCCAAAGCTTGTCTCTAGGGACCAGGTCAAAGGCAGAGCGCAGGTCTACAAAAGTGACATATAGTGTTTGCTTTGCCAAGACTACATATTTCCAGTGTAGCACGGTCAACCTAAATACCTGGTCAACCGTGCTAACTCTAGAGCGGAACCCTGCCTGAAGTGGTGATAGGATCTGCTACTCCGTCACCCAACTCGTCAGTCTAACTAACAATTGTTTTGCAAAAATTTTTTGTAGGTTGTCAATTAAACTGACCGGTCTGTAGTTAATTGGAAGATTTACGTTGCCCTTTTTATATATTGGAATAATTTCTGCACCCTTCCACGTCTCAGGGATCTGTCCTCCTTTTGCGATTTTGTTTGACAGCATATTAATATACCAGGTCCAGATGGGTAACTCTGATTTATAAAGGTCACCTGGAATTTTATCAGGGCCTGGGGCTTTACCTGTCTTTAGAGATTTAATGGCGTCTGCAGTTTCTTCTAGAGAAAAGCAAATATAGCTTTCAGAGTTAAATAGATTCCCACTGGACGGAGAAGTGGCAAGGTTAGCATTGGGTGAAATTGGGGGGTATAGTCCCACTTTCTCACAATCGGGGAGGGAGTTCATCCGAAGAGCCATGTCTTAAGGCTCTTCCTGAAGATGGTGAGCAACGGGCTTTGACTGTGGTGCAGGGGGAGGTTGTTCCAACTCTTCGCTGCAGTGTAGGTAAAAGATCGTCCTCCGGTGGTGGTTTTGCAGACGCAAGGGACGGTGGCCATGGCCATCTGGGCAGAGCAGAGGGATCTGGCAGGGGTTTGGAAGGAGACACAATGGTTCAGGTAGGCTGGTCCTGCATTGTGTATGGCCTTGTACGTGTGGGTGAGAAGCTTGAAGGTGATTCGCTTCTTGACCAGTAGCCTGTGGAGGCTCCTCAAGTGTTGTGAGATATGTTCTCGGTGAGGGAGGTCCAGAATGAGTCTGGCGGTGGCATTCTGGATGAGTTAAAGTTTTTTGATGTTCCTAGTTGAGGTGCCGGCATAGAGGGCGTTGCCATAGTCGAGCTTGCTCGTGACTAAGGCGTGGTTGAGTGTCCTGCGACAGTCTGCTGGAATTCATCTGAAGATCTTCCAGAGTTTGTGGAGTGTGTGCCAGCAAGAGGAGGTGACAGAGTTTACCTGGCGGGTCATGGAAAGGCAGGAGTCGAGGGTGATTCCTAAGTTGCTGGCGTGCTCAGTCGACGCAGGGGGCACTGAGGGATGTTGGCCACCATGAGTCGTCCCAAGCTGAGTTGGCGTTTCCAAAGGGGATGAGCTCCGTCTTGTTGGAGTTGAGCTTGAGGCAGCTTTCTCTTATCCAGATGGCGGCAGCTTCCATTGCTGCGTGAAAAGTCCTTTTAGCTGTGTACTGGTCTTCGGTGAGGAAAATGATGAGTTGTGTGTCATCGGCATCTGACACGATGTTCATACCGTGGCTTCTGACGATGGCAGCAAGAGGGCCATGTATATGTTGAACAGTGTGGGACTTAGTGAGGATCCTTGGAGGACTCCACAGTTGGCTCCTGTGGGTCTGGAGGTGTAGGGTGGGAGTCTGACCCTCTGCGTCCTCCCGGAGAAAAAGGAGTGTCATAGAGTCTGGTGCGCAAAGCGCTGTGGGAGACTGTGTCGAAAGCTGCTGAGAGGTCGAGGAGTATGAGTGCTGCGGTGTGGCTGCAGTATAGGAGTAATCAGATGTCATCAGTGGTTGCCAGGAGTGCTGCCTCCATGCTGTGATTGCTGCGGAAGCCAGAATGGGAGCTGTCCAGGGAGTTGTTGGCCTTGATGAAATTCCATAGTTGTGCGTTGATTGATTTCTCTAGTACTTTGTCGGGGTAGGGTAGCAGCAAAATGGGCTGGAAATTCTTTAGTTCTGATGCATCAGCCGAAGGTTTCTTCAAGAGAGGGCGTATTTTGGCATGTTTCCATTCCTCAGGGAAGGTGCCAGTGCTAATGGAGCAGTTGATAGTGTTACAAAGCTCGGGGCGATGGATGCGCGGGCTCTGATGTGTATGTTGTGCGGGCAGGGGTCAGAGGGGACTCCGGAGTGGGTGCTGTTCATGATGTTGACTGTTTCTTCTGTGGTGAGCGTAGACCAGTCGTTAATGGTCTGGGCGGTTTCTGGGGGGGTGTCAACACCAGGGCAGTGCGCCCTCTACGGGCGACTAGAATGCAAAAACCCAGCACTCTCAAGACAGCGTAATTTATGCATTGTGCTGATATGTTGTTGTTTAACCTTTGCATTGCAGAGTTCAATCCTGAAGACTTATTTTTAAGGTGCTTATAAATACTGCTAATAATACTAATTTGCAATGTATTGCTGCAGGCTTTCAGAGTGTGTCAGGGTGTAGTCCCTTTCCAGGGCCTTCTAGAAGCTTTCCCTGCAGTATACCAGTTTGGGAGGGCAGTTATTGTGGCCCCTCCCTTATGGCAGCAGCTATGTCCCTCAAACACTGCTGAACACCATACATTGGGGAGTGTGTACCTCATTTGGCTGCAATATGTTCAGTGGCCGTAACGATGCACGTGTGCATACCATATAGGCTGGCTTCCATAGTCTGCATCCCCACCCACACCTCCTTAGCCAGCTCCCGCTGGACTCCTACCACTGTCATCCAAAGCTGTTCCCTGGGTCCTCAGAGTCCTCAGCTGTGTCGGTGCTGGCAGGTCATACTGTTGATGTGTTGGGTGGGGCATCTGGGATAGCTGTTACATCATTACTCTTCCTTGTGACCTGGGGGTGGTTGTGGGCTGGGCCAAGACTCTATAAAAGGGAGCCAGCCCAGCTCCACATGCTCACTATTCAGAGGTCCCGGTGCAGAGCAGCAGCAACTTCCTGAGCTCCTGTTCCGGTGGCCTACTTTGATCTTCCAGGCCTCTGCCTTTCATACTACATTGGTGATCCTTAAGCTGGGCGGTAAGACGGAGGTTGGGCTGGGCCCCCGACCATGTTATCGAGTGCGCTCAAATTCTTGGGCCTTATTCTTACATGGCAAACAATTTACTCTTGCACGTGTGAATGTGTGTTTGGACGTTTCGTGGCATTTGCATGCTGTTATTCGAATCGGCAAGACGCGCGATTCGCTTTCTAGTGATTTAACCCTTGATATTCATTGTGCGCTACCATTCCTTGGAAGTTACATGGTGGCATTCGAATCGGCAAGATGCGCAATTCTTTCCTCGTGTTTAATTCATGTTATTCATTGTGCGTTACCATTCCTTGGCAGTTACATGGTGGCATTCGAATCGGCAAGAAGCGCGATTCGCTTTCTAGTGATTTAAACCTTGATATTCATTGTGCGCTACCATTCCTTAGCAGTTACATAGTGGCATTCGAAGTGGCAAAACGCGCTATTCTTTCCTCGTGTTTAATTCATGTTATTCATTGTGCGCTACCATTCCTTGGCAGTTACATGGTGGCATTCGAATCGGCAAGACATGCGATTCGCTTTCTAGTGATTTAACCCTTGATATTCATTGTGCGCTACCATTCCTTGGCAGTTACATGGTGGCATTCGAATCGGCAAGACGCGTGATTCTTTCCTCGTGTTTAATTCATGGTATTCATTGTGCGCTACCATTCCTTGGCAGTTACATGGTGGCATTCGAATCGGCAAGACATGCGATTCGCTTTCTACTGATTTAACCCTTGATATTCATTGTGCGCTACTATTCCTTGGCAGTTACATGGTGACATTCGAATCAGCAAGACACGTGATTCGCTTTCTAGTGATTTAACCCTTGATATTCATTGTGCGCTGCCATTATTTGGCAGTTACATAGTGGCATTCGAATCAACAAGACGCGCAATTCTTTCCTCGTGTTTAATTAATGTTATTCATTGTGCACTGCCATTCCTTGACAGTTACATGGTGGCATTCGAATCGGCAAGACGCGCAATTCTTTCCTCGTGCTTAATTCTTTTTATTCATTGTACGCTACCTTCCTAAGGCATTTACTTGGTAGTACTCGAGTTGACAAGTCACGTGACTTATTCCTTGAATCTATGTTGTGTTATTCATGGTGCACAATCCTTCTATGGTGTTTACTACCTATGTGAAAATCTGCAATGTGCGCAATTCATGTTCCAACATTTTGAGAGAACAAAAAAAAGGTCAGAGTTCTAGATGGAATGTTGTGTGTTCCTAACATGTATTCTTAAAAAAGATTCATATGATGGTTCAGAACTTATTCAGATTGTTTCCTGATTCTCATGCAAAAGAAAGTACTTGAATTTGAAAGTTTCATTTAACCTCTCTTGATTCCCTCACAGGTATTCAGTCATCTTGAAGCCTAGTCATTTTAAGTCTATTCTTAGGTTGTTCATGTTTTCAGAATGACGATGCTTAGAGTCATAGCCTAGTACTGATTTCATGAGATGTAATTTTGATGTTGTGTGTTTTAACCTTTTTGCTTCCTACAGGTCTCCTTCCCAGCTGTTCCCTTCCTAATCCCCTTTTCCCCACTTGGACTCTCTTAGACTCTGTGACAAATCTAATCAGAGTATTGGAGCTGGCTTGTGGTGGAAGTGTTGGGAACGTGCACAGACCCCGAGGATCTGGTGACTCTGACAGAATAGTGAGCCCACAAATTATTATCCTCCTTGTTTGTGTATGTTCTCCGAATGGCCACACTGGACGAGCTAGTCAAGGCTATCACCCAGCTCAAGGCAGAGGTGGTATCATCAAAAGATTTGGCAACTAGCCTAGCTGAGAGAGTGAGTCAGTTACAGGATAAGGTAGAGAAGAAGGAAAAAAGTCCCACAGGTGTGTCTTGGCCAGGTACTTCTTATCAGACTTCTGGAGGTAATCCGACAAACATTTCCCTCAATGTTCCTTCAGCCATTCCTTTAGCTCCCCCAGAACGTTTCTCAGGTGACCCCTTGAAAGCACAATCTTTCCTGGTTCAAGTGGAACTACACTTCACCTGCAGACCACATACTTTCCCCGATGCCCAGTCCAAAGTAGCTTTCTTGTTATCATATCTATCTGGAGATGCAGCTACCTGGGCTATTCCTCTTGTGTGTAAAGATAGCCCCCTGCTGTACAACTGGAGAAATTTTGTCGTAAGTTTGAGCAAGTTTTTGATCGTAGAACTGTAACACTGTCAGCAGATCGTGAATTATTAGACTTACGCCAAGGGAATCAGGACTTAGGTGGTCATTCTGACCTCGGCGGTAAAAGGCGCCTACTGCCGGTCAGAAATCCTCCATAATCCCGCTGCGGTCGCGGAAACCCGCCACGGTCATTCTGACCCGCAGAAGGCAAACCTCCGAAAATCCGACCGCCACAACAGACCGCCAGACCAGCGGTCGGCGGAAAAGTGGAGGTGACAAAACCTCCACCGTCACGCCAACAGAAATACGCCCATGCCATTACGACCCACGAATCCACGCAGCGGTCATTCAAACGCGGTATTCCATTGGCGGGACACACCGCCGCGGTCAGAATACACACAAACGAACAAAACTCAGCCACATTGGACGATTTGAATCCCACACACCTGATACACATACACACACCACTCCCACACACACAATACAATATAAAACACCCACCCACATCACCCACAAACCCCTACGCTAAAAAATTCTGAAAGAAGGCCAGAGCGAGACACCAGCATCCACAAACTAACAGCCACAGCCACTCAACACCATCACCCACACACTATCCACACACAAAACAACACACACCACCACACTCAACTCACTTAAATACACATACTCCACCCCACACATCATACACACCACCCCATGGCACCCCAAAGACAACCCCGCTTCACAGACGAAGAACTCAGGGTCATGGTGGAGGAAATCGTTCGGGTAGAGCCCCAGCTGTTCGGCACACAGATACAGTACACCAGCATTGCCCGGAGGACGGAGCTATGGCAGAGGATTGTCGACAGGGTGAACGCAGTGGGACAGCACCCCAGAAATCGGGAAGACATCAGGAAGCGATGGAACGACCTACGGGGGAAGGTGCGTTCCATGGTATCCAGGCACAACATCGCCGTGCAGAAGACTGGCGGAGGACCCCCACCTCAACCCCCACAATTCACATCATGGGAGGAGGAAGTCTTGAACATCCTGCATCCTGACGGCCTTGCAGGAGTCGGCGGAGGAATGGATACTGGTAAGTTGAAGCTTCAATACTGCTTCCCCCCCACCTGCATGCCAAATCATACCCCAACCCTCACCCCCATCCTCGAACCCCACCCTCACCCCCACCCCCATCCTCACCCCCACCCTCACCCCCACCACCATCCTCACCACCCCACCACCATCCTCACCCCCACCCCCAGCACACCTATTCCCCGCCAATGTCTCACCATCACAACCCACACATCCCAAAAGCTAGGCCTGCATGCGTCCACTAAGCATGGACACCCATCACCAAAGCATGCCCAATGCATATACACATCCCCCCCACAAGCCACCCTCACCAAAGCCCCCACACACGAATGCCAGCACTTGGGGACACGAGAACCCATAGATACACCCATATGCCACACATTGAAACTATAACCATACCTCTATACCCCTGCAGGACCCGACCGTCAACACACCGCGGCGGAGGGGCCAGAATTCTCCACACCCCCCACCCAAGAGGCCGTCAGCGATGACAGCAGCTCTGTCGACCTGGACACCGATGACCAGCCCGGACCATCGGGGACCTCTGGACAGTCGGTTCCCCTCACACAGGCCCAGGCCACTACAGACCCAAACCCCTCTGGGAACACCAGCACAGCTCCCACCCAGCGGGCCCATGCCTCTGTCTCCAGGGCGCGTCAATCTGCGGTGTGTCTACCACTACAGGGCACCCAGGATAACCCACCACCCCAACAACAACAGGGACCTGGGGGCAGTGGTAGTGGGCACACCGGCCAGGGGGCAGAGGCCCAGGGAAACAGGGGAACTCGGAGGGCAGCTGTGCGACAGGGGGGGGAGGAGAGGCCCAGGGAACCCACTCTCCACGAGGTCCTCACCACCATCATGGGAGCATACAACCGCTCCGAGGAGACGATGGCGACGGTACTGGCCCGGTTCCAGGAGATCCAGGTACTGCAGGAGGAACACTATCGGGGGTACAGGGAGGACATCAGAGCCATCAACACCACCCTGGTTACCATGGTAGGGCTGCTGCAGGACCTCGTCAACACCAGGGCGGACACTCAACAACACCCAAGGGCCCCTGCCACTAGCCTGGACCAAGAACAGCCAACCACCTCCGCCGGCGCTAGTGGACAGGAGGCCCCCGCACAGCAGCAGCCCACCAGACCCCCACCTCCTGCAGGAGAAGAACCACCCCGCAAGAGGGCCCTGAGATCTCGCAAGAAGACAGAGTAGGATGTCAAGACCCCCGCCAGCAATGGATACCACCTGATGTCATCCCACTGTCCCACATTGTCACCCTGTCCATCCTTGAACTGCCCATGCTCCATCTCTCCACAGGCCTCTGGACAATGCACCTGTGTGACTGTTACTCTGGACTCTGCCATGGACATTCCTTCACCATAGCCCCCACCCACTTGAAACCACCCATCCCATTTTGAGCACTTAAATAAACACCTATTTTGCACCAAAATATCTGGAGTCTGGCTGTGATTTCAATATATTGTAATTGACATGACAGTGCAAATATGTCCTTGTACATGGTGAAGTCAACAAACAGCTGCCACAAAGCTGTAGTGGATGGGGAAACAAAGCACAGGACTTGTAGTGGGGACCCCAGATCTGAAATAGGGAGGGAAAAGCCACAACTCAGTCATCATACACTGGGGCAAATAGACAGGCAGCAGAGATGCAGGAGAGTAGTTAACATTTACTAAATTATCTTTGAAATGTTACCTGTGTCCTATTGGAAGTACTGTTCAATGATTCTGTCCCTGTTGTCTGTTTCAGCCCCGTCGTCTTCCTCCTCGTCACTCTCCTCAGGTTCCACCGCTGCCACAACACCACCGTCTCGACCATCCTCCTGCAGGAAAGGCACCTGGCGGCGCAAAGCCAGGTTGTGAAGCATGCAGCAGGCCACGATGATGTGACACACCTTCTTAGGTGAGTACATTAGGGATCCACCTGTCATATGCAGGCACCTAAACCTGGCCTTTAGGAGGCCAAAGGTGCGTTCGATCACCCTCCTAGTACGCCCATGGGCCTCATTGTACCGTTCCTCTGCCCTGGTCCGGGGATTCCTTACTGGGGTCAGTAGCCACGACAGGTTGGGGTACCCAGAGTCCCCCACTAGCCATACACGGTGTCTCTGTAGCTGTTCCATCACGTAAGGGATGCTGCTATTCCTGAGGATGTAGGCGTCATGCACTGACCCTGGGAATTTGGCATTTACATGCGAGATGTACTGGTCAGCCAAACACACCACCTGGATGTTCATTGAATGGTAATTTTTTCTGTTCCTGTACACCTGCTCTCTGTCTCTTGGGGGAACCAAAGCCACATGGGTCCCATCAATGGCACCAATGACGTTGGGAATATGTCCAAGGGCGTAGAAATCACCCTTCACTGTAGCCAATTCGCCCACCTCAGGGAAAATGATGTAGCTCCTCACGGATTTCATCAGGGCAGACAACACTCTGGATAACACCTTCGAAAACATGGGCTGAGACATCCCAGAAGCAATTCCCACGGTTGTCTGAAATGACCCACTTGCCAAGAAATGGAGTACTGACATGACCTGCACCAGAGGGGGAATCCCTGTGGGTTGGCGGATGGGGGACATCAGGTCGGGCTCCAGCTGGGCACACAGTTCATGGATAGTGGCACGGTTAAGACGGTAGGTCAGGATAATGTGGCATTCTTCCATTGTCGACAGGTCCACCAGCGGTCGGTACACGGGAGGATTCATCCGTCTCCTCGCCCAACCCAGCGGACGGTGCCTAGGGAGGACAACATGGAGCACACAGTCAAGCAACCCACAGGTACGTACTCACAGCTAGCACAGTAAACGATTCTCTATGCAGTGAATGGCGTGTCTGAGTGGCTATGCAAGGCCTAGGCCTGTGTGACGCAGTTGAAATTGAGCCATGTGGGCCCTGGAAATGGCGGCTGCCTGACCTGTGAAGTGTGACAATGGGATGTGAGGTCAATGCGCTGGCGTGGCACACCGCGGCGGGCGGCGGGCCAAGACCGCGGCGCCAAGCCGCATTGGTTAACATTGAAGCCTATGGGTTTCAGGAGCCAATGGTGAAGGGCGCCGGCGGTGGCGGGACGCACCGCCGCGGTACGCACCGCCGCGGACGTGACCGCCATTTTCTATCTACTTATCCACTTGCGACTTGAACTTTCACAGGAGAGGACCTATACTGCAAGTGTTGCTGTGACCTCGGTCTGGAAGGGACAATGGCTGCTGCACCTGGGGAAAGGGCCCCTGCCTTCACTGGAGAGGAGTTGGAGAAACTTGTGGATGGGGTCCTCCCCCAGTATGCGCTACTCTACTGTCCTCCAGACCAACAAGTGAGTTTAATTCAATCTGGATTTGGGGCCACTGGCTGGCTTGGGGGCCTGGCGGGGGGCCTGGCGGGGATGGGGGGCATGTTGGGCCTGGCGGGGGGCATGGCGGGGGGCCTGGCGGGGATGGGGGGCATGTTGGGCCTGGCGGGGGGCATGGCGGGGGGCCTGGCGGGGATGGGGGGCATGTTGGGCCTGGCGGGGGGCATGGCGGGGGGCATGGCGGGGATGGGGGGCATGTTGGCCATGGCGGGGGGCATGGCGGGGATGGGGGGCATGTTGGGCCTGGCGGGGGGCATGGCGGGGGGCCTGGCGGGGATGGGGGGCATGTTGGGCCTGGCGGGGGGCATGGCGGGGGGCCTGGCGGGGATGGGGGGCATGTTGGGCCTGGCGGGGGGCATGGCGGGGGGCCTGGCGGGGATGGGGGGCATGTTGGGCATGGCGGGGGCATGGGGGGGGGCCTGGCGGGGATGGGGGGCATGTTGGGCCTGGCGGGGGCATGGCGGGGGGCCTGGCGGGGATGGGGGGCATGTTGGGCCTGGCGGGGGGCCTGGCGGGGATGGGGGGCATGTTGGGCCTGGCGGGGGGCATGGCGGGGATGGGGGGCATGTTGGGCCTGGCGGGGGGCATGGCGGGGGGCCTGGCGGGGATGGGGGGAATGTTGGGCATGGCGGGGGGCATGGCGGGGGGCCTGGCGGGGATGGGGGGCATGTTGGGCCTGGCGGGGGGCATGGCGGGGGGCATGGCGGGGATGGGGGGCATGTTGGCCATGGCGGGGGGCATGGCGGGGATGGGGGGCATGTTGGGCCTGGCGGGGGGCATGGCGGGGATGGGGGGCATGTTGGGCCTGGCGGGGGGCATGGCGGGGGGCCTGGCGGGGATGGGGGGCATGTTGGGCATGGCGGGGGGCATGGCGGGGGGCCTGGCGGGGATGGGGGGCATGTTGGGCCTGGCGGGGGGCATGGCGGGGGGCATGGCGGGGATGGGGGGCATGTTGGCCATGGCGGGGGGCATGGCGGGGATGGGGGGCATGTTGGGCCTGGCGGGGGGCATGGCGGGGGGCCTGGCGGGGATGGGGGGCATGTTGGGCCTGGCGGGGGGCATGGCGGGGGGCCTGGCGGGGATGGGGGGCATGTTGGGCATGGCGGGGGGCATGGCGGGGGCCTGGCGGGGATGGGGGGCGTTGGGCCACTGGCAAGGAAAATGCTGACAAACTTGAACGTGGTATTTCTCCCTCCCTGTACGTGTCACATAGGTCCGCGCCCATGAGAAGATCGGGATTTGGCGTGCCATCGCCAAGGAAGTCCGGACCCTGGGGGTCCACCATCGACGGGGCACCCACTGCCGCAAGAGGTGGGAGGACATCCGCCGCGGGACCAAGAAGACCGCCGAGTCTCTGCTGGGGATGGCCTCCCAACGTAGGCGGGGTGCCTGCCGTCAACTGAGCCCCCTGATGTTCCGGATCCTGGCGGTGGCCTACCCTGATTTGGATGGGCGCGTGAGGGCAGCACAGCAGACACAAGGGGGTGAGTACAAGCATTATCTACTCTGTTGTCGCGCAGTGGAGGTGTCTGGGTGGGGGAGGAGGGCTGGGGGTCCCCCTAGGCCAGGGCGATATCTGTAGGCTGGGCACCCCCGTAAGCCCCTGTGTCCCCAGCCACCACCCTCAGTAGTTTGTCAGTACAGCCATCCCTGGGCCGTGTCATCCATGGGTGCAGTTGTCAACTCTAGGCGTGTAGGGCATGTTCCACGGAATGCGTAGCGGACCCCAAGTGCGCAACTTAGTGCAGGGGGCATCTGTGTCTGTCATGTCCGCTAACTGTACCGGAGATCCATGTACTCAATATCCCTTTATTTCTCTCTCCCCCCCCCTTTTTGTTTGTCTTTCTGTGCTTGTGTGCATCAGCATCATCAGGCGGAGGAGAAGTGGCATCGGGGCAGGAGGGAGCTGCATCTCACATGGCCCAGGAGGGCCATGCCACAGAGTCAGACTGGACCAGTGAGACGGAGGGCGAGGGGAGCTCCACGACGGGGACGACTGGACCCTGCAGCGACACGGACACGTCCTCGGAAGGGGGCTCCCTTGCGGGGGTGGCACCATCCGTGCCCCCCGCCATTACAGGTACAGCCGCCACGCAGCGCACCATCTCCGCCCTCCCAGCAGCCCCTCAGCGTTCGCCCCGTGCCCGCTCTGCCAGGAAGCCGGGCATCTCCTTCGCCCCAGGCACCTCAGGCCCTGCCCCTGTTACCCCCGCTGCCCTCAGTGAGGAGGTCATTGACCTCCTCCGAACACTCATTGTTGGGCAGACTACCCTTTTGAATGCCATCCAGGGGGTGGAGAGGGAGGTTCATCGCAGCAATGCGTACCTGGAGGGCATTCATTCGGGTCAGGCTGCCCATCAGCGATCGTTCCAGGCTCTGGCCTCAGCACTGACGGCAGCCATTGTCCCTGTCTCCTGCCTGCCTCTACTAACTCCCTCCTCCCAGTCTCCTGTTCCTCTGCCTGTCCCACCCACACCATCAGACCAGCCTGCACACACCTCAACACCCAAGAGAAGCTCATCCAAACATAAGCACCACAGATCACGCAGACATTCACACACGCAACATTCCGAGCAGACATGCCAACAGTCACTACCACCTCTGTGACCCCCACCTCCTCGTCTCCCTCCTCCCTCCCTGTGACGTCTACACTCACACCTCCATTCACCTCACCATCAGCCAGTGTTTCCATCACCAGCACACCCTCCACTCCAGTCCGCACACGTGCAGTCACCACCCCCACTGCCATTTACACGTCCCCTGTGTCCTCTCCCACTGTGTCTGTCACCCCCTCTTCCACACCACACAAACGCAGCCACCCACCCACCCAACAGCCATCCACCTCACGACAGCCTATCCCTCCTGCACCTGCACCCAAAGACAGCAAACGTGACTCACCTACAACCACATCCTCTCCATCCACTCCCATTCCCACTGTACCTACCACTCTCCATTGTCCCAAGAAGCTCTTCCTCGCCACTACTAACTTCTTTCCTGACCCTGAGCCCCCCCCTCCTTCTCGTCGGGGTAAGAAGAGCACCTCAGCCACCACCAGCCCTGCAGCCCCCTTGACAAGGGTGCAGGGGTATTGGAGCCCGCCAGCCCGCATGTCTGGATCTTCGCCCAGCAGCAAGGGGACAGCCAGCCCACCCCCTGGGAAGAGGAGCAGAAGGCGGAAGGGGCGCCGCAGGAGCCCGCCTTCTACATCCCCCCCGGACACCACCCAGAGACAGTCACCAGCCACAGCTCCAAAGGGAGGAAAGGGCCACAGGCCCACGTCTAAGGAGGGCAAGGGCAGCAAGTCGGAGAGGTCAGGCAGCAGGCCTGCTGCCCAGGAGGAGCCCACAACCCCCATAGCCGCTGCCCCGGGAGGAACCGGAACAGCTGCCCCGGGAGAGCCCACCACCCCCATAGCCGCTGCCCAGGGAGGACCCAGCCCAGCTGGCCAGGAGGGCCCCACCACCCACAGGCCAGGTGGGCATTGAAGGAGCACCATCCCCGCTGCCCAGGAGGGCACCACCAGGCAATTAGCAGTTGGCCATAGACCGGCCGCCGTCTCCAGAACCGCTGAACTGGGCCCCGCCGTCTCAAGAACCGCTCCGCTGGGCCCCGCCGTCTCAAGAACCGCTGAACTGGGCCCTGCCGTCTCAAGAACCGCTCCGCTGGGCCCCGCCGTCTCAAGAACCGCTGAACTGGGCCCCGCCGTCTCAAGAACCGCTGAACTGGGCCCCGCCATCTCAAGAACCGCTCCGCTGGGCCCCGCCGTCTCAAGAACCGCTGAACTGGGCCCGCCATCTCAAGAACCGCTCCGCTGGGCCCCGCCGTCTCCAGAACCGCTCCGCTGGGCCCCGCCGTCTCAAGAACCGCTGAACTGGGCCCCGCCGTCTCAAGAACCGCTCCGCTGGGCCCCGCCGTCTCAAGAACCGCTGAACTGGGCCCCGCCGTCTCAAGAACCGCTGAACTGGGCCCCGCCGTCTCAAGAACCGCTCCGCTGGGCCCCGCCGTCTCAAGAACCGCTGAACTGGGCCCCGCCGTCTCAAGAACCGCTCCGCTGGGCCCCGCCGTCTCCAGAACCGCTCCGCTGGGCCCCGCCGTCTCAAGAACCGCTGAACTGGGCCCCGCCGTCTCAAGAACCGCTCCGCTGGGCCCCGCCGTCTCAAGAACCGCTGAACTGGGCCCCGCCGTCTCAAGAACCGCTCCGCTGGGCCCCGCCGTCTCAAGAACCGCTGAACTGGGCCCCGCCGTCTCAAGAACCGCTCCGCTGGGCCCCGCCGTCTCCAGAACCGCTCCGCTGGGCCCCGCCGTCTCAAGAACCGCTGAACTGGGCCCGCCGTCTCAAGAACCGCTCCGCTGGGCCCCGCCGTCTCAAGAACCGCTCCGCTGGGCCCCGCCGTCTCAAGAACCGCTGAACTGGGCCCCGCCGTCTCAAGAACCGCTGAACTGGGCCCCGCCGTCTCAAGAACCGCTGAACTGGGCCCCGCCGTCTCATGAACCGCTCCGCTGGGCCCCGCCGTCTCAAGAACCGCTGAACTGGGCCCCGCCGTCTCAAGAACCGCTCCGCTGGGCCCCGCCGTCTCAAGAACCGCTGAACTGGGCCCTTCAAGGCAAGGAGCGCTGAACTGGGCCCCGCCGTCTCCAGAACCGCTGAACTGGGCCCCGCCGTCTCAAGAACCGCTCCGCTGGGCCCCGCCGTCTCAAGAACCGCTGAACTGGGCCCCGCTGTCTCAAGAACTGCTCCGCTGGGCCCCGCCGTCTCAAGAACCGCTGAACTGGGCCCCGCCGTCTCCAGAACCGCTGAACTGGGCCCCGCCGTCTCAAGAACCGCTGAACTGGGCCCTTCAAGGCAAGGAGCGCTGAACTGGGCCCTTCAAGGCAAGAACCGCTGGCCCTTTGGCAGACGTGGCAGGGCAGGATCTATCTCGGGCAGGGCTGCAGGATGTCCTCTGGCCAACTTGCCTCCTCCAGTGGCAGTGGGGTCTGTTATGGACTGTATGGACTGTGGCTTTGCTCTCCCCAGGATGGCCCAGTGGGCAGGCCACCCACTGTATGGACTGTATGGACTGTGGCTTTGCTCTCCCCAGGATGGCCCAGTGGGCAGGCCACCCACTGTATGGACTGTTTGGACTGTGGCTTTGCTCTCCCCAGGATGGCCCAGTGGGCAGGCCACCCACTGTATGGACTGTTTGGACTGTGGCTTTGCTCTCCCCAGGATGGCCCAGTGGGCAGGCCACCCACTGTATGGACTGTATGGACTGTGGCTTTGCTCTCCCCAGGATGGCCCAGTGGGCAGGCCACCCACTGTATGGACTGTTTGGACTGTGGCTTTGCTCTCCCCAGGATGGCCCAGTGGGCAGGCCACCCACTGTATGGACTGTATGGACTGTGGCTTTGCTCTCCCCAGGATGGCCCAGTGGGCAGGCCACCCACTGTATGGACTGTTTGGACTGTGGCTTTGCTCTCCCCAGGATGGCCCAGTGGGCAGGCCACCCACTGTATGGACTGTTTGGACTGTGGCTTTGCTCTCCCCAGGATGGCCCAGTGGGCAGGCCACCCACTGTATGGACTGTATGGACTGTGGCTTTGCTCTCCCCAGGATGGGCCAGTGGGCAGGCCACCCACTGTATGGACTGTTTGGACTGTGGCTTTGCTCTCCCCAGGATGGCCCAGTGGGCAGGCCACCCACTGTATGGACTGTTTGGACTGTGGCTTTGCTCTCCCCAGGATGGCCCAGTGGGCAGGCCACCCACTGTATGGACTGTTTGGACTGTGGCTTTGCTCTCCCCAGGATGGGCCAGTGGTCATGGAGTCCCCTCGTGGATCTAGCGTCGTGTACTCAAGTGGCTGAGGTGCCCCCCCTTCCCTTCCCCCTGAGGTGCCTGTCCTATTTTCTTTCTGATGCCCCTGCAGTGTTCTCTCCGTGGAGTTCTTGTCGTGGGACTGGGCCTTGCCCCTTTGCACAGGACCCCTGTGATCCACGGACAGTGGTTGGACTACATTTAGTAGCTGTATATATTTTGTACATAGTTTATTTATTTATTGGGATTACTGGTGTACATATTTCAATATATCTGCCCGTTTATGATCTCTTCTTTTGGTCTTTGCATTATTTCGGAGGGGGGTGGTTTGTGGGTTGTGACAGTGATCTGTGGGAATGCATTGATGTGTGTGTTGTAGTGGGTGTGGGTGGGTGGGTGTGTGCCGGTAATCTTTTCCCTCCCCTGTGTCGTAGGTGCAGTACTCACCGATGTCTTCCGCGCCGCCGGGCGTGCTCCTGGTATATGAGCAGGTATAGGAGTGCGGGGATGACCTGCAACTCTGGTTCCATACTGCCGGAATCTCGCGTGGAGTGCGTAGAGGTGAGCGTTTTCCCGTTCGTAGTCTGTTTCCGCCGTGTTCTTATCGGCGGTGCTCCCGCCCCGGAAAAGGTGGCGGATTGGTGGGTCGTAATAGGGTGGGCGGTACATTGTCTGCCGCCTGGCTGTTGGCGGGAACCGCCGCGCTGTTTGTTTGTACCGCCGTGGCGGGCGGAGTGTTAATACGGCGGGCTGTGTTGGCGGTTCCCGCCAGGGTCAGAATTGCATATTTTAGACCGCCGGCCTGTTGGCGGCTTGGCCGCCGCTTTATCACCGACCGCCAGGGTCAGAATGAGGGCCTTAGTGTCATATTTAGCCAATTTAATCAGCTGGTCGCTGAGACATCCTGGCCTGAGGAAAAACAAGCACCTTGTTTTACAAGGGACTCAAAGAGGAGCTAAAAGATATCTTAGCGCAAATCGACCCGCAACCTACAGACTGTCAAGAATTAATAAACCTTGTCTTGAGGCTTGATCATCGTTTAACAGAACGAAAAGGAACGCGCAAAAAGACTGAAAAATATTCCTGGCGTGTTCACGATAACAGAGACTCAGAAAGAAAGAACGCCGGAACCGATAGAAATTGGAACCATCAGGAGACCTTTGACCAAAGAGGAAAAGGAGCTACACAGAAAGAATGGACAATGTCTCTACTGTGGGCAGAAGGGTATTTTTGACAAAGATTGTCCAATCAAACCAAAGAGCAAGCGAGGTCCAGTTCAGAAGGTTGCAGCCAATGCACCAGTCGAGTCGGAAAACTAAAGCACCCAAGATGAAGAGAAGGGTTGCTCTTGGGTGTCACCGTGGACCCTTCACAATCTAGGCATCTCAAACTGGGAATAAGAGTTCAGGTTAAGAAAAAAACCTAACTCAAGAAGGCTCTAGTCGATTCTGGGGCTACCGGGAACTTTGTTGACGCCCAATTGGTTCGTGCATGGGGGATCCCATGTATTGAAAAGAAGACCCCAGAAATCATCCAGGCAGTCGATGGAAAACTCTTGACTGGAGGTCCGGTAACTCTTCAGACTGTCCCCTTGTCGGTGAGTTGTGAAGATGAAAATCAAAGAAAGAAACATAAAGAGAAACTTATCCTTGACGTGATCCATGCTCCCCAGTATGGGATTATCCTTGGCTTGCCATGGTTAACTCATCACAATCCAGAGATTAATTGGGAAGAATGAAAGGACGTGTTCTCATCTGCGCTATGTAAAGAACAATGGGGGTCATTCTGACTTTGGTGGGCGGCGGAATCCGCCCGCCAAAGTACCGCCGTCAGAATACCGCTGCGCGGTCAAAAGACCGCCGCAGTAATTCTGAGTTTCCCGCTGGGCGGGCGGGCGACCGCCAGAAGGCCGCCCGCCCGCCCAGCGGGAAACCCCCTTCCACGAGGATGCCGGCTCCGAATGGAGCCGGTTGAGTGGGACGGGTGCAGTTGCACCCGTCGCGATTTTCAGTGTCTGCTATGCAGACACTGAAAATCTTGGTGGGGCCCTGTTAGGGGGCCCCTGCAGTGCCCATGCCATTGGCATGGGCACTGCAGGGGCCCCCAGGGTCCCCACGACACCCGTTACCGCCAGCCAGTTTCTGGCGGTCAAAACCGCCAGAACCAGGCTGGCGGTAAGGGGGTCGGAATCACCATGGCGGCGCTGCCTGCAGCGCCGCCATGGAGGATTCCTCAGGCCAGGGGAAAACCGGCGGGAAACCGCCGGTTTACCTTTTCTGACCGTGGCTTTACCGCCGCGGTCAGAATTGGCCTGGATGCACCGCCAGCCTGTTGGCGGTGCATCCGCGGAGGGTCGGAATGACCCCCAATGTCTCCAAAAGGTTCAAGTATCAAAAGTTTGCAGCTCTTACATAGCTACTGCCGTGGAGAAAGAAGTTCAGTTGCCCAAACAGTATTCATCTTAAGAAGATGTATTTGATGAGAAAGAAGTAGAGAGCTTACCTCCTCATAGATCTTATGACTGTCAAATTGATCTAGTCCCAGGTGCAATACTTCCCAACTGTCGTGTGTATGCCCTGTCATAACATGAAAATCAACATTTACGAAAATGCCTAGATCAATTCTTTGAGAATGGTTTCATTCGCCCCTCTAAGTCTTCCGCAGCTTCTCCTTTGTTTTTTGTTACGAAGGCGAATGGAGAACTTTGAACTTGTATCGACTATAGGGGATTGAACAAAGTCACCATCAAGAATAAATATACTTTGCCTCTAATTCCGGTCTTACTGGAACAAGTAAAGAAAGCAAAAATCTACACGAAGATTGACCTTCGAGGTGCTTATCATTTGGTCAGAATGAGAGAGGGTGACGAATGGAAAACAGAGTTCAAGACAAGATATGGCCTGTTTGAATACACCGTCATGCCTTTTGGTCTGTGTAATGCTCCAGCAGCATTTCAATTTTTCTTGAATGACGTTCTTAGAGAGTACCTCAACATATTTGCCATAGTTTACATCAATTACATTTTGATCTATTCAGACAATGAAAATGCACATGTCCAACATGTCAAGAAAAATCTTGCAGCCCTTCAAAAGCACCATTTACATTGCAAACTAACCAAGTGTGAGTTTCATGTTACCACAGTTGAGTTTTTAGGGGTTATCCTTACCCCTCAAGGCATGGTGATGGCAGAAAAGAAAGTAAAAGCCGTATGTGATTGGCCCACCCCAAAGACTGTTCGTGATGTACAATGTTTCCTGGGGTTTGCAAATTTTTACCAGCGGTTCATGAATCATTTCTTCCAGACAGTGGCTCCAATCACTAAGCTATTAAGAAAGAAAGAAAAATGTGTATGGTCCCCAGAAGCTGACCAAGCCTTTTCAGCTTTGAAGGAAGCTTTCTCCACTGCCCCAGTCTTGACTCATCCTGATGTGGATCGACCTTTCATAGTGGAAGCTGATGCTTTAGACGTGGCAATTGGAGCAGTCTTGTCGCAACAAAACAAAGACACTGGACAACTTCATCCTGTAGCTTGCATGTCTCGGAAGCTGAACAAAGCCGAACAGAACTATGTCATTGCTGAAAAAGAACTTCTGGCGATTCCTGACGCCTTTAAAGAATGGAGACATCATTTGTTGGGTGCCAAATACACTGTCACAGTATATACTGATGATCACAATCTTCACTTCATGAGTTCCGCCAGACTTTTGACTCCTCAGCAATTACGCCGGATGCTGTTTTTTGCCGAATTTGATTTTGTGGTAAAATTCTGGCCTGGTAAAGATAATCGCAAAGCTGACGCCTTGTCCCGCCAAGAGTTTACCACGTTGCCTGCAGTTCAAACCTCCAGAGCTATCATTGCTCCTGACAACGTCCTGTGTATCATAAAAACTGAAGATTTCTTTGAAGACATCCGCAATTCTTTCACTGTTGAGAAATGGCAGACATGGGCCCAAGCAGATCCCGAAAGGTCAATCAAGCCAGGACTACCCTTTCATGATGCTCGTTTGTTCGTGCCCACTACCAAACTTAGCAAGATAGTGTTTCATTGGTTGCATGTTATACCTACGGCAGGTCACCCAGGTACTCCTAAAACTCTTGAATTAATTCAACGCTATTTTTAGTGGCCTACCCTAACAAAAGATGTAAAAGCAATGGTAAACAACTGCGAAGTCTGTGCTCGCACTAAAACAAGTCATTCAAAACCGAAAGGGTTATTACAACCACTCCCAACCCCAAGTCGTCCGTGGGAGCACATTTCCTTAGACTTTATTACCAGTCTGCCAGTGGTTCAACATCATTCAGTAATTCTGGTGGTAGTAGATAGTCTCACGAAATATGGACAATTCATTGCCTGTAAGAAATTGCCCACCTCTAGTGAACTGGCAACTATTTTACTGAATAGAGTGGTTCGTTATCATGGACTGCCAAAAGTGATCCTTTCCGATCGGGGGTCGCAATTTGCCTCCAATTTCTGGAAGACATGGTGTAAAACACTCCAAGTGACATCTACACTATCTACTAGCCACCATCCTCAAACAGATGGTCAAACGGAGAGACTAAATCAGACTTTGAAGCAATACCTACGTGCTTACGCTGAAAAAGCACTTCATTCTTGGACATCAATGCTCTGTTTAGCTGAGTTAGCCTACAATAACTCATTCCACAATTCTACTGGCGTTACACCCTTTTATGGTTTGTTTGGCTATCATCCTGACACCTTGCCCATCACAATCCCTCAAGAAAGTTCTCTTACTCCAGCTGTGTCAGAAACCATTCAACATTTGCATCAAACCCAGAAACTGATTCAACAGCATTTAGAAAAAGCCAAACAAAAATACAAAAAGCATTATGACAAGGAACATTGTGAGGGACCGCAGTATCAACCTGGTGACAAAGTGTGGCTTTCCACAAAACATAAAGACTTCAAGAAGAAGCACAGGTTCAACCCCAAATTCATAGTTCCTTACACTGTCCTTCAGCAAATCAATCCTGTGACCTATAAACTGCAATTGCCAAGATCATTACGGATTCATCCAGTGTTCCACACTTCCTTCCTGAAAAAGGCAGTCCAAAAGGTCCGCCCTCATTCAGCTCCTGTTCTAGTATAGGGGGAAGAAGAATACTAAGTCAAGAAAGTTTTGGATTTCAAACTGAGAGGGCGTGACCCATGGTACTTAATCTCATGGAAAGGTTATGGCCCTGAAAGTAACTCATGGGTTTCCGCATCTGATATTCATGCTCCAGTACTTGTGAGACGCTTTCATCATCTCAATCCAGACAAACCAGGCCCTAGAGCGCGTCTGGGAGAGGGGAGTACTGTCAACACCAGGGCAGTGCGCGCTCTACGGGCGATTAGAATGCAAAAAACCCAGCACTCTCAATACAGCATAATTTATGCATTGTGCTGATATGTTGTTGTTTAACCTTTTGCATTGCAGAGTCCAATCCTGAAAACTTATTTTTAAGGTGATTATAAATACTGTTCATTTGCAATGTATTGCTGCAGGCTTTCAGAGTGTGTCAGGGTGTGGTCCCTTTCCAGGGCCTTCTAGAAGCTTTCCCTGCAGCATACCAGTTTGGGAGGGCAGTTATTGTGGCCCCTCCCTTATGGCAGCAGCTATGTCCCTCAAACACTGCTGAACACCATACATTGGGGAGTGTGTACCTCATTTGGCTGCAATATGTTCAGTGGCCGTAATGATGCACGTGTGCATACCATATAGGCTGGCTTCAATAGTCTGCATCCCCACCCACACCTCCTTAGCCAGCTCCCGCTGGACTCCTACCACTGTCATCCAAAGCTGTTCCCTGGGTCCTCAGAGTCCTCAGCTGTGTCGGTGCTGGCAGGTCATACTGTTGATGTGTTGGGTGGGGCATCTGGGATAGCTGTTACATCATTACTCCTCCTTGTGACTAGAGGTGGTGTCTGGAGGGATAGGAGGACTACTTGGAGGGTCTCTTGGCTGAATTTCTGTCAACTGGTCATCCAGGTTATCGGGTACTCCAGGGCAGGCAGATCAGCAGGTGAGCCGTCATCCTCTTCAATGAGATTGTTCAAAATCAATCTTTCTGTGTTGTGGCAGTTGATATCTCACTTTGCTGACTTGCTATTGGTGGTGCATTCTTGTATTCGTTCCCAAACATTGTTCCTGTAATTCATGGTTGCAGTCTATTAGCCCTTGGCCCCACCTGAGTGTCACATGAAGGGAAGCTCAGGTGGGGCAATTTGCTGCTCCATATCTATTGGGGGTGATCTATATCCTTTCTGTGGCTTGACACCATCTTATCATTGTCAACCCTCCCTATGCATCCATTTGCATGGTGAGGCCTTGCAATGGGTGTTGCAGTGTTAAAGTGCTTGTTAGAAATGGGGTCTTTGGTTGACAGTCAGGTTACCCCCTGTTCAAGCAAGGACCCTCACTCTAGTCAGGGTAAAAGAGAATCACCCTCAGCTAACCCCTGCTTACCCCATTGGTAGCTTGGCAGAGCAGTAGGCTTAACTTCAGAGTGCTAGGTGTAAAGTATTTGTACCAACACACACAGTAACTTAATGAAAACACTACAAAAGGACACAACACCAGTTTAGAAAAATAGGAAATATTTATCTAAACAAAACAAGACCAAAACGACAAAAATCCACCATACACAAGTCAAGTCATCAATTAAAAATCAAAAAGAGTCATTTAACTAGTTTTAAAAACACACTAGCTCTGCTAGAGTGAAAATGTACCTGGTGTGCGTCAAAAATAACCCCGCACGGGCGGGTCTGCGTCAAACATAACTCCGCACGGCGGTACTTGAGTCAAAAATCCAGCTGCACGATGATCCGAAAATCCCGCAGCGCAGGTTGTGATCTCCCAGCCTCCGTCAGCGATGCTGCGCATCGTTTCTCCTGCTCCGTGCGTCGATTTTTGGCCGCGTTTCCTGCGAGCGTCGTTTCTCAGCTGCGGAGCCGGCAGCGTGTTGTTTTTTCAGCCACAGATCGGATTTGCGTCAATCTTTTCCCCGCACGGCGCCCTGTGAATGGATTTTCTTGTCTTTAAGCTGCCAGCTTCTCCTTTAAGGGTCCCAGGAACTGGATGGGCACCACAAGGCAGAGTAGGAGTCTCTCCAGAGACTCCAGGTGCTGGCAGAGAGAAGTCTTTGCTGTCCCTGAGACTTCAAACAACAGGAGGCAAGCTCTAGATCAAGCCCTTGGAGATTTCTTCTCAAGATGGAAGGCACACAAAGTCCAGTCTTTTCCCTCTTACTCTGGCAGAAGCAGCAACTGCAGGATAGCTCCACAAAGCACAGTCACAGGCAGGGCAGCTCTTCTTCCTCAGCTATTCAGCTCTTCTCCAGGCAGAGGTTCCTCTTGGTTCCAGAAGTGTTTCTAAAGTCTGTAGATTTGGGTGCCCTTCTTATACCCATTTTAGTCTTTGAAGTCACCTTTCTTCAAAGGGGACTCACACCTACTTGTGAAATCCTGCCTTGCCCAGGCAAGGCCTCAGACACACACCAGGCGGGTGGAGTCTGCATTGTCAGAGGCAGGCACAGTCCTTTCAGATGAGAGTGACCACTCCACCCCTCCCTCCTAGCAGAGATGGCTAATTAGGAAATGCAGGCTACACCCCAGCTCCCTTTGTGTCACTGTCTAGTGTGAGGTGAAAAACAACCCAACTGTCAAACTGACCCAGACAGGGAATCCACAAACAAGGCAGAGTCACAGAATGGTATAAGCAAGAAAATGCTCACTTTCTAAAAGTGTCATTTTCAAACACACAATCTCAAAACCAACTTTAATAAAAGATGTATTTTTAAATTGTGAGTTCAGGGATCCCAAACTCCACATGTCCATCTACTCTCTAGGGGAATCTACACTTTAATCATATTTAAAGGTAGCCCCCATATTATCCTATGAGAGAGACAGGCCTTGCAACAGTGAAAAACGAAATTGGCAGTATTTCACTGTCAGGACATATAAACCACATTACTATATGTCCTACCTTATCCATACACTGCACCCTGCCCTTGGGGCTACCTAGGGCCTACCTTAGGGGTGCCTTACATGTAAGAAAAGGGAAGTTTAGACCTGGCAAGTGGGTACACTTGCCAAGTCGAATTTACAATGTAAAAATACACACACAGACACTGCAGTGGCAGGTCTGAGACATGATTACAGGGTTACTTGTGTGGGTGGCATAACCAGTGCTGCAGGTCCACTAGTAACATTTGATTTCCAGGCCCTGGGCACCTCTAGTGCACTTTACTAGGGACTTAACAGTAAAACAAATATGCCAATCATGGAGAACCAATTACATACACATTTTAAACAGGAGCACTTGCACTTTAGCACTGGTTAGCAGTGGTAAAGTGCCCAGAGTAATAAAAACAGCAAAATCAGAGTCCAGCACACATCAATAACCTGGGGAACAGAGGCAAAAAGTTAAGGGAGACCACGTCAAGGATGAAAAGTCTAACAGTGCTCAAGCCACAGCACCACACATGTCAATATGCCACTGTCCCAGTCTTACATGTTTCACTTACACCCATGCGGTACTGTAACCTTGCACCACCCCAGGGTTGGCATTGCCAGGACACTGCTCTTGCTACCATTGATAGCTCTCCATGTTGATGTATGTGTGTGTGTGCTACATTGCAAAGCACACATGGACCTAGATGAGTTCAATTTCATCTTCTGTCTGTGCAGGTAAGTGTGCCTTCCTACACACCTATTATCGCCCCCTCAATGCAGCCATCCTTGCAACATGATCCATGAGATGCACCATGGTGGCAGTGTAGCTAATTTGACACAGGCACAGGGGTGGACCCAGGGATGGCCAGCATGGGTAAATTATTTTAGCTGTTTAGATCATTATGTATGTGACAGTGCCTGATGGTAAATGAGTTTATGGACATGGCCAGTTAACTGGAGTTAAACTTAGGTCAGGGCCTCAAGCTAGTTTGATGGTGATTCTGCAGGTAATCATACTGGTCCCTCAATCCAAGTGCGGCAGTCCTATGACCACCTGACTCCCATTATCTATATGACCACCCCCAAAAGCGCAGGTGGTTGTGTCAACTGTTGTCAATGGGGAATGCCCCATGGGCCAATGGCCTATCACTGGCAGGTTTCCAGCATCTCACAGACTGGCAATGGCACCTGTCTTGTGACACCAGAACAGTATTATGTTCAATGCTACACTCCAGGTCTGTTCCTGTATTTCCACCAGCCTTTGCATGGCAGTGAAACCCTCATACAAAGGTTGGTGGTGATGAAATGTGGTGTGCCCCTGAGTGCCCATGCACAGCCCATGCACATGGCATGGACTGTGCAGGGGGTCCCATGCCCTACATCTTTGCACTTAACACTGCCTGATTTGCAGAGCTAAGTGCAGCATGTCCTGTCACACCCTATGCACCCCAAGACTGGAACTGACTCAATTAGATCCATCAACAATGTTGGGCTAAGTACCCTACAGAGCTACCATGAGCAGACAGATTTCCACCCGCCATCCCAATGTGTGACTAATCAAGCCAACCGAAAGAGTACACTGCACCTGCAGTCTTACCAACACCAGACTTTGTCATGCACCATCCCCCACCCCTCAATGTGGAATTATACACAATTATGTACACAGTCATATCCCATGTGTTGTATGTGTGTGTTTCTTTCCCCATTCTTATGTGTCTGACATGGTTGTGTCAGAGTAGTCGTGGGCTCAGCCTGTAACTGTTGTGACCTACAGTTTGCTATCTGTAGTACATATTTTCTGTAGTGGCACATTTCTGTTCAGCATCAAGATGTGTGGTTCCACACTACACCAGTTTAGTTGGTCTGGGTGGTGGCATGTTTCTAGTGATACAGGACCAGCCTGTTATTCCAACAGCGCCTGATCCGATTATTGTTCCCTGCACCTAGGCGTTATCCTCACTGCATGATGGAGTGGTGGCTGCCTTATGTGGATGTGTTGTCAATGTGCAGGGTGGTGGTGCTACCGGCACATCTCTGGGACAGTTGCAATAAATTGTGTGCTGTGTGATGTAGCACACATGTGTTTGGGCAAGAAGGCAAAAGCAGTTGCAAGGTGTTACTGCATGAGACACCGCCATGACATGACCCCAGGTATGGCATTGACTGACTACCTAGTCTCTGAAGTCTTAGTCATGTTGGTAGGGTTAATATAACTATATGCAAGGGATGTTGTGATGACACAACCAGAGGCACAGTCATTATACATGCTATCCATCCCATGTGCTGCATTTGTACATGTAGGTATTTAGGCCTCGTGATTGACATGTGTCCAGGTTGTGTATGTGTTATGGTGCATGGCAATACCAAGGCGTAGGTACATGTGTAGCTTACGTCAGCATGGTGCAACATGCTAAATGTGCAATGTGTCCCTCCACACTCCTTTGACATACGTTGTGTGAGTCCTGTGTGCCTCCCCCTTCTAGCACTTGAAAATGTAGCATTCATTTCCCCCATGCAACTTACCCTGCATTTTTGCTGTTTCCTGGCAGTCTGTGCTGTCCTGTCCTGGGATTCCAGTGACCAGTTCATCCAGGATGACCCCTGCAACCATCTCCTCCATCTCGTCCAAGTCCTCTTGTAGTGCTGGACACCCATATCCACTTTGCAGTGCTGCCTTCCCGTTCATTGCAATTTTTTCCTTTGTCCTTCGCTTACAATCATGCCAGTGTTTCTTGCACTCTGTTACGGTTCTCCTGACTTCTGCCACCCTGTTAATCTTTGTAGGAGGCTGGCCTGGTTTGTAGTGGGTACCTAAGGTACTTACACCTTATACCAGGTCAAGTTATCCCTTATTAGTGAAATCTAGTCAGTATCTAGAAGCCAGGCTGTCTAGAGGTAGCTGTAGGCTGAGCAGCCAAGGCTGGGCTAGGAGACATGGAATGCTCTTGCAATACCACTGTAGTCACACAGTACTTGCGCACATGAAAGACAATACTCAGTGTTACAAAAATAAAGGTACTTTATTTTAGTCAGACAATGCCAAAAATACTTTGTAGGCTATACTTCCTTAGAAGGTAAGTAAGTCGCACAATATATACGCCAGTAACCAGAAACAGGTAAGTACACAGTAGTAAAACAGTGCAAATAGTGAAAATCACAATCGGTTGCAATGGGCTTAGGGGGAACACAAACCATATACTAAAATAGTGGAATGCGAAAGTCGGTTTCCCACTTTGGCAAGTGTAGTGTGTAGAGGGGCGCTGGGAGTGTAAGAATGCACCAAAGGTAAGTAAAGTACCCCACCCCAGAGCCCAAGAAAGCAGGAGTAAAATGCAGCAAGTTTCGTAAAACACACTAGAAATCATGATAGAAGATAATGCAAGAACCAGAAGAGACTGCAAGACACCGATGATGGATTCCTGGACCTGAAGACCTGTGGAAGAAGAGGACCAAGTCCAAGAAGCACTGAAGAGCCCCGGGAGAACAGGAGCCCCTGCTAACCCGAATGAAGGTGCAAAAGTGGAACCACTGTTGAGAAGTTAAAGTCATTATTGCACCAAAAAAGACTGATGCAGGATCCTGGTTGGTGCAGAAGATGTCCCACGCCGGATGACGAATGCAGTCTGGTTTGCATTACTGGATTTTGCTAACAAGCCTTGGTTAACGCAAAGCTCACAGTTAGCAGAAAATGGCACTGCCCGGGAACAGGAGGGACCTGGTGGCCTCAACCCAGGAGGAGGAGACAGAGAGGGCTCTCAGCAACTCATAGAGCCCTCAAAAGATCAGACAGCCCACACAGGAGTCCCACAGGACAGGGACAAATAAGGTGCAAATGGAGGCCCATGCAGCATGACACAAAGGATTCCCACGCCACCAGAGAAGCACTCAGGAAGCTGTACATCGCATTATGGAGTGCTGGGGGCCTAGCTGTGCATTAAGAACTTCTTGGAAGGTTGCACACAAGCCTTGGCAACTACAAGTCACCTGGTGCAAGGGGGTACTGTCTTGCGTGGGGAGGCAAGCTCTTACCTCCACCAAAGTTGGACAGCTGGATGTTGGGACTGCCAGAGTCACTTTAGTCCATCACCTGTGTCACTGGATCTATGCCTGTCATCTGGAGAGGGGAACCAAGCCACCGGTCGTTGCGGCCAAGTGGTGCCTGCTGAATAAGGGAAGTGACTCCGTCACTCCACGGGAGAATCCTTCGGTTCTTCTGGTACAGGCTGAAGACTGGCAGTCCTCGAAGGATGCATGAACTGGAAACTGTTGCAGTTGCTGGCAGGAGCTGAAAATACAATGTTGCAGAAGTCGGCTTAGCTTCTTTGTTGCAGTTTTGTAAGTTCCTTGAGCAGTCAGCGGTTGATCTGTCAGTAGAAAATGAAGTAAAGGATGCCGAGGATTCCTTTTGAAGTCCTGGAATCCGAATCTGAAGAAACACCCGAGGAGAGACCTTAAATAGCCCTGAGAGGGGGATTGGTCACCTAACCAGTCAAGCACCTATCAGGAGGGGTCTCTGATATAACTTGCTGGCACTGGACGCTCAGATGCTCCCAGAGTTCCCTGACCTTCCTGAAAACAAGATGGCAGAACCCAGGGACACTCTGGAGGAGCTCTGGGCACCATCCCTGTGGTGGTGATGGACAGGGGAGTGGTCACTACCCTTTCCTTTGTCCATTTTTGTGCCAGAGCAGGGATTGGAGGTCCCTGAACCAGTGTAGACTGGATTATGCAAAAAGGGCATCTTCTGTGCCCTTCAAAGCATTTCCAGAGGCTCTGGGAGGATAACCCTCCCATGCCCGTGACACCTATTTCCAAAGGGAGAGGGTTTAACACCCCTCTCCTAAAGGAAATGTATTGTTCTGCCTTCCTGGGATTGAGCTGCTGAAGCCCCAAGAGGGCAGAAGCCTGTCTGTGAGGCGGCAGCAGCTAGTGTAAAAACCTCAGAAGTCTGGCATGGAAGAACTAGGGGGCCATGGTGGAGCCCCCGGAGTGCCTGAGATTGTGCAATCAATACAGGAATCAGTATTGGGGTACAATTTCCAGTTGTTAGACACCTTACTTGGCCATATTCGGAGTTACCATTGTGAAGCTACATATATGTATTGACCTATATGTAGTGCACACTTATAATGGCGTCCCCGCACTCACGAAGTCTGGGAAAATGGGCCTGGATGACGTGGGGGCACCTCTGCTAGTGCAGGAGAGCCCTCACAGACAGGTACTATGCACCTAACCTTCAGGGTCTGAAGGTTAGACGTATAGGTGAAGCATAAGTGGCCTAGTGCAGTGAAAATGGCTGTGAAATAGTGCATGCACTATTTCACACATGCAGCAATGGCAGTCCTGAAGAAGTCTTTGTATGGTCTCCTTATGGGTGACAAAGAAATGCTGCAGTCCATTAGGATTCCCTGGAACCCCAAATCCCTGGGTACCTATGTACCATGTACTAGGGACTTATAAGCGGGGTCCAGTATGAGAATTTTGATTGAAATACAGTCACTAGTATGTAGTGACAAATTTAAAACAGAGAGATCATGAGCACTGGAGTTCTGATTAGCAGGACTCCAGTGACAATTTAGAAAACAGGATCCCAGTGACACAGTCAAAAACACCCTGACATCAGGCAGAAATTGGAGGTAACATACCAAAAAGAGGGTACTTTCCTACAAACTTGTCTACTATCTGCTGCCAAATTGCCTCTCTCCTGCCAATTGGCAATTTAGAGGTGATGAAGAGTTGATGTTGATGCTCTGTCACCTCTCTCACCAGTATTTCATGCTCCTCCGCACTGAAACAACACTTTCTTATTTTCTTCACCCTCCCCTGGGTCTTGTCTGTGTCCTCCTGGCTTGCTCCTGTTTGATTGGGGTCCCCTTGGTCTCTCCTGGCTTTATAGGTCCATTTTAATTCTCCTTTGCACTGTTTTCTCTGTTAGTGTCTGTATTTGACACTAATTTGGGCACAAATGGTGCATTTCTCTTTTGCGATATGTTTACACGTCGTAAAAAGGGTTAGAGTAATTTTTCCGGCGTTAATGTCATTTTGCCTTACGACAAGCCGCAATGGTTAACGTCCAAAAAATGTGCTCTAAGCTATTTTTAGTGCCACCTAGCGTCATAGTATAAATATGACGTCTGGGTGGCGTTAGAAAATGGCACTATTCAGCGCTTAACTTTTTGACGAAACCTGCGTTAGCACAGTTTTGCATCAAAAAGTATAAATCTGGGTCTTAGTGGTTTCGAGCAACACAGAAAAACTTATCTCTTTAAGGTAGATCTTTTAGGCCATCAGTGGAAGCACTTTCAGGATTACAGTCTGCAGTTTATGTATAGAGGATCTGTACTACATTACCATTTGGGAGAAATGTGTACTGCCCCACCTTATGGAGTCAGTTACTGAATGTTGGACGTTTTGATGTTATACCACTATTCGGGTTACCACAACCAGTTATCATGACATTACCACAAATTTAGAGATACATATTCATGCATTGTTTGGTTCCATAATTATTAGTGTAAATTGACACCAGTTTTTTGCTTGTGCTCTAGCACTAATTGGCACTGAGTGAACTACATTTATCATAATGTAATTACAGTGTTAAATGCACTGAGAACCACTTTCCCCACTTTCTTGGATTTTTCTTCATCGTCTGCCTTGAGAGCACTACACTGGTTACCCGTTGCCAGAAGATACACCATCAAGCTGCTTTGTATCACCCACAAAGCTATACATGAAACAGGATTGCTTTTTATCAGAAACAAAATAACCAAATACATTCAACAAAGAAACCTCCGCTCAGGATTGGCACCCCACCTTAGAACACCACCATACAAATAAAAGACTATGGGGGTCATTCCAACCCTGGCGGTCGGTGTTAAAGCGGCGGCCGAACCGCCAACAGGCTGGCGGTAAAAAAAATGCAATTCCGACCCTGGCGGAAACCGCCAACAGAGACCGCCACTTTAACACACCGCCCGCCACGGCGGGACAAACAAACAGCACGGCGGTCACCGCCAACAGACAGGCGGGAGACAATGTACCGCCCACCCTATCACAACCCACCAATCCGCCACATTTTCCGGGGCGGTAGCCCCGCCGATAAAAACACGGTGGAAACAGACATTTCAAACGGAAAACGCTCACCTCCATACACCCCACGAGGAATCTGGACAGCATGGAACCCGAACTACACATCCTACCAGCCATTGTCTTCCTGCTCCTCTACCAGGAGCACGAATGCCGGCGCAGAAGACAACGGTGAGTACTGCACCTACGACACAGGGGAGGGGGTAGGCAAAACATTACGGGGACACACATATGCGACACACCCACCCTCACCCTCACCCACTACAACACACACATCAATGCATAGCAACACTTCACAGTTACACCCCCAAACCCCCCGGAAGAATGCAAAGGCAAAAGGAAATGATTATAAATATAGAATTATATTGTAAGACTGAGTATAAAATATATCACACATCTATAACTTAATATACATAAATTGTCCAGTCCGATATGTCCATCAGCCATTGTTCGTGGGCCACTGGGCCAAAAGACATGGGCAAAACCCACACAGGATACCTGCCTCCAATGGAGAGAACACTGCAGGGGCATCAGATAGGAAAACTACAGGCACCTCAGGGGGAAGGGAAGGGGGGGCACCTCAGCAAGATGAGTCCACGACACCAGATCCACGAGGGGCCTCCATGGCCACTGTGCCATCCTGGGGAGTGCAAAGCCACAGTCTCTCAGGTCTCTACAGTGGGTGGGGTGCCCACTGTGCCATCCTGGAGAGTGCAAAGCCACAGTCTCTCAAGTGGATAACAGTCTCCACTGGTACTGGAGGGGTAGTTGAGACGGCGGTGCCCAGCGGAGCGGTGCTTGAGATGAAGGGCCCAGCGGAGCGGTGCTTGAGATGAAGGGCCCTGTTCAGCGGTGCTTGAGACGGCGGTGCCCAGCGGAGCGGTGCTTGAGATGAAGGGCCCAGTTCAGCGGTTCCTGAGACGGCGGTGCCCAGCGGAGCGGTGCTTGAGATGAAGGGCCCAGTTCAGCGGTGCTTGAGACGGCAGTGCCCAGCGGAGCGGTGCTTGAGATGAAGGGCCCAGCGGAGCGGTGCTTGAGATGAATGGCCCAGTTCAGCGGTGCTTGAGATGAAGGGCCCAGTTCAGCGGTGCTTGAGATGAAGGGCCCAGTTCAGCGGTGCTTGAGATGAAGGGCCCTGTTCAGCGGTGCTTGAGACGGCGGTGCCCAGCGGAACGGTGCTTGAGATGAAGGGCCCAGTTCAGCGGTTCCTGAGACGGCGGTGCCCAGCGGAGCGGTGCTTGAGATGAAGGGCCCAGTTCAGCGGTGCTTGAGATGAAGGGCCCTGTTCAGCGGTGCTTGAGACGGCGGTGCCCAGCGGAGCGGTGCTTGAGATGAAGGGCCCAGTTCAGCGGTGCTTGAGACGAAGGGCCCAGTTCAGCGGTGCTTGAGATGAAGGGCCCTGTTCAGCGGTGCTTGAGATGAGGGCCCAGCGGAGCGGTGCTTGAGATGAAGGGCCCAGTTCAGCGGTGCTTGAGATGAAGGGCCCAGTTCAGCGGTGCTTGAGATGAAGGGCCCAGTTCAGCGGTGCTTGAGATGAAGGGCCCTGTTCAGCGGTGCTTGAGACGGCGGTGCCCAGCGGAGCGGTGCTTGAGATGAAGGGCCCAGCGGAGCAGTGCTTGAGATGAAGGGCCCAGTTCAGCGGTTCCTGAGACGGCGGTGCCCAGCAGAGCGGTGCTTGAGATGAAGGGCCCAGTTCAGCGGTGCTTGAGATGAAGGGCCCTGTTCAGCAGTGCTTGAGATGGCTGTGCCCAGCGGAGCGGTGCTTGAGATGAAGGGCCCAGTGGAGCCGTGCTTGAGATGAAGGGCCCAGTTCAGCGGTGCTTGAGATGAAGGGCCCAGTTCAGCGGTGCTTGAGATGAAGGGCCCTGTTCAGCGGTGCTTGAGATGAAGGGCCCTGTTCAGCGGTGCTTGAGATGAAGGGCCCAGTTCAGCGGTGCTTGAGACAGCGGTGCCCAGCGGAGTGGTGCTTGAGATGAAGGGCCCAGTTCAGCGGTGCTTGAGACGGCGGTGCCCAGCGGAGCGGTGCTTGAGATGAGTGTCCTGGTCAGCGGATCCGGCCTAGGCATGGATGTCATTCGCCACCTGACATGTGGCTGGCGGGGCCTTCCTGCCCATCTGTCTGATGGCTTGCGGGGCCCTCCTGGGCTACAGTACCGGGCCTGTGTGTGTCCTCCTGCACACCTGGGATGGGGCTGGTGGGGCCCTCCTGGCCAGCTGGCCTGCTGCCGGACTTGTCGGGCGTGCTGCCCTTCCCACCCTTCCCTGCACGCTTGTGGCCCTTTCCCACCTTTGGCGGTGTGGCAGGTGGCACCTGACTTCCTGCCGGAGCCAATGTAGGGATTTTTGTCCCTGGGGTCTTTGGGCTCACGCCGGGCACTGGCAATCTTAGGATGCTTTTCCGGTGGTGGACTGGCCGTGCCTTGGCTCCTAGCTGAACTGGATGCCCTTGAGGGTGGGGGACTCCACAGTCCATGGACAACAGTCTTCACTGGTCCCGGTTTTGTGGTGGCTGAGGTGCTGATTGGAGTCTTATGAGATGGACGGGTGGGGGAGTTGTAGGAAAGAGGTCAAGTTTGGAAAGGAAAAGCAATTTGGAAAGAGAGGGACGGGTAGGTGTAGTGGGTATGGGAGTGGAGGAAGAGGATGTGGTTGTAGGAGTGTGAAGTCTGGTGTCTTTGGGTGCAGGTGCTTGGGCTGGAGGCTGTCGTGAGGTGGATAGCTGTTGGGTGGGTGGCTGCCTGCGTTTGTGTAGTTTGGAGGAGGGGGTGACAGACACACTTGGAGAGGACACAGGGGACGTGTAAATGGTAGTGGGGGTGGTGACTGCACGTGTGCGGAGTGTTCTGGTGGGTGTGCTGGTGATGGACGTAGTGGCTGAAGATGTTGTGCATGCAAGTATGAGTGGAGACGTCACAGGGAGGGAGGAGGGAGACGAGGAGGAGGGGGACACAGTGGAGGCAGTGGCTGTTGGAATGTCTGCATGTGGATGTTGCTTGTGTGAATGCTTGTGTGATGTGTGGTGCTTATGTCTGGATGAGCTTCCCTTGGGTGTTGAGGTGTGTGCATGCTGGTCTGTAGGTGTGTCTGGGATAGGCAGAGGTACAGGGGATTGGGTCTGGGTGGAGGAAGTTGGAGGGGGGAGGCTAGAGACAGGGACAATTGCTGCCGTCAGTGCTGAGGCCAGAGCGTTGAACGATCGCTGATGGGCAGCCTGACCCGAATGAATGCCCTCCAGGTATGCATTACTCTGGTGCACCTCTCTTTGTACACCCTGGATGGCATTCAAAAGGGTAGACTGCCCAACAATGATGGTCCTTAGGAGGTCAATGACCTCCTCACTGAGGGCAGCAGGGGCGACAGGGGCAGGGCCTGAGGTGCCTAGGGCGAAGGAGATGCCCACCTTCCTGGGTGAGCGGGCACGGGGCAAACGCTGAGGGGCTGCTGGGAGGGCGGTGCTGGTGCGCTGGGTGGCGGCTGTACCTGTTGTTGCGGGGGGCACGGATGTTGCCGCCACCACAAGGGAGCTCCCTTCAGAGGACGAGTCGCTGTCACTGACATCAGCACAAGTCCCCGCTGTGGAGCTCCCCTCGCCCTCCGTCTCACTGGTGAAATCCGATTCTGTTGCATGGCCCGCCATGGCCATGTGAGATGCAGCTCCCTCGTGCTCCGATGCCACTTCTCCTCCGCCTGATGATGCTAATGCACACATGAACAGGAAGACCACAAAAAAGGGGGGGAGGAGAAATAAAGACATGTTGAGTGCATGGATTACCGCTACCGATGGCGGACAAGACAGACACAGAAGCCCCCTGCACTACGCCGCGCACTTGGGGTCCACTATGCAATCCGTGGGACATGGCCTACAAGCCTATGGACGACAACTGCACACATAGATGACACAGGGCCATGGATACCTGTACTTGGCACCCAACAGAGGTGGGGGGCGGGGGCACAGGGCCATGCCTTACGGAGGGGCCTAGCCTACAGAAATCGCCCTGGCTTAGGGATACCCACAGCCCTCCTCCCCCACCCAGACACCTCCACTGCGCGCAAAGTCAGCAGAATGTATTTGTACTCACCCCCTTGTGTCTGCTGTGATGTCCTCACGCGCCCATCCAAATCAGGGTAGGCCACCGCCAGGATCCGGGACAACAGGGGGGTCAAATGACGACAGGCACCCCTCCTACGTTGGGAGGCCAACCCCAGCTGAGTCTCCGCCGTCTTCCTGTTCCAGCATCGAATGTCCTCCCACCTCTTCCGGCAGTGGGTGCCCCGTCTGTTGTGGACCCCCAGGGTCCAGACGTCCTTGGCAATGGCATGCCAAATCGCGACTTTCTGGTGGGCGCTGACCTATGTGACATGTACAGGGAGAGAAAAATTGTCATCACCTTCTGCATGCTCGATGTGAGTGGCCCCCCATCCCCACCCTTGCCATGTGGCACATGCTCTCATCTGTCGTTTGATGCATGCCTCAATCGCTCCCCTCCCCACCATCTTTCATCCACCCCACTCAACCCAGGCATTGCCCACTAAGCATGGTCCCAGTGTACTTCTTTTCTTTTATAACTTTATTTCGGCTATAAGCCATAAAAGTTGACAATACAAGACATAGCATGATTAGGAAACATAACACTTTAAAAATTATAAGAATATAAACAGCATTGTTTTTAAACATTTTTGTTTTTACGAAATCTCACGGCGTATAGAAATATTAGATCGTTAAAATTTGGCTTCAATCAATTAAAATTTATCAAACTAAATAAATATAATCTTAAAACCAAGTTATTAAGAACAGGCGATTATAAGAATTCTAGTTCATGTCTCCTATTTTTTTAAAGAACCTCACCACTGGGGAACCAATTTTGTCATTTATCTCAGTTATCTGGTATAAAAAAGAGAAAATTACATAATTTACTTTTTAAGAACCCTAGATAAATAGTGCGGTCACAGGATTATAAAAACATACAGTTCATCATTATTCTTTAAATCTACAAATCCAGACCCTTGAGGCTTTAACTTCATCCGGTTAAAAACTGATATATTAAATGAATATAGTCTAAAAACAATGTGTTGGGATTACACGTTTATGATAATTCTTTTGTTCTTATTGTCCATGCACTTCGCAGTTATCCCACAACAGAAAAAACTATTTTATCATTTGTGTCAGTTGTTAAAAGTCGTAATGCCGTATTCCATTCCCTTATCCCGATTGCCCTACATAGTGGAGCAATCCACTTTTTCCTAGGTACCAGATATCTAGGGCAGAAAAACATAAAGTGCGCGAGTGACTCTTTTGTCTTTTGACAATGATGGCAGTATGTTGAATTACAGTCCTCCGGTCTCCATTGTGCTGTAAATGTCTTGAGCGGAAGGGTCCCTAGTCTGAACTTAATAAATAGTGTTTTAATGTAGGGAGGATTTACATTATCCATGTAGGTCTCAAACTTGGGGCTACATTTGTGGTCTAAGAACTGCAAAGTCAGACTACCATGATTTTTTAACCAAATTTGAGTCAGAATGATCTCCCAGTAGCGCCTTTTTACACGTTCCTTTATTTCCTTTGCCAAATTATGGGGAGCACTCCACACCTCCTCCATTTTGAGAAGTTTGCACGTGTCTCTGATGTGTCTGAACCAAGGGATCTTTAGTACGCTGTCATTTGCGAGAAATTCATCTAGTGCTGTATGAAGAGTGGACCGGCCCTCTGAGGTCCAAAGACGAATCCAATACATTATAGGTCTTAATGCAATTTCATTGTGTATTTCGTTTAGGGCTAAGTCAAATCTGAGTGGAGTGAGAGGGGTGCTCATCGGCAACTTCAGGAAGTTCCGAATAAACCGGTTTTCTACCGTAGTCAGACACCTAGAGTTGGTGTGTCCCCAAAGCTCAGCACCATAAATTGAGGCCGTTACTGCCACTGCTTTGTAGACGGTGATTGCAGGTGTTATCTCCCCTTCACAAGTATTAGCTATTTTTCTAGCTAGCACTATAGACCTGTGCCTAAGTGCTGTCAGACTCTTCTTAATCTGTGCCGACCAGCGTTGGTCGTCACTTAGCCTAATCCCCAAATAATCAAATTGTCTGATTCTCTCCACTGGTTGGCCTGCTATCGTCATTTTTCCCCTGAATAGTTTATGTGGGTTAAAAGCCACGAACTTAGATTTTGTTGGATTAATTTCAAGGCCTCTGTTGGAGCAAAAATTATAAAAAGTGTCCAATTCATTTTGCAAGCCCATAGGTGTTCTTGAGATTAGTAAAGTGTCATCGGCAAACATTAAAATAGGGATCGGGGTTCCAGCTAATCTTGGGGCATCATGATTACAGTGTAACAATTGGTCTGCATCACCGTTTATGTAGAGATTAAACAATGTTGGTGCCAAGATGCAACCCTGCCTAACCCCTCTATTGACGGGTATGGCTTCCGTTAGGTCGCCACTATCTGACCAACGTACGTGAGCATAAGTCCCTTCATGTAGATATCTAATCAGTCTTAGTAGTTCGCTATTGGGATGATAACTCTCCATAACTTCCCATAATGTGTCCCGAGGTACCATGTCAAAGGCAGCTTTTAAATCGATAAAAGCTACATACAATTGGTTTTTATTGAGTGACAGGTATTTCCAACAAAGGAGGTTAAATCTAAATGCCTGGTCTATTGTGCTCACTCCTCTTCTAAAGCCTCCCTGAAATTCGGAGAGAATTTGGAAATCCTCTATCCATGTCTGTAGTCTGTTCAGCACTTGCTTAGTAAAGATCTTTTGGCTAACATCAATAAGACTGATAGGCCTATAGTTGTTGGGTTGTTCCCTTCGCCCTTTCTTGTAGATAGGGACTATGACTGCTCCTTGCCATGTAGTAGGGAGTCCTCCCCCCCTCAGTATCTCATTACTAAGTGCATTTAGATACAATGACCACGTTGTTGGACGGGAGAGATATAGATCTCCTGGGATGCCATCAAGACCAGGGGCCTTTCCCTTGCGTGTAGATTGGAGAGCCTCTGTTGTTTCTTTTAGGGAAAAGAGGTTCAGATCAAATTTGGGTGGTGTTATACTCTCCCACGTTAAGGTATTGCCAACCGGATCGTTAGGTTTTAGTAGGGGTGTACTAGTACTATTGGTATGTGGTTTTCTATATATATTTGAAACGTGTGTCATCCACGTTTCTGATTGGATAACAGGGTAGCTTTCCATTTCTTGGGTGCTACTTTTGTCTGACACTAATTTCCAGAATAGTTTAAAATCCTTCTCCTGGAGCACCACAACCATCCTATTCCAATTCCTATTCGCCCATTCTTTTTTTGCGTTTTTAAGTACATCTTTATATACAGTCCTGCTCTTCCTTATCTCTCTATAATTCCCTTCTTTAAGTGCTCCCAGTAACTGTACCTTAGCTTGACGGCAGGAGTTGGAGAACCACCTTGGGATTTTAATCACAGTCTCTAACCGCTTCCTTATCGTCTGGAAATTAGGTTTTAATCGGGTGATCAAGGTATTATGGAGATAGACCAAGTCTACCGATTTGATATTTATGTGTTTCAGGGGAGAAAGTGTTATTGCAACTGATCTATAGATCGCTAGCTGGAAATTTACATCGCTTTCAACCCGATCCCATTTCACATTTTTACGATCATTGGTCCTAGTTAGGGCACTATTTGAAGTCCACGTTGACTGTGTCTTAGAACTGAATAAGATAGTGGAGAAGGAGGTGCTTAAGGCTAGATGGTCACTATCAGTACGAGGGAGAACTATCATGTCAGTTAGGGATTTCCAGAGGGCGTCATTTACTAAAACATAGTCCAGGTGGCTAGTGTATATGACTCTCCTACTGTATATGTAGGTGACGCCGGGTTATCTGATCTGGTATTCCCATTTACTATTCTTAATCCCTTAATTTTTATTAGGTCTTCTAGTTCTGAGGCTCCTCCTTCTTTCTTGGATGTAATTTGTACCTGCCCTGATCTATCCCATGAGTCTGTGAGTTGAGTACCCTCTTGCTGATTGCCATCTCTGTGATTCAATTTCATATTGAAGTCGCCCGCAACAATTAGGCCCCGTCCATTAGGTAGGCAGTTAAAAAAGTCTACTAATGAGCTCATCTGGACGGTCTGGGTCCTTTGGGTGCCAGGTCTAATATATAAGTTTACAATTATTATGTTAACAAGACCTTTAACAGTACTGATTTCAACCGCAACAGCTAGTAAATCCCTTGTAGGGGATATTATCTCTTTTACTTTTGGGAACAGATCGTGTTTTAACCAAATTATCAGACCTCCTGAAGCCCTACCTGATGGTGATGGAAGTGCAGCCTTCTGGAAGGTCCAATAGCCTTCTCTATTTATTACAGATGGCGCCCATGTCTCCTGTAATAAAATGATGTGGTGTTGGTCTATAAGTCTACACCAGTCAGGATTAGCTGTTTTCTGAGTCAAGCCTGCCACATTCCAAGATAGGATCTTAATCGGTAAGTCATGGTCATACCCATTTTCTGGTTGATTTTCCCTAATCTCATATAAACGAAATATTTCTTGCTGGGACTTCTCCTTTGGCGAGCCACTACAATATGTTTTAGGCTCTGCTCCCAGGATATTAAATAATTCATTTTTTGTGTTATAAGGGTCGGGGTTGGGTATGCCATCGCTCCCAACTTCAACGGCGGGAGCTTCAACGGCAGGGGCTTCTCGTCAATCTATGTCTGAAGTATGGCTATGCTTTCGATCCCTTCTCTGCGGGCAAGGATACTGAGCCATTATAGTGTTGATTCTCTCTTGTGGGAACCGATTTGTCAATGATTGAGGAATTCTATGAACGAGTGTCATTTGGGAAGAGGTACCCGGTCTCATTCTTTCCTCAAGTGCCAAAAGGCCCTTGACTAAATTCTGACTGGTCAATTTTATCCCTATGAGATCTAATGTTGGACCTGTTTTTGTGAATCTCTGCGCCATGACTATATCGTCCCTTATAATGGATCTACACTTCTTTGTCCTTCTTATCCAATGTATAACTTTATTTTTAAGAGATTCCCCTTGCTCAAATTGGTCTTTGCTTAACTTGGGAACGTTTGTTATGTAAATATCATAATCATTATGTCTAATCTGATTTTGGAGGTTATTTCCCAAGAAGCGTTTGGAGCTTTTATCTAAGTGTCCTTCTCTGTGCATCTTCCAATTAGTCCCTGTGTCCAAAGGTGGATTGTAATTATTATGAACACACGCTACAGGAAGTGCATTGTTACTCCCTTGAGTAATCTGTGTTACCATTTCGACCCATTGACCCTTACACCTCTGTGGGATGGGTGGTTCCGATATTACAACTGACTTTGGCAAGGAGTTAGGGTCTACTTTTTGTGATGTCTTCCTTATGTCCCCAATTACTGCAGATATACCGTCCAGCTTCTCATATATCATGTGGGTGAATGATGTTAGATGTTCTCTAAGACTTAAGATTTCATCTCTTAGCTGTGCTAACTGGAAGTCGGCTAGATGTTCTTTCTGAGTAGGTATGACTGGAACTGGCTCCTCAGTTCCTCTTAGGGTAGTTCTCTCTGATTCAGCTGGCGATGGTAGAACAAGGGGTAAGAAGCGATTATTGCAGTTTGGCAGGGGGGATACACCATCTTGCTGGTTAGGCAGATTTAATTTAGGGCTCTCTGTTGGATTCTTATGAATTTCTAACTTCCTAAGTTCTGTGCTGGAGCCCTGGGGTATAGATATCTGCGGGTCTCTATGCACAGGAGCAAAGAAAGATTTTATATCGTTAGAGGAGGAAGGAGCATCTTTCCTACGAGATTTTGAGGGTTTAGTGGCTAACAAACTCTCCACTTCCTCTATAAGATCGTCAATTTGGGTGAGCGTGCAATTTTCGGCCGCGTGTCGAGGTGCTCTTTTTGCCCTTCCCTGCTCAGTAGGATTACTGGTAGCTTTCCTTTTTCCCATCTTAACAAGATATCAGCCTAGAAAACGTTATAACTAAGGCAAGAGGGAGAAATTATGAATACCTTGGCTAATGTATTCCAGAAGCCAATAGGCCCTAATTAAAAAGTAGTGCGATATGGGTGCGGTTGTTTGTACTTTAATAAACCCTGGCGCAGTGCTTTTTAGGGGGCATCACATTTGAACCTACCTAATTCAAAATGTTAGGGGGGTGGCCCTGCCCTGGCTCTTCCTGGCAATGACGGGCAAGGACGGGCCCGCCCTTGGCCCAGGCTTTGCCCGGGCGCCGCCCGCGCGCTTCCCGCGACGGCGGGAGCGCGATTGAAATTTAAAGGGCTCCTGCCCTCTAACTGGCTCCTGGTGTCCCGGCAACAGTGCGCTTCCCGCGACGGCAGGAGCGCGATTGAAATTTAAAGGGCTCCTGCCCTCTAACTGGCTCCTGGTGTCCTGGCAACAGTGCGCTTCCCGCGACGGCGGGAGCGCGATTGAAATTTAAAGGGCTCCTGCCCTCTAACTGGCTCCTGGTGTCCCGGCAACAGTGCGCTTCCCGCGACGGCGGGAGCGCGATTGAAATTTAAAGGGCTCCTGCCCTCTAACTGGCTCCTGGTGTCCCGGCAACAGTGCGCTTCCCCCAGTGTACTTACCTGTTGGTCTGGAGGACCGTAGAGTAGCGCATACTGGGGGAGGACCCCATCCACAAGTTTCTCCAACTCCTCCGCAGTGAAGGCAGGGGCCCTTTCCCCAGTCGCATGAGCCATTGTCTCTTCCAGACCGAGGTCACAACAGCACTTGCAGTGTAGGTCCTCTCCTAGGTATCGAGTGATTAAGCAGATAGAAAATGGCGGTGCCTACTGCGGCGGTGCGTACCACGACCGCCGGCGCACATCGTCATTGGCTCCTAAAACCCATAGGGTTCAATGTTAACCAATGCGGCTTAGCGCCGCGGTCTTCGACCGCCTACCGCCGCGGTGTGCCGCGCCAGCGCATTGACCTCACATCCCACTGTCGCACTTCACAGGTCAGGCAGCCGCCATTTCAAGGGCCCACATGGCCTAATTACCAACTGCGTCACACATACCTAGGCCATGCACCAACACTCATACAAGCCATTCAATGCATTGGGAATCGTGTTATGTGCATGCTGTGGTTACGTACCTGTGGGTTGCTTGACTCTGTGCTCGCTGTTGTCCTTCATAGGCACCGTCCGCTGGGACATGCGTGGAGATGGAGGAATCTTCCCGTGTACAGACCGCTGGTGGACCTGTCGACAATGGAGGAACGACATTGCCATACTGACATACAGGCTTGACCGAGCCACTATACAGGAACTGTGTGCCCCCTGGAGCCAGACCTGATGTCACCCATCCGCCAACCCACAGGGATCCCCCCTCTAGTGCAGGTGCTGTCAGTACTCCATTTCTTAGCAAGTGGGTCATTTCAAACAACAGTGGCCATATCATCAGGGATGTCCCAGCCTATGTTATCCAAGGTGTTGTCCAGAGTGTTGTCTGCCCTGCTGAAACACATGCGGAGCTACATTGTTTTCCCTGAGGTGGGGGATTTGCCTACAGTGAAGGGTGATTTCTATGCCCTTGGACATATCCCCAACATCATAGGTGCCCTTGATGGGACACATGTTGCTTTGGTCCCCCCCAGCAGGAGTGAACAGGTGTACAGGAACCGGAAGAGTTATCATTCCATGAATGTACAGATGGTGTGTTTGGCTGACCAGTACATCTCCCATGTTAATGCCAAGTTCCCTGGGTCAGTGCATGATGCCTACATCCTGCGGAATAGCAGCATCCCGTATGTGATGGGTCAACTCCAGAGGCACCGGGTGTGGCTATTAGGGGACTCTGGTTACCCCAACCTGTCCTGGCTACTGACCCCAGTGAGGAATCCCAGGACAAGGGCAGAGGAACGGTACAATGAGGCCCATGGGTGGACTAGGAGGGTGATCGAGCAAACCTTTGGCCTCCTGGAGGCCAGGTTCCGGTGCCTCCATATGACAGGTGGATCCCTAATGTACTCACCAAAGAAGGTGTGCCAGATCATCGTGGCCTGCTGTATGCTTCACAACCTGGCTTTACGCCGCCAGGTGCCTTTTCTGCAGGAGGATGGTCCAGATGGTGGTGTTGTAGCAGCTGTGGAGCCTGTGGAGAGTGAAGAGGAGGAAGCCGAAGAGGACGACATAGAGAACAGGAACACAGTAATACAGCAGTATTTTCAGTGACACACAGGTAAGAGTAGACACCGGCATATTACATTTACTTAATGACTCCTACCTCTCTACTGTCTGACTCTTTTCCCCCAGTGTATGGTAACTGTGTTGTGACTTTCCCTTCCGTTTTCAGAGATGTGGGGGCCCACTGCGTGACATCTGCTTTGTTTCCCCATGGACTACAGCTGTGTGACAGCGGTTTGTTGGCATCACGATGTGAATGAACATTTTGGCACGGTCATGTCTAATACATTTGTTCTAAATCACAGCCAGACTCCAGATTGTTTTGTGAAATAAGTGTTTTTATTCAAGTGCTCTAAATTGGATGGGTGGTTGCAAATCGGTGAGGGGTGATGTTGGAGGATTGTCCATGGCAGAGTCCACACTATCAGTTTCACAGGTGCATTGTCCAAATGCCTGTGGGAAGTGGAGCAGGGGCAGTTTAAGGTTGGACAGGGAGACAATGTGGGACAGTGGGATGACAATCAGGGCGGTATCCTTTGCTGGCGGGGGTCTTGACATCTTACTCTGTCTTCTTCCTGGATCTCAGGGCCCGCTTGCGGGGTGGTTCTCCTTCTGCAGGGGGTGGTGTTCTGGTGGCCTGTTGGTCTTGTGTCGGGCCTCCTGTCCACTTGCGCCGGCGGAAGTGGTAGGCAGTTCTTAGTGCATGCTAGTGTCAAGGGCCCTTTGAGGTGCCACAGTGTCCCGCAATGTCGTGACTACCTCATTCAGGGCCACTAAGATGGTACCCATGGCGGAACTGATGTTTCTTAGTTCCTCCCTGAACCCCATATACTGTTGCTCCTGCAGAAGCTGGATCTCCTGAAACCTGGCCAGGACCGTCGCCATAGTCTCCTGGGAGCGGTGGTATGCTCCCATGATGGAGGAGAGGGCCTCGTGGAGAGTGGGTTCCCTGTGCCTGTCCCCCCCCCGTCGCACAGCAGCCCTCCCAGTTCCCCTGTTTCCCTGGGCCTCTGTCCCCTGGACCGTGTGCCCACTACCACTGCCTCCAGGTCCCGGTTGTTGTTGGGGTGGTGGGTTAGCCTGGGTTCCCTGTAGTGGTGGACACACCGCTGATTGACGTGTCCTGGGGACAGAGGTATGGGCCCGCTGGGTGGGTGCCGTGCTGGTGTTCCCAGAGGGGGGAAGGTCTACTGTGGCCTGTGGCTGTGTGAGGGGAACTGACTGTCCTGAGGTCCCCGATGGACCGGGCTGGTCATCTAGATCCAGGGAGACAGAGCTGTTGTCCTCACTGTGGGCCTCTTCTGGGGTGGAGTGGACATTTGTGGACCCTCCTGGGTGGTGACGTGGCGTTCGGGTCCTGCAGGGGGATAAAAGTATGGTTATTGCTTCTGTGTGTGTCATAGCGTGCAATGGGTGGGTGCCCGTGTACCCCAGTGCTGGCATTCCTTTGTGGGGGCTGTTGTGACGGTGGTTGGGGGGGGTTGTATGTGTATGGGCATGCTTAGGTGATGGGTGTCCATGCTTTGTGGACGCATGCAGGGCTAGGTGTTGGGATGAGTCGGTTCTGATGGTGAGACAGTTGCAAGGAGTAGGTGTGATGGGGGTGAGGGTAAGGGTGGGGGTATGAGTTGGCATGCAGGTGGGGTGGGGGGAAGAAGTAGTTAAGATTTGCCTTACCAGAGTCCATTCCTCCGCCTACTCCTGCGAGGCCCTCAGGATGCAGGATGTTCAAGACTTGCTCCTCCCATGTTGTAAATTCTACGGGAGGAGGCGGGGGTCCGCCGCCAGTCTTCTGCACCGCGATGTGCCTGGATACCATGGAACGCACCTTCCCCCGTAGGTCGTTCCACCTCTTCCTGATGTCGTCCCGATTTCTTGGGTGCTGTCCCACAGCGTTGACCCTGTCCACTATTCTGTTCCATAGCTCCATCTTCCTGGCAATGGTGGTGTGCTGCACCTGTGCCGCAAACAGCTGTGGCTCTACTCATACAATTTCCTCCACCATGACCCTGAGTTCATCATCAGAGAACCTGGGGTGTCTTTGCGGTGCCATGGGGTGGTGTGGGTGATGTGTAGGGTGGATTGTGTGGTGCTAAGTGTGGTGATGTGTATTGTTGTGTTGTGTGAAGTGCGTGCAAATATTGCTGGGTGACAGTGAATTGGGCGTCTGGGTGCTCGGATGTCTTTTCTCGGTGCGTGTTCACGAATCTCTAGGAGTGGAGGTTTGTGGGTGATGTGGGTGTGTATTTTATATTGAATTGGGTGTGTGGGAGTGGTGTGTGTATGTGTCTCAGGTGTGTGCATTTTGAATTGTCCAATGTGGTTGTATTTTGTAAGTGTGTGTGCATTTTGAGCGCGGCGGTGTGTACCGCCAATGGAATACCGCGGTTGAAAGACCGCCGCGTGGATTCGTGTGTCGTGATAGTGTGGGCGTATTTCTGTTGGCGTGACGGTGGAGGTTTGGTCATCGCCAGTTTCTCGATGCCCTTTGGTGTGGCGGACTTTTGTGGATGTCTGTATTTTGGCGGTTTGCCTGTTGTGGGTCAGAATGACCGTGGCGGTTTACCGCGGCGGTGTTATGGCAGTCTTCTGAACGGCGGTAAGCGCCTTTTACCGCCGAGGTTGGAATGACCCCCTATAGGTGGTACATCCTTCTCCGTTCAAGCAGCCAAACTATGGAATTCAGATAACTATCTTGTCTTCAGGAAACTACTCAAGAGTTGGCTCTTTCCTTCATAACCACCATATTCAAACAGCTATGGACTGCATATGCCTATGTTGATAAATATTTTTTATCTGATTATGTGTACATTCTAGTTATATATAGTTCTTTAGAAAATATGTATTGCTACTATGTCATTACAATAAACTACACACATACTCTTTAAACCTGTTTAACTAATGTATATTTTCTCATGGTTTAAATATGTATATGTATGCACGTATATGTGTGCATATGTGTGTGTATTCATGTGTGTAGGTATGTGTGTGTGTGTGTGTGTGTGTGTATATATATATATATATACATATACATATATATATATGTTATTCTATGCTTAACATGTTCATAGATAAGTTGTTATATTAGATACTTATGAATCCCTGCTCTCATTTTATATCACACTTTGTCTACCCATCACCATATGTCATGTCTCTATCAATCTATCCTCCATTCCCACTCTGACTCGTCCCAATTCCATCCTACTACTTTCATCTACTAAATAAACCTGCCTAAGCGCTTCCCTCCTCTTCCACATCTAACTCACCCAAACCTGACTTTACTACCATGATCTCCCAAACAACCCTACTAAATTCTCCCTCATTTATCTCACTGTTAACTCATCCAAAACCTCTCCTACTACTATGATCTCCCTAACCCTTTCCAAAGACTCTTCCCTCTTTCATCCCCCCTTTACTCATCCCAAGCCTAAATTCTATTACCATAAACTCCCAATTAACACTTCTCGATTCTTCCCTCCTCCACCCCTCCATTACTCCAGTCAATCCAACTAACAAATTCACATATCCGCTGCTCAAATTAACTCATAATAATACTAAAACTGCACTCGTATTTCCCTATACTAATCCACCACTAATTCCTTTTGGGTTCCGGAGTAGCGAGCTATCTGCTGAAAAGCACTTTGACGCCTCGTCAGGGGTAGTAAGTGCTATATAAATACTATTACAATACAATACAATATTTAAAAAAAACACTAAAGAAGCATTTCAATGAATGACAATTTACACCAAATATTAATGCATGACTATGATATGAAATATTTCATAGTAATGGCCTAGTTAGGTAAGGTAAAGTTCACTATTTAGGTCTTGCTTCACAGGACACTGGTCCGGATGACATTTTTAGTAATATCTTATAATATGGTTAGAGTGGGCTTTGGCTTAGCTTCACCAGGAGCTAAGTTGTTCACATCATGTTATCAGCTGGCAATGTATCATTTCCAGGAAGTGCTTACATCAGAGTGCACACAGCATTGTTCTAAATCTGAAAAATAAACTCAACTATGCTGTTTGTCACATTCATTTCTTTTTCTTACATGTATTCTACACAGGAAGCAATATTTTTGCAAGACTAACATTTGTTCATACAATGCATACAAAGAGAATTTGTGAATGCCTGTTGCTACAATTATGGGTACATTAAAGCCAGACCTATAGGAGCCTTAACAATCTTGAAGGGCCTGCCAAGAACCCCTATTCTGCAGGTTTTGAACACTTTAAGTCTGAGCCTGATCCCTCTAAAAGACCCAATTGTTTTCGATCTCACTTCTTCTTTAACAAGTTGAAATGATGTGCATCAGAAGGCGTGACTTATACATCGTGTAGTGGATGAAAAGAGAGTTTAATAATATTATCAATCTTTATTCTAGCCTATGATAAGTATGCTTTCTAACAAGTAGCATAAAATAAAAATATTCTATTCAAATAGGAACATTCATATATTCATTGCGGTTAAACCAGGTTATTGCCTTTTTTTCTAAATTTAAAGCAAGAGTTTTTGCATTTCCAAAAAAATTAGTTTTTGTGCACAAATATGAACTGCAACCTACTGATGGTCGTTTATAGAACCTGCCCCCCTATACAACATAAACGTACCCTCAAAAACGAATGTTCAGTAATAACTGGTGGGGGAGGGTACTTAGGGGAGACTGTTTGGAGTGCTACATGCCCCTAATAAATGTATTCAGTTATGTACAGGTTCTCGAGTCTGATGTCTCTTGGGATCTTTACATGCATACACAGACACACACTTTCTCTTTCTCTCCCTCTTTTAAAGGTCTTCAAGAACGTTGGTTGTTTTACAAAATATTATTTTTCCTCTTGGTTAGTACCCCTACAAATCCACACTGCTCTCCCTTTCCACTCTCCCACAAGTCCCTCTCCAGCCCTCCTTGTCGTCTAATGTAATTTAACAGGATATATCAGAGGGGTTGATGTAAACCTAAAGGGGGCAGCCCCTCCAATCTTGCTGACCAAGATGGTAATAATGCGTGCCCTGCCGAAAACATATTCTGCCTTTAATTACTTTGGCATTTCCTTTGTAGATTAAGTAAATCCATTTAAACAGCAGCAAACTATAGGTTAGACAGCTTGAAGTGGTATTTATAGATAAGGGCATTAATACATTTTTATAAACGAGGAGCCTGTACCGAAGCCCACCAACCTCCCTGATTATAATTTTCATTTCACATTTTTATATTAAAACAGTTCAATTGAGGGAAACGTTTCAATCCATCTACGCATATGAAAGCTATTTTCGCTTCTGCTGGTGAGGAAGCAAACTCTAGGAAGCAAATCAGTTACAAAGCATGACATGAAGAGGCCAAATGAATCAGACTCTGAATTACTGATTCTCCAATAGTTGCTCATCATTTCAAAGTGAACCCTCAGTCTTATTTGTAATCCCCCATAACTTCACCCAGTGCTTAATCTGTAAATAAAAACGTGCAGGTGACCAAAACTCTCTTCTTAAACACGCGTCTGCTGCATTTCAATGTGCGAGAACGGAAGAGCAGGCAACCTATTCCTGAAGCCATCTTGGTCCTCATTAATCCATGTACAGCCACTTACTGCCCCATTCAGATCACTTTTGCAGCTTTCGGCTCTCTCCCATTGTGACACTTTTTTGTTTTTCTCTTCCTCCGTCTTTCCCATACGAGTATTTTGCTCGCAGTAAGCGCCTGCCCTAAAAAATAAGAGCCGGTGCCCCGCACCGGAAGCCACCAGCACAATTAACCACTGTCTCCACCCAAACAGGAACATTGTAAGGAGATCCTTAGTGTTGGCTGGTAATGATAAATAATCGAGTGCTTTTTCTTGACACAAATTTAATCTGTTCGGAAGGGTAAATCATCTTCTGGGTGTAAAGGAATCTGTAACACCTAGCCAGCTTCCCAGCTTGGAATGTATAGCACTTTTGGGGGCAGCTTTTCAAGCGAACACAAAGTCTGAATTATTTAATCTCCTAGACTGCAGTTTCCAGTTATGAGAGAGATGCAGATGCCTGGGTTGCCATTCAGGCCCTGCAGCTCATTTCGGTCCGGTCAGTTTAATTCTTTTTTTTATTATTTATTTAATGGTATTTTCATGCCTTTATAACAATAATTAAAGCATTAGTAGGTGACAGTACTTATATCAGCATACAAGATAATGATAATTGCAATAATGTCACAGAGGATCATAAATCAAAATGGAGAAGCACGTGGTGCGTATGCAGACCAGTAATTATAATCCTCATTCGAGGGAGGTAGGCTGCATCATTATATTCCCCAGAGCGTTGCCATCTGTAGAGAAATTATCGTAACAATGTACATATTTAACATCCGTAAACATAGAAAAACAATCCGGAAGACTTGGGGCGGTAACAAGAGTTCAACAGTATGATCTACATATAAACAAACAGGAAGAACACTTGGGGTAAGTGCTAGAGACATCTATGTGTAGCCATGTAGAAGTCCACTTTCCGCCCCGTCTACCACCAGGGCATTTTATGACGGAGCCTCTGCAGCATGGGGAGTGGTCAGATCAAACTCCAGGGGATCCCCAGAACTCGCACACCAGTAGCCAGCCCCGTGGTGAGAGAGACCTGTGGCATCACGGCCCATGCCAGTGATCATGGAAGGATGTCTACCTTGTCCTGCAGCTTGAGCACATAAGTGTCCCAAAGGGTGGCTGCATCCTCACACCCTCTCACTTGGGAGTCATGGACCAATGACTCAGCCTCCACAGTTGCCCTGTTTTGCACAACCCTAAACCAACCACCAATCAAGGGCAGCTGGTGCGATGTGAGATATGTGTGATGCAGGTAACTGAACTGAGTGAACTTCAGACAAGCATTGTGGGTAAGCGCCTCACCTGTTCGAGCGCCATCTCCCACTGCCTGGTCGCCAGAACTGTCCTGAGGCACATGCCCCAGAGGGGCTTGACAAACAATGCACAATCTGCTTTTGCAGCTTGTAAGGGTTCATACAGCACAGTGATGGCCCTAGGGCTGAGGCTGTGTGTCAGAATGCACTGCAAACCGTGATGCAGAGTCAGGTCCTTCTGAGCCACTGCCCAAGTATTTCTGATCTCCAGGAGGAGTGCATAGTAGGCAAGATATTGGCCGGCTCCTAGGCGGTAGTCATCCTGCAAATCCTGAAAGGGGTGCAGGTCTCTATCATTGTACAGGTCTCCCATGCAGGATACCCTTGCCTCCTGCCAGGTTATCAGGTCATGAGCCCCCAACAGTGCCCTCATCCCAGGCATACTCCAGAGCGATAGTGGTGGAGCATAAGGTGGTGAGCCACTCCATGGTTGAATACACCTGTTTCAACAGCGCTGTGCGACACGTACCAGTCTGCTCATCCCTCTAGGTGGGCACCAGGGGATACCAGTCAATCTAGGATTTCTGAGGCACCAAGTTCCTCCCTGATCGATCTATACTCGCCCATTGCATCCCCCACCATCCAGGGCATAGGCCATTGTAGTTGTGCTGCCAAGAAGTAAAGCTTGAGGACCATCACTCCCTGGCCTCCTTCCATTAACAGCCGCAATAGCATTCTGATGGATACTCGCTTGTCTGCTTTGCCCGATATTAGGTCAGAGAATAATCTGCGGAAGTCCCCACAAAATGCTCTAATGGAAACCACTGGCACAGCAACAAAGAAGTATGGGAGCTTGTAGGAAAGTACCATCTTGCCTGGCATGTTACCCCCATATTTCACTGTATATATGTTGTTTTAGCTGTATGTGTCACTGGGACCCTGCCAGCCAGGGCCCCAGTGCTCATAAGTGTGCCCTGTATGTGTTACCTGTGTTATGACTAACTGTCTCACTGAGGCTCTGCTAATCAGAACCTCAGTGGTTATGCTCTCTCATTTCTTTCAAATTGTCAATAACAGGCTAGTGACCAATTTTACCAATTTACATTGGCATACTGGAACACCCTTATAATTCCCTAGTATATGGTACTGAGGTACCCAGGGTATTGGGGTTCCAGGAGATCCCTATGGGCTGCAGCATTTCTTTTGCCACCCATAGGGAGCTCTGACAATTCTTACACAGGCCTGCCACTGCAGCCTGAGTGAAATAACGTCCATGTTATTTCACAGCCATTATTTCACAGCCATTTTACACTGCACTTAAGTAACTTATAAGTCACCTATATGTCTAACCTTTACCTGGTAAAGGTTGGGTGCTAAGTTACTTAGTGTGTGGGCACCCTGGCACTAGCCAAGGTGCCCCCACATTGTTCAGGGCCAATTCCCCGGACTTTGTGAGTGCGGGGACACCATTACACGCGTTCACTACAAATAGGTCACTACCTATGTGTAGCTTCACAATGGTAACTCCGAATATGGCCATGTAACATGTCTAAGATCATGGAATTGCCCCCTCTATGCCATCCTGGCATTGTTGGTACAATCCCATGATCCCACGGGTCTGTAGCACAGACCCGGGTACTGCCAAACTGCCTTTTCAGGGGTTCCACTGCAGCTGCTGCTGCTGCTGCCAACCCCTCAGACAGGTTTCTGCCCTCCTGGGGTCCAGCCAGACTTGGCCCAGGAGGGCAGAACAAAGGACTTCCTCAGAGAGAGGGTGTTACACCCTCTCCCTTTGGAAAATGGTGTGAAGGCAGGGGAGGAGTAGCCTCCCCTAGCCTCTGGAAATGCTTTCATGGGCACACATGGTGCCCATTTCTGCATAAGCCAGTCTACACCGGTTCAGGGACCCCTCAGCCCTGCTCTGGCGCGAAACTGGACAAAGGAAAGGGGGGTGACCACTCCCCTGACCTGCACCTCCCCTGGGAGGTGCCCAGAGCTCCTCCAGTGTGCTCCAGACCTCTGCCATCTTGGAAACAGAGGTGCTGCTTGCACACTGGACTGCTCTGAGTGGCCAGTGCCAGCAGGTGACGTCAGAGACTCCTTCTGATAGGCTCCTTCAGGTGTTGCTAGCCTATCTTCTCTCCTAAGTAGCCAAACCCTCTTTTCTGGCTATTTAGGGTCTCTGCTTTGGGGAATTCCTTAGATAACGAATGCAAGAGCTCATCAGAGTTCCTCTGCATCTCTCTCTTCACCTTCTGCCAAGGAATCGACTGCTGACCGCGCTGGAAGCCTGCAAAACTGCAACAAAGTAGCAAAGACGACTACTGCAACTCTGTAACGCTGATCCTGCCGCCTTCTTGACTGCTTTCCTGGTGGTGCATGCTGTGGGGGTAGTCTGCCTCCTCTCTGCACCAGAAGCTCCAAAGAAATCTCCCGTGGGTCGACGGAATCTTCCCCCTGCAACCGCAGGCACCAAAGAACTGCATCACCGGTACCCTGGGTCTCCTCTCAGCATGACGAGCGAGGTCCCTTGAATCCAGCAACTCTGTCCAAGTGACTCCCACAGTCCAGTGACTTTTCAGTCCAAGTTTGGTGGAGGTAAGTCCTTGCATCCCCACGCCAGACTGCATTGCTGGGAACTGCGACTTTTGCAGCTACTCCGGCCTTTGTGCACTTCCGGCGGAAATCCTTTGTGCACAGCCAAGCCTGGGTCAACGGCACTCTATCCTGCATTGCACGACCTCCTGAGTTGTCCTCCGGCGACGTGAGACTCCTTTGTGTAACTTCGGGTGAGCACTGTTTCACTCCTCTTTGTAGTGCCTGTTCCAGCACTTCTGCGGGTGCTGCCTGCTTCTGAGAGGGCTCTTCGTCCTGCTGGGCGCCCCTCTGTCCCCTGAAGCAATTGGCGACATCCTTGTCCCTCCTGGGCCACAGCAGCATCCAAAAACCCTAACCGCACGACTTGCAGCTAGCAAGGCTTGTTTGCGGTCTTTCTTCAGGAAAACACTTCTGCACAACTCTCCACAGCGTGGGGCATCCATCCTCCAAAGGGGAAGTTTCTAGCCCTTGTCGTTCCTGCAGAATCCTCAGCTTCTACTGTCCAGTAGCAGCTTCTTTGCACCCACAGCTGGCATTTCCTGGGCATCTGCCCATCTCCGACTTGCTTGTGACTTTTGGACTTGGTCCCCTTGTTCCACAGGTACCCTCGTTTGGAAATCCATCGTTGTTGCATTGCTGGTTTGTGTCTTTCCTGCAGAATTCCCCTATCACGACTTCTGTGCTCTTTGGGGAACTTTAGTGCACTTTGCACTCACTTTTCAGGGTCTTGGGGTGGGCTATTTTTCTAACCCTCACTGTTTTCTTACAGTCCCAGTGACCCTCTACAAGGTCACATAGGTTTGGAGTCCATTCGTGGTTCGCATTCCACTTTTGGAGTATATGGTTTGTGTTGCACCTATCCCTATGTGTCCCCATTGCATCCTATTGTAACTATACATTGTTTGCACTGTTTTCTAATACTATACTGCATATTTTTGGTATTGTGTACATATATCTTGTGTATATTTGCTATCCTCATACTGAGGGTACTCACTGAGATACTTTTGGCATATTGTCATAAAAATAAAGTACCTTTATTTTTAGTATATCTGTGTATTGTGTTTTCTTATGATATTGTGCATATGACACTAGTGGTACTGTAGAAGCTTCACTCGTCTCCTAGTTCAGCCTAAGCTGCTCTGCTAAGCTACCATTATCTATCAGCCTAAGCTGCTAGACACCCTATTCACTAATAAGGGATACCTGGGCCTGGTGCAAGGTGTAAGTACCCCTTGGTACTCACTACAAGCCAGTCCAGCCTCCTACAGAGCTGAGGAAGTATTATCATTTTATCTATAGGGGCTCAGCACATGTGTGACAGGGACAGGTGCATCCAAAAGCCTGAGGACTGTCGAAGCGACGTGAGCGTTCTCCATGGTTCCTCTCAGGGAGATCCCTCTCAGTGTGGTATATGTTAACCCCAAGATATCAAAATGTCTCCAACTCCCAGGGCAAACAATCTAGTTACAGTTCCTCAAAGTCTGCACTTTCCACCTTTCATAAGAGGAAAATGTAGGACTTCTCCTTGTTCACCCAAAGGCCTGTCATACCACCAAAGAGGTAAAAAAATCAAAAAGAACTAGCAGATCTCGCCCAGGGTTTCGTAGGTAGACCAGGACATTGTCTGCATATAACAAAACTGCGTGCCAGTGTGGCCCCACCGCTATGCCCCAGTCTGGGCCCTGCTCTTGCAGTAGGTCAGCCAGGGGCTTCCTGGCCAATGCAAAGGTTATGGGGGAGATGCAGCATCCCTGCTGTGTTCCCCTGCCGATGTCGAATTGATGCAACATTTGGTGCCATGTAGAGTACCTTAACCCTGCTCAGGGACCCGGGTTCACTCCAAGGCCTTCCAAGGCAGGCAGCAGGTACGACCACTCAAGAGTGCTGAAAGCTTTCTTGAAGTCCAAGGAGACTGCCACTGGGAGCTACGTGGACCCCTACACTGCACCGATAAGGTGGCACAACCTGTGAGTGTTATAGGAGGTGGCTATCTAAGGGATGAAGCCGCATAGATCAGGGTGGACCAGCGTTTGGAGAATTGGGAGCAATTGATTAGCTAGCACTTTGCTCAAGATTTTATAAACAGTTTTCAGCATTGACAGAGAGCGCTAAGATCCCACCTCCACGGAGTCCTGCCTGAATTTAGCAACACCACAATGATGGCCTCAGAGAGTCGGGCAACCTACCCTGCTGGTGCTCCTCCTGATACATCACCAGCAATCTGGGAGCAAGGGTAGTCATGAAGATTGTGGAGAAATCTACCAGGAACTCATCCATTCCTGGGAGCTTGTTGTGGGCCATATGACTTATTGCTGCCTTAAGCTGTATGGGGTGTTCAAATTCCTGGAACTGCAGGGGGATTAGGCAGGGGAGGGTGGCTCCAGCAAGATAGTGCTGGAGGCATTTAGGGAGTGGTCAGGGGGGAATACAGCTCTTCATAGTACTGAGCAAAGATCTTGCATATGGCAGCTTGCAAAGTCACAGTTTCTCCAGTAAGAGTGTGAATCGCTCCAATAATGGTTCTTGGGGCCACGGAGTGCAGAAGCCATGCCAAAATATGGCCCAGCTTATCTCCATCCACCTGCTGATGGGCCAGTGATGCTTATAATCAATGTTACTAAGGCAGCGTGTCTCTTCCCTACATTGACTCACAGATCCTGGAGTCATGCATGAACCTCAACCACTGTTACTGCCTTAAGTTCAGTAGCACGCAAGCACGTCTCCAAGGCCAGTACATTGTGAAGGCGGGATACCTGTTCTTCCCACAAAGTCTTGATGCAATGCCCCCTCATGACCACTTTCATTGCATCCCTCTCTACTCCCTTGTACCCTGCAAAATCTTCATTCTCATCAAAGTAATAAAGCTGATGAGTGCTGATAGTGTCCTTGTAGGCTGCATCTAGGAGGGCCTCCATCAACAGTTGCCAGATCGGGATCAGTGCCATGTCCTCTGTCTAATGATGGAAGGCCATCTTAATGGGGCTGTGGTCCAATAGCGTCCGGCCTAAATATACTGAGTTCAGCACTGCAAGCAGCGCTGCCCTCCGGACAATGAGTCTGATTCCACCAGCCTTTCCTGGCAGTGTACACCACCAGGGAAAGGCTGGCAGAATGAGTGACTCGGGCCCCCTCCTGGGGGCACCTGCACTGCCCATGCACCTGGCATGGGCAGTGCTGTGGCCCCCATGCACAGCCCGATGCGCATTTCACTGCCTGGTTTACGGGCAGTGAAATGCGAGATGGGTGCTGCTGCACCCACCGCACTGACACATTGCTGCCGGCCCAGCTGGATGTTCATAATGTGGCCGGCAGGGGGTTTCTGCATGCTGGCGGTCTTCTGTCAACCATCAGCACTGATCTCAGCAGGGAAACCCGCTGAGATCATAATGAGGGCCTTAGTCTAACCTAGTGCATATCTGATGTTCCCGAGTGTAATAAGAGTATGCCGCGTCTCCCTGAGTGACCCAACCGCCACGTCATGCAGCTGTGTTGTGGATGTCCAGTGTCTAAAATGTTTGGTGGCCTGTAGGCCCTGTGTCCCCAAAGAGGGGGCACAGAGTGATCCATGTCCGTGCAATGCACATAAATAAAGTCCCCACCCCAAATACCAGGGGCCTGGTGGTCCAAGAGTAAGGCCGGTGGCAATGTGTGCGAGAATTCACCTTGAAGTGTGTTGGGTGCGTATAATGAAATGACTGATAGAGAGCACACATCCAGGGCACCTTCTAGTAACACATAGCACCCATCAGGGTCCACCACCATCTTGCTCTGCACAAATGGGACCCCTAGAGCAATTCAAATCACTGCGATTCTGGCAAATGCAGAGTACCTAGTGACAAACACCTGCACACCCCTGCCCTAATGATATTATCCAGCTCAGTTGCAAAAAGGGGGGTCTCCTTAAGGTAGGCTATGTGTATGTGTCTCTGCTGTAGGTACGCATATATTCCATGTCAGCAAATAGGGGTTGCCATACCACTTATGTTCCAAGTCAGTATATTGTATGTAAAAGCCATAAGGTAAGTGTTGTGCCCCCAGCTAAGGCATGCTAGTGTGCCCACTGACTTCATAATTCTCATGACCCCTGACTCTTCCCCCACTGCCCTGCACAATTCCAATGAATAACATCAAACAAAACATATTAATAACGCCCATACCCTACGCTTGCACACTAACAAGCATCGTGCCACAATGTCCCCAACAAACCAACCAGAAACAAAATCGTGACCTCAATGCTGAGTAATCCTTGTGGAAGTATTTGACGGTCAGGCCAGGAGGTAAATGGCATAAGTTCCGATGTAACCTCAAACATCCTGAGCCAAAGAATTGGGCATGATCTCCCCAGAGTCTCCCCGCAGTCAACCATTACCTCCAGGAGCCCACTAAGGGACCACTTCCTCGATTGCCACCCCACACAAACATACTTTGCTTCACTCACCGGCAGGGAAAAAGTCAGTGTGTTCCAGCATCTCCCTCTTTGAGGAGATCTTAACAAAGCAATGGTGGAGTCTCCATCAGAAGACATCAATCTTGGGGTACCAACTACAGACTCCTGATCAGTGTGGAGGTGCCAGCACCTGGAATCTGTTGATACCATGAAGGGAGACCTCCACCACCACCACCACTTGTTCTTTTGCAGCTTTTTCCTCAGATGGGCGGACCGAGGTTTGTGCGGGCAGTGGCAGTGCCCGGGCCTTCCATCTGAACATCCCTGCAGGTCGTCTCTCTCCTCTCCGACTTGGTCCTGAGCATCCTTGGTGCCTAGCCATGTCCAGGGTTCCTATGGGGAGGAGAAGAAGTGAGTTGTGTTGGCATCCACCTCCCTGACCCTAACAGGAAAGAGCGGGCTAACGTCAGGCCCCAGGTGTGCAGCCACCCCTTCCCAGTCCCCAAAAGTGTTACAATGCCTTTCGACCTCCGCTGCACAATCAGGATGCGCCATGATGGTATTCCCATTTTACATCCAGGTGCCCTTTGTGCAGAACAGTTGCAGTAGAACGTCTATGTCTCTGTAATTGAGCAGGCGTGCAATCACTGGGCATTGCACCAAAAGTGCCCCTCTGTATTCTCCGCTCTCACCTTGAGGTCTCGTACTTCAGTCTGTAGGGGTTTAGCTGATCCTGCATAGCTGCCAAGGAGGGCTGCAGTGAAGTCAGGGAGGACTCTGCACCATCCATTTTCTCCGCGAGCTTGGCGTGGTCCAATCCATTTTCCATCTGGATCACCCCAAGATGGGTCTCAATAGCTGTTTTAGGGTCCTGGATGGCTTTCAACACTCTATCAAACATCCCATTATGTTTTTCAAGGGTGCTTTCCAGTTGCCAGATCAAATCTAATGGCATGGAGGACACCACCAGCATAGCCATGATAATTTTTATTGAGGCAGCGGCTTGGAAGCTTTCAGTCTGACAATGCCCCAACGGCTGCCATCCACGGCAACTGGGGACCCAAAGCAGAGGGGAGTCAAGCATCCAACTCTAGTGCTGGCCATTCTTAGGGGCTAATCAAGTGGATGCTTGGAACACCCCGAGTCGTGCAGCATCCTAATCATGCCCACAGCCCCAGCGTCACGTTGTTCTCAAGGAGACCTTGTGTGGGCCGGTGCAGACAGCAAGGGCACCACCAATGATCCGCGCTGTCATATTTTTCAAGAGGGTGCATCAGGACCCCCCGGAGCATCACCTCGGAATGCCCTGCTCAGCGAGCGGTGGTGCACCATATGCATGGGAGAGAAAGGGGGGATGAAGAGGGCTCAAGACAAGATTTGCCCTGATGGATTCCACTGGAGTGCTGCTGTCCAATGAGGCAAGGGCATCTCCCACCCGCTGTAGTTCTGTGCATGCAAGCATGGTCCCCCAGTCACTCAAGAAATGTTGTAGGTGTTCCAGTCTCTGAACTGGCAGTAATAGCCAGAAGTCCCCCACTACAACTTATGCCCAGGGCTTCGTAGCAGCCAATCCTGTCACCCTCTGCACTATGCTGATGACCCCAATAAGGAGGGGATGAATGCCTGGTGTTGGCACATGGTGATGGGATTCATTTTTGGTCACTTACTTCACCACCACCAGCCCTCCTCAAATAATGCGTCCACTCGTGTGCACCAATCCATATTACATATCGTGGCCTGGTAGTAGACCCCGTCTACCCCACCATGCACCACAATTCAGGGCAATGTCATGGGGCTCAGCTCCAGCTGGAAGGCTAAACTGCCCCGCGCTGGCAGCTCCAGCCCGTAGGAGGCAGCAAGTAATGCTCCTTACGGGCACCCAGAAGCTCACCTCCGCCCAAGTTAGTGTTGTAGTCGGCCTTCAACAGGGTCGCCGCCATCATCTGTCATGATTATGTAGGTCTAGATATCGGATCTGCTCCCTCGTCACAGGGAAAAACCAGCTCATCAGTGTGGCTGTCATAAGCTCGGCTGTGCACTCCCCCAGGCAACGGCGACATGGGGCCCGATCCTGGCAGCCACCAGTGCAGCTGCTCCCAGACCTCTCAGGCTGCAGTGGATGGCAAAGTGGCTCACATCTCCAGCCGATCAACTGCTGCAGGCAAGGTGTGTGAGGCAGATACAGGCTCCAGCGGCAGACAACCCACCCACTGTGCGGGCAGTAATGGGAACACCAGATCTTCTGTGCAGCCATCACCAGCCCAGCTGCATGCTCCCCACACCAGTGGCCGCTCTAGGCCTTCTTCACAAGCGCTCTCTGGCATCTCCACACACAATGCACCAGGGCTAAAAAGGGCAGCAGAGCAGTCAGAGCCACAGGGTCCTCGGCAGACACCTGCAGCTGCTGAGAGGTGCTACAGGCTCCCAGCGCCAAGTCCGGGTACAAGCCTTGTGTGCCACTGGAGCAGGCCTCATTGCAGGGTCACCTCTCCCACCATTCAGGGCCTACAAACTTCATCTGGGGATGACCCCATCACCACACACTAAGTAGCATCCGCCGGGAAGGGTCTCACCTTCAGTTTCGTGGGGCAGAAAGATGAAAGATGATCGACGATGGTCTGAGATCAGAGCAGAGCCTCACTGAAAGGCAGCCTCTCCTGGTGCCATCTTGGCCACGCCCCACAACAGTTTAACCCCTTCTTTGCCAGGCCTTTTCCCCTCAGGTGGCAAGCCTTTTTTTGGCTATGTGGGGCAGTTTTTGCTTAGGTCCTCATAACTTTTCTTCCACATAAGCTACCCACACCAAATTTGCATCCTTTTTTTCCAACATCCTAGGGATTCTAGGGGGTACCCAGACTTTGTGGGTTCCCATGAAGGAGACCAAGAAATTAGCCAAAATACAATGAAAATTTCGTTTTTTTAAAAACAAATGGGAACAAAGGGCTGCAGAATAAGGTTTGTGTTTTTTCCCTGAAAATGGCATCAACAAAGGGTTTGCAGTTCTAAAATCACCAGCTTCCCAGCTTTCAGGAACAGGCGGACTTGAATCAGAAAACCCAATTTTTCAACGCAATTTTGGCATTTTACTGGTACATACCCCATTTTTACTATTTTTTGTGCTTTCAGCCTCCTTCCAGTTAGTGACAAAAATGGGTATGAAACCAATGCTAGATCCCAGACAGCTAAACATTTCTGAAAGGTAGACAACATTTTGAATCCAGCAAGAGGTAATTTGTGTAGATCCTACAAGGTTTTCCTACAAAAAATAACAGCGGAAATTAAACAATATTGAAATTGAGGTAACAAAAACAGTCATTTTTCTCAACGGTTTACTCTGTAACTTTTCCTGCAATGTCAGATTTTTGAAAGCAATATATTGTTACATCTGCCGGACTCATCTGGTTGCGGGGATATATAGGGGTTGTAGGTTCATCAAGAACCCTAGGTACCCAGAGCCAATAAATCAGCTGCACCTTGCAATGGGTTTTCATTCTATACCGGGTATACAGCAATTCATTTTCCGAAATATAAAGAGTGAAAAATAGGTATCAAGAAAACCTTTGTATTTCCAAAATGGGCACAAGATAATGTGTTGAGAAGCCGTGGTTATTTGCACATCTCTGAATTCCGGGGTGCCCATACTAGCACATGAATTACAGGGCATTTCTCAAATAGACTTCTTTTTACACAATATCTTACATTTGGAAGGATAAAATGTAGAGAAAGACAAGGGGCAATAACACTTGTTTTGCTATTCTGTGTCCCCCCAAGTCTCCCGATAAAAATGGTACCTCACGTGCAAGGGTATACCTAATGCTCGCGACAGGAAACACAACAGGGACACATCACAATTTCACATTGAAATCTGACGTGCTTTTTGCAAAGCGCCTAGCTCTAGATTTTGGCCTCTGGGTCAGCCGTCACCTAGGGAAACCTACCAAACCTGCGCATTTTTAAAAACTAGACACTTAGGGGAATCCAAGACGGGGTGACTTGAGGGGCTCTCACCAGGTTCTGTTACCCAGATTCCTTTGCAAACCTCATAATTTGACTAAAAACACTTTTTCTTCACATTTCGGTGACACAAAGTTCTGGAATCTGAGAGGAGCCACGAATTTCCTTCCACCCAGCGTTTCCCCAAGTCTCCCGATAAAAATGGTACCTCACTTGTGTGGGTAAGCCTAGCGCCCGCAAAAGGACATGCCCCATAACACTATCTGGACACAACAAAATTATCAAAGACAAAACTACCTGTTCTTTGCGGGGGCACCTGTGTTTTTGGTCCTAGGCTCAGCAGCCATCTAGGGAAACCTACCAAACTCAGACATTTCTGAAAACTAGACACCCAAGGGAGTCCATAGAGGTGTGCCTTACATGGATCACCCAATGTTTTCTTACCCAGCATCCTCAGCAAACCTCAAATTTAACTAAAAAATCACATTTTTCCCACAATTCTGTGTGGGATTACTGCACTGGGACAAATTTCCTACCCCCCAATGTTCCCCTCAGTCTCCTGGTAAAAATGATACCTCACTTGTGTAGGTGGGCATAGTGCCTGTGACAGGGAAGAGACAAAAACATGTTGAAATTGAGGGGGAACCAAAGCAGGTCCAAAAGGGCAGTTTAAAAAAAAAATTATTAGGCTGACAAGTGCAGCAGAATTTTTATCGGTATAGATGAGACAATGCTGGGTGGTAGGAATTTTGTGGATTCCTGCAGATTCCGGAAGGTTCCATGACAAAAATGTGGAAAATTTGTGTGATTTCCAGCAAAGATGGAGGTTTGCAGGGCATTGTGGGTAAGAAAATGGTGCGGGTGCATGGGAAGCACACCACCCTGGAATCACCCAGTTGTTTAGTTTTCAGATGTGTCTAGGTCATGTGGATTTTTCTACATGGCAGCGTCCCAAAGTCCAAAAAGCGCAGCCCTCACCATTCCAAGTGGAACGATTTTGAGAGTTACCTAAGCTCTCATGGCCCAAATGTAAAACCAAAACCCCAAATAATCAAATGTCCTCTTGCTTGCCATGGGATAAGATGTGTTAGTGTGCGGGGGAGAGCTGAAAGACTGTTACCCCCTTCAGTTGGGGTGGGGGCATAACCAGGCCCATACTGGTTGGTAGCCACCACCCCACAATTTTTTATATTTTTTTTAATTCCCTGGCATCTAGTATGCGTTCTGTCCCCCGGGGAGTGGATCTGGGGTAAATGCCCCATCTGCACACCGGTGGGCAGAACAACTTTTGCTCCATTTATTTGGGGTGAGGGTATGGCCATACCCCCACCCTCTTATTTTGGAAAACAATCTTCCCTGGTCTCTGGTGGGCTTTCTGCCCTGGGCCTTCCAAAAATAGGCCGATCTGCCCCCAGGGGGGACAGATATGGCCAACAGTAATGTGTCCCCCATGGGGAGTGACCCTTGCCCAAGGGGTTTCCCCCCCCAAACAAAACTCACACATACACACACCAATCCCTGATGCCTAAGTGGTTTCTGCCCCCCCGGGGGCAGATCTGCCTAATAAAAATAGGCCGATCTGCCCCCAGGAGGGCAGCAATGGCCTAAAAATAAATTTGCCCCCAAGGGAGCGACCCTTGCCTAAGGGGTCGCTCCCCTCATGACAAAACAACAAAAAAAGAAAATTCTCTGGTGTCTAGTGGCATTTCTGCTGCCCGATCGCAGCAGAAATGCTGAGAGAGAAATGAAAGGAGAGAAAAGGCCTTTCCTCTCCTTTCATGCCTCTTTCGCCCCTCAAAGTGATCGGAGGAGAAATGCTTTTGCATTTCTCCTCCGATGTCAGCGCGCAATCGCGCGCTGACATCATCAGACGCCACGGGGGGGTTGGGGTTGGAAGGGGAAGAGATTCCCCTTCCATCCCTGCCCAGGGGAGGGGGGTGCCAGGCCCCCGGGGGAGAGCTAGCGCTTCCCTGTGGGCCCCTAGCTGGACGTAACCGTTACGTCCAGGGCACCCGAGGGGTGAATTCATCTTATGTTTTACCTTCGGTAATGTAAAGACTCTGTGCTAGTCAGTGGCTCTTATTATCATGGATTTGTGTTCATTAGAGCAATTCGGGCACGTGAGGGGGTGGGACTCAATTCTTTGATTCAGCAACCTGTGTTTCGTGAGCAGGGTCGGACAACCCTATCGGATAATCAGACAGTTCCTGAAGTGCTGGTCTGACAGGTTAGTGTGCGGGCTGTTTTTTGGGGGGGTTTTTGTGGGACTGTTTTTTGGTCTGGTTTTTACTGTAATCTTCCCAGATAATACCACAAATATCAACTGCAGCAAGCACAAGTGTAAGGTAGGAACAACTCACGAACCCAACTGCACTCAAATTAGTGCTTTATTCCAGGCAGTGCTATTGTGCTGACAGTCTAGCAACATCCTAGTTTATAACGACCTACCTCTAATAATAATATTCCTATCTTAGCTGCAGCCTATGTTCCACATTATGCTCTTAAAGCTGTAACACAATACTACATCTTCCCTCTTCTTTTTAAAAAGAAACAAAAAAAAAAGAATAAATAAAGCACGAGAAGTGAAACAGAATAAATAAAATTCTAACATCAATAACTGTAACAGTCTAACATTGTTCAATTAATCTCTTAGATTCTTTAATATCAAATTGATTTGCTAACATCACAATTAGTATCATTGATATTTTGAGCAGCATGTGACATTTCAGTATCTATTTCACTGCTTCTTTCTCCATCTCTATCACCACCATAATGCTCATCTATTAGTGACTGCTTAATCTTTTTGAAATTTGAGACATTTCTGGCCACACTTTTCGCTTTACTCTGTGCTGAAATCACTGATCTTTTAATTTTTGTCTCAAAGGATTTGGATCAAATATCGTGTTTGGGGATGTTTGATTATTATTAAATAATCTGGGTCATAGTTTTGACATGCCTTGCCTGCATAACTTTTCATTCTTTCCTTTGTGAACATAGCCTTTTTGAGAACTTCTTCATGACATTCTGGAGATTTTCCTGGCAATTTTGAAAAACAACTTTAACTCACCTGTCCAAACATCAATTCTGATAGGCATTTCCCGGTTGTTCCATGAAACATATTGTTGTAGTCTCTAAGCCTTGAGATGAGGCTTGATTTCAAGTTACAGCCACTAACTTTGCTCTCTAAACTGTTTTTTAATTACTCACAAATTGCTCAAGTATATGCTGGTGGCCAATGAGGGGTTATTTTACTATGAATCACTCCCATGTACTTTAGAAATCTTTTAATCTCTTCACCATTAAATGGTGGACCATTGTCAGTTTTTAATTCAACAGATACCCCTAAATTGAAAATATCTAATCTAGAATGAGTAGCATAGAAGATTATGAATTTTAAGCAACGTGCTTTACTTTTGAGAAACTTAAATATTCATCCATAAAGACATATAGATAATGCCCTGAATCCTTGGGTCCACAGAAGACTGCTGCTTGTGTTTTCCAAATCACCACAGGCAACCTTGACATTCTAATTTCTTCTTTGAATGTTCTTTTCATAGTGCACTGACATAAACAATAAGTTTGTATAGTTTCTTCAGCACAAGCATCAAGTCGAGAAAACCATAGCTTGTCACATAAAAATGTCTTTGTTGCAATTATTCCTCTGCACATTTCATGAGCAATCTCAATTACACATCTTTAAAGTATATGGGGTATTACTATTTGGTTCCCTCTTAAAAGAATGGCAAATGAAGCAACTGCCAAACTATCAGGTACATTTTTAAAAGCCAACAAACTGTTCTTCTCAACTTCTAAAAGTACACACGTCATATTATAAATACGTCTCCATCTGTTTGTACTGATTATTTTCTTAACATCTTGTATTGTTTGATCTGCCATTGTAACTTTTATTAATTCCATTTCTGTAATTCTCTCAGGAGTTGCAGCCTTAATTAGGAAACAAAATATTCTTCTGCCAATGATGCTTGCTCTTGATGTGTTAAGATGGGATGTCTAATTAATTAGTCTGCATGTTTAAAATGTTTACCCAGTTTATGTACAATATTGTAATTATAATCCATTGGTCTCATGCCCCATCTTTCAATGTGTTATGGCATTTTTGCATTTTGGTTACCAAATAGTGTCGAGAATCCCTGATGATCAATAATATCTAAAAATGGCTTCCCATATGGAAAGGTATGATAATATTTGCATACCCAAATGACTGCCAACCTTTCTTTTTCTGTCTCTGAATATTTTTTTTCAGACAAACTTCTGCTGCCATTGGATATTACATGCAGAACACTTTCTCTTCCAGGTTTACGCTATACAAGTATTGATCCTAATCCTACTGGACCAGCATCCACTATTAGTTCTTGTACACATTTTTGTATCAAAATACGACAGATGTGTCGTAGATGAAATGTCTTTTCATTTTCATGAATGACATTGCACGAGCCATCCCATTCAAATTTGTTTCCTCTTTTCGTTAATTCACCTAAGGGGGCCCTTATAGTAGCAAAGGCTTTGATATATCGTGAGCAGTAACTGTCTATACCAGGAATTAAACATAACTCTGAAAACTTCCTTGGCTGTGACATGTTGACTAAAGAAAAAACGTTACTTCATGCTATTTTTCACTGGTGTGATGACATTCTTTATTGTTTCCCGTAATATTTCAGCAGCTCAGCAAGTTTCAAAGTTCACCATTTTGTATCTATCCAAAATGGGTAGAGAATGTTACTACACATCTTGCTTGGTCAACAATCTCGAGCCTTTGCATAAGTCTAGTCTCACAAATACAGCAGCCCCACTTAGGTTGCTTATCTTGCATTCCAAATGTGGTCCTTGATGTTTTTTGTTCCAACTGCCATGTTGGGAATTCTTATATCTACACATACTCTGATTCTGTCTGTGTTTTTCTTTCAAACCACAACTATTGGAGAAACCCAAGGCATTGTGCCAGTTAGTGGCTCAATTATATCTTGTTATAATAAAGAGCTTATTTCCTCCTCTGTTTTATTTTGCAGTTGTAGTGGAACTTCCCTGTGCAACTGTGCTACTGGTTTAAACAGATTCATATATGTGCAAAGTAATCACTTTTCCTTTCAACTTGCCTAGCTTGTGGAATAGACCTGGATATTTCCCCTAGAATTGGATGTTGTACTGAGATATGAGATGTCGTTGCAATCAAACCCATAAGCCCTTGCTTAACAAACAAGGACCCCAAACTTCTCATTTTAAAACATGAATTTCCGCTTATTGTGTCATTTTCCCATATGTTTGAGTTTCTGTGAACTTTCTTTTATAACTGGCAGGACGTCTGCCTCCCCAATGCAAAATTTTCAGATTAGATGGACTTAATATAGGCTTGTCAACTATTTTCTCCATTCAGGTGCTGCATGTTGCTCGACTATCCAAAACAAACTGCGCTTTATGTAATACCACAAGGACATAAAGGGGGTCATTCTGACCCTGGCGGTAATTACCGCCATGGCGGAGGTCGGCGGTAGCACCGCCAACAGGCTGGCGGTGCACCGCTGGGCATTCTGACCGCGGCGGTTCAGCCGCGGCCAGAAACGGAAAGTCGGCGGTGTACCGCCGACTTCCCGCTGCCCTTGAGAATCCTCCATGGCGGCGGAGCGCGCTCCGCCGCCATGGGGATTCTGACACCCCCTACCGCCATCCGGTTCCTGGCGGTTCTCCCGCCAGGAACAGGATGGCGGTAGGGGGTGCCGCAGGGGCCCCCGTAAGAGGGCCCCACGAAGAATTTCAGTGTCTGCTTTGCAGGCACTGAAATTCGCGACGGGTGCAACTGCACCCGCCGCACCTTCCCACTCCGCCGGCTCCATTCTGAGCCGGCGTCCTCGTGGGAAGGGTGTTTCCCGCTGGGCTGGCGGGCGGACTTTCGGCGGTCGCCCGCCGGCCCAGGTGGAAAGTCAGAATGACTGCCGCGGTCTTTTGACCGCGGAGCGGTCTTTCGGCGGGAACCGCTTGGCGACCGCCGTCCGCCGCGGTCAGAATGACCCCGAAAGTACCTACTTTCTTTATATGACCCCTTTGTGTTAGACATGTTTCTTCTGAATTTATTTTAGGTGTTTCTTGCATTATGTATAACAGTTCCATTGAATTATCTTCTTGGATAGGATCAGGGTCACTGCTGCTGTGGCGGTTCGACTGCCACATTATGACCCTTACAGTCACACCACCACGGTACAGTAGTCTACGCCGGGATCGATGATCCCGACGGGCTGACGGTGGTGGAGGTCAGAACCACCCAGTGCAGCACTACATGCAGCACCACCCTGCTGATTACATCCTGGTTCTCCACCAGCCTTTTCATGGTGTTTTTACCACCATGAAAAGGCTGGCAGAGAGCAGGTGCAGGGGTCCCCCTGCCCAGCACTCTCACAATGCTCACTGTCTGCTGTGCTATGCAGACAGTGAGCATTTTGAGGGTGCTGGTGCCCACTGCAGCTCTAGTATTGCCACTCGGCTGACGGGCAGAAGCCTTGGTTTCCGCCCGTCAGCCCAGCAGGAAAGTTGTAATGGGTTGTGGGGGTAGTAGCCAGTTTTGCGGCAACCTCCTCATCAGAAGTTCGGCAGACGGTTCGTCCTGTCTGCCGAACTCCTAGTCAGGCCCTCAGTCTCCTGATCCTCTGTTTGTCTTTTGTACTTGTCATTACTTTTCTATCCTGTTTTTTCATACTTTAATATCTCCCTTTTATGTAATCTCCATTTTAGTTTTTCCACACTACTGCAAATTGGTCAATTCTTCCACATTTCCAACATGTTTGTCCCAAAGCTGGACAACTTGCTATGTGAGAAAATTGTAAACCACATTAATAGCACTGCTCATTTTTCTCCTTTTGGATTAGTCATTTTTTATTCCTTTTTCATATTTGACATTTGTCAAAGTTGTTTCATTGTTACATTGTTTTTAAATGCCCTTATTCCATGTGTGAAGCTTTGCTTGTTCCTCTTGTGAGCCATCATTAAAATAATTGGTAAATCATATGTTTTTCTAGTAGTTTTTTATTAAACTCTCTTGAATTACATCCTCCAAATATTCTCAACCTTATAACTTCCATGGTATTGAATTTATCATATTTGTGGAATGTAACTAGTTTATGTTACCTTGTAACTCACCTGTCAATTGACTTGTCTTCTCGTTGATTGGCAGTACTGAAATTGTATCTCTCAAAACCTATATTCCATTGCAGGTCAAATGCTTCATAAAGACATTTTGTAAGCCCTTTGTAAGTACTTGCATCTTTAGAAAATGTTATAATTAGATCCTCTACTTCATCTCCTATCAGATTGAGTAATACACCTCTTGCTCACTCATCAGAACATTTTTTCACACATAACTTTCAGAAAATGTTCAAATCTTTTCCACTTTTCCCATCTTGGAGCTGAAGATTGCTGATTAAACATATGAAAGGGCACTAGTCTGTGAAAAATTATAGCAGAACCATTTGTTTGTTCTTCGTCTAAAGGAATTTGTTGAGGCTCCATAATTTCTACAGGCTCCAAAGACCCATTTCCTTGACATATATTTTTTTTAAAGAAAGACAAATATGGGAATATTTTTTTCCTTCAATGTTTTTATTTTTTATTCACAATTATTCGTTTAAATATTGTTTTGAATATTTAGAATACAAAATCCATTTCAAAAAATATTTTTCAGCCAGTTTAAAATGGCAACTTCCTTTGTTGCTTATGTTTTGTCCAAAACTGTGCGTGACTTCCAAATAGCCATCAAGAGATCTTCTCTTTCAAAATCATGCACTACTTCACAAGCAACTGATTTTGTAAACACCACTGTGACGAGTGAGATCCTCTCACATTTTCAGGGCAGTCACACCTTGACACTCAAGCTTGAGACACCCCAAACATTCCTCAAGACACATTTCCTCAGTGATGGGAATCATACCTCAATAGTGACCTTGTCCCAATGAAATAGACCTTCACCAAAGCATAGAAGATCCAGCAAACGCTACCACACAGTCCATCCCATCCTCGTCACCACCTTAGTAAGTTAGGAGCAACTCAGGAACCAGATTGTTGTATTCAAATCAGTGGTTTACTCCAATCAATCAATAATATTTATAAAGCGCGCTACTCACCCGTGAGGGTCTCAAGGCGCTAGGGGGAGGGGGTTACTGCTGCTCGAAGAGCCAGGTCTTGATCTGCCTCCGGAATGCGAGGTGGTCCTGGGTGGTCCTGAGGTTGGCGGGGAGGGAATTCCAAGTCTTGGCCGCCAGGTAGGAGAAGGATTTCCCACCTGCCGTGGTGCGGCGGATGCGAGGGATGGCGGCGAGTGCGAGGCTGGCAGAGCGAAGTTGACAGGTGGGCGTGTAGAAACTGAGGCGACGGTTGAGGTATTCGGGTCCCTTGTTGTGGAGGGCTTTGTGTGCGTGGGTGAGGAGCCTGAAGGTGATCCTTTTGTTGACGGGTAGCCAGTGCAGGTGTCTCAGGTGGGCGGAGATGTGGCTGTGGCGGGGTATGTCGAGGATGAGGCGTGCGGAGGCGTTTTGTATTCGCTGAAGACGTTTCTGGAGTTTTGCAGTGGTTCCTGCGTATAGGGTGTTTCCGTAGTCCAGGCGGCTTGAGACGAGGGCGTGGGTCACAGTTTTTCTGGTGTCGGCGGGGATCCAGCGGAAGATCTTTCGGAGCATGCGGAGAGTGAGGAAGCAGGAAGACGAGACGGCGTTGACTTGTTTTGTTATGGTGAGATGCGGGTCCAGGATGAACCTGAGGTTGCGTGCGTGGTCAGAGGGGGTTGGTGCGGTGCCCAGGGCCGTGGGCCACCAAGTATTGTCCCAGGCGGACGGGGTGTTTCCGAGGATGAGGACTTCCGTTTTGTCTGAGTTCAGCTTCAGGCGGCTGAGTTTCATCCATTCTGCAACGTCTTTCATTCCATCCTGCAGGTTGGTCTTGGCGATGGTAGGGTCCTTGGTGAGGGAAAGTCTCAGCTGGGTGTCGTCGGCATAGGAGATGATGTTGATGTTGTGTTTGTGTGCGATGTCGGCGAGGGGACTCATGTAGACATTGAAGATAGTCGGGCTGAGCGAGGAGCCCTGTGGGACGCCGCAGATGATCTCGGTGGGGTCCGAGCGGAACGGCGTGAGGTAGACTCTTTGGGAGCAGTTGGAGAGGAAAGAGGTGATCCAGTCCAGGCCCTGTCCTTGGATACCGGTGGAGTGGAGGCGGGAAATTAGGGTTCGTGGCAGACAGTGTCAAAGGCGGCCGAGAGGTCGAGGAGGATGAGGGCGGCTATTTCTCCGTTGTCCAGCAGAGATCTGATGTCATCGGTGACAGCGATGAGGGCGGTTTCTGTGCTGTGGTTGGCTCAGAATCCGGACTGTGACGGGTCGAGTAGGTTGTTGTCTTCAAGGAATTTGGTCAGTTGCTTGTTGACAGTCTTCTCAATGACTTTGGCAGGGAAGGGGAGGAGCAAGATGGGGCGGAAGTTCTTCAGGTCGCCGGGGTCCGCCGTAGGTTTCTTCAGGAGAGCGTTGACTTCCGCGTGTTTCTAGCTCTCGGGGAAGGTGGCAGATGCAAACGAGCTGTTGATGATGGTCTGGAGATGGGGGGGCGATGATGTCGTCGGCCTTGTTGAAGATGAAGTGGGGGCAGGGGTCCCAGGGGGCACCGGAGTGGATGGTGTTCATGGTGGTTTTGGTCTCTTCCGCGCTGATGTGTGTCCAGGCGTTGAGGGTGATGGCTAGGGCTGTGGGTTCTATTGTGGTTGGCTGGGTCTGAGGACCGAAGCTGTTGTGTAGGTCGGTGATCTTTCGATGGAAGAAGGTAGCGAGGGAGTTGCAGAGATCTTGTGAGGGCGAAATGGAGTTGGAGTCGGCGTTAGGGTTGGAGAGCTCTTTGACGATGTTGAAGAGTTCTTTGCTGCTGTGAGTGTTCTTGTCCAGTCTGTCTTTGAAGGATGTTCTTTTGGTGGCGCGGATCAGCTGATGGTGTTCGCGGGTGGCTTTTTTAGGGCAGACATGTTTTCTACGGTGTGGTCTTTGCGCCAGGTTTTCTCGAGGGTACGGCAGTTTTTTTTGGATTCCTTGAGGGCGTCTGTGAACCATTGAGGTTTCCTGGCGTTGGTCTGTCTTGGGAGGCGTCTGAGGGGTGCGAGGTTGTCAGCGCAGTTGGAGATCCATTGTGTGAGGCTGAGGGCTGCGTTGTTGGCGTCGGTGGGGATAGTAGGTTGGTTGTGGCTGAGAGTGGAGAGTAGCTGTTCCGAGAAGATTTTGTTCCAATGTCTGCGTGGGATGGGTTGTGTGCGGAGGTGGAGAGTCTTGTGTCTGAAGGTGAAGTGGACACATCTGTGGTCGGACCAGTGTATTACGGAGGAGTGGCTGAAGGATACGTGGTTGCTGGCGGAGAAGATGGGGTCGAGCGTGTGTCCGGCGATGTGGGTGGGGGTGTTCACCAGTTGCTTGAGACCGAGGTTGGCGAGGTTGTCGAGCAGGGTGGTGGTGTTGGTGTCGTTGTTCTGCTCCAGGTGGAAGTTGAGGTCTCCGAGGAGGATGTAGTCCGGCGAGGCTAGGGCATGCGGGAAGATGAAGTCAGTGATGGATTCGCTGAAGAGGGCGCGTGGTCCAGGGGGTCTGTAGAGGAGAGTTCCTCTGAGGGTGGTCCTGGGGTCGGTGTGGATCTGGAAGTGCATGTGTTCGGCAGCGAGGGGGGTGTCTTCGGTGGAGGTGGTGACGTTGATGGAGTTCTTGAATATGATGGCGATTCCTCATCCGACTTGGTTGGTGAGGTCTCTCCTGGTGATCTTGTAGCCGTCGGGGAAGGCTATGGCGATGTCGGGGTCCGATGAGGCGTTCATCCAGGTCTCAATGATGAAGGCGACGTCCGGTGCGGTGGAGTCCAGGAGGTCCCATAGTTCAATGGCGTGGTTGTGGACGGAGCGTGCGTTGATGAGGATGCATTTGAGGTGGTTATTGGCACGTGGGCTGGCGGGCGGGGTGCAGTCGCGGTGGAAGGTGTGCTTGCAGGTAAGACATGCGAAGGGCCCATGGGTGCGTTTGGGGTTGGCTTGGAAGCAGGTTGTAGAGTGTCCCGGGTTGAGTGCGTGGAGGGAGGTGGGGTCGTAGCGGCGCTGGGGGGTTTGGGAGTGCAGGGGGCCAGGGGTCGTGGCGCTGGGCGCGGTGCAGGTGTGGACGGGCGCAGACGGGCTTGCCTTTGGCGTGCCTTCGGCCTGTGCGGCCGCCATAAGAGGGAGGAGGGGTCAGCTGGGGGCGGGAGGTGGGAGGGGGGGCGACGAATGGGAGCAGGGGGGGTGGGGTCGCATGGGTGGTGGCGGCGGGAAAGCAGGGGGCGGGGGTCGGGGGAGTCAGATAGAAGGGAAAGGGAAAGAAGAGAAGGAAGGGAAAGTGCGGAAAGAAGGAGGCCGAAGAGGAAAATCACAGGGGAAGGAGGCGAAAAAGGAGGAGCAGGCCAGGAGGAGAGCAGAGGAAAACGTGAGGAAGAATGGACGAGGGAGAGAACAGAGAAGGAAGAGAAAAAATGGACTACCGAAGAAGAGAAAAACACAGAAGAAGAGAAGAACACAGAAGAAGAGAAGAACACGCAGGAATGGGGTGCAGAAGAGGAGAAGAACACAGAAGAAGAGAAGAACACAGAAGAGGAGAAAAACACAGAAGAGGAGAAGAACACAGAAGGAGAGAGGGACACGAAGGAAATGGGGAGAGGAAGACGAGCAGAGCACAGGAGAAGAGAAGAACACGAAGAGAAATGGGGAGAGGAAGAAGAGCAGAACACGAAGAAAATGGGGTGAGGAAGAAGAGCAGAACATGAAGACAATGGGGTGAAGAAGAGGAGCAGAACACGAAGGAAATGGTCAGCAGAAGAAGAGAAGAACACAGGAGAAGAGAAGAACACAGGAGAAGAGAAGAACACGAAGGAAATGGGGTGCAGAAGGAGAGAAGAACACAGGAGAAGAGAAGAACACGCAGGAATGGGGTGCAGAAGAGGAGAAGAACACAGAAGAAGAGCAGAAAACGAAGGAAAATGGATACCAGAGGAAGGGCAGAAAACTAAGTAAAATGGAAACCAGAGGAAGGGCAGAAAACGAAGGAAAATGGACATGTAGAGGACAGCAGAGGTACGAAGAAAAAGTTGGAAGAGAGGGAGTTCAGAAGACAGAGGTGAGTAATGAGGGGCTGGACGGGGGGAGCGCAAGGAGTACTTACGGTTTTGCTGGGAGGTGGCAGGAGCCTGGGCAGGTGGAGCTGCAGCGGCAGGGGAAGCGACCTACCCTAGGGTCAAGGGTTGCTGTCTCTGCCGCGCAGAGGCCGCCATAAGAGGGAGGAGGGTGGGAGGAGGGTCAGCTGGGGGCGGGAGGGGGGGCGACGAATGGGAGCAAGGGGGGCGGGGTCGCACGGGTGGTGGCGGTGGGAAAGCAGGGGGCAGGGGGGTCAGATAGAAGGGAAAAGGAAAGAAGAGAAGGAAGGGAAAGTGCGAAAAGAAGGAGGCCGAAGAGGAAAATCACAGGGGAAGGAGGCGAAAAAGGAGGAGCGGTCCAGGAGGAGAGCAGAGGAAAACGTGAAGAAGAATGGACGAGGGAGAGAACAGAGAAGGAAGAGGAAAAATGGACTACCGAAGAAGAGAAGAACACAGAAGAAGAGAAGAACACAGGAGAAGAGAAGAACACAGGGGAAGAGAAGAACACGAAGGAAATGGGGTGCAGAAGGAGAGAAGAACACAGGAGAAGAGAATAACACAGGAGAAGAGAAGAACACGAAGGAAATGGGGTGCAGAAGGAGAGAAGAACACAGGAGAAGAGAAGAACACGCAGGAATGGGGTGCAGAAGAGGAGAAGAACACAGAAGAAGAGCAGAAAACGAAGGAAAATGGATACCAGAGGAAGGGCAGAAAACTAAGTAAAATGGAAACCAGAGGAAGGGCAGAAAACGAAGGAAAATGGACATGGAGAGGACAGCAGAGGTACGAAGAAAAAGTTGGAAGAGAGGGAGTTCAGAAGACAGAGGTGAGTAACGAGGGGCTGGACGGGGGGAGCGCAGGAAGTACTCACGGTTTTGCTGGGAGGTGGCAGGAGCCTGGGCAGGTGGAGCTGCAGCGGCGGGGGAAGCGACCTACCCTAGGGTCAAGGGTTGCTGTCTCTGCCGCGCAGAGGCCGCCATAAGAGGGAGGAGGGTGGGAGGAGGGTCAGCTGGGGGCGGGAGGCGGGAGGGGGGGCGACGAATGGGAGCAGGGGGGGCGGGGTCGCACGGGTGGTGGCGGTGGGAAAGCAGGGGGCAGGGGGGTCAGATAGAAGGGAAAAGGAAAGAAGAGAAGGAAGGGAAAGTGCGAAAAGAAGGAGGCCGAAGAGGAAAATCACAGGGGAAGGAGGCGAAAAAGGAGGAGCGGGCCAGGAGGAGAGCAGAGGAAAACGTGAAGAAGAATGGACGAGGGAGAGAACAGAGAAGGAAGAGGAAAAATGGACTACCGAAGAAGAGAAGAACACAGAAGAAGAGAAGAACACGCAGGAATGGGGTGCAGAAGAGGAGAAGAACACAGAAGAAGAGAAGAACACAGAAGAGGAGAAGAACACAGAAGAGGAGAAGAACACAGAAGGAGAGAGGGACATGAAGGAAATGGGGAGAGGAAGACAAGCAGAGCACAGGAGAAGAGAAGAACACGAAGAGAAATGGGGAGAGGAAGAAGAGCAGAACACAAAGAAAATGGGGTGAGGAAGAAGAGCAGAACACGAAGACAATGGGGTGAAGAAGAGGAGCAGAACACGAAGGAAATGGTCAGCAGAAGAAGAGAAGAACACAGGAGAAGAGAAGAACACAGGGGAAGAGAAGAACACGAAGGAAATGGGGTGCAGAAGGAGAGAAGAACACAGGAGAAGAGAATAACACAGGAGAAGAGAAGAACACGAAGGAAATGGGGTGCAGAAGGAGAGAAGAACACAGGAGAAGAGAAGAACACGCAGGAATGGGGTGCAGAAGAGGAGAAGAACACAGAAGAAGAGCAGAAAACGAAGGAAAATGGATACCAGAGGAAGGGCAGAAAACTAAGTAAAATGGAAACCAGAGGAAGGGCAGAAAACGAAGGAAAATGGACATGGAGAGGACAGCAGAGGTACGAAGAAAAAGTTGGAAGAGAGGGAGTTCAGAAGACAGAGGTGAGTAACGAGGGGCTGGACGGGGGGAGCGCAGGGAGTACTTACGGTTTTGCTGGGAGGTGGCAGGAGCCTGGGCAGGGGAGCTGCAGCGGCGGGGGAAGCGACCTACCCTAGGGTCAAGGGTTGCTGTCTCTGCCGCGCAGAGGCCGCCATAAGAGGGAGGAGGGTGGGAGGACGGTCAGCTGGGGGCGGGAGGCGGGAGGGGGGGCGACGAATGGGAGCAGGGGGGGCGGGGTCGCACGGGTGGTGGCGGTGGGAAAGCAGGGGGCAGGGGGGTCAGATAGAAGGGAAAAGGAAAGAAGAGAAGGAAGGGAAAGTGCGAAAAGAAGGAGGCCGAAGAGGAAAATCACAGGGGAAGGAGGCGAAAAAGGAGGAGCGGGCCAGGAGGAGAGCAGAGGAAAACGTGAAGAAGAATGGACGAGGGAGAGAACAGAGAAGGAAGAGGAAAAATGGACTACCGAAGAAGAGAAGAACACAGAAGAAGAGAAGAACACGCAGGAATGGGGTGCAGAAGAGGAGAAGAACACAGAAGAAGAGAAGAACACAGAAGAGGAGAAGAACACAGAAGAGGAGAAGAACACAGAAGGAGAGAGGGACATGAAGGAAATGGGGAGAGGAAGACAAGCAGAGCACAGGAGAAGAGAAGAACACGAAGAGGAATGGGGAGAGGAAGAAGAGCAGAACACAAAGTAAATGGGGTGAGGAAGAAGAGCAGAACACGAAGACAATGGGGTGAAGAAGAGGAGCAGAACACGAAGGAAATGGTCAGCAGAAGAAGAGAAGAACACAGGAGAAGAGAAGAACACAGGGGAAGAGAAGAACACGAAGGAAATGGGGTGCAGAAGGAGAGAAGAACACAGGAGAAGAGAATAACACAGGAGAAGAGAAGAACACGAAGGAAATGGGGTGCAGAAGGAGAGAAGAACACAGGAGAAGAGAAGAACACGCAGGAATGGGGTGCAGAAGAGGAGAAGAACACAGAAGAAGAGCAGAAAACGAAGGAAAATGGATACCAGAGGAAGGGCAGAAAACTAAGTAAAATAGAAACCAGAGGAAGGGCAGAAAACGAAGGAAAATGGACATGGAGAGGACAGCAGAGGTACGAAGAAAAAGTTGGAAGAGAGGGAGTTCAGAAGACAGAGGTGAGTAACGAGGGGCTGGACGGGGGGAGCGCAGGGAGTACTTACGGTTTTGCTGGGAGGTGGCAGGAGCCTGGGCAGGTGGAGCTGCAGCGGCGGGGGAAGCGACCTACCCTAGGGTCAAGGGTTGCTGTCTCTGCCGCGCAGAGGCCGCCATAAGAGGGAGGAGGGTGGGAGGAGGGTCAGCTGGGGGCGGGAGGCAGGAGGGGGGGCGACGAATGGAAGCAGGGGGGGCGGGGTCGCACGGGTGGTGGCGGTGGGAAAGCAGGGGGCAGGGGGGTCAGATAGAAGGGAAAAGGAAAGAAGAGAAGGAAGGGAAAGTGCGAAAAGAAGGAGGCCGAAGAGGAAAATCACAGGGGAAGGAGGCGAAAAAGGAGGAGCGGGCCAGGAGGAGAGCAGAGGAAAACGTGAAGAAGAATGGACGAGGGAGAGAACAGATAAGGAAGAGGAAAAATGGACTACCGAAGAAGAGAAGAACACAGAAGAAGAGAAGAACACGCAGGAATGGGGTGCAGAAGAGGAGAAGAACACAGAAGAAGAGAAGAACACAGAAGAGGAGAAGAACACAGAAGAGGAGAAGAACACAGAAGGAGAGAGGGACATGAAGGAAATGGGGAGAGGAAGACAAGCAGAGCACAGGAGAAGAGAAGAACACGAAGAGAAATGGGGAGAGGAAGAAGAGCAGAACACAAAGAAAATGGGGTGAGGAAGAAGAGCAGAACACGAAGACAATGGGGTGAAGAAGAGGAGCAGAACACGAAGGAAATGGTCAGCAGAAGAAGAGAAGAACACAGGAGAAGAGAAGAACACAGGGGAAGAGAAGAACATGAAGGAAATGGGGTGCAGAAGGAGAGAAGAACACAGGAGAAGAGAAGAACACGAAGGAAATGGAGTGCAGAAGGAGAGAAGAACACAGGAGAAGAGAAGAACACGCAGGAATGGGGTGAAGAAGAGGAGAAGAACACAGAAGAAGAGCAGAAAACGAAGGAAAATGGATACCAGAGGAAGGGCAGAAAACGAAGGAAAATGGAAACCAGAGGAAGGGCAAAAAATGAAGGAAAATGGACAGAGAGAGGACAGCAGAGGTACGAAGAAAAAGTTGGAAGAGAGGGAGTTCAGAAGACAGAGGTGAGTAACGAGGGGCTGGACGGGGGGAGCGCAGGGAGTATTTACGGTTTTGCTGGGAGGTGGCAGGAGCCTGGGCAGGTAGAGCTGCAGCGGTGGGGGAAGCGGCGGGGGAAGTGACCTACCCTAGGGTCAAGGGTCGCTGGCAGTGTTGTTGAGCTGTCAGTCCAGCAACATCCTAGTTTCTAACCCCCAACTTCCAATAATAATATTCCTATACTAGCTGCAGCCTATGTTCCACATTCTGCTCTTAACAGTATAACACAATGCTACACATTGAACAGGCTGTTTCAGGAGCTTTGCAACAGGGTATACATGTCTATAGACACAATTCTCCCTAAGATCCCACATGGCCCATGATTTCTGTGAAGAGACACCAAATTTAATTTAAGTGTCTAGAATGTAGCAAAACATTCTGCAACGGGTTGAACTGTCACCTGAAGAAGCATTGAAACTTCAAAATGGGGATGCATAATATTAATAGTAGTAGGAAAAGGAGTAGAAGTATAATTGTAGGAAGAGGAGAAGGTGGAGGAACAGGAAGAGTAATAGTAGTAGGAATCGTAGTAGTAGAAATAGTAGTAAAGGCATTGAGAACCCTAATTTGAATTTAAAAAATAAACACATATTCTCTTTTCCAGAGTAAGGATAATAGCCATAAAAAATTGGAGCACTAACTACCTGTAAAGTTATCCACGTTGAGTGGAATGGAGGATGGGAATGAAAAAATATAAAATAACCGCTGAAGAATAGCATGGCACTTCATATATGGAGGTTGGATTGTTAATACATTTGATCCCAGATTACCCCTAAAATCTATGGCTTCCTTTTAAGGGTTTGATAAAGCATTACTTGTCCATCACCGGCCACTGAGCGATAGCAACAACTTCCACCAGAGTGGATTAATTTTTGATGCACTACTACCAAGGTACATGTGGTTCTCAAGTTCAGTATCTGTATATCAACTAAGAGCACACCCAGCCCTCTTCCCACAACTTCTGGGTCTGATGCATGTTTACCCTATTGTTTCAAAATATTGTAGTGTCTTCAAAAAATGCCATGCGAATACAAAGACTATAGTTTTTTTGTCCACGGATCGCCTTGAAATAATAAACGTTTTGTCAAATATGTAATTCGGTTTGGTGAAGGACATCAGCGATTTTTTAAAATTTACTATCAAAGTTACAATAGCATTTGTTATAACACAGTAATACCTCTGTGCCACTATACAAGTGCTAATTAGCAGGCATCTGCAGGCCAACACCAAATACAGACTTGAAATAACTCAATGTCTTGGCGCACCAAACTATGCTCATTGCAGAGGTCTCTACACCGAAATAAAAGGTAATCACAGACGAGGCCATCACATTCAGTAGTAGTACAGAACAGTGTTTAATGTATTATCACTGTAGATTTATGAGAAATAAAAGGTAACTTGCTATTTAAATAAGAGTCATTTTATTTAAATACCACAACGCAGCTGCCAAACTGATTTGTAATGGGCATGTCCTATGCCTAAGAGTGTTCCCTCTGTACCACAATTTGCGCCCTTTGGAAATAGTGGTGAAAGACGATGGCTAATCCTTCAATTACGTGTGTAAATACATTAATTTGCATTATTTACACACAAATAACTCTACACCTGCTACACATAGTGAAGAGTAAATACTCAAGGATGTGACTTTATCTGGAAATATGCAAACATTATAGGTTCCAAGTATCATTTTAGGAATTGAAAAAAGTAAAACATTAACTCCAAATGTTGGCACGTGCCTACTGGAGCGAGTTTCATACTTCTTTTGTAAACTGAATGAAGAGGTTGTCATGGTTGTATGGATAAATGACTGGATACCCGAGTGTCTTCCAGTCAAGCATCCACTCTGATGTCTCTTCATCTTTACTTATGACACTATTCATTGCTTAAAAATATGTCAGTGGTTTTTAAAGAATGCTGCATTGTTTACTCTAGTTGGACCTCTTATAACGCAGTTATTTGACAAAAAAATAACTACTTTGGCTGCTCACTCCGGGATATGAACCATCTTTTTGCCATTTCTCCCTGTCAGACACCAGCTCTGAGCTGAACCGAATGTAAGATCATATATATTTCTTAACAAAAACCTGCATTGAAAGTGCTTTGACGAAGGCAATAGGCCTGGCCTTATTATGTCATGATGTCTTCTGTGTTTGTGAAGCACACTGTCTCCTGCGAGGGTATCCTGATGCAGAGCAGGAGTGTGTGCCTGGCCCTGCCTAGGGTAGGCCTCTGCAGGCCTGCACTAAAAAAGTCAGCATAGGCAACAGGCATTTTTAGCTTCAGGGTCATAAAAAGTAAAGATGCTGCTGTCTAGGTGACATGCAAAAGTTGAAAAAAACATAAGTAGAAAAATGCCAATTTTAAAAATACGTTTAGAAAGATCCATGAAATGAAAGCGGAGATTGTCCCACCAGCCAAGGCACTGAGGTGGACTACTTTTAGGTGGATGCGCACATGCAGAATACCATCATTCACAGTTAATGGCTGACGTGGTCAGACCCATGGATCCTTGAGGTATGCTATAGTGGGTAGAAGCAAAATGTGAATGACAGTTGACCAGATTAATGGATTGAAAGGACTAACGGAAAGTCCTTGTATGTTTATGTAAGTATGCATTTTACTTTGAGTTTTTTTCCTTTTTTGGAAAACATGAGGCTGGTGACAACTAAAGCCTATTCAAGTCCAGCTCCAAAAATGTTTACATTAGCGTGCTTCTGTATTTTTAGGGTCTAGCGCAAAGTGCTCCATTCCTGGTGTAATCTTTCTGTGGGCTTTTAACCATGCCCATGTCAAGACCATCCGTTTTGTTGGTTCGTCTGGTTGCCTTTTAAAATTAGTTTGATTTCATTAGTGGAAGGCATGTATGCGTCATGCCTCGTCCGGTGTTTAGCCCGCCTCGAGCGCACTGGCCAACTACTGAAAACATACGAAGCTCCATGTTTTCCATATGTTTTTTTTTATTACTTTTTCTCTTTATTTCATAGACAGCGCGATCTCGCTGGGCAGAAGTCAAGCGCTTTGCATGACATCGACTCTGTTACATGGATATTTTTCACTTTTGCCGGTTACATGGGTAATTGCACTTTCGCGGTTACATGGATAATTGCACTTTTGCCAATAAATTTCACTGTGAGCGGACTTCTGTACCCTTTTGTGTGTTTGCTCTGCACTCATGGTGGCCTTCGGCTCACTTATGTGAAACTGTTTTACTTTTCAGTTTATGTTGCAAGAAAAGCCCGCTTATGAGTTTACAACGCTATTAGCTTTAACTCGAGTAAACACGAGACCCATTGCATTGCATGTGAAATAGATTCTATCCGAGTCCTATTGTTTTATAAGGTCCTAGTTTGCTGAGTAAAAACTAAACGCATGATGATGTTTACCTTTAGATGAGGATGGTGACCCTCAGGAAGATGCTGTGCTGTACTCAGTTCAGAGGTCCTTTTTCTCGCTGAGGAGGAAGTGGTTTAAAACATGTTCTTCAGGGAAGCACGTTTTAAACAGAAAATGTTTGAGCGTTATTTACATGCAAATGCAATGAACATAATAGACCGAGGATCCAGCATGAACGGTTGTATGTCACCACCTAAAATACAATGGAGTCCATATACCGCTACATAGAATCTACTACATTGAAATGAGCCCCTCTGAGACTACCACTGCAGGGATTATCACTGCTGAGATTACCTCTAATGTGATTACTACCTCTGAGATTTCCAATGCAGGGATTACCACTGCAGGGGTTACCACTGCTTAATTACAACTACTGTGATCACTACCTCTAAGAGTACCACTGCAGGGATTGCCACTGCTGAGATTACCGCTCCTGTGATTACTAACTCTGAGATTACTACTGCTGATATTATCATTACAGTGATTACTACTTCTGAGATTACCCCTGCAGGGGTTACCACTGCTGATATTACCACTACTGTGATTACTACCTCTGAGATTACCCCTGCAGGGTTACCACTGCTGAGGTTACCATGACTGTTATTCCTACCTCCAAGATTACCAGTGCAGGGATTACCTCTGCTGAGATTACCACTGTTGAAATTATCACTGCAGGGAGTACCACTGCTGAGATTACCGCTACTGGATTACTACCTCTGAGAATACCACTGCAGGGATTACCACTGCTGAGATTACCACTGATGTGATTACTACCACTGAGATTACCACTACTGATATTACCACTATTGTGATTACTACCTCTGAGATTACCACTGCAGGGATATCCACTGCTGAGATTTCCACTACTGTGATTACCACTGCTGTGATCATTACCGCTGAGATTACCACATCAGGGGTTATCATTGCAGGGATTACCACTCCTGAATTACCACTACTTTGATTACTACCTCTGAGATTACCACTGCAGGGATTACCACTGCTGAGATTACCACTACTGTGATTACTACAGCTGAGATTACCACTGCAGGGATTGCCACTGCTGAATTACCACTACTGTGATTGCTACCTCTGAGAGTACCACTGCAGGGATTGCCACTGCTGAGATTACCACTGCTGATATTACCACTACTGTGATTACTACCTTTAAGATTACCCCTGCAGGGGTTACCACTGTTGAGGTTACCACTACTGTGATTACTACCTCCGAGATTACCAGTGCAGGGACTACCTCTGCTGAGATTATCACCATTGAAATTATCACTGCAGGAATTACCGCTGCTGAGATTACCACTACTGGGATTACTACCTCTGAGATTACCACTGCAGGGATTACCACTGCCGAGATTACCACTACTGTGATTAACACTACTGTGATTACTACCTCTGAGATTACCACTGCAGGGATTACCACTGCTGAGATTACCACTACTGTGATTACTACCTCTGAGAGTTCCACTGCAGGGATTACCGCTGCTGAGATTACCACTACTATGATTACTACCACTGAGATTACCACTACTAATATTACCACTACTGTGATTATTACCTCTGAGATTACCACTGCAGGGATTACCACTGCTGAGATTACCACTACTGTGATTACTACCGCTGAGATTACCACTGCAGGGATTACCACTTCTGAGATTACCACTACATTGAGTAAAATAGATTCAAGAATAAGTGTACTGACCCTATGCTAACGTACATCTTAAAATCAAACTTTACTTTATAACTACCCACCACCCTATCTTTATGGCCAAACAGTGCCCTCTCCTTAACCCAGTGGTTAAATTGCGCCAGGGGCTGCCAGTGGGCCCACCAGTACATATTTTGGAGAACCAGGACTCTTCCACTCTGTCCCATGGTGGTCCTAATGGTCTTTAGAATGCATGGGCCTGCCCTGTCCTTTAGTCCTTCCCAGACCCAGGCATATACATGACTGTAGCATTCTCAAGTGGCAGGGACACCAAGTGTTTCATTTTTCTGCATCCATTCTTATGTTAAACCATTCTGTGCCCAGGCAAAGACACACTTTCATTTTCATAAAATAATATTTTGTACCCTGTAAAAAGACCAGCATTTCAGGATTTGTATTGAGTATTTCCCTGTTCTTTGTCCATGTACACAGGCATGCTATCAGTTTTAAGTGGACCAGCCCCTTTGATAATTTAGTAGATACTGCTTTGTTTCACTCTTTGCCTTTTTTTCGGTAGAACACTAAAAATGTGTTCCTATGACATCGACCCTGTTACATGGATATTTGCACTTTTGCCGGTTACATGGATAATTGCACTTTTGCGTTTAGATGGATAATTGCACTTTTGCCGTTAAATTTCACTGCAAGCAGACTTCTGTTTCCTTTTGTGTGTTTGCTTTGCGCTCAAGGTGGCTGTCAGCTCACTTATGTGAAACTGTTTTACTTTTCAATTTATGAGGCAAGAAAAGTCTAGCTAGGAGTTAACAATGCTAATAGCTTTAACTTGAGTAAACGCGAGACCCATTGCATTGTAAATGCTTGTTTGAATCAGCAGTCAGCTGCTTAATGGTTTACAATATATGAGTATGGTGGGCCATCTGAGACTGTGTGATAAAAATGGTAGCTCTGATTTAATGTGCTGAATGTGCTGTTAAGTGCCAGGGCCCTTCTCGGAGGTCACTGCAGCTTGCAACACCCATTGCCCCTGCCAGCACTGCCAATGACAGTACCAACACAGCTACTATCCATCATACCCCTATTGGTGTGACGATTCAGGCTACTCCAGGCCACCCAAAGCTATAATGAAGGTGTGGGTTGCAGGAACAATTCATTTTAATGTATTCTGAGTTTTAAAACAATTAGAGGCATATTTACAAGAAACTAGCGCATCAGCTCTAATGTGTCACTTTTCTGTCATCGCAGTTCACCCCCCTAACGTCACCATGGTATCGCTGTATTTACTATACAGCGCACCATGGCACATGTTAGCACAATAGCATCATAATTGATGATGTCATTTTGGTACTTTGCTGGATTAGCGCCATAAATTATGACTCTAGTCCAGTAAAGCACAGGGAGGCCCATATGTTATTATGGGAGCATCAATTTAACGCCTGCCATGAGCAGGAATTAAAAATGATGGAAAAAATGGCGCAGTGAAATCTTGTAAATTTCACTACGCCATTTTTTTTGGCCTCCTCCGTGGGTGAATGACCCCCTTGCATACTTTGTACCTGGTGCAGGTGTAGGGGAGACAAGAATAATATGTTGGTGTGAAATAAGTAACAACATCCTTGAAAAAAAGCAAACACTTGGAGAATGCAAGATTTAGTAAAGCATGTGACATGTAAACAGTAACAATATGGTTACGTGCTCAAAACAAGGACTGAGGTGGCACCATAGCGGCATGCCCAAAACAATGTAGAAACACCATACGGCTACCAGCGCAAATCGGTGCCATAGCGCGCATGCCCCAAACAATAAAAAAACAACATATGGCCACCACTGTGAATCGGCATGATAGTGGCATGCCCAAAACACTGAAGAAGCAACATACGGCCACCAGAGCGAACTGGCACAATAGCGGAATGCCCAAAACAATGAGGAAACAACAAAGTACCACCAGCGGGATAGCCTCATGGCCAACAATGAAGAAACAACATACGGCCACCAGTGTGAACCGGAATGATAGCGGCATGCCCCAAAAATGAAGAAACACCATACGGCCACCAGAGTGAACCTGCATAATAGGAGAATGCCCCCAACAATGTAGAAACAACTTATGGCCACTCAGTCCGAAACTCACAATAGCGACATGCCCCAAACAGCAAAGAACAACATACGGCCACGCAGCACGAAGCGGCCATTCAAAAGAAAACAAGCATTTACAATGCATCAGGTCTCGCATTTGCTCGTGTTAGAGCTGATCGCGTTGTAAACTCCTAACGCAACTTTTCACCTATCGGGCAAAAGTGCATTTATGCACGTAACCCGAAAAAGTGAAATCAAGTAGGTAAAGCGCTCGACTTCTGCCAAGCGAGATCGGGCTCCTAAATTAGAGAAAAAAAAGTCCACGAGCTCGATGTAAAACAGCGAGCCTCGCATGTTTTCTGTACTTGGTCGCTGCGCTCGGGGAGGGCTTGCCACGGGAAAAGGCATGCCATATGCATGCCTTCGACTAATGAAAGCAAGCAGATTTAATTAGGAAAGCCCACGAACCAATAAAAAGCACTGACGTGAAGTTGACAGGGCTCCAAGCCCTTTTATAAATACAAAAGAGTCTCCCTGCTATACGCATGCGCGAGCGCATGCAAACAGGCTCGACCCTAAAAAATAGTGCACCAGACGAAGTTATGTGGCAGATCTTGCAATCATCCTTGTAACAGGGTCATTCTCCAGGGGTTAACAAAGCAGCCTGAAGGCGTGATAATTGTGAAGCATTTACCAATGAAAGAGTGTGAATTCTGAAAGACAGGCCAAGGAACAAATTAAAGTGATGGGCGTGAGATGGGTATGGTTAAAGCCTACATACAGATTATTACCCGTCGGAAAAGCAGCGTTTGAGCACTGCTATGCTTGACCTAATGACATTAGGGTGGCGTAAGGGGCTTGTAAATATGCCCCGTATTGTGCTCATCTTAAAATTAGACAGGCAATGCCATCATATGGTTTACTTTCGTTAGTGATGGTGTTGACAATTAAGTGCTGGTGCAGAGTACTGGAAACCACCAACTCAAACTAAGAACTCTGGACAATATGCGATGCCATACATCCTGCACAGAGGTGCAGGAAGTGTGACAAGCCATCTTCCCCCACTCCTGACGACAGAAGTGGTGACAAGCTGGACTCTTCAGGGGCCATTGAAAAGTCTGCTGCGTCGCCAATATAGAAATATGCTTTTAATTAGATTTCTCTTGACACCACTGCTGTCACTTTAACTTATGTGCCCAACTAAAAAAGAGTTTAGAGTCAAAAGTGGGGAAGTGCTTTGGCTCTGTCTTAAGGGCACAATGCTCTATGCCTCAGGCAGTAGGTTGGAACATAGAGGCAGTATGCAGTGCTTGCTGAGCACTCCCCCCTTGCTGCCGGAAGGCCCACTGACTGACCGAGTAAGACTATGTTACGTATTTAGTCATGAAAATAAAAAATGCAGCAATTGACAGCTGGAGGATAGTGGAAGTGAAACGGGAGTGATAAAAATGGCCAGCATGAAACAGAAAACTCTTAAGGAAGTAACTAGATGCCAACCCTACTCCTGTGTGGTGTCATCACATTTCAATGCAGCAGCCTTCTATGGCGACAGTGAATACCATCTCAGCGCGTAGGAATATAGCATGTTGTGTATTTGTCACCTTGCACGCTGCCACGGCATTACGTTGGAACCCCGGCTCCGTGAAGGGAAACCGCTCTGAAGTGAATAGGAGTGCAGCAAGCACTAGTTTTCGGTAGCAGGACGTTTCTGCTCCAGTTGACAGAGCCAAAGTTGTCCCATAGTTGTGACTTAGAACTCTTTTTTGTGGCTCACATAAGGTTTGGTGACAGCAGCAGTGTGAAGAAAGAACTAATTAAAACAAAAACATAAATAAATCAAATACTTCTATTTGGGACCAAGTGTTTTGAATTACAGTATCAGTGTTTAGGATCTTAATTGCTTTGGCTGGCTGCTACATGCTAGCCACACTTTGAAAAATGGCTGGCGGATGTTGGGAGTGTACAGAAGCAGTGGAAAGTAGAATACTTATGGTCAGCACTGATGAAAAGCTTGTACGAGATCTTAGTGAATCTGTTCAGACTGGTCCATCGGAACACATGAATTCAGCTGATTTCTTCGTCGGTTCAACTTTGATGTGTAATCTTAAAGTGTTTGTATTGACTGTAATGGAAATTCCACTCCTGAGCATGGTGGTTTGTATTTTGAAAAGCATTTAGAGCAAGCAAAACGCCAATAAAAATGTTCACGAGTAAATAACAATTGGTGACCCTTACTTATGCATATAATTAACGATGGCTCAAACTGCTGCACACACATTTTTTTTCTGTCTGTTTATATGAGAAATAAAATATTTAAACATGTTTTACAAAATATGGCTTATATCTCCAAGTAGCAGCATGTGTGTTTGTTAGGGCAAATCGAGTTGGAAATGTTAGAAGTGCCACACTATAGGGCAAGAAGATAAATGGCTGACTCACTCATACGGAATAACATCAAGCAGTAAGGAAGGTTTATGTGCACGTCTAGAGGTGGGCGAGTAGCTGAAAGTCCGACCCAGTCTTCAGCCTGAAGCCTGGCTCAGCTTGAGCTTCTGTTGGAACCTCGAGCCCATGATGAGTTGAACTTTAATGTGGCTTCTGCCTGTCACCCTCATGCACAAAGAGCAGGGCCATTGGAACCATGCAGCAGAGGAGGACCAAATTATTTGGCAGAGTTTACTGAAATATGCAGCAAGAAAAGGTACATTTTACGACATAATGTGGCACTTTTTCTGATAGTATTACTTCATTATTTTGTCATGTTGACACCTGGTAAATGGGTCTGATAAAAGAGTTCACCTTAATTAGTACCAATTTAACACCCAAATACAGCAATAAGCAACTGCAAGATAACTAGTCAACCTTTGCCAAAAGCCTCCCTGTATGCAGGTACCCAAGTCACCATGTATTTTGAAACTTTTGATCTGTTTGATATAGAAACATGTTTTCCCCGACAAACTTAAACCTTACCGGCTTATAATAATCGGGGTCTGTAATTCGGTATAGAAAAAGTCTATGCTCAAAGCCCAAGGCCAAGTGGTAACCAGGAACAGATAAGTCCCGGCCATCTAAAGTAAGCAAGCTACGCAAATGACCAGCAAGTGCCGTCCAAAACATATAGCTTTAAATCGGGAAACTACAGAACCCCCTGCCTGTATGGTAGTTTTAAGAAACGTATAGCATGCCTTTGCTGCCTATAACTCAAATAAAACTGCTTATGACCACCTTTTAACCTCTTTAAAATGAATTCAGGCCTCTTGATGCAATTGCCCAAAATAAGTATAAAAATCTGTTGAGAACATTGATTTTTATAATATTGCAACGGCCAATGGTGCATATTGGGAGCCTATTCCAGTAGTTTAGAAGCGACAGACTGAAGCAAGGGCTCATAATTTAATCTGATTAACCTGTGCAGTTCATTAAATTCACAATTAAAGGCCTGTGGTTTCTACCCTAGATACTGAGGTAGCCAGATCATGATTCAATAGCAACTGGGTTTGGGGCAATGTTCAATTTATAGCTGGAGGCGAAGCTGAGTTTCTCAACCTCATCCACTATACACTTCATAGATATTGACAGTATAGAACAGTATGTAGCTTTTACGATTGTTAGGAATACGGTAACTATCAGTGCAAAATACTCCATAAAGCAAATTCATGGGAAAACATCACTTTGGGATAACTTGGCGTTCCCTGGAGTTTTTCACGACACTATTTCAAAGCTTGAGTGAGATCAGGAGTACTGATAGTAGGACAGCTCTTGGTTGTGAATTGGTTCCACTCATATGTTGAGTTACAAGCTACGTTCAACCTTCCTCATCATCACTTCTTTAACTATCTTTAGTGGAGGGATTACTTTCTTTCTGGTTGCAAGCGCTCTATTTATCAGGAAGGTTCTGATGTTTTGTTAGACATCCTCAAGACTAGCCAGAAGTAATTAATTAGTACAATTTATCAAGGGTTCTGTGAACATAGGAGTGACAATAGCCTCAGTTTGACCACGAAAAGGAGCAAAGTACTCTCTGGTGAGGTGACAATGTTGGAAATGTATAGGGCATTGGAGACAGTGGAGGGCACAGTGCACTCCGTAAATTTGAAATTGTACCAATTCAGGACCACATACTTGCTATATTGTGCACCGGAGAAGTTAATGAGGTGAGCACAAATCTTAACTCAGATAAAGCTAACGGTCCCAAGTGTGGATGTCAAGCTGTTGACATTCTCCATATGTTATATGCCTGTCCTTAAGGAGTTTTGGGAAGGGGTGACTCAACTCATAACGGCTGGTCTAGGTTATGAAATTCAGCTCACAATATGGAAATAATGTTAGGATACAGAATGTAATACAATACTCGGTTAAAGAGGATGTTGTCTATACTCATCATTTCTGCTAGAGTCTGTATTGCCAGATCCTGGATTTCAGCTGTCTCCCTGCAAGCCATTAAATAATGGGGAGCCATTTGGCAGATATATGGTTTGGAACAGGCTCATACTAGACAAGGGCAGCCCGTTCGTTCAAGAAATTTGATAAAACATGGCAGGGTTTTATTGGGAACTCTAAATTATTCTGTTAGAACTGTGATTCCTGTATAGACTGTATGATCATTTCTCTACTGCAGTACCATCCCAGTTGGATCTGTCTATGGTACTGTTTTTGTTTATATTGTGTACCTCTTTTTTGAGCTAAGGGGTTTGTTCCCTGGAATTGTCATTTTTTTTCCTATGGTCTGATTTATGTGATCTGATTAATGGCAACTTACTAAAAATCATTTAAAAAAAGAAACATTTTTTGAATGCAGCAAATTCATAATTATGCAAAAATCGCTGCATAATTGCAGAATTCCAGTGGTCCTGACAAAAAGGCAAAATCGAAGCCTTAACATCTGAGGTAAAAAGAAGAGACCTATGGATACACATTTAGGCCCTCATTATGACTTCAGCGGAAGTAAAACCCTGTCTGCCGAAGTCCAGATGGGTAGGTTGCCGTTAGTATGGTAGCCTCCCCGCCGGGACCATTACAAGTTTCCCCCTTGGTCAGCAGGCGGAAACTCAGTTTCCGTCCCCTGGCCTAGTGGGAAACAGCCTACAGCATTGTCTCCAGCTCATAATAGAGTCAGGGGCGATGTTGTAGTGGAGTTGCAATGTTCACTGTCTGCAAAGGAGACGGTGAACATTATGACAGGGCTCGCCAGGGGGGCTCCTGCACTGCCCATGCCAAGTGCATGGGCAGTGCAGGGGCCCCCCTCAGGCCCCCTGCACCCTGTCTGCCCCAGCCATCGGTACTACCGCCATCAAACCGCTGGCGGAGAAGGGAGTCGTAATCCCCAGGGCCTGATAGATTATGACCTCCAGCACCGCCAGGCCAACGTGAAGTCATAATCTGGTGGTGCTGGCAGTGTGACTGTGGCGCTACTGCTGCGGATGTAATATGGCACTCATACCACCGCATTGGTGGTGGTCCGACTGCCACCGTGACCCTGGCGGTCATTGGCCCGCCAGGTTCCTAATGAGGCTCTTAGTGTCTGAGTTTTACAATGTTAAACTATAAAACATGCATTAATCACGGCTTCCCCATTTAACCAAATTGTGTGATCATAGGAAAGATTTTATTTCACTGATCCTCCTTTATATTCACCATCAGAAATAAAAGCACTTCCATAAGCCTGAGATCCGAATATCAGCCGTATAAAAACATATTGTATTTGAGTTAATAGACTATGGATAACAAACTTTCAGGGAACAACACTGTTGGACCTGGCCCTCTTTGCTTGCCTACCCCAAAACATTTTGCCTTTACTGTCCATTTTGTGCTGAATACGTGTTTCTTGGCCCTAGGACTCTGTGCACAGTGCCACTGCTAACCTGTGCTAAAGTGCTTATACTAACCGCCCCTAAACAGGGTTTGATTAGCATATACATGACTGGCATATTTAATTTACTTGTAAGTCCCTTGTAGAGTGGTATATCATATACCCAGGGCCTTTAAATTGTGCCACCCACCGAGTAGCCCTCTAAAACTTGTCCCAGGCCTGCCATTGCAGCCTGAATGCAGTGTCACACTGCCATGTCGACTCGGCATTTAAACCCCCTTGCCAAGCCTTAAACTCCCCTTTTATTACATATTAGTCACCCCGAGGGTAGGCCCTAGGTAGACATATGGCAAGGTGATGTTTTACATGTCCTAGAAGTGAAAAATCCCATATTCATTTTTAACTATTGTGGTGCCTACCCCTCCCATAGTTTAATATTGGAGATTCTTTATTAACTTTAATAAACTGTAATTCCTAATTGAGAGGAATGTGGATATGTTATGTTTAGTACCCATGAAATTATAATGATACACCCTCTTTAATGGTAAAGTCGGGTTTTTCATTACAAGTTTGAAATGCCACTTTTAGAAAGTTGGCATTTTCCTGCCCTTCACCCTTTGCTTCTGCAGCTTGTCTTGGGCCTCATAACTGAGTGTAACTGACAGTTAGACTTGGTGAATTCCCCTCAGACAGTCACACAGTAGTGGGATTAGGTGTGCCGCAATGGGACATTAACTGGTTTGATTGGGGGGGCAGAGCTGAGCCCAGCCCCACTTGCACCTGAATAGACTGTGTCCTGTCTCCTCACAATAGGTCTAACAGCTCTGTATTGTCATTGCAGCCAGCTTGGAGCAAGGGCAGGGGAGTCAGGAGATTTCAAGAACTTCAGAAAAACTTTCCAGAACCTTCTCCTATCTTCTAGGAGAAGGGCACCAGGGTATAAAAATAGGACCTTCAGACCAATTCTTCAGTTCACGACTGGACCTCTCGAAGGGCTCTCAAAGGACTGCCAGCCCCTGTGACATGCTGTATACTCTGCCTGACTGCTGCTGTACTTGAAGGAATGCTTTGCTGCCCGGACCCTGTCTTGAACCCTCAAAAGCCAGCCCTGCCTTTGAGCCCTTCTTCTACACCTGCACTCAGGACTACCAGAAGTGACTCCAAGGGCTAGTTTGCTGGCCTCCTGTTCATAGCTACAGGGACATAATAGGCTTGCACCATCTTGAACCCGCACCTGAACCCAGCCTAAGTCCTAAACCACCAAGAGGTCCCCATATACTCCTGGCTCCTTGGTTGTGGTGCTAAAGGTGACTGATGTCAGCAGTTGCCACCTTTATCTTTGAGGCGCTATTTTGAATCTTAACCTTTAACAATTCATAACTCTGTGTCTACTGACTGGATTTTTGTCATTTTGGTGTCAAATAATTTATTAAGCTTTATTTTCTGAACTTGGGTTTTTCTTTTGCTGTGTTTTCACTTTATTATTGTTTGTGTAAAGCATAAATACTTTTCACGTTGCCTCTATGTCAAGCCAGATTGCTTTTTGTGACAAGCTACCCAGGGTTAAGGACAGGTTAATTAAGTGACTTTTTGTGGCTCACCCTGCAAGGGATTGTGGCTGCTGCTTGATCAGTGTTCCAACCCCAGACAATCAACAACCCAATGTCTAACAATCACATCCTGATTTATTGGGTCAAAACCTACCAGACAGTGCAGTGGTCTGGTTTGCTAATGACATCTTTGGGACATTCAGAAAGGCTCTCTAGGAATGCATTCTGCCCGTTGATTACCTTTGGCTTTGTAAATCACATTTCCTGGCTTTCTATTTGCTGACTTTATTTGTTGTAGGCTGCCCAGGATGATTTTGTCCCTCCCCGAAGGATCAAATCCTTGTCACACCAACATCTCTTGTATTCTTCCATGAGTGTTCCTTTCTGTAAACAGGCCTGTAAATGTTGTTTTTATCTTGTCACATTTGCTGTGCATTCAAAAACAGAGGTCAGATGCCAGGCCATGTCTTCCAGGGAGCTTGGCGTTTACTTTTCATTACCAAACTTAAAAGTGAGAGGATTTAGATGGCAATCGTGCTGGATATTGGGGGTAGTAAAGGGTGTTTTGATCAAACATGCAACAACATTTAAATTAACTTTGCAAGTATTTCAACTGTGATACCTAAAGTACGGCCGGGGCGCTCACGGCTCTCCTGACCCTTCCATGCAGCTCCCTGGTCGACAGCAGCGCTGGGCTGCTGTTTACTCGACTTAGCATTAATATTAAAAAAGATCTTAAATAAACAGGCAATCCTTTATTTGAATGTTAATTGAAGTTAAGGGAAGGAAGTAACTAGGTTGTCCTGCACTGCCTAACTTTAGGAACATCTTAATTTTTAAAGACATCTTGCAGCAAGCATGTAAAATATGATAAGGTATCTTAGAAATTCAAAAAGTGGATTTCATTAACATGCAGAACTAATTCATCTTAGTACATCAGATTGTATCATTGCATTCAGAAGTTTTTCTTTTTAAAGTGATAGTTTTGAAACCTAAATTCATAAACATTCGGTCTCCCCCCGACCCTGATAACAATGCCAATAGTGAACTAAGAGGCAAGTCAGTTGTTATGTGCACTCTCTGGGTGGCCTGGTTTCCTATTATACATGAACAACATCATAGTTTATTAAATAAAACACAGGAGAAGGATTTGCACAGGCATATCCTGAAATCATGCATTTTGAGGTCCTCTTGCATACAATAATGTTGAACAAGGAGGTAAAGTGAAATAAAACAATTGTCTAGGATCACACAATTTGATAAAGTGGGGAAGCTGGGATTAATCCCAGGCTTTCTGGTTTCACATTGTGCAATTTAGCCAATAGATCTAAATGCTTTGCTTCCCCTACACCCACCATACTGCCAAATCTCCCTCCCTCCAAACCCTCTCCCCCTTAAGCGCCACCCTGCTAGCATCAATGTGGCCCTCAGGCACATCACAGACCAAACTTTGGGCCCAGGGAAAATGTTTACGAGTACCCCTGAAATATATCATAATTATGAACACACACATTCTAATTCTAAAGTGTGTTTGAAACAAACACTTTAATATGAGCAAAACAAAGCAATATATGTATATATAAGTGATGCCTTTTCCACACATCATCGTTTGTGTTGTATAGTTTTCTTAGTAAAACTGTATGTCTGTGCAATTGTAATGGTCAATTTAATTGAAAATGTGTTGTCTGTAATGGCAGCGTGTTACCACAGCATGTATACTCCACTCTAAGCCACTCTACTCTACTCTGCACTACTCCACACCACTGTATTCTAATCTGCACCACACACTTTACACTACTCCACTTCACCGCACTTTACTCTACTCTGCATCACTCCACTCTACATCTCTCTTCTCCACTCTATGCCACTGCACTCTATGCCACTCTACTCTACACCACTGTACTCTTTGCCACAGCACCCTGCACCACTTCAGTCTAGGCCACTCCACTCTACTGTGCATAACTCCAATCTACACCACTTTGCAACACTGTCCTCACCTCTAAGCCAATACATTACTCTCTAACACTCAACTCTAGTCCACTGCACTCTACGCCAATCTACTGTATGCCCCTCTAATCTACTCTGCACTATATGCCACTGCACTGTACACCACTTTACTTCACATCACTGCATTCTACCCTGCACCACTCCACTCTATGCCACTCTACTACACTTTGCGTCACTGTAATCTATTCCAGAGCACTCTACGCAACTCTAAACCACTGCATTCTGTGTCACTGCACTCTACCCCATTGTAAACTACACCAATGCACTCTATGTCACCGCACTCTACTCTGCACCACTGTAAACTATGCCAATGTATTCTACACCATGGCACTCTACAACACTCTACTCTGCAACACTGCACTCTATGCTACTGCAGTCTGCATCACTACAATCTGCACCACATCACTCTGTGCCACTCCACTCTGCACCACTCTATGCCACTGCACTCTGCCACTCCACACCATTCTATGCCATCCTAGGCCACTGTAATCTCCACCACTACACTCTGCACCACTGCCCTCTACTCTGCACCACTCTAATATACGCCAGTGCATTCTACGGTGCTGCATTGTGCGTCCATTCATTCCATTCCATTGTGCTGCTGCATTCCATTCCACTGCACTCTATGTCACAATAGTCTTCAACCTCTATGCCAATGCACTCTAACCAGTCCACTCTGCTCTACGTCACTGCACTCTACTCTGCACCACTGTACTCAATACCACTGCAATGTATGCCACTCTACTCAACACCACTCTACTCTTAATCACTGCACTCTACATTACTCTACACCACTGCACTCTGAGCCACTGAACTGTTTGTCATTCAACTCTGCACTACTGCATACTATGCCAATGCACTCTACATCACTGCACTCTACGTCCACTCCACTCTGCATCACTCCGCTTTATGCCACTGCAGCACTCTACGCAATGCCACTGCACTCTACAGCACTGTATTCTACTCTGCTCCATTTTACACCACTTTACTCTGCACCACTCTATGCCACTGAACTCTATGCCACTCTACACCACAGGACTCTACACCTATGTACTCTACACTACTGTACTCTACACCACTCCAGTCTGTACCAATGCACTCTATGCCACTGTATTCTACTATGTACAACACAGCATTGTACCTACTGAATCATATGCCACTGCACTCTATGCCTCTGTACTCTGTGCCATTGTACTCTGCAACACTCTATGCCAATGCACTCTACATCAGTCTGCTTTATGTGACTCTACTGTATGCGACTGTATGTGACTCCACTCTATGCCACTCCAATACACTACGCCCTATGCCACTCCACTCTACAACACTCTACTCCAGCAGTTCCCAACCTGTAGTCCGTGGCCCCCGCAGAGGTCTATGACACATTCCCAGGGGGTCCGCAGACCTGGGCCGGCAGGAAGGCACTTCTCCAGCTGGGGCCTCTCCACTGAAACACATGCATGTTTATTAATATTTATTACTTCTTTTGTGCAGCAAATTCCTTGTAAATACAGAAGCTTTAGGGCTAAAATAAAAGCGTTAAGATCAGTTGCGGCCCGCTTTGCTCAAAATGAGCGGGGAGGGTGCGGCACGTGGGGGGGGGCACCTAAAATGTAATAAAAATACATTAAAAAACACTTCCTTTGTCAACGTGGTCCCGCGTGCGCTCCTTTTCCCTGCTGGCTGCACGCAGGCACAGATTCCCAGCCTGCCCTGCAGCCAATCCTGACTCTGCTTAAAGAAGCATCAGGATTGGCTGGGAGTACCCTGTCTGGGCGCTCCCAGGCAGACGGAGAGCATCTGTGCTGCCGGGTGGCGAGAGCCTATCGCGCATGTGTGTTTGGCCGGCCCGAGCCGGACGGCCAAACATACATGCGCAGCGAGGGAGAGTGTTGAGCACTACCCCTCACAGACCCCCGCCCCCTTTCACAAAGAGGGGATAGTAAACATAGTTTTTATCCCCTCATTGTGAAAGTTTTGCAGCTTCTGCTGCTGGCGGGGGGCAACACTCCTCCTCCCTAACGGAGGAGCCACCCCTGGTTAAGATAACTCTGGTGATTAATGTACCTGCTGAAGAGAGATGGGAGTTTTGTTGAGTGGCAGCTCTGACTCACCTAAGGTAGCACAGATTGTTACTATGCTTGCTGCAAAGAACATGTATTATGAAAGCAGCTGTATTTTATGTGCATAGCACAACGGGTTACTATTTTTGTCACAAAAATGATTTTGTTCCTGTGCAGTTCATACGTTACAATCGTAAGTAACAATCGTAATCTAGCACAGCATGCTATGACCTGCCATCAAAGAGCTGCATGCAAACTGCAAATTAAAACATTATTTTTTCCAGTCTTTCTTTTTACTTATGCTGCTAAAAAGGTTTGCCTGTGTACAAATGCATTCTAAAGTCAACGCTAACCAGTGTATTCTGTTCTGAATCCTGAGTGTGTGCTTCTCCAGACCAAGCACTCTTAGAAAATGCCTACCAGTGTGGATGACATGTGAATCCTACACCTTGTAGTCACCTTTAAAGTGCTTTGGCACCCTACACTGGTATGAGAGGTGCTATAAAACAAATGAATTACGTTTGGCAGAGAGGCTATAGAGAGATGGGAGGCCCTTATGGTTTTACTTCCTTTCCCAACCACATACTTAGGTGAAAATGCTTTCTCAGATCTTACGTACCTAAAAAATAAAAAAACAGGAATCACTTGGGAAATGTAGAATCTGACCTCAGAATTCAGAATTCCTAAATAAAACCAAACATCGAAAAGTTAGTCGCCGACATGCAGTGTCATACTTCCCATAAAAATGTTTCGATTTTTGCATATTTTTTTACAAAAAATAATCATATCTTTAGTAATTCAAGTATTTGTTTGGTGTTAACTTGTTTGTGTATTTTTTGTGAATTACTGTTTTACTGTTTGAAATTTAAATCATAATAATTGCTTTGGGGTCCCCTGTTCCCAGTAGTGATTTAGTGGGGATCCTCAGGAGTGAGAAGGATGGGAACCACTCCCTTACTCCACTCGTCGAGATTCCACTCTTCAACACTCCACAGCATGCTTCTCTACAACACTAACTTTTAGCCACGCTGAACAGCATCCACGCACAGTGTACAACATGGCTAACTCACATTGGCAGAGTCAATAGCTCTTGCACAGGCGAGACTTGTTGGCTTTGTCAGTGCTTGTTTTTCCCTCTCCCTTTCCTGCAGAAAAAAACCGGGCTACATGTTCGCAGAAAAAGGCTCGGAACCAGGATAAAACATGCAAGAAAACGTTTGAAAACACCAATTCCCAAAGTTATTTCTCATTCTAAAGTGAAAATTGAATAGGCCTATATGCTGCAATGTGTAATGAACTACCCCACGGAATCAGTAATTCTGTGTAGTGCATTACCAACGTGCACAATCACCCCCAGACATCAATGCATATTTAGAAGGCACTATCACAACACACACAAATGAAAAACATGCAAGCACATCCCCATTTCCAATGTGCACCACTTACTGCAGCCCCTCGCCTGTAACTCGATCGAGGTTGAGCTCGCACAATCAGGCACTGTGCGTTTTCCAGGTGAGCTGGCAGGGCAGCTGTGTTCCTGCAGCGTTGATTAACAAACAATGCTCAACAAGTGGCTTTAAAACCATTGTTCTTTCAAAAGCAGTTGTTTTTTGCATTTGGGTGGCTCCTGTCTCCGCAATATCACCTGAGCTGTGCTGATCTTTCGGGCTTTTTGGGGCATGGGGGAGTTCCTACCGATGGAGTAACATTACATTACAATGTTTGATTTTGTGTAGCGCATACCCCGAAGAAATGTATTTCAATGTGCTCTCCTGTGATGAAGGAAAGAGAGGAAGTGAGAAAAGGTTAATAGGCTAGAATCACACAGTGTGCTAGCAGGGATTATTGCAAAGACTGTGAAATTCAGCCACTACATGGTTATCTCAGTCGCTCTCCCGTTTTAGATTAAAGCATAATGCTTTGGGGAACTTTTCTTGCACGCCTTAGCGCCCCCCCTAATGCCACCACATGTGTGCTATATTTAAAATATGGCGCTCCATGGCAGTAGTTAGGGGACTAGAGTCAGAATTGTGATGCTAGTTCAAAGCTTTGCAATGCTCTTTGAGGCACATTGTAATCAATGGGGTGCATCCTTTTAACTCCTGCTCTGAGTAGGCGTGAAAAGTGACGAACAAATTAAGTAAAGAAATCTCTTAGATTTCTTTGCTCCATTTTTTTGGCCCTCCTAAAGGGGGAATGCCTTCTTTGCATACATTATGCCTGGAGCAGGCATAATGTAGTGCAAAGGGCTACAAAGTGGCGCAATCCATGCATTGCGCCAATTTGTAAATAAGGTGCAGGGTTTTTGGCCATCTAGCTCCACATTAGTGTGAAACAAAATGAAGCTAATGTGTCATTAGGATAGCTCTAGGGGCCCTTAAATCAGCCACCGTTGTGTTTAATTTATTGAGGCACTAAATCTGTGCACTGTGTTAAATACACCCAGGCTATGCAGGTTTCATAGGGACTGATAGTGGTAGTGTTTGGAAAAGGTGTTTTTTTTTTAACATGGAAGCTAAACTGAAAACCAGAGCACCCACCCTCTCTCAGGGCATTAAGATCATTTTCTCCACTTAGCTGATCACTCCACTGTCATCCATTTTTTAAATACTTCATCCACCCACTCTTCACCATCTAACTTTTAATTAATTGAACCATGCACCCCGTCTCCAGTTTCCTTAAAACTGTGTTGTAAAATGCACCATATTTGAATTTTCCCCCAAAACTCCTTGGGTAAAGGGACTAGAACCCTGCCAAGCACTTGTTACAATGTAAGTCTTGCTCACTACATGCAATACTAAATGGGGGCTGTTCTGGCAAAACGTGCCAGGGCTGTTTTTAGTTCCAAGTCCGGAACTGTTGAAACCAATGCTTGCAAGAGTGGGAAGTGCTTCTCAGCAGAGCGTTCCCACTCTGCCCACATCTCTCACTTTTCCTTCCAGCTTTCAACGCTCATTCTTCCATATCAAGGATCACCGCCTCCCGGAATCACTCGATTAAATTGCTAATATCTAATTGTTCTTTAAGATTTTGAAACTTGCTGGGAAACATTTTGCAGATGTGCCTAATGCCCAGACATTGTGCGGCATATGTGCTTATATGCTTTGTAATTTTCCACATGGTTACATTTTACCACATGTGCTTCCAGCAGCACGCCATTGATGACTGCGGAACATCCATAACGGCTGTTTCCCAACTGTTCTATCCCGCCGCACTGAATAGAGGGCTTGGATCTGCTATGGGTGGTTTAATCAGCGACCCCTGTCTGATGTCAGATATAATAAAGTCCTTTTATTTGCAAGTTTCTGAGATAAGGTGTGATGTTATAATAAACTCTACTGGCTACTGGGCTATTAGGTTCATAATATTCTGCTCCAGCTATAAAGGTAATGCTATGGCGTCATATCACCAAAACAACCGGAGGGGCGACGGGAGAGGCGGGGGACAGTCGGAGGGATTAAAGTAGTAGTATCACAAGTCTTTTAACTCACCTTTCCCACACAGGACGAGATGTCAATCGACCCTTGATCAAGATGCACAGGAAGCTTCCTTTTATTACATTAGACATTTTGGAAAACTTGTGAATCCAGTAGGTTTATCAACTATTTCCTACCAGGCATGATCAAACAGTGAATATAATTCTCAAGGGTTTACAGAACTCCTAGTATTCAAATAACAGTAGCCTATCTGGTTAAATCATTGGAGTTGGAAGCAAACAAACAAGGAAAGCTAATTAAAAGACCGTAAAGCAATGGCACATACAGGGCAGCTGTCGGTAGCCTTCCTGGAAGCCTTCAATGGGCACCATGGAGACAAGTTTCTGTAGGCATTTTCATCCTCAACAAACAACCCTTGTAGAGTGGCTGTGTGTGGATCATAATGTGAGAGGCTTGTTAAAGTCCTAGGCTTCCACACAATAACAATCTTCTAAATATGAAGAAGACAGTTATCAGATCTTTCACAACTAGGATGCTGGGCTTGGAATTAGACTTGGAAATCTATCTCAATGGTAAATCAGGCTCTCCTTTTGATCCCTTCCCGCATTACAATGCTTCTTCTCTTGGACATCTTTAACTCGTTTCTTCAGGATTGTTGTCTGACTTTCTTAAAATAGGCAGGCCTTCCTCTTTTGAAAAACTCACCCTCAATACTTCTTGTTCTCCTGACTAGCGCCCCATCACCCTTTTCTTAAGATGGCTCGATTTTTTGAGTCTCTTGTATCCAAGCAATTACGCTCCTTCCAGGAAATCTCTAATTATTGAATGACAACCAAGATGAATTAGGACCAAATAGATTTGCTGCGCTTCTGGATGATCTGTGTTTGACTTCTGACATTCGTACTTTGAGAAATAGGGTTGTTGGTTGACTGGGGTGTGAGCCCTTGTAATAGGCGTAAAAAAAAAGAAAGAAGTCCCACTCTGGTCAACACATGGCTTAGAAGGGAAACATTCAGAAGTGTGTATTGTGCGAAACAAGTACAGGCTTCAAACTGGGTACGATGTTAGACTGGAATGCAAGGACAGGAAGGTAAATGAAGAGAGTGGCAGGTGCAGTTACAGCCGGTCCTCACATACCACAGGTAACTTAGAAGGTCACACACATGAGAGCCTGAGCCACTTTCTGATACTAGTGTGAGGAGGAGGTGTAAATCATGGCAGGTCTGAAAGGGAGACATGAGATGTTTGTGTAAGTCAAGGTTGGTAGAGGGAGGAGGACAGGCCGTAAAACTTCAGGGGATGAAAGTTGGGTAGCGAGGATACACAGATAGAATTCCAAGGGTGAAATCAAAAGACACTGTGCTCTCTAGAGGATGCATATATATATTATCTACGCCACAGCTGCATTTTAGTGACAAGTAGTCAGATGCTTTTTAGAGAATTATTTATTTTGCTAAAAAGAAATAAAGATAACAGAAAGTTGCGCTACTGTGCTAATTGGGAATGTGATAAGTGATGTGTAACTTCAGTTGTGGACCAAGACTATAAAATATGCTGTTTGTAAGAGCTGAGTTGAGTGTGGTTTCAGTTACAGAACTGTGCTGTGCTCCCAGCCGTATTATTCTTTCATAGACTGCTATATTGCTACCAGAGTTGTGTCACTTTATTGCTGAAACTTCAACTACATTTTGGCGAGCCAGCCAGGAGCCCTCCATCTCCTCAGCTCCCTGGACCAAAGCTGAAGGAAACACCACCTGCGACGCTTCAACAGAACACTGCGCGGAAATCAGGTGAGCATTACACCTGCCTATTCGAGCGAACAGTTGGGGTTCCAGAGGCTGCTGTCCTAAAGGGTGAGAAGAGGTCAGGCCTCGAACTCTAATATTTAAAGGCCAACATTCTGTGGCAATTATATTAGGAGGGAATAAGTGCATGCGATTGTGTGGTTTTTGAAATACAATGTTGATGTGGAAATGAAATGTGATTTCCCGGCCAGGCTGGAAGACTAGCTAGTGGGGGTTCCCTTTTGTGATAGAAAGGAGGCAACAAGTATCAGTGCATTACCCAGGAGACAGCTCCTGGAAGACATACTTTGTATTAGTGCATAACCCAGGAGACAGCTCCTGGAAGAAACAGTTTGTAGTAGTGAATTACCCAGGAGGCAGCTCCTGGAAGACATAAGTTGTATTAGTGCATTACCCTGGAGACAGCTCCTGGAAGGCATATTTTGTATTAGTGCATAAACCAGGAGACAGCTCCTGGAGGACATAGTTTGTAGTAGTGCATTACCCAGGAGACAGCTCCTGGAAGATATACTTTGTATTAGTGCATTATTCAGGGGACAGCTCCTGGAGGACATAGCTATGTATTAGTATATTACCCAGGAGACAGCTCCTGAAAGATATAGGTTTATAGTAGTGTGTTACCTGGGAGACAGCGCCTGGAAGTCATAGCTATGTATTAGAGCATTACCCAGGGGACAGCTCCTGGAAGACATAGGTTTATATTAGAGTATTACCCAGGGTATATCGCCTGGAAGAAATAGTTTTATAGCAGTGTATTACCCAGGAGACAGCTCCTGGAACAAATAGTTAGGTACTAGTGAATTACCCAGGAAGCAGTTCCTGGAAGGGACAGTTTATGTCCACCAGATATTCCGGTTAGATCCAGAGGGCTAGAGTAGAGAAAGTGGTGTGAATCTGGTAATCTATAAAGTCTGACGTGCCAGGAGACAGTCACTTTAATGCCACTGGCAGGCCTCACTCTGAAAAAGTCAGATGCCTGGTTCACTAGTTCCTCGATTTAAAATATCGGGAAGGCATCTTGGAGGAAGAGCAATCGAGGCTGAGACATCAGTGAAGAGTCTGACGTTTAGGTAAGGGGATGACTGAATGGTCTGTGTCAATTGACTTTACCCTCAGCACGGTTAGACCGTTGGTTGCAAACCTGAAAAAGCGCAACAGCAATGAATAAATATTTGGTGTAGATAATGAGTAGTCAGGATGATAAAAAGAGTGTGATCCTTCATAACCATAACTGTCAAATTATAGAAAAAAGGCAAGGGTTCTCGCCAGTGGTTATACAATCTGAAATAAGTGAGAAAGAGAGAGTGCGAGATCTCTGCCATCTTTTTGATATTCCAATAGGAAAATGTGAAGTGTTCTGGAAGTGGGGACAAACTAGTGCAAATAAAACCCAAGAATTAAAAATAGATCACACCAAGACTAGTGGAAATAAATAAAAGATCTTATGAGTGAGATTGATAATTCCCTGTGGCAGGAAACAGACACCGTTGACCTAGTTCTAACATTTAAATGGGCTCACGGCCAACCCCTAAGTCATTGTGACACCCCTGTGTTCCACATAATAATGCAGGAATCTATTGTATTAGAAGCTCTTCTTAATGTATTTTTCACCGACCTGTATGATTCTGGGGCTTTAAATGATGGAAGGGACGCCACATCACCAGTCACCACTACTAATCATTTTCATTCATGATAACGGTATAACCCGTATTGCGTCAGGCAACAATCCACTTCGTCCCCCCATAAAACCACCCGCACCCGATATCGGCATAGAAGAAGTGCTGCAACGGTTAGCGATTAGTATTGCTGATGTTCACCAATATGGCCTTACGATGATGTATGTATAGTCAGGCAACACTCCATGAGAATACCTCTTCCCCAAGCACACTGCTATAGGTTAGCGAGATTGATAAGGACACATACCTAGTAGTGAGGGAGATGAAGAGCAGAGAAGGGACACAAAGAGTGGACAGTAATCAAAAGGATGTAGATATATAGGAAGCGTATGTCCTGGGGGAAGCCATGGATGCCCCCCTGGAACATATGATAAAAACCTTCCCATCAGACAAAAATAAAATACAGAAATATTGTAAGCGATGGCACAGAAACACTAAAGACCGTGCCCAGCCATGGCCAAAGGGAGGGACATTTGATGAAGGCATAGTTGAACATACACTGACTTACATTATTAGATCTAAATATCAGAATAAAATGAAAAAGATGAGGGGAGCCATTCTGTCATTATGGCGGGTCTTCTGTGATACCAAGACAAATGTAAAATCAACAGTGCCTGAAAAGGCAGCAACACAGGCGCAAGAGAAACCCCCAGAAAAGGCTGTAGAGGACCCCCCACTGTATGGTATCTACCCTATTCAGCCATCTGAAAGATATTAGGACCCAGTACGGGTTGAACCCAAGGAGGACACAACAGATATGAAGGGGCTGGGCGAACACCCGGTCCCATCTCAGCAGCTCCTCGGGTGGGTCATGTACAGAAGAGAAGAGACAGGGTAACATCTAAGTTGCAGCACACTAAAGAACAGGCAGAAAGATCCAGAAGCCATGATCCTCTACCAGGGCAATGGACTACTCTGCAGATCATTCTAAGGTTGGGAGACACATCTGCAGGAACACTGAGAGAAGCAGCTGGGGATTGGATGGTGGAAGAAAGGGATTGGGAAGAAGAAGTAGAGAGATCATGATATGACAAACACCTAGATGAGATGGAAAGGGGAGCATGGGCAGAAGCAGAAGATGAGGACCTGAACAAAGGGTCTGATATGAATGAGGATGCACAAGGAAATGACAGAAGCCTGTATAATTTTTGACCTCTGCCTATACGAAGGCTACCATTGATAGCACGAGACCCAGTAGAGACAAAAAGAAGGCCAATTTTAAAAACAACAAAATTGAGTCTGACACCCATGGAAACGATAGAACGAGAAGAGGGTAGTTATTATTGTCAAACTTTCTCAGACGAACTGGCAACATGGTCTGAAAGAGACGGGAGATGACCGTGGCCCCGACAGGGGTCTTTCTAACCCTATGACTTAGCCACAGCAAAAGACTGTATATGGCAGGGACGGGTGCCCCTGGCTGGATCTATCCATACATGCAGGAGTGCCTTGCAGTCTGGGAAATGTATGCCAAAGACAAACCGACTGAAGTGACACGTAGTGACAGACCAGACCTGGGTTAAGTCGCAGGCCAACAGGTCCCCCACCATCACTCAACTGGCCCTCATTTTTAAGGGAGGGCAAGTACCAACATACGTGCCCTGGCCACAAAGGGACAAAGAGAATTAAAAAAGAGCGCTACCCCAACTGTATGTAGGTGCAGGGAAATGGACAGGATGTTTTAAAAAACACACAGCCGGAGTCAACCTCGCCTTAGGCAACTTTAAAAGTTTGCTGAGTTCTCTAGTGGGAGATGAAGTAAATACTATATTTGCGAGAGCAGGACTCCCTTAAGTCACACTGACAAACACGCAGTTTGACGGGTCTTCCTTCAACAATGTCGGCCAGCATGTTTGGGATGCACTTCAGCCGACATACCCGGACAGACCAGACATTGGAGCTCTTATGGCAGAAAGCATTAAGCCGACTGAGGACACTGCAGAGTTTATCACGTGAATGAAAGAACGGTGGGTACAGGAGGTAAAATGTAATTGTGAAAATACAGGAGGAAATGCACTTTTCTTTTACAATGTGTTGAAGAGAGGTCTTCTGTAGGAGGCTGGACTGGCTTGTAGTGAGTACCAAGGGGTACTTGCACCTTGCACCAGGCCCAGTTATCCCTTATTAGTGTATAGGGTGTCTAGCAGCTTAGGCTGATAGATAATGGTAGCTTAGCAGAGCAGCTTAGGCTGAACTAGGAGACGTGTGAAGCTACTACAGTACCACTTAGTGTCATATGCACAATATCATAAGAAAACACAATACACAGTTATACTAAAAATAAAGGTACTTTATTTTTATGACAATATGCCAAAGTATCTTAGAGTGTACCCTCAGTGAGAGGATAGGAAATATACACAAGATATATATACACAATAGCAAAAATATGCAGTATAGTCTTAGAAAACAGTGCAAACAATGTATGATTACAATAGGATGCAATGGGGAAACATAGGGATAGGGGCAACACAAACCATATACTCCAAAAGTGGAATGCGAACCACGAATGGACCCCAAACCTATGTGACCTTGTAGAGGGTCGCTGGGACTATTAGAAAATAGTGAGAGTTAGAAAAATAACCCTCCCCAAGACCCTGAAAAGTGAGTGCAAAGTGCACTAAAGTTCCCCTAAGGACAAAGAAGTCGTGTTAGAGGAATAATGCAGGAAAGACACAAACCAACAATGCAACAACGCTGGATTTCCAATCTGGGGTACCTGTGGAACAAGGGGACCAAGTCCAAAAGTCACAAGCAAGTCGGAGATGGGCAGATGCCCAGGAAATGCCAGCTGCGGGTGCAAAGAAGCTTCTACTGGACAGAAGAAGCTGCGGTTTCTGCAGGAACGCAAAGGGCTAGAGACTTCCCCTTTAGAGGACGGATACCTCTCGCCTTGTAGAGTTGTGCAGAAGTGTTTTCCCGCCGAAAGAACGCCAACAAGCCTTGCTAGCTGCAAATCATGCGGTTAGCGTTTTTGGATGCTGCTGTGGCCCAGAAGGGACCAGGAGGTCGCAAATTAGACCAGGAGGTAGAGGGGACGTCGAGCAAGACAAGGAGCCCTCTTAGCAGCAGGTAGCACCCGGAAAAGTGCCAGAAATAGGCACTACAAGGATGCGTGAAATGGTGCTCACCCGAAGTCGCACAAAGAAGTCCCACGTCGCCGGAGAACAACTTAGGAGGTCGTGCAATGCAGGTTAGAGTGCCGTGGACCCAGGCTGGACTGTGCACAAAGGATTTCCACCGGAAGTGCACGGAGGCCGGAGTAGCTGCGAAAGTCACGGTTCCCAGCAATGCAGTCTAGCGAGGTGAGGCAAGGACTTACCTCCACCAAACTTGGACTGAAGAGTCACTGGACTGTGGGAGTCACTTGGACAGAGTTGCTGGATTCAAGGGACCTCGCTCGTTGTGCTGAGAGGAGACCCAAGGGACCGGTAATGCAGCTTTTTGGTGCCTGCGGTTGCAGGGGGAAGATTCCGTCGACCCACGGGAGATTTCTTCGGAGCTTCTAGTGCAGAGAGGAGGCAGACTACCCCCACAGCATGCACCACCAGGAAAACAGTCGAGAAGGCGGCAGGATCAGCGTTACAGAGTTGCAGTAGTCGTCTTAGCTACTATGTTGCAGTTTTGCAGGCTTCCAGCGCGGTCAGCAGTCGATTCCTTGGCAGAAGGTGAAGAGAGAGATGCAGAGGAAATCGGATGAGCTCTTGCATTCGTTATCTAAAGTTTCCCCAGAGACAGAGACCCTAAATAGCCAGAAAAGAGGGTTTGGCTACTTAGGAGAGAGGATAGGCTAGCAACACCTGAAGGAGCCTATCACAAGGAGTCTCTGACGTCACCTGGTGGCACTGGCCACTCAGAGCAGTCCAGTGTGCCAGCAGCACCTCTGTTTCCAAGATGGCAGAGGTCTGGAGCACACTGGAGGAGCTCTGCACACCTCCCAGGGGAGGTGCAGGTCAGGGGAGTGGTCACTCCCCTTTCCTTTGTCCAGTTTCGCGCCAGAGCAGGGCTAAGGGGTCCCCTGAACCGGTGTAGACTGGCTTATGCAGAATTGGGCACATCTGTGCCCAACAAAGCATTTCCAGAGGCTGGGGGAGGCTACTCGTCCCCTGCCTTCACACCATTTTCCAAAGGGAGAGGGTGTAACACCCTCTCTCAGAGGAAGTCCTTTGTT